>NC_084714.1:12313390-12938390 GCF_033807575.1 Cydia pomonella | reverse complement strand
TGCATTTTCATAATTTATCGCTGTTAAAAACGCAGCCGACACGTTAAATCAAATAGAAAACTTAGGAAGGAAGGTAACGCGAGAATGACGCGAGTATTATCCCATAATTATGTAGATAAAGAAATAAGAAAGAGGCTCGCAGGATGAATCTAACATCTCGGTCATCTGACTCCGAGGGATTTGTTTTTCGACTACATATCTGGTACAATAATAACTAGGTTCCCACACGCGAACCATAGCGTGCGTCATTTAATTTCCACATCATGCTTAGTTGTTTCCTCTAATGGCCCTTAATAGTCAAAATCCTCTCGAAACACCTAATATATGAGTTGTGATTCTGCGTATCGAATCGGACAGGTTAATATTAGTTTTATTTTCGGATTGCTCACTTTTTTCACTAGCACACGGCGGCTATCCAATGTCTTAACTTCGATACTTTTAAAATAAAACACCTTCTTATGTACAGCTTTAAAGAATAAACATAATAACAATAACTAAAACATTTCTCTCAATACATTTATAAACTGAGGAGCTTGTAATGACTTCCTGAATTCTGCTGCAGCTTAGTTTTGTCATGCGCGGAACCTTAACATGTGTGATTAGGCTGCCTAAATTTTTAGCAATTACCCCTGGTCACATAGGTTCCATGTTTCTTACATAATAATTGCTGTCGCCATTAACATTCCTCCGCTGCTAACGTGACTTTCTCAAGTGGGTTCGGTCGGTCTAAAAATATGGAAGTCACGAATTGAATGTGCTTTTTAAAATGCCATCATTTACACTCATACCACAAATTACAAACAGTTTACACTTGCCATTTGATCTCTTAGACAGTTCCTATTTTTTTTCTACCGTTACTAGAACATATAGGAAAATAATATTCCTAGTTGTGTGCGTTCCCCAACAATTTTGATTTATTCAGAGAACATGAGTTTTGACTTCCAAATCACGTAGTGATCAATACGTTCTGCAAACTGAAACACTTGTATTTGAAAGCCCGAATTAACTAAACGTGAACTAGCATTAACATAATCCTATCTGCGCCGCCCATATTCAAATACAGACTGGAAATGCCTAGAGCTGCTTCCCTAAACACAGTGTCGTCTGTCAACCCTTTACGACAAAGTAATTAAGATCATCACCAATATGTCACCAATAGAATATATGAAGGAAACTGATGATACTTCATTCTCTATTCAGGTGTCAACGGCTCGCATCCCATCAAAGGGTTATTGATCTGGAAACATAAAAGTTTCTTTTCTGAGCATTGTCTTAAACGGACGCGTTTGTGGATGAAACAGGCAGAGCGTGCCCAAGTGCCTGGCCAGACGGTAATAGCTCCACTCGATGTATTTTAGAAACGATATTGCTTTCTTGCACAATCGGGGTCGTAATTTGTTGTTATTTTCACATCGCTGAGATTCATAACGATCAAGAAATAATGTTTTGGCTTTTTAAGCAGGTAGGTATTACGGTATTGCGTGCATTTTTGCAAGAGTACTTGCAATAGAAGTTCAATCAAGCGTAGCTGCCATTGAAAATTTAAGCTCGCAAAAAAAAATATCTTTGTATAATCTGCCTAGTTTACACGTGGATGTCGACACAATTGCTAATATTTTGTAACGTTAAATAAAATTTAAACAGGAAAAACGAAAAATTCCTCTGAGACCCAGGACAAAATTTAATCACAAGAAAACAAATAGAATAATAAATGTTTGCTTCCTTCCTTTTCTAATTTATTCTCCCGGCGATAAGTACATGTAGGTATCATTTAGACAGCTCGGTTGTTAGTTGTGGTAATAACGAAATGAGTAAAAATATCATGAATCATTCGATGCCAGTGACATTGAGCTGGTCTAAAACGAGTACGAGGGTCGATATTTATACTTTTACACCCACAACACCGCGTTGAGCCATCACTATACCTTCTCACGAAGCAAGAATTTTCTATTTTGGTGTTTTATGGCACACCAAATGGGAATTCCAGGAATTGGTCATTGTATAAAGAATTTAAAGGCCTGAAGCTGGAACATTCACATGTAATGTCGCGAGAGTTGGTCTTAAGATTTTTCACAAAACATTTCTTCAAATTTACCTTACTAGATTGGCACCTAGTCAATTAAGTCAATTTGCGTCGTATAATTTCATTTAAAACTCCACTCGTAGATTATTTGAAAGTCATCGTAAATACCCATAAATTCCTCAATTTCCACGTGCAATGCTTCTGTTGACTGTCATCGACTTCAATTCCACGGCTTTGACTGTAAGGAAGCATTATACCACAGTTATGTTGTACTGTAAGACATAATAGCGTGAGATTGCATCGCTCGTGGAGACATGCCAGATCATCCATCTCGGCCTACGATTACTTAGGTTATGGGTACACTGCGAGCGTGGAAAACATTCATTAATGTTTTTCAGGTCAATTTTCATAATTAAAAAAGTTTTCATAGCATTTTGAAGTACAAAACAAATAATACGAAAATAATGTAGGGATATATTTACAAATTTCGACAAAAGTTTTGGCAGTAATAAATTAACGTTATACATAATATAAATATTTCATCAGTTTTGAACAAACGTGTATTTATTCATGCGCCGAAAGGTCGATCTTTAAATATGAGTTAGCAATTGATGAGAATTAGGTAAGCATACTTTATTTATCTAATTAAATACAAAACATATAATTATGACTGGCGCCGGCGGGCGCGCGCACCGGCCTGTATCGATACTCACCGTTGCGGCACACGCTCTTCATGCTAAACTCCATGCTTAGCTCGGCTCCGTATTGCGATTTGTTCACTTCAGGGATGGCAAGCTTAATTAATGAATGTAAGAGAATGTTTGAGAGGAGTGAATGTGGTAATTATAAGGCACATCACTATACAACAGACGCAACAGAAGTACAACCGTCTTTAAGTTTTTAGAATTCTGTGGACGTTATATCGACGGTTGATTTGTTTTAAAATCTGACATAGCTATTAATTAGTGTGGTCTCATAGTATTCATATTAGGTTTAACACAAGGCACGTCGCTATATCGCCTGGGTTGCCAAGATAACCTACTTGTAACATTGATGAAACGAGCGCCAAGGGAACCCCAATGTCCGCGACAAGTCGAGTAAGCAAGGCTGTCAAAAATTTCATGTGTATATGCTTCTGAATAACGATGTAATAAAATACCATAGGTACTTGTTTATCATGAAGTTTTTGCTTCAAAGCTTTTACGACACTATCATAAAAAATATTGGGTAGGTAGATCTAGATTTGACTTTCTCTTTTTACATGATTTGTCTTTTCTAAGTTAGGAGCGGAAAAGGAGGATTTTTATAGTAAATTAATTGTTGTTACAACAAAGAAATCAAAACGCTAAACTACATCATAAATTAAATGTATGAACACTATTTAAATCATACACTTTAGTAAGTATAAATATGGGGCAAACAAAGTTCCTTATAATTGTAACTTCATACTCCACTTAGATAGCCTCATTAAAAGTGTTCCCTAAGTGAAAACATCATTCACAACTTTGATCTTGATTTGACAGCGAATTTGCGTTAGGGAGATGTAATAGAAGTGTATATTTTGCACTCCTACATTTGTATGTTATGCATTATCTGATTTTCGTAACTAGCGCTGTAAAAAACTATGGTTCTGTAACTAAATAGTATTTTCTTTCTCAACCATCAATGTCGTTAATATTCAAACGGATGACTGTTATTTCTGCCCAAAAAAATCTACAAATTTCTCTCACTTTTCACTAATTAAGCAGTTCGTGGCATTTGGCTGGATTTTTTATACAAAATTAAACAGTTGCGTGCCATATGTGGTCGGAACCTTACTCACAACAGTTGCATCTGGACAGTTGGCACGCGCTAAAACTGTCACGGCAGACGCTGCGTTTCACTTTGCTTTCTTTGTTTTTCCTCTTTCCTGAAACATTTCTGTATAATAGTGCACACTGATTATAAACCATGTACTAGCACTTGTTATAAAAGCGAGTAATTAAGCGACGAAACTCTCTGTTCTATTGTTACAAATACTTTAGAAATCGACGTTGAAATGCCATAATCATATCTATCACTTTTAGACGTCATCGTGTCGAACAATGCCTATTCTTTCCGCGATAATCTATTGCAATAACACTATCGTGTTATCGTAGATGGTATCGCAGAAGTAACAAGCGTGTGAACTCAAAGCTAAGATAATGTTTACCTTTCTAGTCTAATCCTATCTAGTCTTTAAACTATATTCCCAATTAAAAAGTAGCAATAGCAAATAAATACATATTAGCACTCCACCTTTTTTTTAACACTCGATATTATAACATTCAAGATTACGCTTAAATTTTTAATTTAGAACAATATAATTTTCATTAACGTAAATACTAAGAAAGTCAAATATTATATTTTCAAATAAAAGCAGTTAAGTAGGTTACGTAATTTGACCCTTATCCACAAACCTATTTAGGTTGCCGCTATAACCTCTTATTCCTCGCTACTTTTCCAACACCAATAAACAGTAGAGAGGTCCTTAGGGCGCGCATACTCGACGAAATGATGTTTTCGACCCTTTGAATCTACCCCTCTTAAGAGTTTAGAGGTGTGAGAAGTTCGGTCCCTTTTATACCTCAAATATGTCGTTTTTATACGTAATGGATAAAGATGCTTTTAAGCCAGATTATGTCAACACGATCTCATGCTTGAAATAGTCCGAATAAAATATTTTAGGTGCCATAATCGAACGCGTGTTCATGGACCGAAAAATTATTGTAGGGGAGTGGAGGAAGTACGTAGATAATGGTCTTTATTAACGTGACATAAAACAGACCCTTCCCAACTGGAGAAAACTACGAATGCAAAATCCCATCTGTCAACAACTTAACACTAAACAAATGGAAAGACCTATTCTCTCGCTAAATAAATATTACACAATAACAAGGACCTCGAACTCATATTATTATGAATTTTCTATGAACAACTAGGTTACGTTTTTAATGGTAATTTTAATAATCAGTAATTATACCTGTATTATTTAGAATGAATAACAAAATCTGGGAGCTTTTCACATAACGTCTAATCAAATCACAAAATGTAAGAACGTAACCAACCCATTCCGAGTTCGTACATTTCGCCAGAGTGAGTAAATCGAGCAATTTATTGGAATCGATGTATTCGACTGCCGATTTTATGATCACAATAATACGTTTAAGTTCGGAATTTAGAAACGAATGGGTCAAGTAACTAAAGTCATTATCATTACCATCTTTATTTTGCAGGTATTGCTTCCGAAATGTAGCTAGTATCAAAAAGAAGTCAGAATAGTCTCCACACACATAAGTAGGTACGAGTACCAAAAGGTTGTTGCTCGTGTATAAGGTACCTTCTTAATTAATTTACTGTTTCCTCCATAGTGTACTTGGACGTAAAACCTTGTAAATACTACTATATTGGGGCCAGTTCACATGGCTGCCACCGGGACTAAATACATAGTAGTGAAGGTTAATGTGTTTAGATGCTTATATATTTCTCACTTAATTACGCAAAAACATTTTATAATAAAATATTTTTTATCCTGGAAATCATTTACTAAACAAGAGGGTCTAAGCCGTCTAAGTACTCTAAGTTCTACGCGACGCGGGTAGCGACCCAAAAACCAAGAACAAGACAATACAGGTCTAATTAAAAGCATTGGTCAATAATGAACAGATGCAGTCTATTTACAGAATAAACAAAGGCGTTCTGACGTCACGTCCTATTCCGAATCAAAGCGAAACACCGCGCGTTCCGGTGGGCGTGACGTTCGTTTACAATTACAAGCGTTCGAATTGATTTGCAAAAATACTTATGGCATCAAACAGAACATTCATTACTTCATTCATTTTAGAACTGTCCGTAATATAAGTTTCTTTTAGAGCATTTAATAAATAGCTCTCTCAGCTGTACATCTGCATCTCTGCATCAGCTGAACTCAATATACTAAAGTAATTTTAAATGTGCCACGAGGCGCGGGTAGGAAAATATGTGAGAACATTTTTCAATATATTGCCAGTTTTCACTCCGTAAACGATAATAGATTTATAATAGGCCAGTTTAATAAAGACTTTCAACGCAAATATGAAAATACGCTGACAAACTTGGAAAAACTATACTAACCTTTGATCTTACGTTACGAATTATGGATGTCAGAATGCCTTGTTGAAGCAACGAAAAAGTCTATTTAAATTGAAACATCTGTAGGCTTATAGGACTTTTGGAATTGTCTTTGTTTTCGACGCCATCTAGTTAAGTCTCTCAGTTACGTAAATATGTGAAATCTTGTGAGGATTGTAAGCATTACTTTTTATTTTCGACTTCCGAGAAACGGCTACTGAAAAGGTCAACGTTGTAGATGTCTGCGGTGTATCGGAATAATAGTACTTTAATATTATTGAAGTTTTCGCACACGAAACTCACAATATTATACCCAAAGTGTATACAGTATGATTAAATGTAGTTACATTTTGTAATGTAGTTTTTTTTGTATTAATATACTCTCACTGCTTCGCCTAAGGTTGATTGAGAACGCCTCATAGCAAATTTAAGTCTGCCTGTGTTTTTAATAAATAGTTATTTGTTTTACAAGGGGGCAAAGTTGTTGTTTAACCGCTCGTGCTAATATTAATACCCGAGCAAGCGAAAGATTCTAAAATAGAACCACGAGCGTAGCGAGTGTTTCGAGAAGTGGAATCTTGAGCGTTGCGTTGCGAGGGTTTCAATGCACGAGGGTTAACAAACTTTGCCTCCGAGTGAAACACAAAAATTTTCACCACACCAACACAAGGAAACTACAAACTATGAAATACCAAAAAATTCAAATGAAATCAAATGCAAATGAACGTAATAAAAAAATAATCATTCAAAATCATCATTTAAAAGTCAATTCTACTAGCTAACATAAGGAAACAACTCAAAATTTGCTTTTGATTACTTTGCCCCACATGTGGATAAAATACAACTTTCTCATTCGTTTTTGAACAATCAAGAAGGCCTTTACCAGTTGGTGTGGTGAAAAATATTTTGTGTAATAAAGGTTAAATAAATAAACAGTACCTACAGCAGCGGGAGGTGTGCTCTGCGAGTCTAGATGTGTTTTTTTTTTAAATTAAGTTTTCTTATTTACCTATACTTGCATCATTGCGAATGCCTCCGTTCCAAACAGACTCAATAGTTTGATCAAGCCTGATTGTGCCCCCAATTGCCGTTACTCAGGTCCTGTACGGCACCTTCTTACCATTCGCCTCTAATTATCCATCATAAGTCTGACCTCTAAATGCACAACGTCTATGCGCAATAGAAGATCACGATATACTGTTTTTTTTATAGAAATACCAACCCAGAAACATTTAACGAGCACGGGTGATCCAGGCTCTCCAGTTACTCAAAGTTATCACAGATTCCAAGGTCACAATACTAAAGTTGGTTTTAGTACTACCTACACGTCCGAGCTGGCGTAAGCAATGAGAACTAACTGCCAGGATCCGGTCAATACTAGCATGAATGCGAACAATGGAAGCACCAAGGGAATCGAATTAGAACGGGTTCAACTTCATTCAGACAGGGAACAATAGTCTTATGTCGACTCCGTCCTGCTTATTTCACACACGTGCGAGGAAGACAGCGCTGCAGATTCATGAGATTTTCAATTGTTATGCAACCGAGCTGACTGTAAACAAAGGCTGCAGTGCAATACCCAGGCGCCATATTAGCGTCTAAATGTGGACTTGGTACATAAACGTAACAACGAATGGGGCCGCTCATTCGGAAACGAATATTCAATTTCAATACGAATGTAAATAAATAGGTAACCGTCGTCGCGATCTATCGTGCTTCTCTTATAAGTACTTTTAACGAATGCATTCGGACATTTATAACCTTCCATAAGAAGTTCCAGAAGTCGCCTTTTGTTTGTCAGATATGACAAGGAGGACCCATGACTAACTACATTGCGCTCAAGAGCGTGCAACTGCATAATAACTAGGGCTTGAATACCGGAATTCTGAAATCCCGAAGTACCGGAATATCGAACCGATTTTTACGATATTTCAATACCGGAATTGAAGAGTTTTATATACTACGTCGGTGGCAAACAAGCATACGGCCTGCCTGATGGTAAGCAGTATCCGTAGCCTATGTACGCCTGCAATTCCAGAGGAGTTACATGCGCGTTGCCGACCCTAACCCCCTCCCACCCTCGTTCGTTCGTAGAGTTTATTAGTTTTGATTATTTAATTTAATATACCTTTCCTAATATTCCAGATTCACTCCGTAAGTACTGCATTATTTATCTTCGTTTATCGAGAGTGTTCTGATCAAATTTGACCCATTAGTCAATTTTAACTGACTAGTTATCTAAAATTTACCGTAAAAAATACATTATGAAAAATTAGACCGGAAAAAAAATCAACATGACATTTTTATCAAGCCGATAATTATTGTTGTTGGAAGCTGTACGATATACAAACGCCAGTGCATACAAATGTATCTGCTTTAATAAATAATTCGCTCACAAGTCTCAAAACTCATTGTCTATTTAACTAAAGCATCAAAACATAAATAATTGACATCCGGTACGACACAGCGGAAACATTTCTCTCACTTTGCAAAGTAAATTTTATTACGAGTCAAAATTGTATTGGCATTATGTGTGTAGTGATAATATCCTTATTTAGCTTTCGATCGTCTCCGGAGATATCTGACGCCTAGGTTCAGGATATCCAATTAGGTGAGCTTCGTTCAGCAAGCTTGTTACATATAGAGGTTCGTCTACGTGCATTGGAGGATAGATTAAATTAAATCCTGCACCCGTGGTAGTTGTGCACAGCAAACGCTACGGAGGGGCTACCGCGCGAACCACGACATGTTGTCTCCCTGTTACATTTACCTACGAATTTACAAGTGCGACAGAGAGGCAACTCGTCGAACATGGTTCGCGGTAGGCCCGCAGAAACGGACTGTTATTAAGGTGACGCATCGTTAAACAATAAAGTCTAAAAATGAGGCACTTGCTTGCTTGCTTCCCGAAACTCGCGCTCATCCCGATACTTCGCGTGTAAAAGCGTTTAGTGAATTTCCTTTTGCTTAAGATTACTCTATGAGGTCGTATGCGGCAAAACGGCGTTTACCGTTTAAAGTAAAAAAAAAAAAAAAAAACAAGAATTAATCGAAAAATTACAACTATACAGATTTGAAGTGATGTAAATTTTAGGGATTGAATCGGTCCCATTTGCTTGTACAATGAAAATGTTTCTTTAAAAAGAGCCATCTTTGATACGATTTTCTCTGCTATAAAAGTTTACTAATCGTATATCGGCAACTACAGAAATGAAGTCGATATCATGAATAACCAGTTCACCAAACAATACTTTCATGAGTTTTATAATTGCTGAGGGAAATCAGATACCTCACGCCAACATTTACAATGCGTCGTCATAAGGCTACGAGTATGTGTGAAGTACGTGGCGGGAGAAGTAATCAAATAATAGTGACACTAAGCGTAGTGTCCGAAATGTAAAATTTCGTGGGAATACATAGGTTTAACTTTAGATAGGGTAAACCGTCTATAACTGGCCACCCTCCAATTACTGGCCACCTTATCCTAAAAGGGCTAAAATAAAAATTCTTTTTATTTATTTACACAATTCAAGTAAACTAAATAACTATCGTTCTGATGATTAATTTAGATTGTGCGATTATTTAATAGAATCCCTTTTAGTATGAGGTGGCCAGTAATAGACGGTTTACCCTATATGACCTAGTATATAATATGTGAATGAACACGAATAAATGGAACAGTAGTAGTAAAACACTTTATTGTACAAAAAGAAACATAAAACAGGAAATAACACACATCATGTGTACAAAGGCGAACTTTATCCCTTTCAGGGATATCTTCCAGTTAACAATGTAGACATCAAAACTGTACTAAACGACATAAAAGAAAATATTAAATTTCCTACAAGATAGGTAAACATATAAGACCTATAATCTACAATATATAAATGGGATATGATATAAATCAAATATGTAAATAGTCATATATAGTTATAATATATATTACATTCTATACTATATAATATACATGTATACAAAACTTCCTAACCGCACACATTTTTTTGATTAAGTTCCGTCCGAAAGCCACAGCTTTTTTAAATTCGACTTTAGCGATGCCACCGATTGACACTGTCGATGAGAAGACGGTACAGAATTCCATAATTTTACATAATAACCCATAATTTCCCATATTTTTTTTTTTTTACTCTGTTGAGTACACAATAAAAGACTTGTCATAGGATCGGTGTTTGTGAGGCGGATAAACAGTGATTCTGTGAATATAGAAAATATAAGACTGACTTTAAACATATGTTCCAATTAGCTTAGCACGTGTAGGCATTCTGAATACATATAAGTAAAGTAATCAAACACAACCACGTGACTCGGCATCGGCTCGGGCATAGTATCTTTCAACTGTAACAAAAACTTGCTTTGATGGCTAAATTTGTGGTGACTATTTCCGATCAACCGAGTGACCGAGTGACGAGCTGACGAGGTTTTTATAGATACACGATGTTTTCAAAGCGATGTAATTTTTTTTACCTGTTTACCGCACTGTTTTACCTTTGGCTTACCTGACTCGCGGTGTGAGCGAACAGCATAGATGGTATCACCACTTCCGGCTCGCACAGTACAATAACCGCTGTACCGGAAGCCCGGCGCGTGCGCTCCTCGCCCGTCTACTTCTCTACCGCTCTTAGCATTAACAGTATGTGTTCTTCTAAAACTAGTTCGAATTTGGACTTTATTTTAATAGGACAAGGTATAGAATTAAATGAGCCGCTCATCGCTCGTTTATCACACCCATATATCTACTCTCACTCTTGCCACTCAGGGGCTCTCGGTGCACGAATGATTTGGCAGTAGAATAGACATAAACACAAGCATATGTAAGTACATAGTTTAATTTAAATCTTAAAAGACGCATAATAGATTTGTTCAATGTGCAGCACATTGCCCGATAACTCATATGCGCTGCAATTAATAAGAACCTATTGTAAGGCTACGCAGAAATTTCTTTAGAAAACATTTAAGTGCACTCTCTGAACCTCTGTTCTGTACTATAATCTATTCCGTGCTTTGAACTTTTATAGCTAAACGATAAAACGTTTCACTTTTTTTATTCGTTCAGCGAAAGGATGCCCGCGTTTATTACTAGACTAGGCTATAGGCGTGGAAATGAGCGTAGTGGGCAGGATGGCAAAGCGGATGACTATACCTTTTTTTAACGTAGACTGGTTCTCTACCTACATATTTATGACTATTACCTATCGGTACGTATAGAAACTTGAGCTTTAAGCAAAATGTAAAAAGCAAAAGGTATCAATTCCCCCATGGGCCCCATGTAAAAATAGATGAATCGTATAACATGTCGTTTAACGAGACTCCATCTTAATTATATCAGTAAATGTATGTACCTAACAAACGCGTAACGCATTTTAAACTTAGCCAAGTTGTTTATTTAACACAGCACCCTTACACGAAGATATAATGCCTAATTGTATAATTGATATAGACAAACTTACGCCTTCCTGGCACCACGTTCTGACCTTGATTATATTGAGTCACAAAATAAAACAAACAGCTCTTACAAAACCAAACACAATCCATCTTCAAAATATTTCATACTTTATGTCACTTCCGTATTCCCTCCGAACGGCCAATAAAAACCACCATGACTTCTGCCAGATTATTTGTATTATATTATAATTTTATGTTTTTAGTGGTGGTGGTACCGTGAGCTCCTTGTATTATACTACGTGTATTAGGTATAGGTACATGATGAACAAATCAAATGGTAAAATAGAAATAATTACAATTGTTGTAAAGAAAACTACATTACGCTCCAAGAAGAACTTGATAAAATAAATTTCCAGGTTTTTTATTTTACGTGTCACTTCTACTTCATTCGATGACCATGTGAATTGCTCACTCTATATGATATTGCATTTCTATTTGTGGTACGGTACGGTGAGCCACTTGTGGGTATAGTAGACTACGCAGTACCGTTCCGCCGCCAGCACGCCATGAATGCCCCATTGTTACACCTCCATTGACTGACTGAACAGTGCTGTGCTTATAATGGAAATTACGTATTCAACGATAATTGTGTAATAAATTGTAATCGCGTCTGTTGAATTACGTGACTTGTGACTTGGCAGTAAAATAGACCAGTCATCCCATCCCAAAAGATTTTCTGTGAAATTTAACACATCTCAAGATGGAAAGTCAAACTTTGCAACGCATCGTTTAGGTACAGTCACGTCTGAAAATATCAATACGAAAAATGGCAATAAAGTTATGTATACATATTTTTGCCACTTTATCGTATCGATATTTTCAGACGAGACCGTACCACAGTGGACACATCTAAAAGATTCCACATCTACGGAGAATTTACTTACATTATCTATAGAATAAATGCATGTCAAAAACTTGTAATATCATATTTCTGTATGTTTTAAATTGTGTACATAGTATCATTAAATAAAACTTTACAAGGAGGAGAAAAAATATATTTCATTCATAAAAAATGTATGATATACTCACAATAATACAGCCAATACAGGCTATGGAAATATTCTACTGCAATGAAAAAAATATTTAACATTTATCGTCGCATGGCAAACGTGTGCATAACGTGTGGATGTGACGTATATTTTATGAATTTGTTTACAGAACGAAGATGAGCCATGACTCGCCGCATTAATTAATGTAAATACGGCAATATTTACCTCATTTCTAATGCAATGAGATTAATAAAATGCTATAAAATAACAGGAATAGCTTGACATTAACCTTTCTGCCGTGCAATAGTCACGGAAATAACATGCGCGATTGCGGACATAGCAAAAATGGAAACAGAACTTCTTAACGGGACGATCTGTCCTTCAAGTGCCATGGCAAACACATGTAAGTTTTGTGATGCTTTCGTTACTTGTATTTACAATGTTATTAATGTGTTATAGATATGGACAGAACTTTATTCAACATTTTAGGTTTAGGTAAGTATATGCTTAAGATACTACATTATTTATGTTGCACGAGTGTTTACAACCTCCAGCGCATGCTCATTCGATCTTGCATGCATAAGTGCACCGCACCAGATAACGCATGGGCGGCCTCTTAATCAAATGCATACTCGGTCCAATTGGTATGAAGGCCTCAATCAAAGTATTTATACATAAAGTATTCCATTTTCTAAGGAATTAACAATATCCGTTACAAGAACATAGAACACAACAAACTTTTATTAGTAAGCTAAGATGACAAGCAGTCGTTGCTTTAGATATATCGAAGTCAAAAGTGAATTCAAAATGTCAGGAGATAGCGAACCTTCTATTGACTTCTAGGAGAGAATAGATAATCACCCATTTCCTTGTTATTGTCCTTATACTGTAGCTTAACCCCCTTGCTACCAATCGGAAACATTCCTTTGCAAGTAACTAGTTTTTATTCAGGGTATACTTACCTATATCATATGGAGAGTCTTTAAACGGGTTTTTTACCAGTTGGCAATCGTATTTATAAAACTAGAGTATGGTGTTCTTAAAAAAAGGAGTGTACAGGTTTTTAAAGGGTCGGCAACGCGCATGTAATACCTCTGGTGTTGCAGGCGTCCATAGGCTACGGTGACTGCTTACCATCAGGCGGACCGTATGCTTGTTTGCCACCGTCGTGGTATAAAAAAAATCGCCAATGCTGGCTGCCAACCCACAAAATAATTTATATAGATAAAAAACTTAAGTAAGTCACCTGTAGTTGTGACGTGTTCGAATAGACAATACATGTTTAAAAGACACACACAAACAAAACAAATGTCTATTCGAACACGTCACAACTACATACAATAGGTGACTTACTTAAGTTTTTTACCTATACTTAAGTTTTAATATAAGTAGAGTACTTACTGGAGTAGATCATGTTATGTTCAAGAGAACTTATAACGTCAATTTTGGTTTCTTGTTCGTATTGAATGATTGTGTCTTGGAATTCTTCGAAACCATTCGGTTTATTGCCTGCGCGATCTTTGGAGCGATAAGAGTTGCTGCGACTCCGCTTATACATAATGCAAAATAAACATGAATAGTTTACGTACTCACACAGTTTATTTTCCAAAACCATAACATCGCTTGAAAGTTACGGTCGTGCACAGAACTCCAGCCACTCCCAATATCGTCTCCACGTGGTCCATTAAGAGTAATAAAACCCGTCTGTTTCATCTGTCATATGATAATACATATACACCAATTAACTTTTATGATGAGCGATAAAAATTGAGGGCAAAGTTATACAGTTACGAGATATGATTTAATGTAATGTTCTGTAACAAACGTAATGCTAAATAGTGTAAATTATATGAATTAATGATTTTAGTACTTACCAACAAGCATTACATGATGCAGATTAGAATATATTATTATGTGGATGCTGGAAGTTAACCTATTCATTGAAGGATAAGAATACTATGTCAAGTATTTGATGATTTAAACGGTAATCAAATCGTTAGAACGTTTTGGATGGTAAGTGTAGTTATTTAGATATGACTGACTAGTTTAAATATAAGTATATCAAATAATTTGATTGCTAGAACAGTCAATTGAATGTTGTCAAATACATTTTGAAGTACAGTGTATTCAACCAGCTAGTGTGTATGCAAATCTTATACAACGAAAATAAAACTAACTAAGACAGTGTTTTCCCATAACTACGACTAGATTTTTATGACTATAATCATTTTATGGTTTATTTTATACAGTCATACAGTCGGTCAAACAAGTTTGTCAGTAGAAAAAGGCCCAAATTTCAAATTTTGTATAGGACAATAACCTTTCGCGCCTAAATTTTTTAAAATTGCCGCTTTTTTCTACTGACGGAAACGGCTTGACAGACTGTATTTCTTATATCTAGGCTACTTAGGCTATGTTTTTTGTTTTTGTTTGTGGGTTGAATTTGTAATAGATATTTCCAGATAATTTAATTACAGAAATAGAAGCGGCACAGAACGACGTGTTCAAGTGCCTAAACCGAAAACAAGTCTACCAAGTTTCCGTTAGTGTTAACGGACATAACTCCAATACTCCCCTACCACCTATAAGTACCTACTTTTGGAGCTCAAGTCCACGGGGCTGCCAACATCCAATTCGTTGAAATTGGTGTTAACTACTTAAATAGTTTTTTAAGAAAAGCTATTTGTTTTTAGTAAAGCTATAAAAAAATATATGTTGATTATATTTCAAAGACCAAAGATTAGACGAAATCGGTGTATTCGTATCTGTCCCCGCCGGGCACAGATGGAAATAGGCGCTACATACAAATCATTCCCATCTGTGCCCGCCTCTTATATGGCGGCAGTCACGTGGGGCGGGCACAGATGGGAATACACCACGAAATCGGCTCGATAGAAAATAATTGCAAAGATTGGTCCTAAAGTTACCATTAAATGGTTCTGTCTTTATTATTAGGACTCATGGGTCTGCAATTAAAATCACAATTTCAGAACATTTGTACCTATACCACTAACGAGTAATATTACACAAAGCATCTATTTTTTTTTATTTCAATAATTTTCTTATTAAGGCTTGTACTGAAAAAAAACAGTAAATTTCAAGCCCCTATAATTTTGTTTCTAAGGAAGATGACTACGGCATTCTTATCGCGATAAAAAGTCTTATTATTATTTTATATATTCCAATATAAAAATAATTCTGGTTTTACGCTGTTCGACATTACACCGTGCACCGGTAAATAGAAGAGACCACTGAAAATTGGTAATTTCCAAAAATCAAGAAAATTTGCAACATCCTACATGGCTAATTTCGAAACATTTAAACCTCGAAGTTTTGTGCATTTCATAATAAATAACTAATTTAGTATGTTGTCTCTTGAACAGAGGCCTCGAAGCGGCAGATCTCTAGGAACAAGTGTTCCTGGGCCCATCACAAAGATTGCTAATAGAATTTGCGAAAACGAAGCATACCTGTCATGTTTATCATAAAAACTGGGGTAGATATGCGGCTAAAGTGCAACGAGCTACGATGAAAGTCAGTTCAGTTCTTCGTACTAAGGTTAGGTTAGGTTAACTCTTTTTTCTGTAACTTTTTACAGAAAATGTGCTACCTACTTCTAGGCCAAGTCGAAAATCATACAATTTCCTTGGTAACTACCAAAATCGCATTTGGTAGTTAACATAGAATAGAGTAATAGCTGCAAACGTCCTGCAGTGCCGTTCTTTCAACTATTATTGGGCTCAAATCAAAAGTGTATTAAAAGAGAAGAATGAAACAGCCAAAAAACATTAACAATTCCAACATGTGACGGGCTGATATGAAAGGCAGGAAAATATGAAAAACGGGCCCGTAAAAAGCTTCCTCTGAATGCGCTAGTAAGAAGCTGCCTATCACTCCTACAGAAAAAATAATAAAACTGACAAATACGAGTATCTAAATTAAAAGTCGCTTTTAATTGTAGTTATTCTAAAAACCTTCATTTGTTCTCAATCGCAATTTTTTTTTTTCATTGGAGTTTACAGTTTTTTTTTCGGTACAATTTTTAATTTTCGGTACGGTTTAATTATCTTGATGCCCAGGCCCAGAAAAAGTGATAGTGCTATCTCATTTACTCCGATAAAAATAGACAGCGTGCGCACTTTAGATATTGACAGCCTATTAAACAACCACTAAGCCGAGAGTCTACGAACGATCGACGTAACTGTCGCCTGCTTTTACAAAACTGCTATTCAGGGAACTGATTGATCTGCCATCGTTCCAATCCCTCAAAGGGTTACTAAAAGCTCCACTGAATTTATCGCCCCATTCCTTTGAACCAGATTTATGATATTTATTAACAGATACAAATTCATATTTAATATATCGCGTTTGATACTAATTATGTTTTAAAATTGGACGTGCTCGCGCCAATGTGGCATTAGTTTTTTATACAATCGTGATATAATAGAGAGCTTTTCAGTCGAGTACCGTGTTTAGGCATCGAAGCTTGCTGAGTTGCCTAAGTTAGGTACGAGATTAAAAAGCTTGATTATGTATTTATTGCACAAAAGAAAACCTTATAGTACAAAAGGGGGACTTAATGCCATAAGGCATTCTCTACGAGTCAACCTTTAGGCAAAGCAGAGAGATTTTGGGCGGTGCTACTTTAACAATAACAACCAAATATAATACAATAACATACCATACATACATAATACATACATACATATAAATATACATACTTATATTACTTATAATATATAGATAAATAACGACAAAATATATAAAGCTTACACATACATTATGAATTTTTCATTCTGCTAGCAAAGAAAGCACGTAAAGATTTTTTAAATGCCAACTTAGCATTTTTGATGCCGTAGGGAAGTCCGTACCAAAGACGGGCCCGCCTGCACGGAAAACGAATCCAATGCGGTGAAGAGGGATGGATAGAGACATATTGCCGGAAGAGCGAAGTTGACGGTCGCGAGTAACGCCGTAGTATTGAAATAAATACTTAAGGTATTCAGGAGAATGTGGATCGTTTAACGCAGAAAAAAGAGTACACAACATGCGAACATTGCGTCGTTGACGGATGGGGAGCCAGCCAAGCTGGGACCGAAAAGATGAGACATGATCATATTTACGAAGGCAAAAAATGAAGCGAATGCAGTTATTAAGTAGCCGATCCAATTTGTCGAGAAGTTCTTCATTTAAGTCCGGATAACACACCACCATAATTAATAATGGGCAGGATAAGGGAATTAATTAATAAAACTTTAGTTTTGATAGGCAGGAAGTGCTTAAATTTATTAAGAGAGATTATATCACTATTGTATAGAATACTTTTCCAACAAGTCAACAAAAACAACACTTTAAACTAATAAATACTTATAGGTAAACAAATTAAAAGTATACAGCAATTTAAGATACGCGAGCACGTAGTCGTACGCGCCCCGGCCGCCCGGGACCCGGCGGGGTGGTCAACGACACCTCGTAACTCATGAGGACCTGGTACTTACGTTTTTTTTTTTAATTTTGTCAGCATAGCCTATGGAGACTAACAAGCAAGGGTAAGCGGTATTCGTAGTCTATGGATGTTGCTATATTAAGGGTGTCACATGTACGTTTATGACTTATGAAGCAATTGTTTCTGCTATACAACCAAAAAAATATTTAATTAATTTGAGCTATCGTTTTGTTTCGTCGTCTTGTCCGCGGCGAGTTGTGATTGGTCAATTTCGTTATAGTTGACTAAACCGTTTCGAAATGAATATTATAGTTGAGTTGGGAGCCCATACATGAAAAGTACCCAATTACAGTTTGGTATACGAAATCTTAATTCAACCATTACAGTCGACGAGTAGAAAAAGATAATTTTGCTTCCATTTACCACAACTGTAATAACATTAATTTATTACAGGTGAAACTACGGCTTGTTTGTTTATTTATGAAGCTTTCCAATTTTAACTTAGTTCAAACTGTTACAATACAATTTGCAAAATTACAGTTTTAAAAATTCAAGGCAATTGCTGTTCTTTTGCGGATTCAATGAACTCCTCGAAACTAGAGCCAATAAAGTTAAATATTCAAAAAAGGGCGTATTATTACTTCTTGCGGAAAAGGAAAAAACAAAAAGTGGATAAAATACGGCATCGAATATCACAAGTTTGTGAAAAATTACAAAAGTGTAGGCAGCATTTCGACCAAAATTGAGTAACCAAATCAAAAAGTTTCCATCTAGTGGACGAAGTTTTGTGCCATATCCCCCGCACAGGACAAAGATAAAGTTATCCAGCAAAAGTAATATCCATTTTGGTCGCCTATTACGTACCTAACGATCGATGATAAAATGTTACAGATAAGATAATACAGAATAGGTACCTATAGTTTAATACGTCGTATAAATACGAGTACGTCCCAATGCATGCATGACTCCTCTCAAATGCACAAAAAGGAGTAAGGACCTACCTAGTCCCCACGAGTTAGAAACTTCACAAGAACCACGAATATTATAGTTTTAAGCCATACAAGATGGATACATTTCCAAATAAGCTTTTTAATTGAACACATCAGCTGACGCCATTTCCGTGAATGTTCACAAGTTCGTTTTTATCATCATTTAGCCGGTTCACGGTCGTAAACAGCACCTAAGCACCGTGTGCCTTCGACAACAAGACTTCGAGCGACGTTTACAAGATTATGTTTTTTAATGATCAGTTCAAAGCATGTAGCTTAAACAAGGAAATGCGCGTTTATTTTTAAAGATGTAATTTTAATTACTTGCTACGCCTGACCATGCATGTTATTATTTTGGGACATTTTACATGCATATTATTTTGGAACATTTTACGCTTACCTTTTATATAAAATGTTATTAATTTTACTGTAATAGTATTTTAATCAAATTCATTCATTCATTCAATGTTTTGATAATATATGTAAACTGCTTGTCTGAGCCTTCCGATTGGCCGCACTTATGCTTATCCTATAACAGAAAAATACTTAAATTAAAATTTTTAGCATTATCAAAATAGTAATTATTAATCGTATTTTCTTGTTTCAGGTTATACAACTCACGAACACATACTTGAAGTGGTAAGTTACTGTATATGAATATATATAATGCAAATTTTGCTTACACTCTGGTTTTATATCAATGTCAGTGTTTTCGAAATTTTAAATCGTAAGTACTAAGGCAGTTTTAGACAAAATTGAAAACAGCTTTGGCCAGAAGCCCATTCCTGTCCATTTCAAGGTGTCGTTGTTACTATAATCTACCGTTTAACTGAGGCAATTGGTAAGAAGTTATTATAGTTAGCTACTGACTGGTTAAGTAAAGGCTTGGCTGCATGAAGATGACTTTTATTATGTTAACAGATGTTAACTAAATTAAGTACAATGTAATGTAAAGTTTTAGTCCCAAAACTTAGTTACCTTCTACTACAAAATCGTCGCACAACTTCTTTACCAACCACCTGAGGTAAGTGTTAGACCTATAACATTGCCATTGAACTCTCGAATTCGACCCTACGCCGAGTCTATCCGAGCACAGAAAGGGGCAAGGACAATGTCATATACTCGTAGCAAGTGGAATTAACCCACGTCACGCTCCACCGAGCCGCAGCTCGTGAGCCAATTGCACAATTAGCAATATTCCGTGTATTATTGCATTCTTAACGGCTTGTGTGGTGTCGACATGCGTGTTTATGGTTCAATGAGCTTAAGATTAAGCATTATATGAGTAATCGAACTACCTAACTATGTATTACCTACCATACGTATGTATGTCCAAACTGTCCAAAATTTTTAACACAAGTGTTTATTTTTGGTGTGTATTGTGATAATCGTAGTACTGCTCTGCACCCTGTTTCAGGTTAACAAACTAATAAATAACTTATCGAGATAACCTTTTGTCAAAATTGCGATTTCCCTTTTCCAGCACTTATCGTCTGACATTCTGTCCCTTAGAGAGGCTATCGTCCGATTATAATGAAAAACAGCTTCAGGAAGCCCAGGGTTGTTTACTGAATTTTAATATCATGTGTCGTAAATGGGGTGCGTGATGGGAATACGGGGGAGGAACTTTCACACACGTATTCACTCCTTAAAGGGGGCCTAATAATAGTAATAATCACGTTCCCTAAATAAAATACTCGAGCACGTAGCTTAAGGTTAAGGTTTAAATTACTGCATTTTTGACTTTGGACTAAAGACATTTTAACTGTGAAGGCACATAACCAGGAGCTGCCGCACTTCAAAGTGCCGATCCCTCCTTATAACTCAGTACATGTCTCACAGCACACGAGATCATGACATAATGGTGATCCCGTGCACAGATTCGTAACACGTGTGTAATGCAGCTGTACATGTGAACGCCGGGAAAGTTTTAATTAACCCCCTAGTTAAAAATGTTACAATCCTGGAAATTAATTAGATTAAGTAAAGGCCGCAGTTTGTTTACATGAAAACTTCAAAGGCTTAAGTAATTTTGTGTTATAAGGGTTTACTTCTTTTGTTTTCTAAATGGGAAAGAGAATCAGATTCCTAATGCAAAAGAAACATGAATTTATTAAAATGGTTTACGTTTATACATTTCTATGATTTCGGTTGGCTACCGGAAATTAAAATCAGAGACGTATAGGTACACAAAACAAAATTGCGTAAATAACATCGTGTCGCTCGCTCATTGCTGTCTGTGTGTACTGTATATTTACATTAGTAGGGTACCCGTTAACATACGCATACGTTAAAAGTGTTTACAGTACATATGTTACTACTTTCCCGCACGCGTGCGGGAATGAGCACTTTCCGTGCATATGTCGAAACTTTAAAGAGCCATGTGTACTGTAAAACGTTGTACGACACACCTGCAAACAGGGGGGGGCGGCATTTGGGGGTGGCGAACGGGGCAACCGCCCGGGGCCTCGCAACAGGCTGAGTAGTTTTTTTTACGTGAAACATGAGTAGAGTCAAAGTCGATACAGAAGTTATCCAAGACGGACTCTTAAACGTCTGTAAAAAGACCTAAGAGGAGTTAAATGCAAAAAAAAACATCTGTAAAATAAAGTGTAATAGCACGATCGCTTATTATATATTTGCAATAATTTTTAATGAAGTTAAAATTTTGTTTTGCAGCGCCGCCGTATGCAATTTGGTATATCTTAGATAAAACTGGAACCAAAATTGGACTGCGAGAAGGGGATTCCAGCCCTCGAGAATCTACCACCATGGTGCAAGGCCCTAGGCAGAGCTACAGGGGGGTAGAATTCGGAAATAACAATGATTAATTGTTTAGTAATGAACTGAGAGGCCGAAGGTCGATATGCAGGACAGCAGAGCTCGGACACAAACAAAAGAGCTTCAAGGTCCTAGGTGGCCGACGAGCGCGCTCCACTTCAGGCCTAAAGCCCAAAATGTGCAGCCCGACGCACAGCCGTAATCGTATGACTCAAATATGAAATTTTAAAAAAAGTACTGCATACGGCTGAAGGCCCAAAAAATCCAGTCAAGTCGCGCTTTCAAGCGATGCCAAAGGTTGAGTAGCAAGAGAATCGAGATCATATTGATTAATGTCCAGGCTATGAATATGTTCTCCTGCAGCTTGGCCTTGCATGGAATCGCTCGTCAATCAGACGGTTGGACCTTCGGCCGTTTGTCCGATTTCAAGCTCTGATCTCTCGTAGCTCGACTTTTGGCTTCACACGGAAGTCCTTCGTGGAGCTCGGCCTTAGTCCTTGCGTTTTAAAACACTTAGACATTGGTTTTTGGCTGTAAATCGGCCTTTGGCCACGCATAAATGCGCTGCAGGAAAGTTATAGATTTTACTGAAACACTAAGCCAAGCTTGACTTTCAGTCTCGCTTACACTTGGCCATTGGTTCAATTCCAAGTTATGCTCTTCTGCAGCTCGGCTTCAGAGTCGCAGGAAACTACACATTCCGGACTGCCAAACAAAAAACAGGGGCCTTGCAAAGATTTTCTGCCCGGAGCCTCGCTGATGCTAAGGCCGCCCCTGGTGAAAATAGGTAATTCGCAACTCGTATCGATTTCGGACCTTCGGTCGCGTTTTAATTTATCAACACTCGCTGCGAATTTCCTATTTTCTGCACTTGTATCGTGAATAACTTTTTCATCGCACTTGCTCGAAAAAGATCTCATTTCATGCAGGTGTACTGAAAGACAAAGGCCTATATTGTTCCCCCGGGAATTATGGATTGTGTAAAAAAAAGCGGCCAAGTGCGAGTCGGACTCGCCCATGAATGGTACGGACCATTTATGACGTATTAAAAAAACTACTTACTAGATCTCGTTCAAACCAATTTTTGGTGGAAGTTTGCATGGTATTGTATATCATTTTGTTTTTTAGATTTTTCATTCTGTTATTTTAGATGTTACACATTTTTCCACTTTGGAAGTGTCTCTCGCCCCTAGATACCCCACACGTATGGGTTTGATGAAAAAAGATTTTTTGAGTTTCAGTTCTATGTATGGGGAACCCCCAAAATTTATTGTTTTTTTTGTTCTATTTTTGTGTAAAAATCTTAATGCGGTTCAAAGAATACATCTACTTACCAAGTTTGAACAGTATAGCTCTTATAGTTTCGGAAAAAAGTGGCTGTGACATAAACGGACAGACAGACGGACATGACGAATCTATAAGGGTTCCGTTTTTTGCCATTTGGCTACGGAATCCTAAAAACTAACTCCCTAGGGAGTCAGGTCTGTGCCTCCGATGCCTAACCTGTCAAGAAATTACAAAATGGCGGACGAATGTTTGATATGTCACCGTATTTAAGATTTATTTCGCTTAAAATTTAGTTTTTTCTTCCCAAGTGTGATGAAAAACATTGTGTGTAACTCCGGGGTTAAGAATATTGCAAACTCGGGTGTTTAACTCCCTAGGGAGTTAGTTTTTTTTTATTATGTCACTTATTCATACAAACCAAGTACCATAAATGAGTTTTACTTTTAAAATACTGCATGATGTTTATAATGTATTATTTTGGTTTATGTTTAAAATTATTTAATTTGATCTGGGGGCACGGCAGTGCCCCCACCAAGTCGAGCAAAAAAGCACGGCCGTACCATCCTTTTCTCGAAGCAATTCAGATTCAGACCATTTTCGACCCCCTGTAACTTCGTTGTGGATAAAACTAGAAGACTGAATTTTCAGTAACCATGCAGGCATTGTAAAGACACGGTATATTTCAAATTTCATTCAATTTGAACCAGTATTTTAAGAATTATAACGGGTCAAATTTCTTAATTTTGTCACTCACTGACTCACCGATCATCAAAATTCTAAGGCACTTCTAGCAGACCTAGAAGCTTCAAATTTGGAATATAAGTAGTGTTTGGTGTATGAATCAAGGAAAAACTAAAAAATCTAGAAAAGACCGCAAAGAAAATTAAGCCCATACAGCCAAGTCTTCAGTTAAATTTTTCAATATTGGCTTTATTCGTAACGATGTTTTATGTTTTATTTATACATATATACAATAAGTAGAAGGTACCGAAAAGGAAAAAAGTAGAACTGTCTACAAAATACAAAAAGAAATGAGATCCCATCAAAAACAATACTTGTCAAAAAAACCAAGTCTCGCAACTCAGTTGTTCTGCGGTAAAAAGTTGTGAGATCCATGTAATACCAAGTCGGTTATTAATTTATTCAGTCTCTACTTAAGCGACTTTCTGTCTTAATACGTCCAGTCTCTAAGACCACGATCGTGGTCCATAACAATTGAAAATCAATTGTGTCTGGAATCTCCGTACTCGAAGCATTAAGTTGTTACGTAATAATTAACAGCATCTTATAGTGACGCATATCAATATTAAAATTCTTTAATGTTTTATATAAATATATTGAGACTTGGCCATCGCACTAAATAATTGAATTTACATGTGTTTTCAGGCGATTGAATTTACACGTGTTTTCAGGCGATGGCCAAGTCTCAATATATTTATATAAAACAGTAAAGAATTTTAATATTGATATGCGTCACTATAAGATGCTGTTAATTATTACGTAACAACTTAATGCTTCGAGTACGGAGATTCCAGACACAATTGATTTTCAATTGTTATGGACCACGATCGTGGTCTTAGAGACTGGACGTATTAAGACAGAAAGTCGCTTAAGTAGAGACTGAATAAATTAATAACCGACTTGGTATTACATGGATCTCACAACTTTTTACCGCAGAACAACTGAGTTGCGAGACTTAGTTTTTTTGACAAGTATTGTTTTTGATGGGATTTATTTTTACAGCCATTTAAAATAATTTTACGTAATTTTCAATCGTGGCTGAAAGCCGAACAGGTCTGTGCCTCTGATGCCTAACCTGTCAATAAATTACAAAATGGCGGACGAATGTTTGTTTGTTTGTTTGTTTAAACTTTATTGCACAAATTTACAAAAAGAGTACAAATGGCGGACTTAACGCCTTGAGGCATTCTCTACCAGTCAACCATTGGGCTAAACAGAAATAGTTAGTTTGGTGCAGGATTGTAAAGAGTTGATATGGAAATAGACACAAGTCGAGACTACTATGATACTATACTTACACAAATATATATTTTAAATATACCTACATATATACATATTCAATATATATAAATAAACATACATATATATAATAATAATGTACCTATTAGTGTGAGATATCACGCAGACATTTAGTCACGAATGTTTTCAAATAAGTGCTTACGCAACTTGCTTTTGAAAGAAAGCTTGCTCTGAGCTTGTCTGATAGGCAGAGGGAGAGCATTCCACAGACGTATTGCTTGGCAAGTGAATGAGTTGGACAAGAATCCAGTCCGATGAGGGAGGACAGCCAGCTTCAGAGTTCGAGAAGCACGAAGAACATAACCAGGACGGGCTGTTATAAATTCAAATTTAGACCTGAGATAACTGGGTGCAGCTGGGTCAAATAAAATTGAATACAAAGTACATAAAATTCGCAATGACCTGCGTTCACGAATTGCGAGCCATTGGAGTTTACGGCGAAAAGCAGAGACATGGTCATATTTGCGGAGGTTAAAAACGAATCTGATGCAATTGTTGAGGAGACGATCAAGTTTGGAAAGCGAGGCCTGTGTAATGTTAGTGCAACACACATCAGCGTAGTCAATGATTGGTAATATTAGGGACTGAACAAGTAAAATTTTAGTACTTGCCGGTAAAAAGTTTTTATGCCTGTAAAGCGCCCGCAATGTATTGGTCACCCTGCGACTAACGTCAGACACATGTTGCTCCCATGTCAAACCACTGTCGATAATTAAGCCCAGATTTTTAACATGCGCTGACAGAGGTATAACGGTGCTTTCGAATGGGATAGGCGCAACGAGAGAAAGATCAGTTGACGAAAGTAAGCGGGGGCTTCCCAAAACTATACCTTGGCATTTCGTGGGGTTAACGGCGATTCCAAAGTCACGGGACCAAACAGCGATGCGGTTAAGATCGTCGTTAATTTTAGCGATTGCACATCCGATGTCTTTGGTATTTGCTTGCGTATAAAGTTGCAAGTCATCAGCATACAAATGGTAAGAGCAGCTAAGACTATTAGTAATCAAATTTATAAATATAGAGAAGAGAAGAGGAGAAAGTATGCCACCCTGTGGAACACCCGAAGTGAGCTCTAGCCAGTCAGAAAAGGACTGACCAGCGCGAACCGCCTGCCGGCGATCCAGGAGGTAAGAAGAGAACCACTCCGCGACTGATGATGAGATGTTTAAATGTTTTAGCGCAGCAAGTAAAAGATCATGATTAACCGCATTAAAGGCGTTGGAAAAATCGATTAAAACCAATACAGTTAGCAGAGAGTTCTCCATGCCGTGCCTCACATCCTCAACTACTTTCAGCAGAGCTGTCGATGTACTGTGCCCAGGGCGAAAACCGGATTGAAAAGGCGACAGTAAATGGTTAGAGTAGATGTGGGTAGATAGTTGTTTATGAACTACTGCTTCTAATATTTTTGACATGAATGGGAGAATGGATATCGGCCGAAAGTCTTGAAGTAAAATGGGGTTAGAATTTTTGGGTAAAGGGATAACATGGGCATTCCGCCACACTGAAGGAAAAACCCCATTGAACATTGAAGAATTAATCAGAGAAGTGATAACTGGGAGAATACATTCTAAGATGCAGACAATCATTAATCTACTCAAGTCGTCGTGACCAACTGCATTGGACTTAATGGACAGGATTACTTTACGGATCTCATCATCAGTGGCAGGGGAGAAAGAAAATCTATTAGAAATAGAAGGTAAAGAAGAAATGTACGAGATGCTTAAATCTTTGGTATCAGGGTCTAAGGTGGAACTTTTTGCAAAATGTTTATTTAAATCGTTAATAGAAAAAGAAGAGAATGAATTGCATGGGCTATGAGATTTGACGACACCAATAGATTTTAGGAATTTCCAAATGTCAGCTTGGGATGAAGAAATAATATTTTCATGTATATATTTACGCTTAGCCGCTCTCACCAGTCGATTACACCGATTCCTAGCAGCCTTATAATGTTGCCAGTCTTCGTCACACCGGCTGCGTTTGTACTTCCGGAACGCCCGATCACGTCTTGCCATGGCCATTCGGACCCCTCTAGTAATCCAGGGCGCAGGAGGTCGTTTCAGTTTGACAGTACAAACCGGTGCGTGAGTGTCGTAGAGCTTTAAGACTGCTTTATTCAATAAAGCTACTCCCTCATCCACCGAGGGTGCTGCATATACCGGCGTCCAGTCCACAGCACACGCGTCACGTTTTAGGGCTTCAATATCCAGCCTCGCAAAGCTACGCAGCTGAACAAATTTGGATTGTGGTTTAGGAGGCCGGATACGATAGCTCATGAAAATAAGGTCGTGGTGAGAAAACGCGGGCGCTGTGAACTGGCCAACTTTGTCCACGAGATCTTTGGAAGAAGTTAGAATAAGGTCAAGCCAGGAGTCCGAAGCATCACAGTTGTGGTGGGTAGGGTTAAGAGGAAGAACGTTTAAACCCGCTGATTCAACGATTTCGTGCAATTTTCGTGACCTATTGTTAAATTTTAAAAGATCGGTATTAAAGTCACCCATTACCACGTGATGTGTGTACACTGAGCTAATCGGAGACAAAACTGATTCAAAGTCAGTAAAGTAGTCATTGTTTGGAGGACAATAGACTACACCAAGTACTGCAAGTGAACCCCTCACGTTAATTTCGACAAATAGATATTCAATAGACCCAGAGTATCTCGTGGAAGACGATGAAATAATTTTATACGTAATATTGCTGCGGAGGTAAATGGCAACACCACCGCCACGTTTGCCTATACGGTCGTTACGTAGCAACACAAAACCTGAAAGGCCATAAGAAGTGGAGGGTAGCTCAGGTTTAAGCCATGTCTCTGAAACCATTATAGCATGTATATTACTCGAAGAGAAAGTGTCTAAGAAGTCATTGTAGTGGCTCGGAATACTCTGGGCATTGATGTGGCAGATGTTAATATGTTTGCAGTCGTTCTCAAAAGTGTGATATGTATTTAAGAATTATTTCGCTTAAAATTTAGTTTTTTCTTCCCAAGTGTGATAAAAAACATTGTGTGTAACTCCGGGGTTAAGAATATTGCAACCTCGGGTCTTTAATTCCCTCCAACCTGCAGCTGTCGGGATTACCACCCTCGTTTCCAAAATTCCACCTACCCCCCTCGTTGCACAATTTACTAGTATCGCCGATGATCACTATAACAAATTGACGAAAATATTAATAATAGTGATTATTTACCCATATAATAATATTAACTAACATCGGATACATAGGCTTACTATTCATTGTTCAGGTGTAAGCATTACAATTAGCCATGTTAATTAATCAGTTTATAATGATCGTGCAACTGCCACACGAGCCACACATGGTCATGACTCGTTTTATATCAAGTGCTATTTCTAACCTATCAACATATTCCACATATTGCATCAAGGGCATATATCATAATTAATATAGTTACAATAACAAACTCGCTTGAATTGCAACCCTCATGCTTTTATCTTAAGATTTCAAGTTGCTTATGCACAGTGGAAGTATTTAATAGTTCACATGATGTTCTCTTGTCTAACGAGCGTTGTGTTGTCACCGATGTGCACACTGCACACATGTGCCATATCGCCTGCTGTTTTTTCGTCCTAATGTCTAAATTCACCTGCCGTCATCTTCCTGCCGGAAAAGCAAAAAATATACGCACATGTCAGTGGGTAAATTCTAACAACGTACCTTTGATGTATTTACTTTAAAAACATCTGTTGTTTGCTACACAATGCCACAAAATAAATAATAGTACTGCCGTACAGAAATGACACTTCCTACAAAACCGAAGTTTGACAGCGATTCAGGGACGAATCATGCTGTCCCTTTCTAATGTATGGCATTACCCCTTTCGGCCATTTAGGGTTGTCAAAATTCAAGTCATTAACTTATCTGTGGCCGTGCAGGTATAGGGACGTCAAGTTGTGCCAACCTTAATAATTGCTCGGAGCAATGCTGAGCCGAACGGTGCCGAGAATGGCCGAAAGGAGAAGTCATGCTCGCTTAAGATTCTTTTCACGTCAGCAGTTTGAGCAAGGGTAATTTGCTGCTTAAAAACAGTGAGCAAAATCGCATTTTGCTCACTGAGTGAGACAAAATAACATTCAAGTGACCTTGCTATTCGAATGTCATTTCAACGTGCGGGGCCTAATACAAGTTCGAAATATTTGGATTCTATTGTCTTTGTCCCTTTCATGTCATTCGCAAAAAGAAAGAGACAAGTTCATACGTAATTCACCGGTATATTGACGGTTAATAATAGACCCCCGAAATAAGTCAGACCGCATTGTTCCAAAACACCCTACGATTCTTCACTCGTAATAATTAATTAATGTAATAAAAGTTTAAAATTTCATAAAAACACCATAATTTACGCATTTTATTATACAATCAAAACAATGAACTTAAATATTTACGCAATTGTTACGCAAAGTAAATAATTCCACTTTTAACGATCACTACTATAGTTGACAAAAGTAGTATCCGTAATTCGGACCGTATCTTACAAAGTTTTTTTTTTACAAAAAAAAGTTGTCGATTGAACTATCAATTGATGTTCTTCATTCACTTCATTATTTCCGTATTATTTTATTGAAATTTCTTTAGTTTTGATTCATTGCGGTAATTAAACTTAATTGTTAGAATACCTTAAGAAAATATGAATGAAATTAGTGATGAAGACGGATTACATTTTTTCAGATTGTATTTTTACCTTTCAAATATGCTCACACTGCTGTCGTGAAATTTTTTGTGTACTACACGAGATCAAAGTTATTTACATCTCGTGCGCTTTTGAGTCACTTACTGCGCTCAAGATTCTAAATAAGATTTTATTTTTATTTGACTCAAAATAAGCACTCGAAGAAATATCAAACTTTGCTCTCTGGTTGTACAAATAACTATTACTTACGGTGGCGTCGTTGATCAGGTCGCCACTTTCCCGAATAACGTTGATGGAAGCGATAGCTAAGATACGCGTCATATTCGTGAACGGGTGTTGTTTGTGGAGACTGGTCTGTTTATGCTAGCACGGGCTATTATATTTAGTAACTTTATTTTTAAGTATGTGAGACACCTCTTTCGGTTCTCGTATGCTTCTTTTATCTTAATTAATTATACAGAATTTTGAATCTTGGACATCCTATACATCGCTAAAGATAATTTGATAAACTATAATATATATTCTTTTAGTTTTGACACTTAAGAGACATTTACACCTGTAAATATTATTTGTTTTTTTTTTGTATTTGTTTGTTGATTATATTATTATTTTACTTATTTTTTTGTAATTCCTCATTAAGACTTCATACATCTCTAAGTAATAATAATGCATTATTATATAATGCATAACTAGTTTGCATTGATAATTTCAGTCATTGTATTTTATAATTGTCGATGTGTTTTTTTTTTGCTTGTATTTAAATTCCATGTTGACGTGTTAAAGTGCCCTTGTGGCCTATTTGCTGAATAAATGTTGAAGTTGAGTGTCGCCCCACTGACAATGCCTATAGAGCTATGAATCTTTCAATACATACAATAAGGATTAATCGCAAAATAGAACTGCACTGTAAGTATTTCAAGTTTTATAAAACTATAGAACTGGAAAGCACACGCTTTTCTGACAAAAATAGCCGCTGACACGTCTGTCAATGTTCACACGGAATAATTTCCGATAGGTGATTTATTGGAACACGGTTGGTATTTCAACTTGAACAACTTCATTCGTCGGACAATAGGTAGCTGAGTAACGGATTGATCTATTTTCAACTCTATATCACCACCGAGAAGGTTCAAACGTTAAAGTTATCTTCAATTTAAACATTTCACGAGACAAGAAGGCAATATTTGTAATTCGAATGTGTTTTTGTTGGTATTTTACTATTTTATCGTTATTTTAAGGCACCGTTCAGATTCAGACTGCACCAGCATTTCTGCCGCAAATGTCAAAATCAATTTTGAATACCGCCTGTTGTCTACACTAGTTTAAGTTATATGCTTAATTTGTGTGTCATGTTTCTTTTGATATTGGTGAGCAATAAATCATATTTGTATTGTATCACCGAATTTTTGCCAGTGGGTAGCAATTGTCGCGCCGCAATACTGCACCAGTAACTCTGGTGTAGTAAGAATCTGAACAGTACCTTTATTCAATAATAAAGCCATTTCACCATACACTACACTACATTACTACTGACTGTGCCGTCGAACAACGTTTACAATAGTTTTTTGGATGCAATAGACTTCACATGATATCTATTCAAGCAAAACGACTCAAGAAAACTACATAGCAGGGGAGGTGTTGTGTTGATTATATTAGTAAACAAAAACTTGAAGTAATAGTCTTGCCATGAGCCTAGGGATTCCCACGATAGCGCTCCTCTTGTTATTACTTGGAACATGTTATCCCTTTTATTACGAAATCATGAATTATGAAAAAAGTTTAACATTTTACGAGGGTTCTAACCATACGTTTGAAAGTTCAAGACCTAAACCAAAAAAGTGTTTCGCTCGTTATTATACCCAGTACCTACGATAGTTTTTTAATTGAATACTTTGGTATATGGTTTCCATACTTTTGATTATACAATATAAAATCTACCCATTCATGAAACACTTAATAACACAGCATTATAATAGTAGCCGCGTGTTTTTTAAATATTTTTCCCTATAATTTAGCTTGATTTTCATGTCCATGCCACTCACAATCTAGTAGATTATCATTATATTGATGTTTAAAAACAATAATTTACCAATATAAACCAGATTATTTAATATATGTAATAGGTACTCGTAATAGGTATATTGACTGCGCCGAAGTATCCGATTAGTTTAACATCTGGCCCCTATTTCACCAAACTGACAAGTGTAAGCTGGGCTGGTCATTGGAACCTAATAATAACGGAACATGTTTGTTTAGATAATGTGTACACGTGTTTGTTAACCTAATTTATTCTGCATATCTACCAGCATGTGTACGCTTATTTGCAACTGTCATGATATGAAGCAAAGCAAACCATTTTTGCAAAAAAAAAATATTCCGGCTTGCGTGACAAGGTGAAACAAATTTAGTCGATATTTAATCCCGCTTTTCTCATTGATCAGTTTTCTACTAAATAATTAGAGATAAGTAATTAACAGTAAATCATACATAGTTAATTTTAATTGTAAGTGATAATTAATGAGCACTTTAGGTAGCCGTTAATTACAACAAAACCCAAGCCAAACAACCACATACATGTTTTTACGAGTTCACTAATTAACTGAAGCTGAAGAAATAATACATGTAATACATGTACGTATAATTACATATTGTTAAGTATAAGTAATATAACTTATATTGTTACAAGACTGACTAGTGACCACAATATTCCTTGACACATCTGCGAAATGTTCTCCTTGCCCTCTTTCGTATCCTATTTTCCTTTATTGGAAACGTGAGAATTGTTTGTTGTTGGTAGTGGGTATAACGCTCAAGGACTTTTACTACAACGAAAGGGTGTTATAGTCAATTAGTCACTGACTTATATTAGTTTCTTAAGGGGCGCCTGTTTCTGTTCGCCGGACAATATCGGCCTGTCAGTTATTTGTCAATATCGGATTGTCAGCTTTTGCGAATAACTGATAGGCCGATACCGTCCGGCGAACTGGTAATCAGTGGGTCCCTCGAGTGTATATCAGGATTGTTTGACCGCTCTTGACATTGGTCGATAAAGACTCATTGAGTTGTCATCGTGCCAAATCTTGATAGAAAAATAAATCCAATCATCAAACCGTAGTCGTCAAATCAATCAAGATTAGTCAAAAATTATTCATCACTAGACTTTTACCATTCCGAATAACCACATCCTTCATAGTGAGATTATTAGATTCCTACTGTACATAATGTAGGTAACAGCAATACTGTTAATAGGAATAATAGGTACATTCACTCGCTTCACTGGCGCTAAACCCGATTTGGCAACAGAATCTGGGACGCAGAGGCGTTGAATCTTTACAAACCATACTCGTACTTCAAAACGACACAAGGTTGAAACAATTGTAAAAATATTTAGTTCATAATCGATAGCGAGCGCAGTGATGAGAGGAAAAATATATCTTTCGTTGTGCAATGCTTTTACGCACTAAAAGTACCTATACTTAACTCAATTTGCTTTGACCCTAGTCAATCTTGTTCGTCCATGACATCATTCCGCAAAAACCTAAGTACAGCATACAATGAAGCAAATAAACTTGCGGATTATTATTTTTAACCGTTACTGTGCGGGGTACATTAGTGTTGAAATGAATCAACCGTCTATTTTTTACGCTGATACGTCAATCATGCTGGATTCGGAACTCAGCTCTTTATTTAAAATGTGGTTATGACATCAACACTTGTTTGATTCGATTTATATTCAGAATTGTATATTTAGATTTTGAGGAATGCATTTGCACTTCTACAGCACCTACATTTTATTAACAAATGACTGCAATCCAATAAACTTGGAAAAATAATAAAGTAGGTAATTTTTCTAAGCAAAAGCAATTAAGGTTTCTAAGTATTACGAAATTAAAAAAGTTCTAAAAACTTACGATAAGCTTTTGTAGAAACACCATTAAAACTGCATTAGAGACCGTATATCTAAGTGGCTCACAAAAGTAGAACTCGATAAGCTAAACAGTCCATCTTGTAGCTGGTGCTTGCTGTCCCTGTCGCAGCGATAAATCCTAGGCAGGTTAGGGATCTAGACAGTTTATCTGCAAAATGGCGACCTGCAGCTATTTCATGTAAAATATTAGTGCATTTTGCATAAAACTTTACTTCACATGATATGATATTCGTGTTTCGACTACTCTAAGTACAGTAGGTAAGTCCAACATGAACGTAGGACTGCGTTAGGTCACCTAATGCCATATATTTAGTCTCTTCCAAATTATATAGGAGACAGTGTTAAACATTTTATGTTGACGTATAACTCTGTGATTTTATTTAGTCAGATAGATTTAATGATACCTACCGGTTGATTGCCTGACTCATCCTACAAGAAATGGCTCTGTAAAAAAGTTATTTATGTAGATTCGTGAGCAAAGTCGCTGCTAGCAATGACTGTACTTCATTAATGTAGTTTCATGAATTGAGCTTGATTTTTCGTTAACAGCTGCCAACTTACTTTTTGAGGCTACCTGCAATTATCTGTAACGGCATGTCGGCTTAATCTATCCATGGTTATGCATTATAGTTATAGCGTAATCATTACGAAATTGGTTCCAAAAAGGACAATGATGAATTTAGTTTTTGATATTTAGAGCAAATCAACATTTAATTAGCATGTTTCGTATTTTTTGCCTAAATCTCAATGTGTTTTGTCACATTACAAAACAAAGTTTGGCGTGTACCCAAAATTCCCAAAATATTTTCGTCCACGCAATAGCAAGCTATCTTCATAGCGCGCGAATGTCAACATAGCTTCCTGGTACTTCGAAATAGATGATTGTATACCGTGAGTACCGAAACAAAGTTGTGGGCATTATATACTCTACCATCCATGTACTTACGTAATTAGTATTATAATAAGCCTGTTTATACAATACAACGATCTAATACAAAATAACGTATGTGACGTTGAATGAAAAGAGGAAGTCCGAGAAAATTCTTCTCTCCCTCTCTCTTTCTTTTGTCTATAAAAAAATTAAGGAAGAGACATTTTTTCTGCAACATGAATACAAACTACAAGAATGGGAAGTACCAAGCAAACTAACGACCAAAAACGGCTTATGTTAAATAAAACTCTCACACTGTATCATGAGAATCTAACAAAATGTACATTAAATATTACTCTGGATTATCTACTCAAATCACGATGTTAATGATCGCACGGACGCTTAATGTGGTAGGTTATGTATATATCTCATCCTCAAAATAACTCATTCCGTCAAAATGAGCACCCCTTGTTGATCGGACTAATCTAGCTCATTGCAAGTCTCGTAAGTAGGTCGGATATTAGGGGGAGAATGAAAGCGGCCAAGTGGGTCGCAGCTGCAGCGCCTCGTGGACCGTCATCCGTCAGCCAATGAATTATTGATACCGACTATTCCAGCATAAAAACGTTACGTACGTGAGAGGAAAATAGGATACTGTGTCGGCGTGAGGCTTTGAGGGTTGCGGATCAATAACCCATAAAGCTACTTATTTTATCAACATAAATAGCTTATTCCTGGAATACTCCTTACCATAGAGAGTTACCTTTCGTAAAGCTTATTAACATTCAGTATGACACTATAAGTAAATGTAAGGTATAGGTTACCTAGAAAATCTAGAAATAACTGGGTGCCTAGCCAACGTGCCAATCGTTTAGAACGCTCCGTAGCGTAACGTAGTCATCTCTCTCTATCACTGTCCCAGTTCGACAGAGACAGTTGCGTTTCGTCCGCTACGGAGCGTAAACGATTGGCACGTTGGCTAGGCATCTTGGAGAAACAAAACAAAGTACTTATGGACCGGAAAAAGAAGAAATGGAAGGTTAATCGTTAAGTGCCTACGTAAACTATAAGTAAAAGAAAATAGTCTAACATATCATGCAGTCTTATGTACTATGTGCTTCGCAGTATGCATATACCTACCTAATGATATTTATCTGTCCAAGGCAGTAGACCTGTAACTGATTGTTCAGATTTCCACTGCAAATAATCATCACTACGAGGTTTGAATCGATACCGTAGAACTTCGCTACTGTACCCGTTCCATACGTTTATCAATAAATTCGATCTATCTAATAGTACCTTTATAGTTATTACCCTATTACACTTACGTTCCATGAGAATTCAGTGCTTCGATTAATTGAACACGTATTATAATCTATTGTTGCAGATTGCCGCAACCATGTTGCTTAGAATGGGCGCCATAACATTGATACATGGGAACCATATTTCCCACAAGCCTGTTTTATTCTGAGATAAAATGATAATTGTTTCAAAGGCCCTCTTTGTTTGGTTGGGATCCAAATAATAGAATAAAGAATCATTAAATAATCAACAAAATAAAGGGTTCCAACTTAAACCTCCATTGCTTCCCGTAAAGTTTACTTTTCCATTATGTACCTATTGTTTCCTTTGTAGTTCTAAATTGAAATTCGGCGTTCAGAAAACCACCAGTTCTTTTTCATTATATTATTTCAACTCTGCTCAAATCGTAAATTCGTTATACGATTCTAACCACAACGCATTATTTTTCTATGCTTATTTTCAAATAACGAGGACATCTCAGGATCAAGTATCCATAAACATAATTATATAACATCGTTTTAGTTTGTTTTATTGACTAGAATAGCTAAGGAAAATATCGCATAACATCACGAAACGAAATTAAATACATATATCTGTATAACCAAGTACCTAATCACAATCGAATGGTGTATCGTAATAAACCACGTTTCATGAATAAAATACAATTCATAGTAACTAAACTAACCATTGAGTTGTAACTATTGTAAGTGTTCATTGTTTTCGCAGGGGCTACACTGATTCAAACATTTAAGAAGAATGTTACCGACTCCGTGCGTTTCGTAGATAACCTATTTATTTACGTTTGACAAGTTCACAATTTGCGCATTGAACTAAATTTAGTGATATGATAAGTAAGACCAATACCTCTGCCACAACAAATCGAATACATGCAGACAGTTTTTATCTTCAGGACTAACTAATAATTGATTGAGAAGTGTGTTCTATTCGGATTGAAAAATAAATAATTAGTGAAATGATACTTTAAAGAGTTTAAAGTGTTTTATTCAAGTTAACATAGCGCACGTAAGTAATTTAAGTAGAGTTCATAAATATATTACCGTGTTAAATATATATATACATTTTTCCACCTTATTGCAATGAATTAAGTGAAGAAATGGATACATACAGTGTAAACTCCAAATAATATAACTCTATATAACGATTAACTCTCTGTTAATTTCTCTCTTTCTACCGAAAATTTTCTATAGCGTCAAAAAACGTCCGGTCCCTTGAGTATCGCTATATAGTTTACACTGTATTTATGAACTCATACATGCATGCTGTACGGATGGCCTCTAATAGAATTCCATGGAAGCAAGTATTGCCCAAATACAGAATATACTCGTATTATGATTAGGACAACACTAAATATGTAATATGAGCAAGGATATCCTCTCTAACTCCATGAGCCCCCACTTATCTTTGCTAACAAATGTCGGCGGTTCTATTCAATTTAACACTGCCTTCATGACATCCGCCTCAAGCACCTGCCCTGTCTAATCTAACTCGTAATTGCAGCTCGATTCAATCAGAGAGACCTTGACTCGGGCTTTATTTGCTTTTTGTTCGTCTGCATCCGTGAAAAATTAGAAGGTGAGTCTTTATATTTGTTAGATCAATTGACTTTGAAAGAAATGGCTCTAATATCGATGGCCAATGCTATATCCAAAGTATTAATTAATTATTGTAATTAAGATGTTTTTAACTACTGTGAAATTAAACTGTGATGTCGGGATAAACAATATATTTAATTTATTTATTTATTATTCGGTGAACCAGCAGTTACTCGTATGAATTGAATAATATTTATATAAGTATTATGTAAGTAACAGAGAGTCAATTAAAGGTTCCCACCAGTAACAACAGGTTAGCAAAAATTTTACAACGTGTTACTAACTAATATTCTATGAGTACTAATAAGTACTGTTATTTTAATGTTAATAAGTACTGTTGTTTGTTGTTGTTAAATAAAACTTATTAGTAAATTAATATCTACTTCGATCAATACAGTAATATGCTATCGAATACGACTCGCTCACTGAAATAATTCGTCCGTTGCAATTTATAACTTACTTGTAATTTTATTCCACAAATTAACTGAAATATTGCTGGTCAAAGTAGGCTTATCTTGATTTAATAAGATACTTCGATTGTTACCCGTTCTCTACATTTATAGCAAGAACTCCATAAAATAGCACAATGTTATAAATTTTCTTGAAAGTTTATTCAGAAAGTTGGACTCTTTTACAATTATGCAGAGCAAACGTCCAGTGCACTGTAATCTTGTTTGCAAATGATCCGGGGGCTATCGAGCAGGTTGGCGATTTGCGGTCATCGGCTCGACAAATTACACACTCAGGATATTGGAACAGAACTGTGGGCTCCAACTTTACCTATCTGCCCTTAGGCGGATTTCCATTCGCTGTCATTATACCTGCGGAACATCTGAAGGTCTCTAAATATAATGGCTTGAGAAACTCTTATCTTTATTGAAGTAACATTGCCGATAATATAAGCTATTCGTAAAACGACCACCCATGTGAAATCAATTCCTAAAACGACATATTAATTAATAATAAATAAATAAATAATACATTATTACACAAATTGCCACAGTAAGCTCAATAAGGCTTGTCTTGAGGGTACTTAGACAACGATATATATAATATATAAATATTTATAAATACTTAAACAGATAGAAACACCCATGACTCAGGAACAAATATCCATGCTCATCACACGAATAAATGCCCTTTAAGAGTAAAAATAAAAGACAGTAGGTAGTTGACAAAAACAGTAGCCGTTAGCTTCCGTTATGGTTCCACCTATTTTTCGGCGGTCATAGGCCATCTGGCCCACATATTTTATTAGTAATCAGATTAGATAAGAGCTTTATGACGGATGGAAGGGCGTGATAAGTATTTAACTGTTATTCGAGCTACCGAGAAAGATCTGAGCTGAACATTATTATCTGAGAGACATTCAATTTTAAGAAGCTTATAGCTTAGATATAAATCACTTCGCCAAGGTACACTAAACGTACATTTGATAAACATTTATTATTTCATAGAAATATCGTCAATGTGAATAGATCACCTAATCAGAATCTCAGAATAGAAAGGCCGGCTGAATTGTTCTTAACATTAATAAAGTCCGGATACTGGCGGATACCTCATCAGCTTGTGACGATTTGAAACTAATGTAATATCCCACCCTACAATACCTATCCGTAGTCGTAAATGTCGTAATATCGCAGAACAGGCATTTGTTAAGCAGGCAGGCTATTAAGAGATATACTTACATATACAGTTACTGTATCGCTAGTGAGATTGGTAGCATACTAGCATACCTTCTCCACATGTTATACGGCTTGCATTTATTGCACTTGACGGGGCAAAGACAAATAAATGTCATCAGGTCGGCTACCAGCCGTTATGTGTTTGCGTGACCAATAGTGACCTTAACAACGTCGTCGTCTATTCAAAAAATGACACGTTAATTTACTCCCTGTTTCAAAACACGTCTAGGCTGTTTCCACCGCAATTTTTACCTGTCTATGTTCAAACACGCAGAGCTCTAATGGAAAGCAAATTGGGAACGTCCACTCGTTCGGCCTCAATGATGTTGACACGGGCACCGTTGACAACGCTGTAAGCACCACCACCGTTACACCAACTCGCAAACCTCGGATGACGTGCTTAATCGGGTTTACTGTATATTTAAAGATAGTGCACCCCAGAATCGCAGCTTCGAATCAAAAGATCTTGAGCATTCACTGAATAATACCTATCTCTACGTCTCTTTCGCCCAGTGGTGAACAGGTAGAGAATACCTTAAGGTATTGAGTTTGTCATTTGAACTTATTATTTTATGTGCAATAAAGTTTAAATAAATATATAATATAACATTATTAGTTGCCATAGAGAGTAGTTGTTACACGATAGTCAATTGTTCTTATTGCTCTTACCTTATATTTCGGCTGTAAAACTTTGCTCCTCAAACCAAAGACCAAGATTATTCGAGTGTGATATTCATATCATTCATAATAGTCGCTATAAAATACGTACGAAGGTTGACTTCGAAACTCTTCTTTATATTAAATCTCATAACGCACATAAGGCACTCTTCTTCCAGCTATGACTTTAGCGGTATAAATCTAGAAAGACGGCTTTTTGCCGTGTTTTTGTCCTCGCTTTTATTGTGAAGCGTGTCCACTTAATTATTGCCGTGATTCGCGAGTCATGCGACTGGCGAACAAAAAATTTAACGTACATAAGCTATGCGTTAAGTAACAGTTACATTGGATAACATGACCCTATAGGCTTAATCAAGCTTTATAAATTTAAGATATTGTAACGTTTGTTGTAACTCGCGCTTCATTTCGCTCACAATTATGTAGTGTGTGTAATTACTTACTTATTCAAACGAAATCCACTGCGAGTGATCTCAAAATTAGGTCATTATTTAAAGCACAATTAATCTTCGTGCATAGTGTTATCATATTTATTTAGTCACTTATTTAGGAGAATTTCTTGCAACATATAGAACCTATTCTACTTTTATAGCAAACCTTAACATTCAAGTAATACCTAGTGAAAAGTAAAGTTCATTTTCTAGTGTGAAATTAACTGTAAAAGATAGGCGGATATTTGTCACATACTTAGGAATTGCAGTGTCTAGAAATTACTGTGCTCATTTGTAAAATCGGTCAGCCACTCGGCCGACACACAACCGCTTCTGGTTTAATTGACTACTTTCATCTATAAATTATGCATTGCCTTAAAAGCTAAATGTTATAATTTTACAGTTCGACAGGTAGCTAATAAACATGGCTCTAGATTTATGTCCTGTTTAGAGCTCTCTCTTCTTAAAACATTGGTTTTATCACCGTATGCGTCGTTTTTATAACCGTGATTTAAAGGTACCAAACGATAAAAGCTGTTGTTTCTTGAAATCTTAGAATCCTTTTGGATCAAGACACGATGCTTGCAATTTTTCTCTCATTTGTAAGACCAGCATCATCTAATACTAATAACAAGACAGGTAGATAGACGCGACTCGTATTTACATAACGGTTCTAATTCCTTATGACTTAGGTATCATTTAGTATTATTAGCCCGCAAATACCTATTTACTAATGACGCCGTCAAAACCACTGCGCGTGCGTGAGCATGTAAAGCATGTCCATACGACCAGAGTTCAACGAAGAAATCACATACTGTTTACACTGCATAACGACTAATGGCAGCAGAGGACAATCACGCCGTAGATTTTGGGAGTCACGAACCGTGATGAGCTGACTTCCTGGCGGTGTTCGCAATTTAATTTTAATCTAAGAACTGAGGGAGTAAAAACCTCACGACTACCTATAGGAAAAAGATAAGTCTCTCATAGTGGAACAAAGTAAATCTTTGATCTGGTGAGAAGGTAGGTAATGCTGGTGATGATGAATAATTTATTTAGTCGCTAATCTAGATAGAGATTTTTATTGAGCTATCTATGCCTTACATAAAAAGCTATAGATTTTCAAGGTATCACCTCACGTGTTGTTAAACTTGCTACGTCATATCACGTTTGTGCTTACACGTCGAAAGATGAAAATGATACAGTATTGGAATCCAATATCAAGCGCAATAACTCAACTCAAGGCCTGTTATATCGCTCAATATTAAAAATCTCTACAGAGCATTATTTATTTATCTGGATAGTATTTGATCATACCTAATCAATACAACTTATAAAAAATTTCATGCGGTTTTCACCTATCAATAGATAGAGTGATGCTTTAGGAAGGTTTAGATGTATAATTTGTTAATCCATGCGAAGCCCGGGCGGGTCGCTAGTATTTTATAGGATATAAAACAGTCTTTTCGAACTGTTGTAAAATACTACCTAAGGAAAGGAGAGGCGCGACAGTATCTCGCCTGCGAGATAGACTACCCGCCTTTTTAGGGTTCCGTAGCCAAATGGCATAAAACGGAACCCTTATAGTTTCGCCATGTCCGTCTGTCTGTCTGTCTGTCTGTCTGTCTGTCTGTCTGTCTGTCTGTCCGAGGCTTTGCTCCGTGGTCGTTAGTGCTAGAAAGCTGAAATTTGGCATGGATATATAAATCAATAAAGCCGACAAAGTCGTACAATAAAATCTAAAAATTTAATTTTTTTTAGGGTACCTCCCCTACACGTAAAGTGGGGGTGAATTTTTTTTTTCGCTTCAACCCTAGAGTGTGGGGTATCGTTGGAAAGGTCTTTCAAAACTAATAGGGGTTTTCAAGAAACATTTTTTGATAAAGTGAATATATTCGGAGATAATCGCTTCGAAAGAAAAAAAAGATGTGTCCCCCCCCTCTAACTTTTGAACCATAGGTCCAAAAAATATGAAAAAAATCGTGAAAGTAGAGCTTAAGAAAGACATTAAATGAAAACTATAGCGGACATGATCAGTTTAGCTGTTTTTGAGTTATCGCAAAAAGTTTTCCCTTCATAGTAAAAAGACTTACTTTAATTAGGTACTGATTATGCCAATTTGCCTATTTGTTTAACTCGGGTGAAAGGTACCGTTTCATTTCTTGGTTAACAATTTACTATACTTTAAGCTCCAGTTTAGCTTATTGTGACGGAAGAGTAACTACGGAACCCTACACTGAGCGTGGCCCGACATGCTCTTGGCCGGTTTTCTGTATTAATTAAAGAGGGACGGATATTATCTCTCGCGGGTGAGACTGTCACGCCAAGTATTCCAGCTGCGATCGCGGCATTACGTGCACTTCAGCTCGTTTCTGGTGCGCGGCCCGCGGCCGGAGCTGGAAACCAACGCGAGCGTGGACTCCTGGCCGAAGGGTGGGATATTTCGGCGGTTTCGTGGGAATCTGCCTTATCCCGCACCGGAACAGGTAGCGCAACCGAAAACTGCGTCGTCAAAATGATTTTTAGTTTTTAAGATTTTTATTATTGTATGTATGTTAGTTTGAAAGGTATGTATATATGGGTCTTTGTTGCCTGAAAATAAATGATATTTAATTTATGGGTTAAGTAGGCAGGCATGGTCACATTTGTAACTGCCAAGTTAGTGCAAACATAGCGTGGTCGGGATCTAAAAGTCGTCGAATTAAATTACAGTAATGAGACATTTACTAATATGGCGCGAAAAGCAGCCAATGCGCATTTGCAAATAAGGTCAGGTTGGATATTCCACGCAACTATTAGTTCCCACGCATTATTACTTACATTATCATACAATCGGCGATTATACAATCCTTATTTAAACGAGACAAAACACTTACTTCCTGAACCCTGGCTCATAAATCGATTAACTTTGTAGACTAGTCATTGCCCGCGGCTTCACTCAAGTAGCCTCGTGTGCCAAATTTTCGCTCACTCATACAATTGAAGCGGCATTCAGATTCAAAATTAACTAACATGTCATGATATTCATTATATACTCGCACCAGTATACCTGCATTTTTAGTAAAATATACACTGGCTTCATATCATATCTATAACAAATTGTAATTCCGCTTCGGGTTACGGATAAGAATGGAAGCCCAATGTTTTGGCAGACGAAATAGTAAAGGTTTGCAGTATTTGGATGGACGAAGTGGAGTGAATTTCCTGATATGACAAAATATAACGATTGAAGCTTATCGAGGGACATTATCTCAATAAGTAGGTGTCAACCCATGTATTATTTTGATTCTATAACCATCCAATTATATTCCTCAATACTATAGCTGGTATATTATGTATTTCCAGACACCCTTGTGGCAGTCTAGCCGCGCGGCGCTCTTCAATCAACCCTTTACGGCTCCGCTTTAAATTACATTCCAAAAACGGATTAAAAACGTTGCATGTATTTGAGCCATTCCACGAGAATGTCGCTAACGAAATACCATTCTTCTAATACTTCTGAAAATGTTAAGAAAGCGATATTTTGTCTGCTAATATTTAATGACTTTGGCAGTATATTCTCTTTACGCATTTCAGTGCCATACAAGGCAAAATCATTTCAGGACACGGAAGCGAGGTAGGAAATTCATGTAAAAACTATATTTTGTAAATCAGGTTAAAACTGTTACATTTGATTCTAAATCATAACATCTGTCGAAACATTGCAAGAATGAAATTAATCGGACGAGTAAATGAATGCGTAAATATTAGGAGTAACTTAATCGTCATACTCGTAGATCTACCTTCATAACGACAGCTGCTCGTGAGAAACGAAACAAATGTTTCATTTGTTTGCTGTAACTATACATTACGGATATGATGGTCGTTCTTGTCTGTATATGTATAATACGCCCGCAGGTCATTTTCGTGGGTATAATATAACTAAATCATTCATACGTTTCTTATTTTCAAATCCTAAATTTTTAATAAGCGCAGCCCCGTACTTACTGCATAGAAATATGTTTAAAATCGCAGTACCTACAGTGGATATTTTGAAGCACTATGCCAATCTCCAACATTTAGAAAATGACGTTATTTAAACCTCGAATGTTTAACTACTTGGTCAGGGCTTAGGCTAGACAATGGACATCGGACTACAGGATGACAATCATTTTTGACAAACTCCTATCGAAAAATAAATCAGAATAACAGATACGACGAATAATCACGTCATAATTTGCATACATTAGAAGTGCTGGTGGCCTAGCGGTAAGAGCGTACGACTTTCAATCCGGAGGTCGCGGGGTCAAACGTCTCTTTTCGGTGAAAGAAAACATCGTGAGGAAACCGGACTAATTTACCCTCTGGGTTGGAAGGTAAGATGATAGTCGCTTTCTTAAAAACTAGTGCCTACGCCGATTCTGGGGGTTAGTTGTCAAGCGGACCCCAGGCTCCCATGAGCCGTGGCAAAAATGCCGAGACAACGCGAGGAAGAAGAAGTCATTACAATTCATTTTTTCTTTTCGATTCGCGTTTGTTGCTAAACAATTCGCACGTGCGAGTAATTGCACCGTTCGCCGCTTTTTGCGCGCATTCTCCCGCTCGCTGAAAACGAAATGGAATCCGTTGACTGCCGGCCATCTGCTTATTAACTTCTTTGAGCCAACTGGTTAATGATTAACCCCCGTATTCATAGCCGTTTATGAATAAGGGGGTTAATATTTGCTCTTTTTATTATTTTATAGTAGAGCTAATATCACGTGGAGTTTTCAGCTTGAGTTGGTGGCGGAGGAAAGAAAATCACCAGATATGAACTTAACTATACTATATATATATATAATACAAAGCATTTTATCATATTTCATGGCTTATTACAGAGGTACAATTACAGTCGACGAAAGTAAGTATTCGTTTGCTTTTCACGGCAAGTAAAAAATGTGGAGACAAAAATACGCAATCATTACTTTCGTCGACTGTGTACGCATTTATTTATTTGTTTATTTAAACTTTATTGTACAAATGTACATAAAAAGAGTATAAATGGCGGACTTAACCCCTTGAGGGATTCTCTAACAGTCAACCATTGGGCTAAACAGAAAACGCTCGTTTGGTGTAGGATTGTAAAAAGTTGATATGAAAATAGACACAAGTCGAGACTAGTACTATACTATAATGTATTGTATATTGTTATTCTGAATAAATACTTATTTATAGATCATATATATATATATATATAATGTACAAAAATATGTATAAAAAAATTACAACAACTGCTACAATGGATCGTTACTTCTTGATTTTAGATGGCACTTTAGAAAATACCGAGTCACCTAGCGTTAACATTTGCTTGCCATGTGCTACTACTGGGACACTAACGGTATCTCCCATAGACATATTTAAGTAGATCACTTAAACGTCCATGCTTGCATGCGAATGCGAACAAGGACCTGAAAATGATTTATAGTGAATTAAATTATTATCTCGGCAACCCTGGTTTTGTATCTTTTTATTCACATTTATCTGACTAAATTTAATTAACGCCAAAAAAAAGAAAACTCTTCCAATAAAAAAAAAACCCTAGCAGGCATCAAAAAACGCGTCGCTCAAAGATTGGCATTGGCACACTGGAATTTCATACCCATGCATAATCTATTTAGATATTTATTTATTTATTATTCGGAGAACCAACAGCTATTAATTGCACAATATATGTAAGTAGCAGACAGCCTATGTCTATGATTCCTTTACAATATTCGCTTTGTAATCTTGTATTTAACTGTACATTGTACAAGTCATTGTTGACTCGTGACGAGATTTCTCCCAGCTCTTACCTTCGGCACGTTTCGAATGAAACATAATTACATGTCTGACTTCCTCTGCCACTTAATCCAAACACAACATCTAATTAACCAAATTAATTTTATGATCAACGAAGTGCTTTGCTTAATTACAAGATGTTTGACACGAATGCAAATTACTGGAATTAGGGCTTAACAGCGCACAACTTCAAAACTTGACTAGGTACAAACATTTTAACTAAACTAAATGGTCAATAAATTAATAGTTCCGACACTATTATTGTATAGCCGCCTGACGACTGGGTATCAAAATGTGCTTGTTTAAATTTTATCTCTGTCAAATTGACAAAAAGTCAAAAAGCTCAGCTTTTTTGCTTATTTATCTAAATACGAGATTGTATTAAAATCAATTGGTAGTTTTCAGAAAATAGTCGACCCAATTAGCGTGAATTGTTAAGAAAAGTTAATCACTGTCAGTTTTGTGACGGTTATTAAGCCATTAAGTTTCAATAAAAACTTGATTTTGATGTTCATTTCATAAACTATAAGCGATATTCAAATGTAAAAAAAGCGGCCAAGTGCGAGTCGGACTCGCCCATGAAGGCTCCGTACCATTTATGACGTATTAAAAAAAACTACTTACAAGATCTCGTTAAAAAAAAATTTCGGTGGAATTTTGCATGGTAATGTACATCATATATTTTTTTAGTTTTATCATTCTCTTATTTTAGAAGTTACGGGGGGGGGGGGGGACATTTTACCACTTTGGAAGTGTCTCTCGCGCAAACTATTCAGTTTAGAAAAAAAAGATACCCCACACGTATGGGTTTGATGAAAAAAAAATTGAGTTTCAGTTCTAAGTATGGGGAACCCCCAAAATTAATTGTTTTTTTTCTATTTTTGTGTGAAAATCTTAATGTGGTTGACAGAATACATCTATTTACCAAGTTTCAACAGTATAGTTCTTATAGTTTCGGAAAAAAGTGGCTGTGACGTAATCCATAAGGGTTCCGTTTTTTGCCATTTGACTACGGAACCCTAAAAAGGCAAAAAGCTAAAATAAGATATAAGATAAAATAATCATTTATTTGTTTCAATCTGAGTCGAATCTGATCAAGTTGATTCCCATAAAGCTTGTACGCTTAAATATCGTTACAAAACTGACAGTGATTAACTTTTCTTAACAACTCACGCTAATTGGGTACACTATTTTCGGAAAAACTCCCTACTATTCGTACAATGTGAATACGAATCATCATCTCATACCGATAAGAAAACATTATGGTAAAAAGAAAACAGCTAAACGCAAACTTCACACGCAAACTCTCGAGTTACTGCTATATTGGTTACCATCTCCGTGTACACGGGAACTAATAAAATGTCAGTTGTAATGTAACACGAACTCTAACAACTAAGTAGGATTCACACATGATAAAAACGTATTCACACGTAGATTTGTGTATTTACTTGTAGCCATCACCGTTATTAAAATCTGTGTCATGTTGTCATGTCAAAACACGCTTTTGCGGAGAAACTTGTTGAATTAAGCGGTGTTTTTACGCAAAAATCTTTAAAGATTTATTAAAGTCACTCGAACTCGTCTTAAAGTTTCTTAGAAAATCGAGAAGTTTACAAGTTTTCCAGTGAACACTGTCTGCCTGATTTTTCATGGAAATTATAGCTGGCATCTGCCGCTCACTCTAGAAAGACCCTTTCACTCTACAGAAAGTATTACTAAATAATAGATGATTCATTTTAAACCGAGATGTTCGTCAGGCTCGGTTACATTTAGCGCCGCTTCTTATTGCCGCGAGCCAAGTTAGAGGTCAAATAGATACAAGAAAAAGGCTATATCTCTTTGGAATGTAGAGCCAATGCCGACAAGCATAATTAACAAATTCCTTATGAACTTTTATGAAGCCGATGGTCCCGGGTTCAAATCCTGTACATACATTTATTTGTGTGATGAGCGCGGATATTTGTTCCTGTGTCATGAGCGTTTTCCATGTATTTAAGTATTTATTATATTATATTATACCGGGTGTTTCCTGTAACAGGAGCAAATACCATATATTGTACTCCTAAAACGATATAACTTTTGATTAACAACTTTAAAAAATTATGAAATCATTAGATTTTATCTTTTCATACAAATTTAATATTATTTTCAATGTACGCTGACATCAGTGTGTTTGACGTTGCTTGTCACACTTTAAACGTAACAAAATTCGGAATACATTGCGTCTTAGAATTAATTGTGTAATAAAAATTAAAACATAAAGTTATTTTATAAAGTTGCTGAACAAATGTTGGTGAGTTTGAGGAGTACAGCCTACAGTTTAATTTATTGCTCCTGTTACAGGAAACACCCGGTATATATACTCAGAGTATATATTCTAGTATAGAGAATTGAACTTAAGTACTTAAGTATATTATGTTGATGTTTTTATGGGTAGCCTCCGTAATCATTTTTGCAGCATTTGCATTTTTTGCTTACCGTTTTATATGAGAGAAACATCTAAGCATCATATTTTTATTAGATACTTAGACCTACCTAATAACCTAAACGTAAAATTCATACGTATGTATAAGGAATTCGAAAACATAGCACAACTATGAAGAAATCCATATAAACGGCGTTGTATAAAGGGAATTCTTAGCCAACATAAAGAGTCTCCATATATCACCGCCTTGACACATCGCGTCAGCGAGTACCTTCCTCTCATTAGACGCGATGCCACAAGGATATTGCCTTCCGCCGACATTCGTACTACTCTAAGAAACACTATTACGATAGGAACTTCGACTTCCATATACGCTTGTCTATTGAGATTTTCAATAAAAGGAAATTGCCTTAGCATAGCATCCGGTCAAAGTTAGCTTTCTATATTAGCCTAGTTTTGAGCTTAAAAGGTTTCATATTTCAGGCCATTGAATTCAATTTCCCGTTTTAAATAGGATTTGTTTTCGTATCGTTTGCAGACTTTTTTTTAAGTAAGTAATAAAGTGCGGCAGAACAAGGTTTGACACTGAGAAATAAAATGCGTTTTACTTTTTTTTCATCACACTTGCTCGTAAACGGGGTTATAGCATGCCAGGATAACGAGATATAATGAACTATATTATGGCCACGAGCGTAATAGATTTTTTTTTCATTATTTATGCCCATGGGCATATATTGGCCATCGCTGACCTATCACACATAGACAGTTAGTCCTCATAAGGCTAATCTGTCAAAAGTAAAGCCGAAACACGATCGATGTGTGCGTGCGACGCTCGTGTCTTACGTTCAGTGACACAAACGTATACAAAAATGGGTTGCCAGTGTTAATTTATTCCCCTCAAAGTAGAGGGATTTTAACCACATCCTTATACTTGGCTATCAATCATGTGGAAGTGTGTATGTAGATATTAAATTTGTAGCAAAAGCGTTCAAGGTTTCTTTTAGGGACTTTTCATTTCTGTGCTTTGTGAAATAAGGTTTAAATAAATAAATGTTTATTTTTTATTTTACATATATGGACAAAATAATAGCAAGTTTCTGTTTGACCCAATGGTTGACTGGTAGAGAATGCCTTAAGGTATTAAGTCCGCCATTTGTACAATTTTATATCGTGCAATAAAGTATAAACAAACAAACAATTTTTCTGAGCCTATTTACAAAGAGTGACGTTAAAATTCTGTTAGCAACATATCAATAGCCCTGAAACTGTAGCTGAAACTTTCCGTCCATCTCGCAGATAGAAGCGGATCAGTCGGAAATCTAAAATATTATATTACACAAAATAAATATATGAATTTAAACTGTAATTTTATATAAGACAAAACATAATTTGAAATAAAAGAATGAAAAACTAAAAAAGTATATAATTTTCTATAGTCATACAAGGAACTTAAATTAAACATATTCATTTTATCAATGTAATCGTCATGCCTCATTTGGAGGAAAAAAGATTCATATCACCTTGCAACATTTATAAGTAATGGCGGGTGACGAAAATTTGGATTTTTGTATTTACAATAACGTAAAAATATCACATTAAACACGATACTTACGCGTGAAATGTTATATCAAGTGGTTTGTTTTTATTCACTGATGTGTTGTGACACCCATTCACCGCACAAATCTTCTTGTATTTTTTAATTTATAACCGGGAGGGGCGGGAGGTGTAGTTGTACACAAACCAACTCGACCTTGAGTACTGCGAGAGCCTGTCGGATATGATGACACGAGTGCGACATAATGTCGTACTCGAAATGACTAGGCATCTATGCTTAATTTTAGCCTTATGTTTTTTTTTTTGAAGTAGGTATTAAAGTTTTACTTTTAAAAAACTGACGTTGATAAATGAATATTTTTGTGTATATTGAAGTGTATAAATATTTAATTTGATTAATTTAATAGCCGTTTAAAATATTTTTACACAATTTTTCAATCGTGGCTGAATGCCGGATGGGTTTGTGCTTTCGATGCCTAACTGTCAAAAAATAAGAACTTGGCGGACGAATGTTTGAAATGTCTCCGTACTTAAGAATCATTTCGCTTAAACTTTAGTTTTTTCTTCGCAAGTGTGATGAAAAACATTGTGTGTATCTCCGAGAATAAGAATATTGCAAACTCGGGCATTTAATACCCTTCAATTATCACCCTCGTTTACAATATCTCACCTCCCTCGTTGTACAATGGACTATTGGGATGGAACCGAGAGATTTTTTTAGTTTCGTTTTCCACCTTATCTTTAGTATGGACTCCTGAACTAAAAAGATCTTAAACTTGATTTAAACTGCAATCTGTTTGCCGCAGCAGCAGTTTTGTCGCGTACACACTATTGTTTAGTAGCAAAATTGTGATATTTTTATAACTACGAGTACAGAGGGAATTCATTATTAAATAATTGTGACGTTATCTATGAAAAGGGACCTTATTGTCAATGGCGCTTCCGCAAATACAACGCTGCCCGATGCAGTGCGGCATAAGCGTCATCGACAATAAGGTCCCTTTTCATAGATAATGCCACAATTTACAATTACGCTTAATCTCATAATGAAAGCTTATCTTGGAGTTTTTCAGTATATTGTTTAATACTAATACTAGTACGCTGCCGTATCGTGAGTGACGAGGGTTGTTAATGGTGTTATTCCACTAGCTTACTCAACATAGACAAGTCAAAGATTCATGTTACGAACCTGTATAGCGTCAGGCTGGGTAAGAGGAACACTGGTCACAAGTAACGCTTGTATGGAATAGTGAATGCCTCAAATATTCCTCATGCCCCGGACAAGTAAATTATGTTTCTCTCGGCTCATTCACACTGATTAGTCTAAAAATGTGATTCGGCTGCGCTAAGTAAGGAATGGGAATACAATACGGTCTGACGGGGCGAATAATGTGCTTCGCAATCCGCTCTCTGTTGGATCTCATTCGCCGGTCATTCCCCAACTTAATGAGCTCCCATAAAGCCAGTTGGCTTTTGCGCAGTGTACGATAAAAAATTAATTATATTACTGACGCTATGGTATATGCTCGCTTTTAGTTTTAAATAAGGCGTAATTACTAGATATCAGCTACCACAGCGCCCACTGCACACTTATTTATTTATACTACATAAATCTATCACTTTGAAAATAAAGTAAAGTGATTATTTTATTTTGTTTCAGGTATATTGAAGACTGAAGTTCTCCTGGCCTTACTTAACGCAGTTTATTTTTGACACTCTGTAAGTAAAACTCACAATCACTCTTGTTCTTCTTCCTTCCCTTACTACCAGTTTTAGATGGGGTCGGGCCTCCTTGTACGGCGGCGCCAGGACGTTTTATCCTGGGTTATCATAGGGGTTAGGTTCTGGGCTTTCATTTCCCTCACGTACTCACAATCACTATCGCAAATAAAATAAGAAATCCTGGCAGGAATCTGCACAGGCGCCTATTATTAAGAAGGCGGAAAATCGTGCAGAATAGAGAGCCTCGGTGCACAAAATAACGATCTCATGTGGTCGCGACCCTCAGTCATGAGGAGACGAGGAGGAAGGAGAAGACCTAAACTTTCCTACTCGAGAAAAACCCTTTTAACCTTCTAAATGAGATGATGAAAACTAAAGTAATCGATAATACATTATAATTAATTGATACCTGGATTGGAACTACCCGATATTAGGCCAATGTAAGATCTTGCATCTGTAAATGCAGTATATCTAGTAGGCGTAAAATAGTTTGGTTATAGTCGTAGTTTACCAGTATTCAAAATAATAGGTAATGGTATGTACGGGCAAGAGCATCAACCATTCGAGTAATCCTTTCAATTGTGTATTAAAAAAACCGTGAAGGTATACCAATTATTTCGTTGAAAAATCCACTCTGCTTTTATAGGTACCAGCGCACCATACGTCGCGCAAATTCACCCTAAATCGTGGGGGTTATATACCCAGACATAACTTTTCTCGAAAACCCACAAATAAGTCAAATTAAATAATAACATAGTTTGAAATTGATAGTTATCCAAGGCCGTTTTAATATTATAAATACTATCGAGTAGGTGTAATAAATAGTTGCGTGTATGTAATAACGTGGCCGTTAGGCAGTTATTACCCCACCGAGAACGTGTTAATGTCTGATTCATGCTCAATTATCTTACAGTTTATTGTACCTAATACTGCCAAATTTAGTGCTAAAAGACCTGAAATAGGTATTTGATTAATTGTATGCGCAATGTCAACACGATTTATATTTTTTATAGCTTATAAATGTACAAACATAAAAAAAATGTAAAAAATTTACTTTTACTTTAAATTTTATTGTAAATCGCGTTATCGTATAATCATTACATATGGAAATTGATATAAGTTCAATCTGGAGAAGATCGCCTACAAGGTTTTTTTGTCGCTTCTATTCTTGTTTTTGTAGGTACACATAGTACGCACGTCGCTCAGACACAGACAGAAAGGAAGAGCTTCGCTCCTTCTGCTCTACCAACCTTCTGTAACCACTTACCACACCTACACCACTAAATCCATTTGCGCAGGTCGCTCAGACGCCGGCAGAAAGGAAGAGCTTCGAGAGGTAGAGCAGAAGTAGCGAAGCTCTTCCTTTCTGATTGTGTGTGAGTATAGATGTGCCGTTCTTGAGAACATTCTCCGTTTACTATGGAGAATGTTCTCGCACGGAAAAGGTCTCAAGAACGGCACAACTATATGTCTGAGCGACGTGCGTATATATATATACGAGAGTTCTTGCCTATGACGGATTCCCGACCAAAAAAATTATATGCCGATCTTCTCCACATTGAACTTGGAACAAATTGACCCGCTTTTCATTGCTCTAGTTGAGTAAGTGTATATTTTTCTGAAAGTTTACCCATACAATGTCTTTCGACCACTTATTGAATTGACTTAAAGTAAATTGCACTACTAAAGTCTGTTAGTTTATTCGAGTTAACACACATAAATTTATCTTGCTGTCGATCCGTTATGCACACGGCTACTAGAGACGGCACAGAAACGATGAGGTAACGGGAATCCCGCTACGAAAAGCCGCTCGCTTGTATCCAATCTATAAATTTACTCTAAACTGTGATCCCCGTTGCGTTAAACGATTCTCATATTTTTACCGCATAAAGCATAATTAACGACACTAAACCTTTATTCGTCATTAAGGATCATCTTCAATGTGTTACATTGATAATATGGATTTCTGGAATGCTATTCTAACGCTACCTTACTTTCAAAGTTGAATACAAAATACAAGAGTCATTGTTAAGAAATGTTATATTACAGTATAGGAATAAAATAATATAACGTGAGCTGGCGGAAAAATTATCTTTGTATACAATTTTTAAATTCATGTGTAGGTACTTACTTTTTAAGTTATCTTTCAACTTGTAAACAGCTTCTCTTAAATTACTCATAAAGTCGCAGAGCGTTGAAAGCACAAAGTTTGCCTCGCACACCGGAGCGACACGTGCGGATCCGCCTCAGTGTGATAACCGCGCACGCGGCATCTGACATGACAAATACTCGGTCTGTCTGTATTTCTAGATCCGTGTGTATTTAGAACTGTTAGAAATCCTAGAATGTCAACACAACAACAAAATTGAACAATAAGCCTAGCACATGATTGGCGCGACAGTATCTCGTGGCGAGATATACTACCCTACTTTTTCTTACTAACTTAATTAAAGGGAGACGGGTAGTCTATCTCGCCGTGAGATACTGTCGCGCCAATCATGTGCTAGCCCGGCAGGAGCAAGTGAAATGACAAATTATTAGACTGTTACGCGGTTATCACACCGAGGCGGTTCCGCACCGCACGTGTCGCTCCGGTGTGTGAGCGAGAGCTCTTCGAAACTATCTCCACTAAGTAAGCGGTCAATACCCCTAGATTCCCAATTTCCATCGCTTATTTCAAAAATAGCATTTCGCCGTTTTCCAGAGGTTTTCAAGTGACGAAAATCGAGCGCTCGAAATTTCAAAAATCGGCCCGCAGAGCGGCTGCGGATTCGCATTCAATGTGAAACTGAAGACAGCCCTAGAATAACATATCATAAAATACCAGCGGCCGTTCGTTAAAAAAAGTATTGAAACAACAGCGAGTGACAGCGACTTGACAAGTCGATTACTGGGTCAATCCACTAGACCCGCATGTTTTGGTCTCGTGTCTGCATTCCGGCGACTTGACTATAACATGCTTAAACCTAACTGTATCGTGCATTTGATTTCTTTTGCAAGGTAGCTTATTTTCCACGGATCCATTAAGTACCATATGAAGCTACACGAAGCTACTGAAAGTATAAAGATAAGATTGCGATTCAAATATCTTTCAACGGAAATAAACATAAAAGTAAAAGAAGAGAAATATAAAGATACTTTAATAAAACTCTTTTTTTGCATTGATAACGGCATGTTTGAATAGCAGTACATTTAAAGAAACTTTCTCTTAATATTTGGCTGATCCAGGTTAATGTGTGTTTTTATTAGGCACTAAACGGAATTCTCCCGATAAAAACAACTTTTTGTCGTTCATGCGATAATTGCTTAAGGACATTACGTTAATTGCCTACTTCAAACTCATTATTGAGCACCAAAGCTCCATTAACAAGTAAACGAGTACATTACCTACCAGTGGCGGCGCGTCACAAATATTCGTAGGGAACCCGGAGCTAATTTTGGTTTCCTTTTCTCCATGAACCGATCGTGAAAGTACTCAACGGGCTGAAGTTTAGACAAGCCGGTGGGAATCGAGTTCTTTGAACGATCCGCCACTGTTACCTACCTACTTTTATTTCGAGTAAGTATGGTATGACCAAAACGAAGGTTCACTAAAAAAGATCGTGAGAAGCTCAACTCAATATCTTACGACAAAAGTAAAATAAACTCAATATAAGAATTTAACATTTGTATTTTTAAAAATATTAGTTATTATTGGAGTGAAATTACTTCCAACAAATATTACGAGCAAATTTTAATCCCTTATGTCAGCATACACCGACTCCAGAACCTTCAGAAAATTCTTCAAGTTAATACTTTGGTTGACTGTCTCATTGTCATCCAGTACCTATCTAGTTACATCTTATTACATAACCATTTTAATTAGAATGTGACAGCACTAGAATCGATTTTTCTTATCTCAATACGCATCCAATTCCTTCAATTGTTCATCGTTCAAATTTCCCACATTAATTCTAGATTAAAAGATCACGATTAGTGAATACACGGTGACTTTCTGTTCCGGTTGGTTTTAGTAGATTTGCTATTAGCCATCTGAGGAAGCGTGGAGTTATGTTGAGGCGTGGCCCAGGTGGAGAAAGTAAAGGGCCAGCATTGCATCTGTGCTTTCTCTCGACTCTTTTGACCCTACACAGCTGTGAATCGACTTGTCATGACATTGCTTATTATTTACCACTTACACTCGTACCACTTAAAGTTTTCATTTGCTAATTTCCTTTTAATATTAATGAATGCAACTTAAACTTTTTCACACATGTTTTCAGTTTTCGTTAGAGAGATAAACTCTTAACCTACCAGCTTATACTCCGTGAATATGCTCCCGCATTTCGAGGAAATATTATGATGAATCTGACGTCAACCGCATAAAAGGAATATAATAGAGCACTTTCTCCTTGCTACTTGGCATCTTACAATACATATAATTATGTATGGATAGGTTATTTTATTCAATAATCTGTGACACTTGTACGTCTGAGATGTTTATAATAGGTACTACACTGTGATATACGTATGTGGATAATTAGCGTTGAAAATAAGTTCCTAAAAAGAATTTAACCGTGTGCGAATCTCGAATACAAGTGCTTTGAAATTCACGGCGAATAAGTACTGACACTCCTGACCATACACGTTATTGTACTTATTGTTATTGCAAGTTGTACACATGATCCATCTATGACCGACTGACCGTATTAGACAACCTTTGTTAATATTAAAGTCGGTCGAATAAAAACAAAAGTTGCTATACTAGTTATTCGAGATAGACAGGTCGAAGGCGCGGCCAGTTCGGGTGACCGCCGCGGGTCCCGCTTGCAAATGATTCGACCTCGAATTTTAATAAAAGCGAAACTTTTGATGCCCTGAAACAACTGTATTTTTTATGGTGCACTTTGTACTCGTATCTGTTAACCCTACTTAAGTATCTTTGAGTACAAAATTAACTAAGACAAACATTACACACTTACTTACTTACTTACATACAAATAATATTATTATTTTTACTGGTGAGTTTCATCTAAATAGATCAAAAATTACGATTCTATTTTATTTTTGTGTTTTGTATTATTTATTAGCTGACTTTAAAATTGAACGGAAAATGTTACACCTTAAAACTCCCATCAGGTAGAAATCTACCCCTCTTTTTTATCAAAACACTGGTGTAATAAAATAATTATGATAAGTACATTTTCATTTTTAATTCAAGCGTTTGTTTGCAAAAAAATATTATTCTGTAAACTAGAGCTGATAAAGACCCGCATATAAGTGCCACCGCATGTGACCACTGAAGCTCCCTTACGACAAGTATGTCACATTTAGCATTTTTTTTATTAAATATTCAAGTTTTTAGAGCCAAACCAACCATATTTGGACGAACTTTGCAATGACAAGTGTGGCAGGGTCACCATAAATATGCCGTTTTGTCACCTCAAAGTCTATACTGCCAAATTATAGTGCCGGTGGTGGTGAACACCAACTTTGCATGAACATATCAACTGAACCCGGGAATGACCGCGTTTGGCCTAATGTTAGTTGTTATGAGAGGGGGGGTTATGCCCATATGCGGGCATAAATTACTTTCATGGCACTTTTAAAAACTGTTTTTATTTTTCATCGGCACATCTTACTGGAATAGATTGTTTGTGTTATTAAATAAAAACATATCGTCGTTTTGTAGTCGTCGGTGATGTAAATGAAATTAAAATGCAATGGGCAGCCAGATACGTATCCGTGGGATAGGGCCATAGTTCAATTCGCTCCTCGAGTTGCTCAACAAATACCTGCTGCGGCGCGCACAATCGACCATCGAAGGCTTGTGCAACGTAATTTAATAGCAACCATCATGCACAGACATTATATACGTAAGTGACCAATACATACTAAGCTAATCTACTTTTCTCAGTACCCTAGATTCAACCCATAGCGTAACGTTAAAACTGGCAATGTTTCGAAATCTGCAGCAGTAAATTAACAATAAATTAAGAGACATGCATAAATTTTCTTAAAACGCAGCACTCCTTATTAGAGTCGTTTAGTGCCCTTGCGTATTTACAAGCAACTTACATACATTACCGACACGAGGATCTTTGGCGTACTAAGTGAATCATTTAGCCCGTTTAAGGTCTTGCAATCTGGCCAAAAAGGCGGTTTCGTTTTCAAATAACGACTCGGACGTTGCGAATCTTGAAGAGATCACGATGGCGTGAGGCCAATGGCCCGATTCGGGAGATCGAATATCCAAATACGGTGCAGCGGCTGGAATTGAAATTGCGGTGACTCTCGCAAAACATTTGTCAACAAACTTATCGTGGGATCAGGTTCAGCTGTCCCTTTCGCGCGCGCTGCATTAGTAAAAGACGACCTTCGTTAAGTCTTCACGGGTGATTCTAGAGTCTCGCCCGTGCCTCGCAGCGGGCAAAAAGTCGTCGACCCGGCTGTCTGACGCGAATGATAATTATTAAAGGGCGCGATGCCGATGGCGTCTCATTTCGCTACTCCACCTGCCTTCTCCCGCAATTATTTGTGCACGGACGGCTGCTGTGCGTAATTATTTTGGACGGAGTTTGGAAATACAGTGTAAACCGTTGAGTGTCGCTAACACTTAAGGGACGTTTTTTGACGCTTTAGAAAGTTTTCGTTATATAGAGAGAAATTAATACTAAAGTAAACCAACTATAGCGAACAAATGTCGACGTTATAGGGAGTGAATATATCAAGTGACGTTATATGGAGTTTCCTTGTACTAGTTGTACTTCTTAAAAAGTAGGAAGCTTTGGTCATGAACTTAACTTCAGTAAGTACACTCGTATTCGTATCTGTTCAATAACTCTATATATATAATATACATATATACAACACTAACAGTTCTTTTTTTATACCACGTCGGCGGCAAACAAGCATACGGCCCGCCTGATAGTAAGCAGTCTCCGTAGCCTATGTACGGCACATCATTCTTATAAAATGACAATTAGAGATTTAAAAAAATCGGCCAAGAGCATGCCTGGCCATGCTTAGTGTAGGGTTCCGTAGTTACCATTCTGTCAGAACAGGTCAAACGAGGGCTATTAATTAGTAAGTATCATGTATCATTACAAGCATAATGGAGCATAACCTTCGCAGCGCTTTGAAGGTACTGACTGGTGTCTTTGTACTGAGATTTTAGCAATAACTCAGAAATCGATCCGACCGATCATGTTCGCTATAGTTTTCATTGAAAGAATTTTCTAAACTTTTGTGTCACGATTTTTTTCATACTTTTTGGACCCATGGTTCAAAAGTTAGAGGGGGGGGACACATTTTTTTTCTTTTGCAGCGAGTATTTCCTAAAATATTAATTCTATCAAAAAATGGTTTTTGGAGACCCTTATTGGTTTTAAAAGACCTATCCAGCGATACCCCACACTATTTAGGCAAATGGAAAGCAATTTTTTTTTTTTCAAAAAAATATCATTTTGTGTGGTAGGTACCCTATAATAAAATAAAAAAATCGGGTTGCACTCCGGGAGTGCCAGCAGAAGTGAAAACTTGAATATTAACGTTGTGCATTTTTGATATTTTGAAGAAATTGAGTAGCAGTTTTATAAAAAGAGATAATTGTCTATTATACCTACGTAAATAAATTTGAGTGTGGAAGATATTTTGAAATTTTAGTGTTAATATATAACATATACTGAGTAATTCATGAGACATGAGCAGGACTACAGCCTACACAATCAGTAAATGTTAATGAATCGTTCACCATCATATTAAGTAAAACAACGATTTTCTCTTATTTAACTTTTCGGTAAGGAAAAATTTGAGTATCTACAATCATGGACACTCAACAACACAAAGATACAATACAACACAATTAACAAAGATTAAACCTCTTTAACCGTTATGACAACACGATTATGAAGGAAATAAAATCATGGAGATATAAAGTGGAGCACACTCTTAACTTTTTTTGTTATAGTAAATTGAACCTTATCACTGAGGTAGAAAGGTGGTCTTACCAGACTAGAGAAAACGGTTCACTTGAGATAGCAAAAGTGGGGCGCGGTGTCTCACTCACACATATTGCCAATGTTAAAAACATACCATTGTAGTAGTATTTATATCAATATACTACTGAAATTAAATACTGTCTTACTATTTTAGTGCTATATACAGAGTGCGGTTCTCAAATCTTTTAAGTAATTTGTAAATAATTATGATGTCAATATTATTAACTAATTAAACCAAGCATGTGCATAACAAAAAAAAAACAATTTTAATATGTTAGGCATTGTAGAAACTTTGAATATTAATTGGTATCGCAACTTGATGACATATTTTCGAGATATTTCCAAAATGCGTAAATGGTGGGGCTCAGCATTTAATTGCGAAATATTAAAAAAATGGGTAAAATTTTTGTGTGGCAGGTTGTACAAATGAAAGTTTTGCTGATTGTGGTATATATTTTCACAGGTGAACCACAATCATTCACTTTTACGATAAAAATACAAGACGATAATTGTCAAACTCATTAGGGTGACTATGATGTCGGCACGATGTGAATCAGTTTTACACAATTCTTATGAAGTACTTAAGTATGTTTATCTAATTAGGTGTGTCTATAACATGATTAAATTCTAAATTGGTGGAGTGATAGCTATTACAGAATAATTAATTGTCAAAATTGAAATCCAAAGTCCATAAACATTCCAGACTTACGATTATACATTATATTTTGATACTGAAACGGTTTTACTAACTAAGTATTTATATATACGTAATCGATTCGATATAGGTTGGACACACATTTTCGTCAGTAGCAAAAGGCGGCAAATTTGAAAACTAGTTGCAATCACAGATCTACGATGAGTAGATGACACTCAAAGAATTAAAGATAGTTAAAGTGTGCAAAACGTAAGCCATCACGCATATGAACATACCATGAGTGCGAAAGAGGAAGACTACAAATGAAAAATCGTGACAATTTTTTAATTCGACAGTGGCGGCTAACAGCTGCCATTTATTAATTTTCAAACACATGTCCGGCATCGTAACACCTTAAGTATTTTAATTAGAAAATATAAATCTCATCCACATGGAATCCAGGGCTATAACCGCGAAAATCGAAGTTCATCAATTGCGGGCGATTTTTCTCTGTCTTATTACGTTTTAGTGAGAGTAAAAGACAAAGATCTCCGCAATTTGCGAATTTCGGTTTTTGCGGTAGGCCCCCAGTTATTAGTATGTGTAAGTGAGAACGGATATCGACAGTGGAAAAATCGGATATCGTTAGTGTTGTGTGTCGCAGAGTAACATCCCTAGTGCGCAAAATGTTCAAGTCAATAAACAAGACCAAGTGCGAGTAGTTCGAAAAACTCGCGCGGCTAGAAGATGTTGATGTCAACTTTAGCCAGTTTTCTTCGAGACCACGGGGACAACGCCGTCCTCGGAACGTCGGATGTAAACATAAAACGTAATATGCGATTAAATCCAGTTTATATTAGTTAATAATTTATACATCACAAAAGATCTTGACCAAACTATATATTCGACGTTATCCTAATATCCCAGATACATATAACTCATGGTCACCCTAATTAGAAAGAGATGCAACGGCCCACTTTGACTTTACATGTGGACACACTTTTGGCCAATGTACCATATCCGGATAATCTTATAAGTCCGTGAATAAAATGTGCCACTTGAATGAGATACGATTTTTCAAAAGTAACCAGGCTTCGATGACATTCAATTTGCACGTCATCATGATGTCACACGTCCGTCTTACGAATTTTCAATCCGTCGGTCACGTGACCCCTGACGCGAGTTTAACATTTTTTCCCCATCACAAAAAGTTCACAGCGCCGCTTAAGAAGTTTCCACTTCAAAAATTGAGGTATTTACTTTTTATTTTACCGTTCTGTTGCCATGCATAATTTATGTATCCATGCCAAATTGCAGCTTTCTAGCACTAACAATCACGGAGCAAAGCCTATGATGGTCGGACAGACGGACATGGCTAAACTCTAAAAAGAGGCATATAATTTATGAAAATATAACTCTTTAATTTACCATTGTCTTCGGTTACCGCAATAGTTATTCATGAAATAAAACTATTTAGACGGATTATATCGCGTAAGCATAAATAATTTAAAATACACGTTTCGAACCCTCATATATTCACCTGTCATAATTACAATGTGCAAAGTTTTGGGAATAGTACATTGTGCAACGAGGGGAGTAAGTGAAATCTCGGATACAAGGGAATTAAAGACCCGAGTTTGCAATATCCTTACCCCCGGAGTTACACACAATGTTTTACATCACACTTGCGAAAAAAGAACAAAATTTTAAGCGAAATAATTCTTAAATACGGTGACATATCAAACATTCGTCCGCCATTTTGTAATTTCTTGACAGGTTAGGCATCGAAGGCACAGACCTATTCGGCATTCAGCCACGATTGAAAATCATGTAAAAATATTTTAAACGGCTGTTAAATTAATAAAATTAAATAATTTTAAACATAAACAAAAATATTGAATTATAAACGTCAGTATTTTAAAAGTAAAACTCATTTATGCTATTTGGTTTGTATGAATAAGTTACATAATTTAAAAAAAAATGCTATCACTCCCCAGGGAGTTATAGCTTTTTTTTTCACAGTCCTTATCTCCCGCGGGAACAATATAGGTCTTTGTTCTTCAGTACACCTGCATGAAATAAGATCTTTTTCGAACGAGTGTGATGAAAATTATCTTTTGATTCTATTTGCGATGTTAACAACAAAATGTAGGTATATGACATGTATTCATATATTATAAGCTGTTTATTTTAACTTCAATCTTGCTTTCAAAATCCAACATTTCGAATTACTACTGCCCTAAAAACCAAATCTACAGAGAGCAAAGCCCACTTGAAGGAATTGAAATTGCCATTAACAATGAAATATTCTTAAATCAACGAGAAAGCTTTTCTTTATCTATTTAGTTGAATAAGGCATCCAATTGTACCAATTACGTGTGTAAGACTCAAAGGGGCAAGAGGTCTAAATTGGTAAGAACTTTTAATCCAAACCACTTATTTTTGAAAGGGTTCAATTAGAATTTAAATTATTTATATTGATCGGTTAGTCGCATTATTGAATAACTATTTTCGAGTAAAGTCAGTATAAATAGAAGCGTGTAGCCGCTTGCACAACAGTGGTTTAAACACGAATAGCACCAACCAATACACATGAATACACTGCCATAATGTAGGGTACCTATATACCTACTTAGTCAAATAGTCATAAATGTCATTATGAGTTTATAACTCCCGTGCTCGAAAGTTACCAACACTTTTTCCCCCTTATTCATAAAACTTTACGAGCCTGATTTAGTTAAATAATGTTTTATCCCTTTCCTACAAATACATAAGTCACAATGACAGAGAAAGACAAAAGATTCATAGCTAATTCAGGCCAGTAACGCGTTTATGAATAACGCCAAAAAGTGGAGCCAAGCAGATATCCAGATAAGGCATGTTTGACTATGTATTACCAAAGAGAATTGTAAAAATGTTGTAGCCACAAAAGTAAAGTTATTAAAGGCGTTCTAAAAGTTTTAATCATGTGTCGATAGATGGCAGTAAATTTACTGTGGCTACAAAATTTTCGTTGACAGTCCACCTCTATTTCAAATTCTCTTTGGTATTACGAAAATTACTATACTATAGCAAACCAACTTTGTCAGTAGTAAAAGGCGAAATTCAAATTTTTTTATGGGAGATCAATTCTTGGGCCCTACATTTTTCGAATTTGCTGCCTTTTCTACTGCCAAAGCTGGCTTACCCGAGTGTAAATAGCATTATGCAATGTTCTCGTGTGCTTAATCGACGATTTTCTTTATTTCAGGTGAGTTCCTGTTCTCCTCGTGATGTTGCGACCCGACGAGAGCGTGAGATAGCCGCCTCGTGCGGCGGCGCAGCATGGGTGCGAACATGGGCAAGAACTCGAGCCTGCTCGACGCGCTGCCTTCCGCGCAAGGCACGCTGCACGTCGTCATGCTAGGCCTCGACTCCGCCGGCAAGACCACTGCGCTCTACCGGCTAAAGTTCGACCAGTACCTCAACACGGTACCCACTATCGGCTTTAACTGCGAAAAGGTTAAAGGCACCATAGGAAAGTCCAAAGGAGTAAATTTCCTCGTCTGGGACGTCGGAGGCCAGGAGAAACTCCGGCCGCTGTGGAAGTCGTACACGCGATGCACGGATGGCATTATATTCGTGCTCGACTCGGTTGACGTAGAACGTATGGAGGAAGCCAAAATGGAACTGATACGGACGGCCAAGTCGCCGGACAACACGGGCGTGCCGATCTTGGTGTTGGCGAATAAGCAGGACCTGCCGGGGGCTAAAGAACCGCGTGAGCTGGAGAAGTTGTTGGGACTGCAGGAGCTGGTGGCGTCGCCGCACGGCTCGCGCGACGCGCACACCTGGCACGTGCAACCCGCCTGTGCCATTACGGGCGAGGGCCTGCACGAAGGCCTCGACGCCCTCTACGAGATGATACTCAAGAGAAGAAAACTCGCTAAGCTACAGAAGAAACGCGTCAGATAAACTGGCCGCGTGAAACTTATGGCTACGATTATCAATGTTGTGATGTACAATGTTAAGATAATGCTCATCGCGTAGATGTTGGTTGATATGTCCGATGTGTAACACCAAATATTGTTTTTACTGTAGATATGAAGGAACGTCTTATGAAAATATTCCATCACAATGTTGCTCAAGTATATTGAACATTTTGAAGGAAACGAATATTTTGATAAAACTATAACTACTAGTCATTTTCTTTTGAAAATAGCTAGATGGAGAAAACGAAATAAATTAATTATACTGTCAGTCGGTCTACTAGATAACGGCCACGGTTTTACAACCGAACGAAAGAATCTTGACATCTATGATTGTGATCTTATGACCTTTCAGAATGTTAGTACATACCTGGGATTTAGTACGGAATACCATCCAAATCCAAATTAAACCAAACGCCCATATCATTTAATTTGCATGAAAGTCAACAAATTCTATATGCATTATCTATGACTACACAGACGAGCTACAGACCTTGAATTAAATATATCTATAATGCAATATTTTATAAATAGTAGTTACACGTAATCTCTAGAATTTGTAGTATTTTTCCCTATACAGCTTTTCAGCAAACAAATAACCCTTGTATTCTTGATTCTTTCTGTCCCAAAATAATATGATATGACCTTCCAGTAGTACACCTCAGCCTCCTCGTTGCGCGTATAGCGGAAACATGAAATGGACGATCAAGCGATACCTATTATAATAATAAATATCTATCTGTCAAGACCGTAAGGGCTTTAAACTCTTTGAATTTTCACTGTTTTCGTGTAGACATAATTATTTATTAACATGGAAATGAGATGTTCGTGTATAACTTTCTAAAAGAGGCTTTTAACGTTTCTGTGTCGAGAATCTTCTCTATGTACATATAATGTAAATAAACGAATTTGGAAGATAATATAACGAAATTTACATGCGTAGATAAGTATTTCGTTGTAAAATAACAATTTTAACGTTTGCGCATTTAGTTTAAGGTACGTCTACATAATATTGTATTATGTTATTTTGTTATTACATTTGGTTTGTTTTTGCGCTACATCGACCCACTGGCCGAATTTTTATATGGAGTAAGATTCACCAAAGTCCAATGACTCATTGCATCAACCAGCGTCAGCATAAATGTAGTTCAAAATTAGCGGATGTCAGCGCCCATCAGTTTTTTTAAATAAAAACGCAGGCTTTGCTGTCACACACCCAGATTAACTAAATATGGCCATACAAGACAATTTCCATCTGACACTGGGTCACAAGATATCATCCTGCCTGATGCCTGACCCAGAAATGTAACGCCAATTAAATTGTAATTTGCCAATCTGGTGAAATACGGGTCTGGTCTGGTACTTTCTATACCTGGCTATTTGGGTACAAGTAATGGAGAAATATCTATACCCCGGTTTTCGGTCATTTAAAAGCTTTAATCATACATATGTGTTATAACTTTACATATTGTATAATTTTTCGCCGGTGTAGTGTAACCTGCTAACCTCCACGAAGACAAACTTGATAGTAATAGGTACAGTCAGCGTCAAATACTTTGTAGCAGTCAAAGTGGCCAAATAGTTCGGTACACCATACTAAATATATGGTGTACCGAACTATTTGGCTACTTTGGTTTCTACAAAGTATTTGACGCTGACTGTACAACGTATGCTGTTTAGTAAGCAATTCATATCATTTAATTTATTTATGGAGTGATTCATATAACAATTAGTTTAGAACTTGCTGATTGCATTGGTGTAAAGCTTTTACCAGGTTTGTTTAGTCATCATTGTAAATATGTAAATTCCAAGTAGTTATTCGTCAATACCAAGAAACCAAACATTTTTATGAGTAGGAAATGTACATTTTGTTATTTAAAGTGATTTGTTTTATTATATTATCTATCTATATTATATCCAATTGTATTTTGTTTGATGGTGGAATTAATAGGCTATATGTAGGTTGTTTTCATATTGATTCCCCGTAAATAAAATCTGTTTTCAATACAGTGTGTTTAATTTAAGAATTAATGTCTTAACCAAAGATTTAATTGACGGTACCTATAAAATGTGTAAAATCTAATATAAATTCGAGACGATGTACGGCTGCGTACATTATGCGGTCAAGTAACCATCATATGGCGCAGTACAGCGCCATCTATTTCGGTTGTCAAACTCAGGGACACAATTTTATCTTAGATTTTGCACCTCTACTGTTAATCAATAATTATTTGATCTAAATTAATTAAAATGTAGTTTCTGACCTTTTGTGCTTATCTTCGCTAAGCGCTTGTAAATAGTTAGCTGGATCTTCATTTACTGTCCAATCTGTGAATAGAGCTAAGTATTCGAGCTGGGCCTCTGTGAGAGACTCGCGAGATGCTTCGATCACGGTGCGAGGCCGCGGCGCCTGGCTGATTCTAGATTTTGTTCTCTGCTTTGGTTTGGCTGTTGGTGGCGATATAACGTCCGGGCTATCTTTTGGCAAGCAAGTGCGCCTCAACTCCTTTTCCAACCGTCTAAAAAGACGAAACTCTCTAGCAGCAAACCTTGCCTTCCTCATTTTAGTTCGTTCCAGCTCAATATAACGTTGAACAGCTTTTTTTATGTCATCACTACATACTTCATCCAGACGTTTCCAATAATCCATATAACTTGACTCTAAAACTTTAGCCATGGATACCAAGTCAGTGTTCATTGGTTTTTCATTCAGTACCTTTTCATAGCAATATTCTAAATGTAGACCCATTTTCAATACTTCCAAAGATCCAACGCTCTCGTAAAACATTCCTTTGAGGATTTTGTGGAACTTTGCCTCGATTATGTTACATCTAGTATTTTCTCTCTCCAGCATATTTTCGAATTCTTTAATAGCGGTAACAACCGAGACGCTACTTTGTAGGATCAAGGATTTCAATGAGACCAATTCTTTCTTCAGTGTCCTCACGTAAGGTGAGCTGTAAATAACGTACGTCAAATAATTCAGTTGCTGCTTTTCAATAGACTCGAACATATCCATCAAATCATTCGGCCGCTGGAAGTAAAGCACCGGAGCGATAGGATTTCCCAGGCTTTCTTGTTTTAATTTCTCGAATATCACTGTAAACGGATCATCATCATTAGAATATCCTAAATCAAACCCTTTCCTTTCTATCTCGATCGATCTAGCAAAGTCTCTGTGATTCGCTCGCCATGTAGGTGGAGATAGATAATAGAGCAATCTTCCATACTTCTGTTGCACACTGTATCTATAGTCTAAACCTATCAGTCTTGACATAATGTAAAACTTATCATTCGCGAGACTTTGCAGTTCAGCTTCCTTTGAGTTAAGTTTCATTTTGAGTTCATCCCACTTTCTCAAGAAGACCATTGATTTAAGATAGTCTTCTGATATAAACGTGTCAAAATATTGTGCTTGCTCCTTACATCTCTGTACGCTGATTTCATATGTTAGCAATTCTTTTCTCATATTAGATTCGATTCTCAAAACGCAATCTTTTACAAAACTAGTGTGATGTCGAATTTTAAATAGACTATTTAATGAAGGGCCCAGTGATTTATAAAGTGGGATATAATTGGACAACGCCCTTCCATTCACATACTCAAAAAATTTTGGGTCAATGTCAGTCAATCCTTGGACTTCGTTAGGGGGAGATTCAATGTGCAATCGCCTCCGCAGGTCTGTGCTGACAATTTTATATTTATCATAAACGTTTATTGCTAATCTTGTCTTATGTCTTTCAGATTCTTGTCTTTTTGAAAACAGCCTGTATGGTAACAACAAGACATCATTGCCCAACTTCTTCACAGACAAAGGCTTACTTCCGGGTAAAGAGTACTTCTGCAATGATATATTAGACGGCTTTCTTTTGCTGTCGTAGACAGGCAACTTTGTTTTTTGGCGAACCGTACACTTTATAGGATCCGATTTTCTAGCATAAACTACGGGTTTCGGAATGTTAATAATAAACGAGCGCATTTCGTCTTCCATTTTAATAATTGAATAATAATAATTATGAAATCAAGATAAAAATACATAAATGTAAGCCAACTAGATTAACTAAAAATATCCCTGAATAATTTGTCATAACTCATATTTTAATTCAAACCTTAAGTGGTCTTGATACGAATTAAAACCATTTGAAAGCTAACTCGTATAAATGTCATGGCGATGGCGCTGTAAAAATAATCTTCATGCTTTTAAATAAGTCCTGTTTAAGTATATGAAATATGGATTTTTAAGCGGGTCAGTGAAGACTGCTACCAGTTCCGGTGCTGCTTTGCAATAATAATCTTGAATAATAAATATTATAAGGACATTATAACACAAATACAAATTGACTAAGTCCTACAGCAAGATCAATTAAGGCGTGTGTTGTAGGTACTTAGGCAACAATATATAGAATAATTATATAAATACATAGAAACAGTCGTGACCCAGGAATCGGTGTGTAAAATACTGTCCCTAACTTTTTAAAGTCAATGTGGGATTAGAACAGCTACCAGATAAGACCGTCTACAAGCTGTTTCGTCGCGTCTAACTCTTGCATTTGTAGACATAATCCACTTATAAAACGTAGCGAAGCTCTTCCTTTCCGAGTGTGTCTGAGTGAAGTATGCATGCAAATTCGAGAGTTCTTTCTCTATGACGGTCTTCCCAACCAAACATTTAATATGCCGGTCTTCGCCACATCCGAAACGATAATTGGTATATTAGGTACAAATTTTGGAGAAAATTAAAGGTCAAAACTTTGATTCGCAAATCGATTACATTTCTACTCAGGAACAAAAGCTTCTTAGAAGTCAATCTAAGTTGGGGCAAAGTTATAATCAGTCCTTAGTTATAATCAGCTGTAGAGGCTTGAGGATAATAATGACAATAAAAATATCGGAAAAATCTAAAACTTAGGTAACAATTAAAGAGAAAATGTTTGGATAATACAGTTTTTTTTTTTTTTTACTTCTAGTGATTTCTGAAATCCATTGACGCTTTTATAGTGTCTTAACCTACGTTGTTCTCTAAGATTGATTCTGGATAGAAATGTAATCGATTTGCAAAGAAATGGAATTTATTTTTTTGCAAGTATTGATGTTTTTGTCACCGAATAATTGACTACTTATAGAATTTTTTTTTTAATTGCCAATTGTAGTTAAATAATAAGTTAGGTAAGGTCTCCTTAGGCTATTTTCGCGTAGCAACACTGGATCTGGTAATTGCACTTACTGACCTATTTAAAAAATCCATCTAAGTAAGTATATACAACTTACCTATAACAATGATGCTGCAAAAGGTTATATTATATATTGATTTGACATGACTGCAGTGCAGGACGACCTATGTAAACCACACATTGCTTACCCCTCTTGATCTTTAAATTTCACTCAAAGAATGGCGAGGCATCCATTCTAAGGCTGGTTTAGAATATTGATAATACGTTTTCAAGTAAGGTACTGGATCTGTTCCCTCACACCACTCCGTAAATAACAATAGCCCCTCTCTTTCTTCGTCTGTTATTCTTTTAAACGTATGAGCGACTCGCTTTTCCCCCATTAATGCGGCTGCTTTTCTTTTTTCAGCCAGTGCTTGGGCTTTTCTCGTTTTTTTGTCAACAAACTTTTTAAACTCAGGTCTTTTATATGTTATAGGAGGCAAAAACGCCTTATGCATAGCATTTGTCATTTCTCTGAATGCTCTCAGCTCTCTTTCTGCTTTGTATGCATTTCTCATCATAGTCAAGTCCTGAGCAAAGCAGTCATTTCGAGCTTGGTTCACTATTTTGAAGTCCAGGGAATCAAGTTTCAGATTATAATCCTCATACATTACTTCCATGATTTTCATAGGATCTTTTAGATTTTCATGGTCTTCATCACTATTGCCAAAAACCTCTTGGTATACGAATTCTATGCAAATTTTTAACTTTAATGTATCGGGACTAGCGACAGAGTGATAAAAAGGTTCATTCAAAATACGGTAAAACTTTTCTTGGAGATGTATTTCGTTCAGCTTTTCCCTCGTAATTTGACTATTTATACTATCAATGTAATATTGAAAGTATTCGAGCTCTACTTTCGTAACTTTCTTAAGTGTCTTAATAGAGCGCATTAGAAGCTTAAAAGGATCACCGGTTTTAGCCAATTGGAGTAAATATTCTCTACTTTGTAATTCCATTGTGTGAAACAAGTGCATCATCTGTTCAGGCTTCACAAAGTACAAATGTGGGGCTAGAGGACTACTCAGCTCTACCTTAGCCTGTTCCACCATCTTGTCTATATCCGCAGTTTCTGCTATCTCATCGTCTGTTTTAAATGTATCGGTCACGAATAAAATTGACTTATTCCTATTTGCCATCAGTCGTAGATTTTCGTCATACTCTTTTCTCCATTCAAGTGGAGCCACATAAATTAAAAAGCTGCGATATATTTTTAAAACTGATCTAATCGCGTCCAATTTGAACAGAATGTTATTTAACTTTGTTATTGATGAAACTAACACAAGAAACTGATTATTCTTCGCAACGAGGGCATTGTAGGCAATTTCTGCTGCTGAAATTTTAGCACACGCCTTCTTATAATCTTCGGTAAGAAACTTTTGAAAGTTTTTTATGTGGCTTTTTAAATTTTCTACAATCTTATCGTGCTCTCTAGTTTCTTCTACCAATGTTTCGTCGATTTTCATTATCAAATCTCTACGATAACCTATTTGTTGGCGATTCATAGCATAATTTTGTATATTTTGAACGTATACTTTGATATCGTCAAAGCTTCGTAACGGTCGTCCTTCAATGACAGTGTAAAATTCTGGGTGGATTTCAACCACTGCCCTGACATCGTCGGGTGGTTCCTCAATGAACAGCCGTCGCGATATGTCCCTCGTCGCCGCTATCTTCACATTGTCTTTCAGGTGCAGCGGTTGGGACAGCCTCTTTCTAAATATATTTTTTTCAATTCTGTCGCTGTACTTTATGTAACTGAGTAACTTCTCAGTTCTAGGCACACGAAACGGCTGACTTGCTTTTCCATGTTCTTCTTTTAATGCATGTTTTCTGTTTGTAAAGTAGTATTGGGTATTTTTCACATAACGACGTCTGAAAACTACGTCGAGTGTTTTTAACGGTACGAGAGGCTTGCGTTCTTTTTTAAGGCAGTTTTTTGTAGACATTGTTCTTGTAAACTATATAAACAGTGTGTATATAACAGTGAGATAAACAAATAATATGCCTCAAATCAACATGAAAAATAGCAACAAATTGAAAGCTTCATATTGATTTCCAAATGTCACAATAAGAAAGAATTCTTCTTTTGACATATCAAGAGTAGATATTTAACCTTTCTAGATGCACTCATGTGCTTTACAGGGTTCCATGCAAAGGTTCCATGGTTAGATAGTTATCTAGTAACCTTTATAGTTTCGCCATGTCTGTCCGTCTGTCTGCGGTAAAAGTAAAAAGCTGCAATAAAGTCTACCGTTTTTGTGCTCACCAGTTGCGCCACTGTAGATATAGGTTCAGAAAAACAGATCTCAATATTCTGCTATGCTTTTTTTTTAAATCAATACTAATATTAATATACTAATATTCCACAATCAATATATGTTTTTTGTTCCTGAGTCATGGTTGTTTTTCTATGTACGTAAGTATTTATACATATTTATATATTATATATATCGTTGTCTAAGTAGTAAGTACCCACAACACAGGCCTTATTGAGTTTACTGTAGGACTTAGTCAATTTGTGTAATAATGTCCTATTATATTTATTATTTAATATATAGTAGATTAGTAGATAATTAGTAGGGCAGCGGAGGCGGAAAAGGTTTTAGATTACTTTTCGTTCATGTCATCTTGGATATGTGTTGCCAAGACGAACCCACAAGGTTCGCACTGTCAAAAAGTTATCAGATCTCTTGTAGAGCCAAGCTGTGAACTTAGGGCCTGTAGAGTTAGGAGCTTGGCTTTACAAAAGATCTGATAACTTTTTGACAGTGCGAGCCTTGTGGTTTCGTCTTGGCAATATTTTACTGTCTTTTTGGTGGAATGACTTTTTTTAATAATAAAAAAATCTGCCATGCTGAGTGTAGGGTTTCCTAGTTACCATTCTGTCAGAACAGGCCGAACGCGGGCTATTATTAAGTATCATGTACATTACAAGCATAAGAGACTAAGGGAGTACCTTTGCAGCGCTTTATATGTCTTTTTGCTAAGAAGAGAAGTTTTTTTGCAATATCTCAAAAACGGCTGGACCGATCATGTTAGCTATAGTTTTCATTGAAAATATTTACTTTTAATTTAATTAATCGTATGGCAAACATTGTAAAAATAGGAACATTTAAATTAATTAAAGGTCTACACATAGACCAGTCAGCCACGTTATGGCTTCGTCGCTCAGGGTGATCAGGTCTTCGGGAGGACCGGCGACATAACGCGTCATAGGGCAGTCTTGAATTATGTACTGAATGGCAGGCCGGGGAATCTATCCAACCACAGCGGTGGTTGTAGTAAGTAGGCGCATTAAGTTTACATCAGTCTCGTCCAGGCGTAATTTCAGAGCCTAGTTTTCCCGCCTTTGACAAATACCATGATTTTGCCCACTCACGTTTTAGATTAAATTAAGTATCTGCTAGGTTTTTAGCGATACTACACGAGGGATTCCTGGATTTGAGGCGTTGCTTGTTTGGCTCTAAAAACTCTGCGTAACATGGTAGGTTAGGGTTATTTTAGATCTTGGTTTGATTTGTGGGCTACCTCCTGAGATCATATTCAATTAATAATTAATTTTCCGTCTTGTTGGCTCAAAGGACGACTTTAACCTTCTATTTAGCTTGTCGACGTCTTTTAAAAGTTTAGCGGCTTCTTTGGCTTGTTTCATGTTTTTTATTTCATTCTCATATATCTCTTGCTCCACTGCCTTCACGAGGTTTATATCGTAAGTTGTCAAATCCAGCATTAAATTGTCATATTCGTTCTCCAGAGCCCTCGTCATTTCCACAGGGCTGAGATTAGTTTCGTTAGTTGAAACTAATTGTTCGTAGGCATATTCAACGTAGTTAGATACTTGTAAAGCACACTCCGAAGACACTATGTACCTTAATTTATCGAATAAAATTCTGTAAAATATTTCTTTAACTTCAATCTCGCGATTTTTATTAGTTGCGATCATGGCTTCAATTCGATCCATCTGAAATTATTTAAAAATTCTAAATGAAACCCAATAAGTTTAATTTATATTTCCAAGTAATATGTATATTGATAAATTTAAATAAACAGATAAAACAACAAATAATTCTCGTAAGACAAAATAAGAAATGTGTATAATAAATGATTATTTGGTAGGCACCCATAGAATTGAACGATGAAGTCGATAAATAATTAAAATATCTCTTACCTACCTTTTTTTGAATGAAATCTAATTCTTGGTTTAGAGTAGCTTTAAAGACGTCTCTCGATTTTAGTAATTTATTTTTTTCAGCGTTTAATTCCTCTGTAGCAAGTAAATAATTAAGATTCTGGTGCTCCAACAAGTCAAACATTTCCAAGAGTTGCTCAGGGGTCTCAAAATATAATTTTGGAGTTGAAAGTTTACTCAAGCGCTCTTTGACTGTATCTGTGTTTACAGGAACGAAGATATTTGAATCCATTTCTATGATTTCAGTGTGGTGTCTATTCAGTTGAACGTTGTTATGTTCCTGCCATAAAATCGGTGCAGCAGTATGAAGGAATTCCTCGAACGACAACAATATCAGTAAAGTCTCGTCGATGTACTGCAATTTGGACTTGAGAGTTGCCACTTCGTAATTTGCCTGTTTGTGCTCTTCAGTCTGATTTACCAGATCTTTTGCTAAACCATCCGATTTTTGCATAATAGCAATTGTTTTGTTATTATCGTGAGCCAAAAATTTGTCGAAACTTTTTTGACAATCATCGAAGTGTGCAGACGCGGATTCGTAAATACTTTTTTCATTTTCCATTTCTCTGTCTATCCTCAAAATTTCGTCCGTGAGAAATCCCCGAAGAGTCCTTTTTAAGGCAACATTTTTAACATCTTCCTTGTACTTGTTCATAGAGGTGTTTGGTCGAATTTTTCTACCTTCAACGAGAGAAAAGTAGTCGGGGTCGACATCCAAGATTGTTTTGACATGGTGATCCGTATCATTTTTTTCAATAGGTGGTAATTTTATTCCGAAAACTGCTTTACTCGACTGTTTACGAATTAACTTTTTATATGGAGTTTTGTCCATGTTGTTCACAGTAAGCTCGTACTGCTAGCGCTCGCTATAGAATTAAACGATCGATATTGCTATAGTTACCGGTGCTGTTTTGCTATTACGAGAATTAGATGACTTTTTGGTAATCCAACCTATCTACGTAATTACATTAATCCTTAACTTTTATCTAGTTTAACTAAATTAATTATAGGGTATTTTCAAGTCATTCGATAGTATCCATCATTCGTCAAATCATTTATTTTATAAAGATGAGGTATATGCACAAAATATGTTAAACTACTTAGTTGGGTCATAAGTTCTGTCACAAAGGTTTTGACTGATAAAATGTAATACAAATTTTATAATAAAAAAAGTTGGCCATGAATTGAAAGCTTGTTTTATACTGATCAACGTAATATAATTAGTTTAAAATTTTGCGTCTTAATATACTACTTCTTTACTTTGGGATTGACGTTAGACGCAAATACGCGGCTGAGTGAAAAATTATACTTTTACCAATCAGCGTCAAATTAATAAAATAGGTACAATCGTTTATTTGTATGAACCTACTTTATTAGAACGTTATTTTATCACCTGCAATTAGTTTTCCGACAAGTCTGTACTTCAGCTAATACCCTTCAAACTTAGGGTATTTTTCAGTGATACGCAAATTTTTGACTGCCATCCTACGAGTAGGTTTGGTAAAAAACGTACAGTTGCAGGTTGGCAATACCAATACACATGACTTATATATTTTAAGAAAGATAAAAGATCCAGCTTTAATTTTATGTAAGACTCGACCATGTAAACAAGAAAAATAAATAACTAGGGATCAAAATTACCTCGAGGAGGTCGCGTATTTTTTGCATGTTTTTTTATAACATTTTTCTGAATATTACGAATACATAGAATTGTGCAAAATTGAGACAGCAAATTAAGTTTAATTATAATGTAAGTAATTCAGCATTAAATAAGCTTTCAAACCAAATATATGAATAATAAGGGGTCTTAACCTATAGCTTCATAATCAGTCAAAACCTTTTTGGCAGAACTTATGACCCAAACTCAACTAAGTACAGCCACTTAATTCGTTGGTAGATCTTTTACAAAATATTACAAAAAAACGTTTAAAAGAACTTGACGTTATTTACATTTGGTAATCTTTATGTTATTTCTACTCAGAACCACGAGGTCTTTCGATCCTACTAGGAGAAAAAAGTATCCCAAAATTACCATACATTTTTCGTTCCTTCCATTCTGTTACCGTCATACAAAGTCTATGAAAAATGGTAACGGAAAAGTAACAAAATCTTGGTACACTTTTTTCTCCTATTAAGATCAAAAAATCTCGTGATCTTGAGTAGAAATAATATGTACATTAAAAAATTAAATAAATAAAACCGGCCAAGAGCATGTCGGGCCACGCTCAGTGTAGGGTTCCGTAGTTACTCTTCCGTCATAATAAGCTAAACTGGAGCTTAAAGTATAGTAAATTGTTAACCAAGGGATGAAACGGTACCTTTCACGCGAGTTAAACAAATAGGCAAATTTGCATAATCAGTACCTAATTAAAGTAAGTCTTTTTACTATGAAGGGGAAACTTTTTGCGATAACTCAAAAACAGCTAAACTGACCATGTCCGCTATAGTTTTCATTTAATGTCTTTCTTAAGCTCTACTTCCACGATTTTTTTCATATTTTTTGGACCTATGGTTCAAAAGTTAGAGGGGGGGGGACACATTTTCTTTTTCTTTCGGAACGATTATCTCCGAATATATTCACTTTATCAAAAAATGTTTGTTGAAGACCCCTATTAGTTTTCAAAGACCTTTCCAACGATACCACACCGTAGGTTTGAAGCAAAAAAAAAATTCACCCCCACTTTACGTGTAGGGGAGGTACCCTCAAAAAAATTAAATTTTTAGATTTTATCGTACGACTTTGTCGGCTTTATTATTTTATTTATCCATGCCGAATTTCAGCTTTCTAGCACTAACGACCACGGAGCAAAGCCTCGGACAGACAGACAGACAGACAGACAGACAGACAGACAGACAGACGGACATGGCGAAACTATAAGGGTTCCTAAAAAGGAAATGTAGTGTAAAACGGCGCAGTTACCGTTGTCTTGCACGAGATCCGCGTGTAGCAAACAAACATTTACCTACACTGGGTCTTGTTATACAAAATCAAATCATAACAAATAATTATCAGCCACATTTTAATCACTGTCGGAGCTACCGCTCTGTCGTTCCTGGTCCTCTTCTTCTTCAGTTTTCTCTTTCTTGACCAGTTCCCAGGGCATGACAGGCAGGGGCTCCACGAAGGAATCGTCCACCTTAAGCTTGTAGAGCAGTTTTGGTGTGAAGTGATTTGGAAGAGGCCACACTTTCTCTGTAAGATAACGATTTTAAGTGTTAAATTTAATATTGCCTTCAGCCAGATTATGTTAAAGGTATTTCTGATCTGGAGTGCTTCGTTATTCGAACCCAATATTTGGTTGGAGGATCTTTCATGTTCGGGATTGATAATCTAATCTATATATTTAGAGGAAGGTAAATTGGTCAGTTGATCTTGTGCTGGTATCCTGTAGAACAACATGAGAGCAACATACCAAAGTAAAATTCGTGGTCGTCGACGCGCCGGTGCAAGTGTATGACATCGCGCAGGTCTAGAGTGTGCCTCGACTGTATGAGAAGGTTCAGCAGTGCGACTTCGGGCAACGCGTTAATCTTCGGGTCCGCCGCGCTCATGCCTTGGAACGACAGCTGTAGAACGATATTATACGGATAATGCTAACGTATATGGTATGTACCTTACACGAATTACCTATAGCTAATAAATGTAGTTTATACTAGTGAGCGCTTCATTTATTAGCTCATATGAGCGACTTTCAAATAGAATGTCATGGGTTCAAATATTGCACACCCTACTCGTACCGATTTCTAGGACCTTCTGTATAACATCACCACTTCACCAAAGGAAAATATTAATGGTTATGAGTTTGAAAAACGTGAGACACAAGCGTAGTGAGTGAGCGTCGTGAGACACAAGTTGACTTATCATTTTTCAATGGATAACCGCAGCGACTAGTAGCGGACCCTATAGTGTTTCTTTAGAACCCTACTGCTCGTACTAAGCTTCCCCTGTCCATATCGGAGATTTGGAAGCACCAGTCCAACAAGCTCATAGCGCGTTTTTGTTTTCATTTTATGCTCACGTTATCATCAGCGGTGGCGAGACTGCACAGCATGGCGATCTTATCGAGGCAGATCTTCAGCTGCTCCATGTGCTGCGCGAGCGGCGCGTTGATGTCCAGCACACCCACCAGTGATGGTGGCCGCGCCATTATCCCACTCCAACCTTTGAACAGGAACTAAGGGGTGAAAGATTACCATTTACAATTACTACACCAGTTGTATATGGTTCACCTAACGGACGGACAGACAAACGAACATGACGAATCTATAAGGGTTCCGTTTTTTGCCATTTGGCTACGTAACCCTAACTAGCGTAGTCAGAGGAATTGAATTACAGAGCAAATAGGATCAATATAAAAAATCCGTTGGTTGTTGGATGGCATAGTTGGTTTATATTGTTGATTGGTATTTGAAATATTGCATTTATGGATATTTCGACTACCTGTCTGGCCTAGTGGGTAGTGATCCTGCCTATGAAGCCGATGGTTCCGTGTTCAAATCCTGGTAAGGGCATTTATTTGTGTGATGAGCATGGATATTTGTTCCTGAGTCATGGGTGTTTTCTATGTATTTAAGTATTTATAAATATTTATATATTATATATATCGTTGTCTAAGTAGGTACCCACAACACAAGCCTTATTGAGCTTACTGTGGGACTTAGTCAATTTGTGTAAGAATGTCCTATAATATTTATTTATTTATGTGAGCGCACTAAATTTGCACCAATTTTATGACCGGAGCAAGGAACGTCTCTCCTCTTCCTCTTGCCCTGCAATGCGAGACATAGCATAGGAAATAGCTGTACCTAATATCAGCAGGTTTCCGATTTGCCTTGTGATGCCTCTAAATAAACTACATACTAAAATGACGTACACTTTGTATGGAATGATAAACCATTAGCAGCTTGAGCCTCCGGAACATGCATCGGTCCGGCTTTTCCTCGGGCTCCTCGGGCCACACGAAGGGCTCGCCTTCCGCCTCCGCCTCGCGCGCCGCCTGCCGGAGGGCTTCTAATTCTTCCGCGTCCTTCCGTTCCATGGCTTCAATCCAATCCACCTCCGTCTTAAACAGGAACCTTAGCAAACGGTGCACTGTGTCTTCTGATCCCTAAGGCAAATTGAGGTAGTATGGTCGAAAGTTCCCCTTTAGTTGCCTCAAAAATCGCCGGACGCTCCATAACTAATTAGGTAACCGTTTACAATCTGATAATTTCTGACTACACAGGTCTTAAGTCCTACACATATTTGGCCGATTTTGTTGGGTGTTTCGTACTCAGTATGTGGTATTGGCAGCATTTTCAATAATGGTGTCCTTTGTAATTATGAGCACGAATTAAGTAAGTAGTATGAAATTTTCGTACCTACAGTTGTGTGCAATATAATAGCAGTACATAAGAAAATGTAAATTAAGGGAAAACTATAACTCTAGATCAATAATATTGTATCTTTTTATATAATTATTCTGCATTACTTGATATTGTTCCAAAATTAACTGTAGGTAACCTTTACTTAAATGATATTGGAAGTAAAAAAAAATATCACGAAAATCAGCTGTTTTTACTGAGTTGCGGAAATTCCTATAAAAACGTAAAACCCTTCGAAAAAATACAATTGTGTACTATAATTGTAATTTAGAATCTTTCCTATTATTTCCAATCAAAGCTTTACATCTAAACTCAAGTCATCCAGAAAAAATAAACTTTTCTATAAGACAATATTCGTCGCAGAGTGTACTGCTATTATATTGCACACAACTGTACCTATACTACCTAATTGTATTGACACAGATAGATAGGTACCTATCTAAGTATTATTGTAATTACAAAAACTTGTTCATTTGTGGTCTTCATGAAAGTGTGGCGCTTTGTAAATATATTTGGAGAATTAATTAACATCGTACTCAAAAGGTAATTAAATGAGACAAATAATTGCCAGATTGGTATAAATCTCACCTATCGTATCATGTAGAAGGCATAGGTAGGAGGTAATGTAGTTAAGGGCTTGAAACTACCTGTATATAAGTACATAGGTACTTACTTCGACAATATGGACGAAATAACTGTCATACACGAGTAGCAAACCGGTTACTTTAATGTCACAGTAACCTCCATTTACTACATCAATAGTCTTGCCGATTTCCTCTATCATGGCTTCTCTTGGTGCCTTGTGTTCGCCAATGTATATCATGCGTATACCATAGGTTTTCTAGGAAAGAAAGATTATACCTTCAGCATCAAAAATCCATATTCAGCAAAAGGAGCACTTTTGTAACAGCTATTCAGGAATTTAATCACCTTCCAGCTGATATAAAGGCACTCGAAGGTTTCCGAGTAAGATTGAAAAACTGGTTACTTGATTGATAAATCATTTTATAGTCTAAAAGAATATTTTGAACATTAATTGGTATGTAATTGAGACAGCGGGGCCTTGGGGTTCAGAGGCTCACTCCTTTTTCAGGGAGTTAGGGCGTCGTCTGCGAGAAAGGGGCTGCGATCCTCACTCTGGGTCGTATCTGGTTCAACAGGTCTCCATTGCGGTTCAGCGAGGAAACGCAGCGGGAATAATGGGGACCTTTGAGCCAGGTACGATCCAGGGGGGATTATTTTAGATTTAGTTTTATAGTTTATAGATTAAATATTATTTTATATATAATTAATTTTAACGTTTTTATTTAACAATGTAGTCAAAGTATGTAATTAATTATCTTTGCATGTTGTTTAAGTTTAGTTCATAAGTTATTTAAGTATTGCATACCCGAAATGGATAACTGTTGGAACTAATAAATTGTATCAGGATGTCTTAGAATCACGAGGGCTATCCATTTAAAAAAAAAAAGTGTACGAAAAATTTAAAATTTTGTGATGCATTATCCCATACATTTTGTATGGACCATCACAAAACTGATACCCAAAATTTGTATGAAAAACTGATCAGTTGATCTTGTGGACACTTTCTTTCTTTGTCTCAATGAATATTCCTAGTGATTCCGAGTCGAAACAAGTTTTTAGGTTTAAAATTTTTTTACTTTTTTTCTGAAAACCCCCACAACACCCCAACCAAAAGTATTTTTTTTGTTCCTGATTCTAATATAGTTTTTTTTTTTACTTCGTCGGTGGCAAACAAGCACACGACCCGCCTGATGATAAGCAGTGTCTGTAGCCTATGGGCGCCTGCATCTCCAGAGGTGTTACATGCGCGTTGCCGAGCCTAACACTCTGCACCCCCGCACTTTGAGGTAGCGTGTGGGTCAAAAACGTCCGGGAAAACCGGCGTCGTTGTTGTAGACATTGCAATAGTTAACGATTTGAATACATTTTATTATACCAACTATAAGAAGTAGGTTTTAGCATGCCATTAAGTACGTACCCTCTCTTCCGTTTATTGTATAATGTCCACAGGAAAGATATAAATAAATCATCGTTTATTTCAGGCAAAAGCCCATACGAGAGTTAGTAAGTACATGTACAAAGCGTAACTTACAAGACTATAAACCTTAACTCGCACTAAAAAAAGGTTTTGACCCGTGTGCCGCTGTGGGCTAAACACGGGTACCGCAGCCGTGTGGCATAGATAGCTAGTTATTAGTACCTACTGAAGGTAATATAAGTAATATTAGTAACAGATTTTTCACATTTACCAAGGTTTACAATTACGCGTGAAACTATTACTTACCAAGCCAAGTCTCTGAAAGTTCTCTTCAACTACATGTAAAACCGATCTTGTGTCAAGTTCTGGCAACAAGGGCATTTTTATATTTTACCAATTCAAACCCCATCAGTAAGCAGCTTAATTCATAGTCAGTTTTTATGTTAACGATTTGTAAATAAACACAACTCAAAGAAGCGAGGTAATGTCAATTGCGTATCTATGGCAACTATCGATCGATTATGAGGTTCAGCAACAATACCACCAAAGGATTATAGGTTAAATTAGTGGCTCTTGCACGTGACGCATGTAACCTTGGTATGAAGAACGAAGCATGCGGTCCAAGCGGCTTGAGCATTAATAATAATAAAATAATAAATATTATAGGACATTATTACACAAATTGAAGTCCCACGGTAGGCTCAATAAGGCTTGTGTGGCGGGTACTTAGACAACGATATATATAATATATACATATTTATAAATACTTAAAAACAGAAAACATCCATGAATCAAGAACAAATATCCATGCTCATCACACGAATAAATGCCCTTACCAGGATTTGAACCCGGGACCATCGGCTTCATAGGCAGGGTCGCTACCCACTAGGCCAGACGGGTCGTGCCAACGCGAGTAAGCCGTGTGATCTGCGTGACTGGAGCAAGTAGAGTTGAAGTAGAGGCGCAAGTTAATCTTATACCTTTAAACGAGCAATTCTTGTATATATATATATATATATATATATATTTCTGTGATCTCGGAAACGGCTCTAACGATTTCGCTGAAATTTGGTATATGGGGGTTTTTAGGAGTATACAATCGATCTAGATTAGTCATATGTTTGGGAAAACGCGTGTTTTCGAGTTTTCATGCGTTTTTCTTTCGACGCAGAATATGGTTGCTAATGTCGTGTTGCCGGCCACTGTCCGTCTGGTCCAGCGGGTTAAGACGCGGACGGCTAGAAACAAGTGTTACGGGTTCGAATCTCGCCCGGTGACTAACTTTTGTTTTTTTATATGTTCAAGTTTATATATATTTTTTATTGTTTTAGACAAGTTTAATTTAGTAAAAAAATGTAAATAGTTAAGATTATCACCTATACGCCACCATATTACAATAAATATGTATAACCGAGCAAAGCTCGGTCGCCCAGGTACTACAATTACCAATGTGTGGTGGACACGCTGCATTCGTAAATAGCACGTGGCAGTACATTACATATAACGTGATATACAATCACAAACGAGTATAGCTGGTGCTTAACCTGCCTATAAGACAGCGGGCCAGGATATGAGGGGGGTTTTTAGTTGGTTTTAAGGGGTATTCCGTAGGCCCCATATGTTAGTGGGCTGCAATCTACCAAAGGAAGTAAAATAAATAAATGTCAGCCTTTTGGAAGTGTCGTATATTATACAATACGAGGATCTACAGGTACAATAAGATTAGCATTGCACTAATAAATAACTAATCGTGAACTTAAAATCTATCATCATCATCATATCTAGGCCTTCTATTAGGGCTGTTGTTGTTAAATCTGTTGTTAGAGTTATATCTGTTGTTTGATTTGCGATAGTTGTTGTAATCGTCATCATCGTCATCATTATATCTGCTGCTGTTGTTATTATATCTGTAATTGTTGTTGTTGCTGCGGAATTTATTCCATCTCTTGTTTGGGTTGTAAGAGTTTCTTTGGGAGTATCTCTCCTGTTCCTTAACTTTAGACAGGCTGAAGCTGCGAGCCAATTCGTCCAATTCTTTTGGTGGTTCCTGCCAAATTACAAGTATTAAAATTAAACTATGCTAAAGTATTCAGCTTGTATAAGACACTATCTGCTTGCTATCAAGGAGATTCTTCTGTACTATGTTGCTGTATTGCTCAACTCCATTTTCACAAATATTTTTCTTGGGTGTGTTTTACAAAACTTGGTAATGCTTTTATAAACTTTAGCGATTAAATTCAAGTGCTAACCACTTTCATAAACACTTAACGTGGGTGAGACCAGTGATAAAACATCAGCAGACGTATGGTCACGCTTATCGCGCATGTCTCTGACATCATACGCCACGCCGTCACGCCGTTCGTTAGGTCCCAGCCAAACGCGATAAGGACGATCGTAAAACCGAACTTTCACACTGCTTGCAGTCTCGCAATAGACGGTGTGTAAAGCACAAATAACAGTAACGTCTAAGAAAAAAATCTTTGGTATTACTAATTCCCTCTAGCATAGTAGCTGCGTCCTACTCTTGTAGGGTAATGCTATAGTTGTACCGTTCTCGAGAACATTCTCCCATTTGTATGGGGAATGTCCTCGCTCGAGAATATTTCCTATAGTAAATTGAAAACGTTCTCGACAACTATACACAACTATAAGTACCGCAAATAGGATCGAGGTTTTATACACCTGCTAGTTTTCAAACTTAATTAAAATTACATAAAATATGCTACGAAACCCCTTACAGTGAAGGAGAAACCTAAGGTACAATCACAGATGCTTACCTGATTAGCCTCCTTCAGAACTGCTATCAAGCTCTTAGCCAGACGTGCATCCTCCTCTGTGAACAGCGTGTGAGCTTCGCCTTTCTTGTCGTAGCGGCCGGTTCTGCCGATCCTGTGTATGTAGTCCTCCGAAGTTTGCGGGAAATCATAGTTGATCACATGCGTGATACCATCGACATCTAAAATGAGCACAATTGAATAAAAAATTAAAAAAAGGCTTAAACTGGTGTACAAAGGCTAGCTTAAAAATATTCATGGCATTTTTTTCAACCACAGAGAGAAGAGTTACATATCGTCGTTGAGAATGCCAAATCCGGTATGTGCGCGATTTTAATTAAATTAAATAATACCTTTGGTTCCAAGGTAACTATTTTTTAATTAAAAATCGAGCATATAACGGATTCTGAACGACGATTTATCACTTGAAATAAGCTTGGAGTAATATTACTATAGCTTTATCTACTTAGTGCTTTACGCTTAAATATTTACAATTCAAAGGTATATTAATTGTATAAACTGTTACTTAATCTTATATGTTATTTTTCTTACATTTGTTGTGCTTTTGATTGCACTGATGCCTACTGGGTGTAAGTGACTTGGAGTAAAGTATGCGCAAAAAAATACTGATTGTATAAATGAAACAATTATATTCCCAGGTTTAACAGCCAAATTAGATGGCACTACACTCGCAATCAAAAAAATCGACTCAAACTAATTTTTAATTTCATCGTTTAATATCTCCGGAACCAATCATGAGATTACAAAAGCAACTGTACCATTTTAGAGCTAACAGTGTAAGCTTTCAATACGAGCATGTTTTTAGGCGAAAAATTTCAGTTCAAGAAAAACAAGCGATCGTACCAAGGTGTAAAATTTGGGTGCAAAAATGACCTTAACAACGAAAGAAAAAACATTTTCATGAACGAATAACAATTTATTTTTATCTTTAATACCTGGTGTTACCACCAAAAACCTTTTTCACACATGCCATGCGTCTCTTTATTGACCTTATCGGCTTCCTGATGGTATCCTGGGGGCATGCTTCCCACTCTTCGACCAAAGCTTCTTTCAGGGCCAAAATTGTCTCCGGAGCGGGATCGCGAGCTCGAACCTTGCGTTTCAGGTAATCCCACAAGTGTTATATAGGATTTAAATCGGGACTCAGAGGTGGCCACTTCATTCAGAGTCGGGATGCCAACTACGTCAAGGTACTCCTTTGTGACGCGGGCGGTATGACAAGGGGCATTGTCTTGCATTAAATGGAACCCCTCGGCAAAGAACCCGGCGTAGGGGACGACATGGTCTTGCAGGATGTCGGTGATGTACCTGTCTGCATTCAAACCACCGCCTCGACCCCCGCCATCAACAAAAACCAGCTCGGTCCGCCCCTCCATGGAAATCCCCGCCCACATCATGACAGAACCTCCACCGTAGGCGACTGATTCAGCGAAGCAACACTGGGCGAACCTCTCTCCAGGTCTTCGGTACACTCGTCCTCTTCTGTCGCTGCCATGGAGACACACTCTGCACTCATCGCTGAAGAGAACGCGGCTCCATTGGTCGTAGGTCCAATTTTCGTAGGTCGCCACGAATTCCTTCCGAGTGTCCCGATGTCTCTGAGTCAGTTTGGGCCCAGTAGCAGGTCTTCTTGGGGTAAGTTTGGCTTCCTTGAGTCTTCGCCGAACTGTTGGAGTGCTAACAGGCACAACCCGGTTCCGCATCAGGTCTCGCTGGATAGCAACAGCGGTACGGTGGCGATTACGAAGACTGGAGGTGACGATGAAGCGGTCTTCCCTCTCCGTTGTGCACCGCTGACGGCCAGATCCTTGTTTCCGTTTCAAGGTTCCAAATCGACGAAACCGACGGTAAACTCTGGAGACAGCAGACTGGCTTAAATTCAGCTGCTCAGCAACAGAACGCTGCGAGAATCCTCGATTCACCAAGGCGACGACTTCGGCGGCTTCAGCTTCGGTGGTATCCATTTTTCCAAGGTGATTCCGGTGAAATATTGCGAGGAGATGTGGACTGGTCAACATCTGATAAGCGACTGATAAGAAATAACCGGTTACACCGGTATTTATTGGTCTCAAGGGGGCACAACTCGTGCATATCATAACCATGCAAAATGCCATTTTGTACAAAAACTGCAATAACCTAAAAACTACGCAAGCGAGATCGTTGTCTTTTACTGTTTTTTGTAGCTGAATAAATTCGTAATAAAATTGCATTCAAAGTTTTACTAAAATATTTCCCGCTTTCCGGAAAAACGACCAAAAGTAAAAAAAATGTTGCTTGTTACGATTTTTTTGATCGCGAGTGTATACTGCAACAGGTTTTGTGGTAGCTGAATTCTCTAATATCAACTTCTGCAACGTGTTTTATGGTAGCTGAATTCTCAAATATCAACTGGTGACAGCGCAGAGCACACCCCGGGCAGCTGGTGAGTGATAAAGACCAAGTGCGGGAAGTTCGAAAAACTCTTGTAAATATTATTAATTGATATTTGCTACAGCCAGTCTTCCAGTGACCACGGGGGAAATACGTCCTCCGAAAAGTCGGGGTAAATAAACATGCATGTTTTTACGCGGTTATGTCCCGTCATATTATTAAAATGAGTGAAAAACGCGAAAGTTTAAAAACTTAATACTAAGTTATTTGTTAGAAGTAACTGTTTATTTGTTTTTAAGAATTATATAACTTTGTTTTAGTTTAGGAACTTTGTCAAATTGGTTGTTTAAAGATAAGTCTTTACGTATGTTATGTTTTCATGTTTTACTATGTAAGGATAGTTATAGATACTTACATATAAACTATACAAAAGTATTAAAAAATAGTGACATGACTGGAAAAAATGTGATTTCTTTTAGTTTGTAGGAAAGTTTTACGGGTATAATGTGGATTATTTTCACGTAGCACCTGTTGTGATTGTTCAATTCTTTTAAAATAAAAAAATCCATTTAATCGTGTTTTATTTTTAATGAATGGGTATGACAGACGCGGTTTTTGACCCGGTAGTGATAGAAAACACGAGTATTTTTGCATGCAGTGTCAAATAGCAATATTTGACACTATAGTGTACTGAAACGTAGCTTCTGTACACCTAAAATAGTTCAAGCTAAAAGTAGTATTCTGTATAAACAGTTTTCATTTTGTGATCAATTTTAACGGAATGTAACGGTTTTTATCAAATATGAAGTAAAGTTTTAAATTGCGACGTTAAAATACCGTTGGAATGTATGCATGCAAAATACCTACGACGCATATCGGCGATTTGAATTTAATAAAGTCTTAAGCGGGTGATCGACGTACGAGCTATTATACCGCGGTTTTAGAGCGACGGTTTTACTCGCGGCTCGTCAGCGCTGATCGACTAGCGAGCAAAACAGTCGTGCGATCGCGGTCGGTTCAAGATGTCGTGCTCAAAATATGAAGTTTGTTATGATCGACACGCGGTTTCATGGCGAGCCGATAAAAAATCAAACATACATGACGAGCCACGAGCCCGGCTCGTCGGTATATAATACCGCGGTATTGTAATGATACACCGGCGAGCATTACCGACGAGCCGCAAAACCGCGGTTTTACTCGCCCGTCGATCAGGGCCTTAACTTACACGGTAGAATACAAAGGGTTGATGTGAGTGGACAGCGATCACCGGGGTCATTGGTCTCTATGGGTGTACCGCAGGGATCAATATTGGGGCCGTTCCTGTTCCTTATCTACATTAATGACCTGCCTTACCTTGTAAAGACCCACCATGACATAGTATGCAGACGATACCTCACTTATTTTCAAAGTCAAACAAAGCAACAAGCTTGCAGTGATGTAAACAATGCTATTTCTAAAATAGTAAATTGGTTTAATGTTAATAATTTATTGTTAAATGAGAAAAAGACTAAGTGCATTAAGTTTGTTACAAGTCACATAAGGAATGAGCAAACAAGTGTCATTGTCAAGGATGAGGAATTGGAACTAGTAGATAGCAGATAGCACAGTTTTTCTTGGTATAACTTTAGATTCTAAACTACAATGGGGTCCCCATATTGCTAATCTCTCGAATAGACTTGAGTTCTGCAGCTTTTGCAGTGAGCAAGATCCGTCAGTTAACAGACGTGAAAACAGCTGGATTAGTTTACTTTAGTTACTTTCATAGCATTATGTCATATGGTATTTTACTATGGGGCAGTGCTTCAGAGATAAATACCATTTTTGTTCTGCAGAAGAGGGCTATTCGTGCAATATATAAAATGTACCATAGAGCCACACTTAGAGATAAGTTTAAGGACATTAACATAATGACAGTGCACTGTCAATATATTTATGAGAATATTCTGTATGTACATAAAAACATTGCCAGTTGTAAGAAAAACTGTGAAATACATAATATTAATACTAGAAATAAGCATAAGCTCGCAGTGCCCTTCACTAGGCTCCATAAAATTAAGAAATCATTCATGGGTAATTGTGTAAGATTTTACAATAAACTTCCTAATATTATAACTGAATTGTCTGTTAGTAAATTTATAAATTATGTAAAACGTAAGCTTATCTCTAAAGCCTATTATAGCACACAAGACTACATGAATGATGAAACACTGTGGGATTAAGTGTGATTGTAAAGAATGAATTATTTATTGTTATGTTATTAATGATGAAATTGATAATTCAATGTATATATATACCGTATTATTTGACATTTAGATTTTATTCTAGAAAGGTTCTAGACTAGTATTTTTATACAATTTTGATGTTTGACGATCCTTTTGTGAAATTCTTATTATTAAGTTTACCATATCTATAATAGTACAATGTTTTTTTTCGAACAATAATAACTGCATCAATAAATTGCTCTGATATTTAGATTAAGATGATATTTGTAAAATTTGACGATTTAAAAGTGCTTGTTGCTAGGCCTATTTGAATAAAGAATATTTTGACTTTGACTTTCAAAACTATATCAATCTTATCCCATCACCGTTTCATCTTACCCCAGGATATTTTTTAGTTATAGTTGACACTTTGTTTCTACTTTATAACTAATAAGAGTAACAGTTACTGCCTTATTTTAGTTTAATTATAAACATTCATATTTCATGTCGTTTTTACTAAAAGAATAATTTTCTGTAGATAGTCCTCTTATTGTTGGCGCAATAAATAATAAATAAATCCCGTTCAAACTTACCCCAACGCACCTTACATTTACTATGGAGTACTTGATCTTAGAAAAACAGACAGACTATAATTAGGCAACTTTTTTTGAGTACTCACCTAAACCTCTAGCAGCGACATCAGTAGCCACAAGGATGTTAGTATTACCAGTTTTGAACTTTCTGATAATAGTATCTCTTTGCAGCTGAGTTTTGTCCCCATGGATCCCAACTGCGGGCCAGGCATTCCTTTTCAATGTTAGAGTGAGGTGATCAACTGATCTCTTAGTATTAGTGAACACTAGGATTTTTCCTACACCTTCTCCTGATATCTGGTGCATTATTTCCTTGAATCTAATTAACAAATGAAAAATATTAGAATTGTAAAATGGGTTAGTCCTAGATGTGTTAAAATTTTTTTAGAGCAACCCGGTGGTAACTTAATGTAAGGAACTTGCTTAAGGACCAGATGCTAAATAGTCCCAAAAGAGGCGAACCATGGAATTAAATTCTTCTGGTAATAAACTAATATTTAAAAACTTCATGTGTTTAAATATTGGTTTCTTACCTTATAGACTTAAATAAAAATTAATGTGTTAAATAATTATGATACAATAATAATTATGTAACAATAATTATGTTTTTGTATTGTATTGATACAATACTAATAGCAATACTTACTTGTCCATTTTGCTATCCTGATCACAAACATGTACTACCTGTTTAATATTGTGATTTGCAGATAACTCAGTGGATCCAACATTGACTTGTACAAACTCTCCTAAGTAATCCTTTGCCAAGTGTTGTACCTCTTTAGGCCATGTGGCAGAAAACATCAAAATCTGCCTTTCAAGTGGAACTCCTTCCAAAGCCTGTCTTATTTGTGGTTCGAATCCCATATCAAGCATCCTGTCAGCCTCATCTAGTACCACATAAGTGCACCGACTGAGGTTTGTGGTACGGCTTACAAGAAAATCATTAAGTCTGCCAGGAGTAGCAATGACTATATCAACTCCTGCTTCCAACTGTTCAGCTTGTACTGACCTGCTTGCACCCCCATAAATACATACACATCTAATATTTAGCAATTTTTGGAAGTCCTTAGCTACAACCTCAATTTGTTTAGCTAACTCTCGGGTAGGTGCCAAGACCAGTGCTATAGGACCTCTGCCTTTCCTAGCTTTCTTTTCTTTTATATGCACAACTGCAGGTAATAGAAATGCGAGTGTTTTGCCTGTGCCTGTCTGGGCTATTCCAACAAAATTTTGACCACTCAAAGCAACTGGCCATGCTTGAGACTGAATAATAGTTGGTTTAGTAAAGCCCTGTTTACTAAGGAAGGTTTTTATGTACTCTGGAAACTCACTTGCTTCTATGTCAATGAAAGGACTAGGAACGTCCTCCCCATACACTGTAATATTATGTTCGTTTCTGTAATCGTCAATAACTTTTTGCTCTGTATTTATACTATAAAATCTCCTAGCATTTTCAGTAAATATCGAATGTCTCTGTAATGCTGGACATAACAAGGCAAATGTTCTATTTGTATATGTATTTAAGAAAACTGCATCATTAGAAATAGGAGCTGAATTACTGTACAATCTGTAATTAAAATAATGTCACGTTAATTCAATTAAATAGTATTTTGGGTCGATGCTGACCTAAACCATCGTTTTTTTTTTATACTTACAGGTTTGCTAAACCACGACGTTTTAATAACCGTGTAATGATCTTCGACGCCATGTCAATAATATAGTTTCTTTGTTATGAAGCTCGATTTATAAATCTTAACTTATCTTGTTTTTATTCGTAGAGTTGGTATTTTAAAGTATTAAAGGTTATGTTACACAAGGTTGTAACATTTTTAATTGACAATGACATCTATATCTCAGACACCACCTGACCAGTGTTGCCAGCGCATACCTCCAATTTCGGACGGTGGGACCACGAAAATCGAAGTTCGTCAATTGCGGGCATTCTTCTCTGTTATTCTAAATACGTCTTAGTGAGAGTAAAAGAGAATTTCGGTTTTTGCGGTAGGCCCCCTGAAAAGGGACGGTTTTTATGACAATGGGACGAAAACGAACTTGGAATATTTATCAAAGTTCAAAGTGTTCAAAGTTCATGTTTTAATGTATCCCAATATATGTTTAAAACAAATGTGTATTACTGAATATGTATGTGTATGTGTGTTAATGTGTGATACTTATGATAGTTATGATTTTATGCATTTGTAGATGTGCAGAGCCATAGATGGTAGGATCCTACAGATGTGCTATACGCGTGCGTCCGTGAGGAACAGAACATACGTAACACAGCAAGATGATTGGTCGGATATGGTGGGCAACAAATAATCCAACCAATCATCTTGCTCAAGACTTGAGACTGTGACAAGGACAAACAATAATATCGCTTTTTCGTTACTCCTACTGAATGATACATAAGACTATCCCGTTTTGTCAGTTCTCATGCCCAATCCATACTTAATACTAGATTCATGGGCAGAGCAAAACAAACTATTTCATATTACCTATCTATTTCTTCATACATTTTCATAAAAAACGAAAAGACCATATTTAATGTTGTTTTCGTTTTTTTTTCTCATTTTTCTCAGATTTTGGATATATAGAGTTCCGTTATCTGTACATCTCGAGCGCCACCGTGTCCTCAAAAACATTCTAGCGAAAACGTATAGAATTTCCGTAAATAAAGGGAAAATTACATAGATATTTTTTGTCCTTAATTGAGATTTCGTGTTTATTCTGATCAGAATGGGAAGCCTAAACCTACCAATTTTCATATCAATCGAAATCTGAGAAAAAAATAAAAACTGGCACATTTACGACGTTCGACGGCGCTATTTGGGCTATGTATTTGATTCAGATACTATTAGTTACTTAACTTTGTTTTCTCTCGCAAAATAATCTAGATATGTTCCTCTGAGATAATTTCAGAGATTATTATCTCCTCATAATGAAATTATAGGAGTTGTACCCAAATAATTGCGAAGAAATAGACAATTATTTAATTTAATATTTACACAAATACAATAGGATTCACCACGTTACCGAAATTTGCTGTTTCTTTGTCCGATCGAAATGGAGGAAGATCAAATCAAGGAGAGGAGAATTTCTATACTTTCAACTGAATGAACGCTTTAAAATAAAATAATTTTGGAAAACTTTAGCTTGATCACAGTGTTTCTCTTTGACTCTCGCTAGTCGCTTTTCAAGTTTTCAGTCCTCAACGTTACCACAGAAAATGGCTACAACAAAACAAACTAAAGCGAGATGTAGATTAGATACAAACGCGGAAACTATTTTTGTTACGTAAGTTACATTTTCTGATGTTGGTACACCTGTCAAACACTATAGGCTACTACAAAGTGAGAGATGAAGCTTTACAAACCATATATAAGCGAATGCTACACATTCGATATTCGCCGTGGATGGACGATATTTATCGACCATGTAGCAAAGTAAATTGTCATTCGTCACTTTGAAATTAATTATTCTAGGCACTTGATGCCCAAAAGGGACAGTAGCTTGGAAGGGGCGGGAAAGGGACGGTGTAGCATCAAAAGGGACGGAAAACCGTCCCTTTTAGGACGATCTGGCAACGTTGCATCTGACAGTGACAGATACATAGCCAATAAAACCGCTGTCCATGCGCCATAGTAGGATACGCGATCGAACGCCTTCTCCATGTCCAGAAGAACAGCGACCGTGTGCTCCCTCTTGTTGTAAGCTGCTGCAGCGAGGTGCAGCACGCGGGCAAGCTGGAGCGTCGTCGAGTGTTCCGGGCGGAAGCCGAACTGTTCGTCGCGTGGCTGAATGTGGGGCGTCAGGTGAGGCAGAAGCAGCTTCTCGAAAACTTTCGAGATAGTAGGCAGCAGCGTGATGGGTCGATAGCTCTCAGGACGAAGAATATTCTTCCCGGGCTTGGGAATCATGATGACGCGACCCTGCTTCCAGGGGCGCGGGAAGTGGCCGGTCCGCAGGACTCCGGTGAAGAGCCGCGCCAACGTCGCGATGGCTCGCGGGGGCAGGTGGCGCAGCGCCTCGTTCGGTATGCGGTCGGGGCCGGGTGCCTTCTTCAGTGGGGTGCGTCTTATCATCCTCTGGACGGTGTGAGGATGATGGGATCTTCGTCTGGAGCTATGGACGTGGCGAAGTAGTCCGCCAGGTGCTGCTTTACAGCTGCTTCGTGCTCGGTGTCGTCGGACGGATTCGGTCTGAACTGCGTCTCCAGGTGGTCAGCGAAAATCTCCGCTCGATCTTCTGCGCGGTAACGTGGGGTACCGTCACTGGCGAAAAGAGGGCGGATGGGTGCTGGTCTTCCTGTTACTCTGCGGCACAGACGATGGATGTCGTTCCAGTCCTCACCAGCTGACTCGATGTACTCGAGCCAAAAGTCCTCGGTGTAAGCCGCGAGGCTTTGCGAGATCTTCTCGGCGAGAGAGTTCAGCTGGGCCTTCATGGTGGGACATCGTGTGCGCTGGAATTGTCGACGCAGTCTCCTCTTCCTCTCGATGAGGGTCAGGATAAAAGCGGGGATGCTTTGCTTACGGCGCGACTGACTGGCGCCGGTCTCGGCGGAAGAATCTGTCAGGGCGGCAGTGGCGCATGAGGCGAACTCCTCAGCGAGTCGGTCGACTTCCTCCGCTGTAGTCACGGGGAAGGATGGAGTGTGGTCGCTCATGTAGGTCTCAAAACGATCCCAATCCTGTCGTCGGCGAGGCGAGGGCGGAACCGTCCGAGTCGGCGTCAAGTCCAGTGTTGCCATGACGGGCTGGTGGTCAGAAAGGAGATGGTCATCCAGGACGTCCTGCGCGGGCCAGGAAGTCAGGCCGCGTACTACCATAAGGACGATGACGTCCGGTATGTGGGCTGCCGTGTACGGGAAGTGCGTGGGGACCTCTGGTCCTAGCACCTCGTATCCTTGGGCTTCTGCATCGGCAAGGAGTCGCTGCCCATCTGGGCAGGTCTTCACGGAGTTCCATGCAGTGTGTTTACAGTTGAAGTCGCCGGCTACAATCGTGGGCAGTGGCGAATCCACCAGGTCGTGGACATCAGCCACTGCAAGGCGAGAGCTGGGTGGCTTGTAAAACGCAAACACACGCAGAGGGTGGCGGTCGACGCAGATTTCCACGCCTAGGGCGTATGACGATCGGAGAGTTGTCGGCAATGGCAGCGGCTGGTGGATGACCTGACGCTTCACAAGGACGGCCAGTACCCGATAGGCGCGTCCGAGTGAAGATGTTTCCTCCTTTCTGTAGGCGACGTAGCCTGGTGTTTTAGGGCGATCGCCCGCCTGAAGATGGGTTTCCGAGATCGGGGCTACGTCAATCTTCTTCTCGGCCAGAAGATGTCGCAGCAGGGTGACTTTGGCTGCAGAGAGCCCGTCGGCATTCCAGTGTAGGATCCTCAGTTGGCTAGCGAACGCTATAGAGGTCTGCCAGCCTTCTGAGGATAATCGGGACAGGACTCTGTCCCGACTGAATGGCAACGAGGAGCTCCTGCAGGATCTCCACGAGCATGGTGATGGCCTCGGCTCGGCCATCGCTGGGTCCCGCTCCTGGCTTCGCCTTCTTCCCCTGGATAGGGGCGGCCGTCGTGGGGAACGGGGCTGATGGGGGTCGCGGCTGCGCGCTGTTAGCGGGGTGCGCACCGTTGCAGTTGGTGCACGTCGCTGGCTCCTCGCGTGGGCGTGGGCATTCGTTTGCGGGGTGAGGCACGCCGCAACGAACGCAGGCAAGAGGGCGGTGGCAGTTCACCGACGAGTGCCGAAAACCCTGGCACCTGTGGCACTGCGCGGGGCCCTTTCGTCCTCGCCAGGCTTCGATCTTTACTCCTGGCATACCCAGGAGCTCGGTGAGGGCGTAGATCCCCAGCGTCGTGTCCGCGGTACGCTGCAGTTGGGCGTGGAATATGCATCCAGGCCGGCCGCTGCGCGCGCGGATTTGACGGACGAATTCCCTCAGGTCTTCTTCTATTTCTGCCGGGTCGGTGTTCGCCGGCAGGCCGCGGATGGCGATCTTGAGGCTGCGTTCTGCTGGGAGGCCGTAGCAGAACCAGTGTAGCCCCGTGGTCTGAAGGTACTGCTGGATCGCCCGGTACTCATCTTCGTCTCTCGGGGTGAAGATAATGCCCTTCCCCAGGGGGCGTGCGTTGACCTGGTGGCCCAGCAACTTCCGCAGCTCGCGGAAATGCATGGGCCAATCAGGCATCACCTCCACAATGAGGGGTGGGTATCGCTTCCCCTTCGCGGTAGGGGCGGCGGGGGGTGCTGGTCCGGCCGTTGATGAGGCGGGCGGAGTTGGTGACTTCGCCGGCGCTGGGTCCGTGTCCATGGGGGACAGGTCGAGCCGGGGAAGTGAGTGCGGCGGCGGCGTTGCGCCACCCTGCCGCTTCTGAGCAGGACTGGCTACGGCGAATGGCGGCATGAGGTTTGTCGGCGGCGGGAAGCGCGACGGCGACAGGACGCGCACGGGCCTGGGCACCTGGGGAGGGCCCAGGGGCGCGGGTGTGGGCACGCAGGGAGCGGGGGCAGTGGCGTTGGCACAGGCTTGGTCGCGGCCCCCCCGCGGATTGCCCACCTTGTCGTGGTGGAGGGGCTTAGTAGCCGTGGCTTGGTCACCCACGGTGAAGCGAAGAGGCAACCAGGGCCGGCCTGTTTGAGGTGCGGGCTGGCCCGAGGAGGACGCTCCAAGTGGGCTTGGTGAGCCCGCTTGTGACGCGCTGGAGGTGGACCGTCGAGGAAGAGGAGTGTCGGTATTGCGGTGAGCCGTTCTCCCTATCCTCGACGGCCGAGGTGGGATCGCAGGGGAAGAGGCGTGATGGTATCACGATGCGCCACTCTCCCTATCCCCTGCGACCTTGGCGGGGCCGTTCCGCAGTAGCGGCGTTGGTGGGGCTGCAGAGGAAGAGGAGTGTCGGTATTACGGTGTGCCGTTCTCCCTGTCCTCTGCAGCCGAGTTGTGGTTTGCGGCAGAACCATGGACCTCATCTGCCGCCGGGCGCTGGCAGTTTTCTGGCGCCCGTGGCCTCCTTGTGGCGGGCTCGGGGGGGTCCGCTACACTGCAGGACGGAGGCCGAGGAGGAAGGCGCGTCGAACCATCTGGCGCGCCTAGCGTGAAGGGCCTTCGGGCATTTGCGAGGGAGCCGCTCGCGGGCGGCTGCCGCCGGTGGGGTCGCGGATGAGTGCGCAAGCGTTCCCGTAACCCCACCAATAAGGCGGCGAGGTGACATATGGGGGGTTTTTAGTGGGTATACCATCGGCCTCATTAGCCTGGACGGGAGTCCCACATAACCACTCGGGTCGCCCCCCGCACCCGGGTGGTATGCGGAATGCATTTTCCCCCCTAGGAAAAAAAAAAAAAAAAAAAAAAAAAAAAAAAAAAAAAAAAAAGGCTTGGTCGCGGCGTTCCGGGGCGCGTATCGCGTACGCGCACCCCGGCCTCCTCTACAAGCTGTCCACGTCTACTACTCCGCGTCGAGTAGTCAAGACTGTGGCCACCTTCCTGGAAGACCGCCGCTTCCACGTGGCGGTAGAAGACGTCGTATCATCCGACCGCACCATCCTTGCCGGAGTGCCCCAAGGGAGCTGCCTCTCGCCCGTGTGTTATGGGCGCTACACCGATGACATCCCGGTCAGCGAGGGCGTTACGCTCGCGCTATATGCCGACGACGCTGCCTACATCACGTCATTCATCCGCCTATCACACGCAGCGCACAAAGCCCAGTGCGCCCTAGAGGCTCTCCCTCCATGGCTGAAAAAGTGGAGACTATCAGTCAACGTGTCGAAGACCCAGGCGATTGCTATATCCCGTAAGGTGCTGATGCCGCCGCGTCTCACACTCCTGGGGCAGGCCATCGAGTGATCCCCGATGGTGAAATACCTTGGGGTGACCATAGACCGCCACCTCACCATGGCCCCTCACGTCAAGAACGTGATCGCCCAGACGCGTGCCGCTCGCATCTTACTTGCCCCGGTTCTGAAGTCCCGGCTATCGCTACGCGTGAAGCTAGGCGTGTACAACACTTACGTCCGAACACGCCTAACATATGCAGCCCCCGCGTGGTACGCGCTAGTGGGAGAGTGCAACAGGAAGCGACTGGACGCTCAGCAGTCACTCTCCCTACGCACCATCGTCGAAGCCCCTCGCTATGTGAGGAACGACGTTATAGCTCGGGACCTGAGAGCAGAGCCGCTACGGGATTTCGTAGCTCGCCTGGCGGGTCGGATGTTCGAGCGCACGGACCAGTCGCGCTGGAGCCACCTCCGTGGCATAGCGCCGTACCACGCGCGAGCTCGCGCCTGCAACCCCTGCCACACCGGACTGACCACACCACAGACCGACACCACCCTGGCACCGGTTGACGATCGCTGGCTGGGCCTCCCCCAACGGGGTTCCACCTGGCTGGCTTGATCTCGCCGGTGTGAGAAGACCCGGACACGACCACTGGGGCCTCACCCGAGGCCCCAGCCATTTTCATGGCTGGCGGTTTGACACCGCTGCAGGGGGCCAACGCCCCGAACAGCATCCCCAATCCCCTGAGGGGGAATTGAGAAGACGTCCACTGCTGAGTAGGATAGTCCGTGGTGAGCTGATGGCCGTGTTGCCAATGCTCCAAATAAATTAAAAAAAAAAATAGTCCGTGGGTAGGATCACATAGATATGCTATACGCGTGCGCCCGTGAGACAGAACATACGTATTGCGCAAAATTAAAAACACGTTTTAACATTCCTGACAACATACCAAAAACAACCTACGTAATTTGGTCGGGTTATTTGTTGCCCACCATAAACCATACTAAAATTTACGGTAGGGAATAAAAAAAAATACTGTGACAAGGACAAACAACAATAGCGCTTTCTCTGCTACTCCTGCTGAAAGTTCCATAAGAGCATCTCGTTCGGTCATCTGCCGGCTCTACCATTTTATCTCTATACTTATTGTCTTATAAGTACCGGCGGTAGGCCTCCACTACCGCGAAAACAGAAATTCGCCAATTGCGGGGATCTTTCTCTTTTACTCTCTCTAAGACGTCATTAGAGTGACAGAGAAAAATGCCCGCAATTGACGAACTTCGATTTTCGCGGTAGGCCCCCTGTATGCCATGGGCAGTTCGATATTCACTGCAAAACCCTAGAGAATAACCGAATAGTACGAATTTGTACATTAATCAAAAAGTGTATTGATTATGTAGCTAACCCATTCAGTGCCCGTGACTCAGCGTATGGGTCATGTTCAAACAGTCGCGCAGGGCCCGTGACTCACATGTGAGTCGTGAATAAATTCTGATTTAAACATAAACAAAACGTAATATGACGAAATAATATAAGTATAATTTGAGCTAACAACCATCTTTATAAGGCATGTTGAAAAACATACTTGTAAACATGTTTTTTTTTAGTGATACAGGGTCTAGAATATTCAAGTTTGGTTTACTGGAAGTGTAATATAGTAAATATTCTGAAATTCGAGATACATACGTGTCCCAAGCAAATGGATAAATCTACATTTCAAAAATATCAAAAATATATTTATGCCTGAAGTTATTGACATGACTCAAGGTATGGGTCACCGTGGCCTGGCGCTAATTGTAAAAACTACACTTATCTTCATAGCACGCAAAAATAAACTTTATAACTTGGTTTTAAAGCTTATTTCATGACGAAACTCGTTTCCAATTGCACCTTTTTACAATGGATTACTGTTTGGATGGTAGCAAGCAACATTTCTAAGGACCAAACTTATTATCATGCCATTTTTTTTTTGTTTCATTATAAAAACAGGGCGGCTTAAACAGTCACCAACTAAATGGTATATTGTATTATCGCAATAGTGTGTGAGAAATATTTAAAAGAAAAGATTTTTTCTAAACATTTTCGTGGTAATAAGTACTATAATACATTTTAAGTGCTCTATTGTTTATATTATAATGACGTTTACCAAAACAAAGTTCATGACCGGCCACATGTAAGATTATCGGAGACACTTGGACAATAAACAATGGATGCACCTGGGCGGCGGCGGATTTAGCGGCGGTATTATCTTTAACGTGGTATTTTTGACATAAACTCAAGAAATGATTCACCCCATCCCCTCTATTAGGATGTATTTTAGAGTAACATGAGAAATTATATTTAGTCACGATTTATTCGTTGGCGACTTTATGCTCCTCTCTGTGCTCTTCAGTGATTTCGTATTTTGTGATTTTTGTGACCTTGGCTATGGATACCCGGAATTTGAACCCTCCTAACCTCCTGACAAATTGTGCTATGAACTGGACTCCGAACCTGCTTCACCCGAACGACCAGGCTTCGAATACTGGAACCCTGAACTCGCCTCTGTTGAATGATATGCATCCTGATTTAACAGCAATGATGCAAGAAATAAACAACAATGAAATGGGTGTGGATGTGATTGAACCTGCCGGTTACATTTTTTTCGGATTACAATCCAAACTCAATTAGATAAACAGGTTTCTTTATTTTTCATTCTTGCGATTATTGATTAATTAAAATGTATTTATTCGTAGTATTTATAATCACGAGAGATAAACGAAAAGAAAAAATATAACAATATCGATCATTTAATAATCAAGCTAAGTCACTTTTCAACTGCCGTAAATCGAAGTAAAGCGAATTTACCTAGTCTTCTTGATTACCATGCCAATCTTGAAGGAGAGGTAGTGTAACTTAGTATTTAAGTTTGTAAATATTATGTTTTGTATTTGATTGTATTCTATGCCTTTAAATCGTTTATAATAAATGTTGCAATTTCAAAAAACCTGTTTCATTTCATGTTCTGAAAGCAACCTGGTTTATGGTTAAAAAGTAAAGGCTGACTAGAAATATACATAATCACGCGCTAAGATGCAGAATTTTATTAGAACTTTTTTTTTCATAATTTTCTGAACCCTATATTTATATGAAAATAATAGCGCCCTCTTGACAATGATCATCTATTTCTGATCAGGCTTTAAAATGTTCATTCTTAGTTTCTTACAAATATCAACAAATTAGTAAATATATATATATATATTTTAATATGAACAGTAAACAGTTGGTTAATAAAAATGTTGCATAATATTGTCCAACGGACCGGATTCATAAGCGGCAATTTCTTTGACGTTCGCGCCAGGCCCCGAGACCCATAAGCTGAGTCACACATTTTAGCTGAAAACGGTTTGTATGGTGGCCCGGCGTGTTGTGTACGCTTCATGGTTCGTGGCCATGAATGGGTTAAGGTAATTTTGCACTTAAGTACAAGGATTAAGGACCCTTTTTAACTAAACTTTGACAACAATTTTAATATAGAAATACTTAAAAAACAGAACTGAACAGGGAAAATCTAATTAGTAACGCCACACAAAAAAGCGGCCAAGTGCGAGTCGGACTCGCACATGAAGGGTTCCGTACAATTTAAGACGTATTAAAAAAAATCTTCTTATTAGATCTTGTTCAACATTTTCCCACTTTGGACACACATTTTACCACTTTGGAAGTGTCTCTCGCGCAAACTATTCAGTTTAGAAAAAAATGATATTAGGAACCTAAATATCATTTTTGAAGACCTATTCATAGATACCCCACACGTATATGTTTAATGAAAAATTTTTTTTTTAAATTTTATGACGTATTAAAAAAAAAACTACTTACTAGATGTCGTTCAAACCAATTTTCGGTGGAAGTTTGCATGGTAATGTATATTATATATTTTTTTTAGATTTTTCATTCTGTTATTTTAGAAGTTACAGGGGGGGGGGGACACACTTTTTTTCACTTTGGAAGGTTCTCTCGCGCAAACTATTCAGTTTAGAAAAAAATGATATTAGAAACCTTAATATCATTTTTTAAGACCTATCCATAGATACCCCACACGTATGGGTATGATGAAATAATTTTTTTTTTTTTAATTTCATGACGTATTAAAAAAAAACTACTTACTAGATCTCGTTCAAACCAATTTTCGGTGGAAGTTTACATGGCAATGTATATCATATATTTTTTTTAGATTTTTCATTCTGTTATTTTAGAAGTTACAGGGGGGGGGACACACTTTTTTTCACTTTGGAAGGTTCTCTCGCGCAAACTATTTAGTTTAGAAAAAAATGATATTAGAATTCTTAATATCATTTTTGAAGACCTATCCATAGATACCCCACACGTATGGGTATGATGAAAAAAAAAAATTTTTTTTTTAATTTCATGACGTATTAAAAAAAAACTACTTACTAGATCTCGTTCAAACCAATTTTCGGTGGAAGTTTACATGGCAATGTATATCATATATTTTTTTTAGATTTTTCATTCTGTTATTTTAGAAGTTACGGGGGGGGGGACACACATTTTACCACTTTGGAAGTGTCTCTCGCGCAAACTATTCATTTTAGAAAAAAATGATATTAGAAACCTCAATATCATTTTTGAAGACCTATCCATAGATACCCCACACGTATGGGTTTGATGAAAAAAGATTTTTTGAGTTTCAGTTCTAAGTATGGGGAACCCCCAAAATTTTTTTTTTTTTTTGCTATTTTTGTGTGAAAATCTTAATGCGGTTCGTAGAATACATCCACTTACTAAGTTTGAACAGTACAGCTCTTATAGTTTCGGAAAAAAGTGGCTGTGACAGAATCGGACAGACAGACGGACATGACGAATCTATAAGGGTTCCGTTTTTTGCCATTTGGCTACGGAACCCTAAAAAGGAAACGTCTAAAAATAAGACTGAGACAAATTTGCCTATTAATTATTACCATGAAAAAGGAAGAATATTGGTTTTTGGTGGAGAACAATGCAGGGGGTTGGCATCGTCGTTTCTGAGTTCACGCCATACATTGCCCTACGTCTCAAAAACGTACGAAATTACATCTCTTATCAAACCAGGTGCTACGACGGAACAAATTTTAGAATCAATCTCACTCCATAAGTTTTCAGAAGAAGACAAAATCGTGGTATCTTTAGGTGAGCATGATGATAACCCTATGTCTACTATAGTAAGCTTAGACTCGTTTTTGAAGTCTATGAAGAAAAAATCTGTCTTTATAATTGGTATCAGGAGATGTCAACATATGAGTACGAAGTTCTGGAATTATATGCTTAGCCTGAGTTGTATTAAAAATAACATCACTTTTATTGACGCTTTGAATGGGAAATATATCAACAAAAGTATTTTCCGAAAGGAAATTAGTAGAAAGCTAAGCCACATTATAGATCAAACGGATTATAAAAACGCTTATTACAATTTTGGCAAAGACACACCTACAAAGACTCAGAAAAATTCTACTTCAATTCAAAGTACGTTTGAGGAGAATCTACAAATCGAGGCAACAGGGGAAGGAAGTATCAAGATTATATCACAGGATCCGCAAATTATACAAAGTAGCCCGCTTTTTCGTTCGAACTCACAAGAAAACACAAAAGACTAAAATTAATTCAACACCTACCAAAACGATTGCCGGTACCCTAACCGCGGAAAAATCGGTGAATATTAAAGTAGCTCACCAAAATATACAGGGTCTTTCCAGTAAAGAAATTGAAATGGGCTTATTTCTGGAAAGTCATCAGATTAATGTTATGTGTATCACTGAACACTGGTTAAAGGGGAACCAATTGAAATTTAATTATACCAACTTTGATATTGTCAGTAATTTTTCTAGAACCAAGGCTATTCGTGGAGGATCCCTTATATTAGTTAACAATAATCTAAAATGTAAAGAAAGGAAAGACATTGTAAAATTATCAATAGAACAAGTGATGGAAGTGGCTTGTGTTGAACTGGAAAACCTTATAATAATATGCATATATAGACCGCCAGCTGCAAATTACTGTATGTTTGAGGAAGCACTGGATAATATGTTAAACATTGCAACAAAAGAACAAAATCGCCTCATTGTCTGTGGAGATTTTAATATCAATTTACTTGAGGCCTCAATGCAAACTACTAGATTTTTGAATCTCTTTAAGTCTTATAACTTAAAAAACTTATTTTTTGAACCAACTAGGATTGGGGAAACCAGTGCTACCTGCTTGGATAACATTTTTTGTAACTGTTCTAGTTTAGATAAGAGTATCTTTAACTGCTTCAATTCAGATCATTTCGGTCAAGCCGCCACGTTCCAAGGTGCTGCTAAAAATAGACCACAAAACATAACATATAGACCAATGACTGGACATCGAATAAATAGATTTCAAGTTGAAACACAATATCATTTATCTGTGACATGTTTTTATTCTAATGATCCTAATTATTCCTATAATACATTATTCAACATAATTAATACACAGTTTAATTCTATATTCAAACCGAAAACAATTTCCAAGAATAAAGTGAGTCAGAAATTTGGTGTTTGGGCGACGCCGGGTATTTACAAGAGCAGGGACCGTCTTTATGAACTATATGGTAAAAGAATACAACAGATCTACGGAATTTGTAGAATATGTCAAGAATTATTCGAAAATATTTAAGAATGTTTGTATTGCCGCCAAATCTCTTAATATTAGTGCAAAGGTGAAGGCATCCGAGAATAAAATAAAAACTGTTTGGAAAATTATAAAACAGGATAGTGCTAGTGAAAAACCTCGAGATTGTCGATTTCAGTTACAGTGTAAAAACACGTTAATTAACTCTGACATGGAAGTGGCTGCAGCATTCCAAGATTATTTTTCGAATGTGGCTCGTGATACTACTAGAGAGATCAGATCATCTGCAATGCAGGCTGTACATTTGCTCCATGCCTCTTTGGAGAAATCTGACAGTACTTTTGAATTCAGCTATGTGACCCCACGAACTATATATAAAACATTTAAATCACTAAGCAATAAAAATACAGAAGATCTATGGGGCATGTCAGTGAAATCCATAGGCCATATTATTGAAATAATCACACCTTATTTATGTATTATTTTCAACTCTTGTATTGACAAGGGCGTATTTCCTAATCTAATGAAATACAGTAAAGTTATACCTTTATTTAAGTCTGGAGAAAAAAGTAACCTACAAAATTTTCGTCCAATATCTATTCTACCCGTGCTTAGTAAAATTTTCGAAAAAATCATGCTGAATCAATTACAAGAACATTTCACTAGAAACAAACTTCTTCATAATCGTCAATTTGGATTTACAAAAGGGCGATCAACCACTGATGCTGCGTCTGTGCTCATTAAGCATATTTATAACATATGGGAAGAATCTAGTGATGCGGTAGGAATTTTTTGTGATTTGTCAAAAGCCTTTGACTGTGTTGAGCACTTGACTTTAAAACTAAAACTTAAACATTACGGGTTATCTGACGCCGCTATCAACCTAATTTCAAGCTATCTCAGCGAGAGAACACAAACGGTTGTGATTAATGAAACCCCGTCGAAATCCGCTGCTGTTAAACTAGGAGTGCCACAGGGGTCCATTTTAGGCCCGTTTTTATTTTTAGTTTATATAAATGACCTTCCATATATCGTAAAAGATCATTGTGAAATTGTGTTATTCGCAGATGACACATCTTTAATTTTTAAAGTTAGTCGAAACACTGAAGACTATACAGACATAAATAGTACCATGAATATAGTCTCAAATTGGTTTACAATTAATAATCTGCTGTTAAATTCCAAAAAAACTAAATGGATTAGATTCACATTACCTAATGTAAAAGTTACTAGTGGCAGTATATTTATAAATAATGCATGTCTGGACATGGTGGATAAGACTCTCTTCTTAGGTTTGACCATAGATAAAGATTTGCAATGGAGTCCCCATATATCTTCTCTAGCAAACCGATTGAGTTCAGCAGCATACGCAGTCAGAAGGATTAGGCAATTAACTAACGTAGAAACAGCCCGAATGGTGTATTTTAGCTACTTTCACAGCCTAATGTCATACGCAATTCTAGTCTGGGGTAAAGCTGCCGATATACAAACAATTTTTGTATTGCAAAAAAGAGCAGTGCGGAATATATATAAGTTAGGGTCACATGTTTCATTAAGAGAACGTTTCAGAGAAATAAATATACTAACAATGGCATCACAATACATATACGACTGCATATTATATGCTCTAAAAAATTTAGAAACCTTTCATAAAATGCAAAGTGCTAGAAATAATCACAAAATAGCAATAACTAGATCTCGTATTAAGAGAGTAGGGAAATCTTTTCTAGGACAGTGTATACAGTTCTACAATAAGTTGCCAAGGGAAGCACTGGATTTACCATTTCCTAGACTTAAAAAATATGTTAAATCTGGTCTACAGCATAAGGCATATTACACAGTCGGAGAGTATATTAATGACAAAAATGCATGGCCTCCTATAAATAAATGAATGAATTATGAAATGTATATTGGTAGTAAATTATAATTGTTGAATTTTCTATTTTGTAATCTGTTATTTATTTTTAATTAATTAATTTATAATGTGCTTTTGACGATTCAAAAGAGATTGTAAAATCCTACTTGAATAAATGTCTTTTTTACTTTACTTTTTTTACTTTACTTTACTTAACGTGTACGAGTAAAACTATGCTAGAATGACACGTCTATTCTTACATTTTATTATTACGCAGAAAAGAAAAAATATATAATTTTGAAGTATTTTACAAAAATGTTCATATCTCCGTAAGTAGAAATGAGCATAAGGATCCTTTTCTCATGGAAAGGCAGAATGAATTGGTTATTTAGTTGTACCAAGACGATAGAAAAACATGTAATAGTTTAACTTAAATATTGCTTTGTAAAACTTATGTACATATTTTAATTGACCGAAGCGTTAGCGAAGGTCTATGTTTTGACTCCGGCAATTTCCATAGTTACCACCAAAATTTGGTTAGCGTTCAATACTAATAAAAACAGTATAAATATAGTGCTTTAATCAATAATAAATTAAAAGTATAAATAATTATAAGTTAATTAATTCGTTTAATTATAAGTCGATAACTATTTCAGTAAACTGCCTCAAGTGATAAATAAAAAAACCGGCCAAGAGCATGTCGGGCCATGCTCAGAGTAGGGTTCCGTAGTTACTCTTCCGTCACAATAAGCTAAACTGGAGCTTAAACTATGGTACATTGTGAACCAAGGGATGAACTGTGGGTATACGTCTTTTTACTATGAAGGGGAAACTTAACGCTAAGGTACAAATTATTTTTATTATGCCAAGATTTAGTACCTTTAATGTTTAATCTGTCAAGTTCAAGTAACTCAGAAAATCATGTCTTAAAAATGATATTTCTTAGGAAGATTTCTTTGAATTGGCGCCTAGCCTTTTTTAAGACATGATTTACTTGAGTTATTTGAACTTAACAGATTAAACATTAAAGATACTAAATCCTGGCGTAATAAAAATAATTGTACCTTAGCGTTTTTTCTTAAAATGAAATCGATAACTTGAAAAATTATAACCCCTGCAAAATTGTAATAGCAAGCAAAATATAAAATGAGTAAAACTTGGAAACCACAATATATTATAGAATTTATCAATAACCACGGGAACATAGCGTAATAAAGTACACCCGCCATTCTGTCAGGACGGCGGGTGTACTGTTTTTTGGTGATAACTTTAAGTACCGTTAGGTACCATTTTCTTTAAAGGAGGTACTAAATAGTACATATTAGGTACAAAAATATGGTATGGTTTTCATTTAATTTTATTTAGGTACACCCGCCATTCTGACTCACGCCTATTGATACTCGTATGGGTTTTATATGTACAAGTGAAACAGGGTTTAAAATGAACGTCTTCATTCTTATCTCACATTTATTGACATTTAACATGGAACAGTATTGGAATGAAAATTTCTAATTATGAAGTTGAGGAGCTGTTCAAAGTTGTACAGTCAATAACTTAAGTCTAATAACAGCTCCCAGAAGTGACAATCAAGTTTCACGGACACGGACAATTCGGTAATCAGAAATTGTTTTAGTAACAAAATCTTTTAGCTAATCCTCACCAGAATCACAGCTTAAATTATCACAGTGCAAAAATAAAAATAATACAATTAAGTTAGGTTCAGATAGTCAAGGTACATAATGTAAACCCACAAAATAAATAAACTCACTGATGCTATATACCAAACAATCAGAAATCCTACTTGCAATAAACATTACGCTTTCACACAAATAATTCCTATGAGGATTTGCTACTTATAAGCTATCTTAGATTTAGATTAAAATTAATACTCATTAAACCGTCTGTGGCCACCGCCACCACCTCCTTGTCCGTTCCTGCCGAAGTTTGTACCGCGCTTGAATGAGCCACCGCCGCCGCCACCGCCGCGGCCACCACCGTACCGGCTCCTGTTGTTCCATCCTCCGCCACCTCCTCCACAGCGGTCGGCCATAGATTGCAATTGAGGACTGATCGTCTGTGAGGAAAAACATATATTTTTTTTAACATCATGTGAACCTGCAATTACGCTAGTATGATTTTTATGAAAATGGAAAATGTCACAGCATCTGAGGATGGGATCCAGACTGTTGGTTGTGTGGACACCGAAGGCATGTAGCTGTCGTTTTATGTACCTCATACTTGCATTCATGTCACGCCAATAAGAGACGTACCCATGCCAAAGGTATGAGGAAAATTTGCTGCAAAAAAGGTTATTCCCACTAGTTAAAAGATGGGATTTTTTTTTTTTAAATCAAGTTGGTGGTTTTCCGGTAGTTATCACTGGTAAAAGGTGGGAAAAAAAATCCACTTCAAATCAAATTACCACTGGTTACAACTTGGGGGTAACTAGTGGGAATAACCCCAAAAAAAGCACTTTGTAGAAAAATATTACAACTAGAAGTAATTACCTGATTGGCTTCCTGTAGTACAGAAACGAGATCCTTGGCTTGGCGCGAGTTGGAAGGAGTGAAAAAGGCATATGATGTGCCTTTCGTCTTTGAACGTCCAGTTCTGCCTATCCGATGAATGTAGTCCTCCGAAGAGTTAGGGTAATCAAAGTTGATTACATATTTAATTCCATCAACATCTAAAAAACAAATGTGTTAGACATCTTGAAATGATGTTATCAGTAAATCATTTCAGTAGAGTCATTCAGGTATATCTGACAAACTTAATAACAAAAGCTTTTATGACAACCTTGTACATTTTAAGTAGGTAACTCATGGCTGTATTACTTACATGAATGAGTTACACAACAGCTATGTACAAAAATCCAGTAAACAGTTGCCTCTCACTCGGAACCCAGGAGTCTTGATAGGGCGTTCAATTTAAGACTTTCATGATGTGTTCACATAGCCCAAAACTCCACTCCGGCCGAAACAGAAAACCCTTGACCATTTGCAGATCATCTCAACTGGGGTCAAGTTTTTCAACAATGCACCATTATTTTTCGATCTTTGAATTAAAATACCACATAGTGCATCACCAGGTTTTCATCAACTCTCAAGTGCATCCGCAATAATCACGGACATACCATCAAGCTTCCGGCCTTGGGTCCAATCACAGTGAAAGGCACTACTGAGGCACCATAATAATGACGAGTTATTGCATTCTCATTGGAAATACCACTGCATCTGTCTTATCTACAAATCCAGTGCAGTAACATGCCATCTAATTTCAGGCAGTATTCAGATAGAACACAATAACATGCCGCCAGTGCCTCTGAAAGTATAAAACAAACAAAGGTTGAATTAAATTGTCATTAACAAAACTAGCTTTTGCATCAAATTTTAAGGTTTCAATAACAGGAAATAAATTGGAGTAAATTCTTACCAAGTCCTCTGGCAGCAACATCAGTTGCTACTAAAATACTGGCACGGCCTTGCTTGAATTGGTATAAAACATCATCTCTCTCTTGCTGTGTTTTATCTCCATGCATGCACACAGCTGGCCAGCCGTAGCGCCTAATATTTCTAGTGATATTCTCAACTTTCCTCTTGGTCTCAACAAATATAATGGTCTTTGCACCAGGGTCCTGACTTTGTCCAATTTCTTGTAAAAGTACATTCAATCTAAAAAAAAATATATAAGACATTTCAAATTGCATCTAAGAGAATTGTAGCAAAGAATTACAGACATTAATATTCAGATCTTCTTAGAGGATAGTTTGTTTTTCTAATCAGTACTGGTGGTCATGTCAAAAACATTCATCACTAAAGATTAATGACATTATTGATATGTGCATTACAAACCTGAATTAGCTATAATTCAGGCTCATAAGATTTACAATTAAGGGGGTAAGAATTATAATAAGTGTGGAATAAAAAGATAACTCACTTATTTTCCTTTTCATGTTCCTGGCATATATCAATGATCTGTAGAATGTTATGATTAGCAGAGAGCTGGAGTGAACCAATGTTGATTTGAACATAGTCTCCGAGATAGTCCTCGGCCAACTTTTTCACTTCTTTAGGCCATGTGGCAGACCACATAAGGGTCTGTCTGTCTGGGCGAATTTGTTCAATGATCTTTCTAATCTGAGGTTCAAAACCCATGTCTAACATCCGGTCAGCTTCATCCAAGACCAGGTAAGTGCATCTTTGAAGGTTGGTGGTTCCCTTTTCCAAGAAATCAATTAGTCTGCCAGGTGTGGCAATAACAATCTCCACACCACGCTCCAAGTCGCGAGCTTGCTCCCTCTTAGGAGCACCACCAAACACGCAAGTGTTACGCACATACGAAGCATTTCCAAAATCATTGGCTACTTGTTGAATCTGCTGAGCCAACTCTCTTGTTGGAGCGAGAACCAGAGCAATGGGTCCGTCACCACGTCTGAGGGGCTGTTGGTTGTTGATGTGCACAATAGCAGGCAGAATGTAAGCCAGGGTCTTTCCAGATCCAGTTTGGGCAATACCAACCAGGTTGTTTCCAGACATAGCAATCGGCCAGCCTTGAGCTTGGATAGGTGTAGGTTCTTTGTAGCCCATACCACTGATTCCCTTCATTACATAGTCTGGGAAATTGCCCTCCTCAAAACGTTGGATAGGGTTGGGGACATCAAGTCCACTCACAGTTATTTCATGCTGACCCCTATATTCTTCTACTTCATATGGGGACCGGCTTAGGACTGACGGGTGTGGGTTGTAGAAGTTCTTGTTGAAAGGCTGCAACGTCATGGTGTCCCAGTTAGGGCGACGCATATTCTGGCCTCCAGTGAAGTCCTTCTTGCCGCCGCCTCCGAAACCACCACCGCCGCCGAAGCGGCTGCCACCTCCACCGCCGCCTCCAAATTTGCTTCCACCGCCAGACCCATATTTAGAACCGCCGTTTCCACCACGGCTATTGCTCCAATTGCCGGACCTTGAAAGATAATTTAACCTTATTTAAAGTCAAGAAAATCGATAAGAGCTATCAGTAATATTAAAAGTAACACGTGAACTTATACAAGTTGGTGTATAAAACGTGACCACGACACGTGTATGGTGTGTGAGTATGACGTGTCTACTAAGAAATTCTAACTTACTAGTTTTAAGTACGAAGGACAAAATAAAAAAGTGCGAGTAATTAATTGGTTCATTACAATACATATAACTACAATACGAATAGTTAATAATGGATAATGATAATTCTGTGCACACCACGCAAGCGTAAAATTAACGATTGGCTGGCTAGACAAAATGGAGGGCGAAGCAACTTATTAAACGTAGATAAAATTTGTTTGGACAATGAAGTTCAGTCTTACTTTTGTGTGAAAGGATAATTGTAATGTTTCTAAAAAAGATTATTGATACATAAATCAAATTCGAACTAAACTAATATTTTTTGCCAATATTGATCGATACTTGGGCATACGTCAAAACTGACAAACTTCAAAAGAACCAAAAATAACACTACTAAAGAAAAAAGGAACACATTTAAATAATACTTACATCGTTAATGATGGTTTTGAATTTAAGATGATCTGAATAAATATAGATGTGTTTTACAATCCAATCTTAGCAGGGCGGGTGTAGAGACAACCTGAGGAGACGCCATTATCGTTAGAACTTATTTCGAAACACATATAACAATCACTCTGATAATTTTCACTTTTTTTTTAAATAAAAGGAGTAAAGTCAAATTAAAACAACAGAAATAGCACTCATTAAATAAAATATCAATTAATAGCAACAGACACGTCTTACCTCAACCACTGCTTTTCAGAAAGAGAATGTTCGGATTGTTCGGTTCGGTAGAGTTCAGCATCGCTAGTCAGTTCACTTGTTCATTCAATATCAATATTGAGAGCAGTGTTGCCAGATAAGGATTATCAAAATCTTTAGGGTGAGACTAAAACATCTGTTTAATCTGTAGATTCCTGTTTAAAAAATCCGTAGTACTATCGATTTTTTTAAATGCTTTATTTGGCTATACCAAACTTAAAAATTTTAAAAGTTGTTATCATACCAAACTTAAAATTGTTAAATGTTGCTAAATATACTCCGGCAAGCCGGACCTGTCAGTATAAAAAGGCGGAAAGTTTGATAAAATCGGCCAAGTGCATGTCTGACCATGCATAATGAGGGATTCCGAAGCTATAGATCAATATAGCTCAGTATACATTACATAGTTAGTACGCTATTGGTACCGGGTTTGAATTCTGGTGTGATGTAATGAGCACGGAATTTTTTTCCAGAGTGAATGATGTTTTTTATGTATGTATATATTTAGTACCATATAAATAATTACGTATATCGTCGCCTAGGACCTATAGTGTAAACTTTGCTTAGGTAGGACTAGCTCAATTTGTGTAGGTTGATCCATATATTTATATACTAGTGACTCTGTGAGCTGTAGACCTTGCGAATAGCTTAGAAAAATGAAATACGAGCTGCAGAAAAGAACATCCGGACATACGGAAGCATTTTAGTCCAAGCGGAAACGTAGACCTGTGGTAACTCTCGGTTATATTTTTGGTTATTTTTTATTGCTTGCAATAAGAAAAAGGAATTGGCAACTTGTTCTGCTTCAGCCACACATAACATTGAGACAAATAGATGCGCACAACAAAATTATGAGGGTTTGATTTTGGTTTAAACTTTTAAATAATAATATTTTTTGCACGCACGCTCAAAAGTTAGAGCGAGGGGGGGGGGGCTCAATATTTAAGATTTTCGGAGCGATTGTTTCCAAAACTATACACCAAATCGTGCACTCGTGTGCGTGTGTGTGTTGCACAAGCGTGGAACAAACCACCAGATGATGTGGTCTCAGCACTGAATGTCAATCAGTTTAAGAACAGACTAGACAAATACTTAACCAGAGCAAAGAATTCATTTTAAGTGACGATCACTTAGATACAGGCAACTATCAATTGTTTCAACTGCCTGCCTGATTAATAAATAATAATAATAAATCAAAATACGCTCTTAGCAACCTTAATCCTGTGCATGCATTCGGACCTAATCGACTGAAACCGTTCGTTCGCAACCGTGTGAATGAGATTCAAGAGAGCACTCGTGGACAAACATGGAGCTATGTACCCTCAAAGCTGAACCCGGCAGATCTAGTGTCACGAGGAATGAAGGCTGATGACCTCAGCATCTCCACACTATGGTGGACAGGTCCAGATTTTTTGCATCATTCCATTATTCAATTTCCTATGACACCTAATACAAACGCAGATAATCTGCCAGAAGTGTCATTACATACAAACGCACAGGTAAACATAAACGAAAATGACAATCTTATAACTAAACTTATCACTAACAATTCAAAACTTACAAAACTAATACGAATCGTAGCATATATTTACAGATTTATACATAATTGCAAAAATAAAAATAATAAAACCACATCAAATTTAACATATACAGAAATAAAATCAAGTAAAACTAAACTTCTACAACTCACACAGCAGGAATCATTTCCTGAAGATTACAAACTCTTATCTTTGGGCAAGCCCTTACAGTCGAAAAGTAGACTGCTTTCGTTAACACCCTTCTTAGACGATCAGAAATTAATACGTGTCGGTGGTCGTGCCTTCTATATTTAAAGAGCAGACTCGGGCTGAGGGCCCTACGTCCTTAGTCGGCTGGCACTGTGCAGTGCTGGAAGTAGGCATTTGGGAGCGCATTCGATTTTTTTGAGCATAGCGAGGCATCTTTAATAGAACAGTAGTAGTGAGAACCGTGAGATCTTGTGGAAGACAGTACGGTTGCCAGTTTGTTGCACTTTTAGCACCACCCAGGGGTCACGTGTAGGGTAGCGGTGGGTAATTCCTACGGACGTGGTGCAACTCGACCCCCAATCCTCGAAAACTGAAGTGTGTTGCTTCCATCTAAATAACCGACTAGCTACCAAGAAACTCAGCATCCCATTCAGGGGCTCCGTGCTCAATCACAATCCGTCTCCCAAATACCTAGGTGTCACTCTGGACCGAAGCTTAACTTACAGCACTCATCTTAATAACACCGCAGCAAAACTGAGGACCAGAAATAACATTCTGCAAAAACTAACGGGAACTACATGGGGAGCCTCTGCTAGTTGCCTACGAACATCGGCGTTGGCGCTTGTATACTCAACAGCGGAATACTGCGCGTCCGCCTGGCTCAACAGTACCCACACAAGCGTTATTGATACGCAGCTAAATGCTACGATGCGCCTCATCACGGGGTGCATGAAGCCTACCCCTGTACACTGGCTCCCGGCTCTAAGTGGCATTGCCCCTCCTCACCTCCGGCGCAAACTACACCTGCTCAGAGAAATTGACAAAGCCCATGAACGACCGGAACTGCCGTTGAACAGAGACTTGGCTACGTTCAGGTGCACACGGTTAAAGTCAAGAAACCCACCGGCTCTCCTTATCCACCAACCACGCTCTCAGTGGAACCTGAACGAAGCCTGGTCCGAAGAATGGTCGCAGGAAGATGTCCCATCTGATCTCTTCGAGTTTAACCCGCGGAGCTACGTGCCGGGGTCCAATGAAACACGTCGTGCTTGGTGCATGCTCAACCGTCTGAGAACAGGAATCGGCCACTGTGCATACCTCCGGAAAAAATGGGGATGGAATGACCAGGAAAGCTGCGAGTGCGGATGCCCAAAGCAAACTGTCCGCCATATCGTTTTGGAGTGCCCACTGACAAAATACGATGGCCCAGTGGAAGATTTCAAAAACATAACGAGTGCAGCCATTACCTACTTGGAGAAATGTAGATTTAGATTATAAATTAATCGTTATTCAATATACAGTTATTCAATAGTAGTAATTGCCATACGATAAATAAATAAAAGCAACCTTAATGTTGTTTAAAGACCTATCAAATGATGTGACAAGTGTTTATTCTACTGGTAAAAACTTTTTACACTCTGAGTTGCATGTAACTGTCCCCCCTAAATATTGTTAAAATATATCTTACTCGTATAGTTTCCGAGTAAAATGATTGTGATAAACGAACAGATGAACGGACGGACATGACGAAACTATGAGGGTTCCGGTTTTGCCATTTTGGCTACGGAACCCTAAAAATATAGGCGAGGAGAAGCAAATCTCATGTCTTTTACCACCGACAATGTTGGCTGGCCAGAGTATATAATCTGATATTGAGGAAAATTATATTCAATTTACATTATTTTAGTAAAAAAAAATTAGTGTATACATCCATACATTTACTAATAATATGCGTATGTAGGTCTAGGTACAAAGCCTAAAATCCGTAGATCTACGGATTTCTCCGTAGCTCTGGCAACGCTGAGCGAGAGATGAATGGAATGAATGAAAAATATTTTATACCGAACCGAACGAATGAAACTAGAGAACGAATGGAACGAATGCATAATGCTGCCTCCACACTCATGTTTAAGCTTAAATTATAAATGAAAGATAAGTATTTTGTTTAAGATTCTAATCTTTTAATCATATATATTTTAAATGTACATACTTAAAATATTTTGCAATATATAAGTAAGTATCAGACTACTTAAAAATAAAATAATTATTATATAAAAGTTAAAATTAAATCCTAGGAAGAAAATAAAATAAAATAAGTACACCTACTTCAAATTATTGCTATTTAAATTATAAAAAGAATACCCCTTCAACAATATACTACTGTTTTTTTTTGTAATAACTAATGACAGGGACGCAGCGATACATATAGCCGGTCAAACAACTTTGTCAGTAGAAATAGGCGTGAAATTCATTTTCTATGGATGCTTCGCGCCTACATTTGACGACAGAGACGCAGCGATACATATAGCCGGTCAAACAACTTTGTCAGTCGAAAAAAGCGTGAAATTCATTTTCTATGGGATGCTTCGCGCCTACATTTTTTTACATTTGACTACAAAGACGCAGCGATGCATATAGCCGGTCAAACAACTTTGTCAGTAGAAAAAGGCGCGAAATTCATTTTCTATAGGATGCTTCGCGCCTACATTTTTTTAACATTTGCCACTTATTTCTACTGTTGGAAATAGCTTGATAAACTAGAAATAAGATGCAGATCTCACTACCGTGTCTAACGTATAGCTCTTCCTGTTGTTTGCGTTTGCGCTTGATCCATTGTTTTGTCAGGTAGACCGACCTTCTACTATGGAAAGTGACTTGAAAAACGGTAGATGTAATAGACTCTGACCACATTGCATTGGTGGGTAAAAAAAAAATGAAACTGTGACAAGGACAAACAATCATAGCGCTTTCTCTGCTACTCCTACTGAAAGTTCCATAAGAGCATGTCGTTCGGCCATCTGCCGGCTCTACCATTTCATCTCTATACTTATTGTATCTCTATGAATATGGTTTATGGTGGGCAACATATAACCCAACCAAACTACGTAGGTTGTTTTTGGTATGTTGAAAGGAATGTTAAAACGTGTTTTTAATTTGGCGCATTGCGTATGTTCTGTCCCTTACGGGCGCACGCGTGTAGCACATCTAGTTGATCCTACCATCTATGATACCAATATAACGGTATTTTAAGTGTATGTATACCCAGTTTAATAAATGAATAAACGTGTGTTGTATGGAATGACATCATCGTCATTGAAAGACCGAGTGAATCGCAAAGGGCCTACCGTGAACACCCAAGTTCGCAAATTGCGGGCAATTATCTCTGTCGCTATAAGGACGCCTTAATTGGAGTAAAAGTGAAACATGCCCGCAATTTGCGAACTTCGGTGTTCGGGGTAGGCCCTCAAAGACCGAGTATGTTGATTTGATTCGTTCAGTCGTTCAGTGAGCATTGCTGAGCTGCTGAGTGAGTGAGTGAATGAAAGAAATAGAGGAGGCAAGCAAGCTGGGTCGCTGTGCTTCTTGTGTTGAGCTGTTTTTGATAGTTTTGTGATTGTGTTACGGGTAAAAGTTATAAATTAATACTATATTTGTGGTTTAATTACTCATTTGTGTTAAAAAAATGGCAATGCAACCTCATAGCAAGAAGAGAGTGTGTTATTACTATGATAGTAAGTATAAGCAAGTTAGTTACCCGCCACAAGAGGCTTTCGATTTTCTTACAATGTTTTACATTATTTCTAATTATTGCTAATTTTTATTATAACTTTCTGGTATGAAAAGCTTATTTAGTCAGTATTATTGTTGGTTAACGCATAATGTGAGATGTTGGATGTTCATCTTTTTACTTTTATTGAATTGTGTGTCATGGCATTTCAAAGCGTCTGTACCTCGATCTGCGCCGTGATTGGTCCGATTGGTTTTGTTCGCACCTTCATCTGTACACTACAGACGAGAATGTGTCAAGCCGTTAAATGAACTGAGTGACATGTTGATAGAAAGTTGAAATTGTTATCATTGAGTACTGATTGACTGAATATTGATTGTTTGTTTTAATTACAGGCGATATTGGTAATTACTACTATGGGCAGGGCCACCCCATGAAACCGCACCGCATACGTATGACTCATAATTTATTGTTGAACTATGGATTGTATAGGAAAATGGAAATCTATGTAAGTTAATAGTTACTCTAAGTTTTAAGTTGGACAAATATGCACATATTTATCAAAAACTTTATTTATTAGATCACTTATTTTTAATATTATATCCTTGTCCAGTTCCTACAAAACAAGTCATTGACTTTACTGTGGGACTAGGTTGATTTGTGGTAGATTGACATATAATATTTTTATTTATCCTCAGAGGCCGCATAAAGCAACTGCAGATGAAATGACAAAGTTCCACTCGGATGATTATATCAGATTCCTTCGGTCAATTCGGCCGGATAATATGTCTGAATACAACAAACAGATGCAAAGATGTAAGTTTATTTACTTCCACCAACCTCAGTTCTATTTTTTTTATGTACGAAACTGTTTTTATTTTTACCCTTAACCACTGACATACGAATATGGTATGTCCAAGGTATGTTGTCACAGTCTTTATGATGTTGCATTAAATTCACATGCACAGTTAAGGGTTTATCAAATCATATTAGTTTTACAACATGTTCTTAATAAGTTTTTATTTGCAGTTAATGTTGGTGAAGATTGCCCAGTATTTGATGGACTGTATGAGTTTTGCCAATTATCAGCTGGAGGTTCCGTAGCTGCTGCAGTCAAGTTAAACAAACAGGTATTTTGTTTTAAATACAAACCAATAACTAATAATGTGGCCTTAATCAACATTAAACTTTCATGAGACATCTTCTAAAATATTTACATATCACAGCTACACTTACTTGACTTTTTTTCGTTGCTATTGGCATGTAGCCTTAATTGAAAAAAAAACTTAAACATTCAATGCTGTTATGGTGGACAGAAGACTATAGTATAATTTATTTTGTAGTAGCGACTTGCCCCGGCTTCACATGGGTTGCACAAAGCCTTCCTCAAGAATTACTCTATTGATAGGTGAAAATCGCATGAAAATCTGTTCCCTAGTTTTCGAGTTTATTGTGGACATCAATACATACAGACAGACATGGTGGGGGGACTTTGTTTTATAAGGTATAAGGTTTAATGCCAACTGCATAACTGGCATTAATTAAACCTTGATTTTTATATCCCAGATACTAAAATGTGTATGGGTGGTCACATGCCTTAATAAACATTTTTGCTGTTACAATTTGAATCATTAAACTGTATGAAGGTACAGTAAGCTGCAGAGTTAAGTGCCCTGCATAGATTGCTGCTCACTTAGCGGACTGTACATGTGAATGTGTATGCTAGATATATGCATGTGCATTTTTTGACAATCTTTTGAATTCAAGAAATTGACTTTATCATAGATGAAAATTAAGCATAAATAAATTCCACAGGCATCAGAAATCTGCATCAACTGGGGAGGTGGTCTCCATCATGCCAAAAAGTCAGAAGCATCTGGTTTCTGTTATGTGAATGATATTGTACTGGGCATCCTGGAGCTACTTAAGTACCACCAGAGGGTTCTGTACATCGACATTGATGTTCACCATGGAGATGGAGTGGAAGAAGCGTTTTATACCACAGACAGAGTCATGACTGTGTCTTTTCATAAGTATGGAGAGTACTTCCCTGGCACAGGTAATACTTTTTACACATTCTAGAATGAAAAAGTTGGTGTCATGTTTAAAATAGACTAGAGCCTGTTCGGAAAGAGAAGAGCCGTGGAATGTATGGGGCCCAATACATTCCACGACTCTTCTCTTTCTTAACAGACTCTAATAGGGCGGACTCCAAAAGATGTGACAATTTTTAAGTCCTTTAGTTATAAGGGCCTATTTCCACATTTATTAATCTTTAGTGAGTTCATACATATCAGGGATCGGAAACCGGTATTTTTTGTATGGGAACGAAAACTGTATTTTTTCGTTCTTTGTTAATTATTCCATAGCTATTAGCTAAGTTGCTCATATGTTTATTTTAAGACTGTTTGTTTCTCAATAAATTAAAAAATTTAAAAAAAAAATTCTAATTGGGCTATCTAATAATAATAAGTCGTTATCTATAAACACAACTGAGTCCTACATTTGGAGTATGAATTAAACCGAAATATATGGTTATTTCGAAGTTTGTCCCAAAAACCGGTTGCGATTTCTGTAATCTCACTAAACATTAATCAATGTCTAAACAGGCCCCTGATTTATTTCATAGCTTTTACTATAGAATTCCTTACTCACTGCTTGTTCATACCCATTTCTAGCTTGTGATTAATTTTGTTTTCATACAGGTGATCTACGAGATATTGGAGCTGGCAAAGGAAAGTACTATGCAGTGAATATCCCACTCCGAGATGGCATGGATGATGAGTCTTATGAATCAATCTTTGTTCCTATCATCTCCAAAGTAATGGAGACTTTCCAACCAAGCGCTGTAGTGCTGCAGTGTGGTGCTGACTCTTTAACAGGTAACTGAATTTATTTAAAAAATGACAAATACTTTCATAATCCTTTATCAATGATATACAAGTTACAGCAATATTCTCAGTTCTTATTATTACAATATATACGGTGATTTTTCAATGTATACCTATATAAATGTTTGAATTATTGATTGGGGCCTTTTGACCGCCACAGTCGGCTGTGGCCATCATCGGAAAGTCTTACGACAGCGTCGCCAATGCAATAAGGAATTACGCGGGACTCCGTTAAGTTAAAATTCGCTTAAATAATCGCGATTAGCCGGGTCCACACAGAGCGAGCATACGCGCGAGGCAACTTTCTCACGCACAATACGGCCAGTGTAGACGTAGACGGCCGAGGCGGCGCACTCGGGCGAGGAAAACGCGTGGACCCGGCTATCCTCTGGCGTCCGAGGCACGACATATTCCATCGCCGGTCAAAAGATTAAAGGGATATGTCTATTTTTTTTATTTCAAGGGGTTGATCCTGTTTTAAAAATCGTAAAATTAAATTCGTTAAATTATGATCTGCACATATTCAAACGGGGACAGGTGTTAAAAAACGCCATATCAAAGGCAACCAAAATAATTCACGTATTGATTATTTAGGTGACCGACTGGGGTGTTTCAACTTGACGGTGCGAGGGCACGGGCGGTGTGTGGAGTTAGTGAAGAGATTCGGACTCCCATTCCTTCTAGTTGGCGGCGGAGGGTAAGTTTTTCGCCAACCAATATGATGCACATGCTAAATTAAATTGCTGCTAGTGCATAAATACTGTTAAATCAAACAATTCATTCTGAAAGAGCTATTTATATGTATAGTTCAAATAGTTGGAAGTAAACTTTCTGTCAACAATAATAGTCAAATATTTTATGAGCAAGTTCTTTAGGTTTGGTGTAATGCACCTCTTTCCACTCTTTCTGCTCTCTATCAAGATGTTTTTTAATCTTAGAATTCTAAGCGTTCAGTTGTATGTACTGTTATAAGTTACAAACTAATAACAATATTTGAGAATCTATTACTTCTGATCTATCTAACTTATTTATTTATTAAAACACAGTGGTATTCTTAAAAAATAATCGTAGCCCTGCAAAACTCAACATTGAGTTTGACTGTGGGGTTGTCAGTCTCTAGTTATGTAACTAAAAATAACTTATACGTAGTAGGTATGACTACCAGTAATATTATAGATAACAATTGAATATAGTACACTTAACCCCTTTATTTATTTATTATAGTTACACAATCCGTAACGTATCTCGCTGCTGGACTTACGAGACGTCCGTTGCGCTCGGCGTAGAGATCGCGAATGAGCTACCCTACAACGACTACTTCGAGTACTTCGGGCCAGACTTCAAACTTCACATATCGCCGAGCAACATGTCAAATCAGAACACGCCAGAGTACTTGGAGAAGATCAAGAATCGACTGTTTGAAAATCTAAGGATGTTACCTCATGCGCCTGGAGTCCAGGTACATTTTCACAATGGCTTGAACATATTTTGCAGAATGTTTATTTACTTGCCCGAATATTCTGCGCTTTGGCAGAAACTGTATGAGGTTGCGCTCTACCCAGTGAGTTTATTTATTTATTTATTTTACATGGAGAACCAACAGCTATAACTATGCTAATAACAACATAAATAGTGACACAGAGCCAATTATAGGATCTCACATATAGCAACATCTTAATATTTAACATTAAGTTAAATTAGAGAATTATTAAGTTGGGTTGGTTGAATTATTTAAGTACTGGTACAACCATCAGAGAAATGTTGTCAAGTGGACTAATTCACTGTCAGTCTCATACCCAGGCTGTTTCGCTTGTATGTTAACAGGTTGATTGGGGAGCTCAGCTCTAAAGAATTTTAGTATTTGTTGGTTTTTTTTTTATCATAGTTTTTTTGTGTAATTTGACATTTAGAGACAGTATACATCTCTAATAAAGTATTTATTATTTCATCGATTCCATATTTGTAATTTTTATTGTTTGTAAAAATGGACATGTAAAAGTGCCCTGTGAAAATAAATAATAACTATAAATAAATACACCATCATCTTGATTGACGAATAACAAATAATATGCAGGTACTCCAAATAAATGCATAGAACAATCAATATCCATAGTACACATAGCTATACGAATGAATTTGAGTGACTATGTATAGTTCTATATCGCAACAATATAGTATGTACTCTAGATACTTAAATAAAATATTGGAGTGATGAGACTGCAATATAGGTAATATTGATTATATTTTTGTAATGTAAAATTTAGTTACATATATGTAAAAAGTATTACTTATAAGTAGTCAGAATATTTTAAAATGATCCGGACATACTTAATCAATGAGGATTAGTGTTACTTTCATTTTAATGTTAACAGCAACTCCATAGCTCACTTTAGTCTTACCATGCTAAAAATACTCCGAAGCCTGATGATAATAATGATGCATTAAATGTCTATGTTTGTTAAATAGTACATTACTATAGTGGCCGGGAAACATAGGGTTGCAGGCCAAGCAGATAAAAAATGTAGTCAATTTGTTTTGTGGCGACCTACTCGGCTCGCCACTCTACCTAGACCAGCGGTTGAACAAAAATGGGTTTCGATAATATTCAAGTTTTTTCTTTTTTGATATGTCATTGGGAGTATGTTAAATAATACTTTGGTAAAAAGTTAGAAATTTTAAGGTTGAGCTTTCGGTTATATTTAAATATTTTAATTTTTGCTAATAACTAAGTAAATATAGAATTAAAGTTACAGAAAACTTTAGAATATCGAATAACACTTCAATTTATGTACAATTTTCAGTTTTTAGAAATCTGGAACAGCTGCTTTCTGGTAAACGTAAAAACACGAGTTATTTTGTAAATATAGAATTAGAGTTGCTGATATTGCAAAATTACGATATTGTCGATCAACTTAGTATTCTAGTAAAAAGTTAGACATGTAGACAATGTGCTTGTCTAGATATTGATTTCAGGTTAAGCAGTATAGCTAATATTGAATTAAAGTTTGTAGAGTTAATAATAATCGATCATCAACAATGATTACAGTTACTAAATAAAAATTTAGAAATATAAAATCACGGCGACACTCATTACTGATATGTATGCATTCCTTGCTTATATAAATACGTTACGTTTCAAACGCGCGGCAAGTTTGCGCGCGCCGCGCGCTGTGGCAGGAGGCAGCGAACAACGGTAGTGGGGAGCGGGGTGCCCTTGACTGCGTCTACGGTCCATCAAAAAAATTCCTAAAGCGTGTTTTAAATTAATAGCAATAGAAAATTGTTATTTTGTTGTTACTATAATAGGTATTGCCCGCGGTTTCGTTCACGTAGAATTCGTTATCGCGTTAAATGAATATTATTTATTTATTTAAACTTTATTGCACAAACAAAAAAAACACAAATGGCGGACTTAATGCCAAAAGGCATTCTCTTCCAGTCAACCATTGGGTCAAATAGAGACAAAAAAAACACATTCTCATACAGATGACCACCCTTCCTTGTACCATTTTAAAAGCCAGTTGCAGCTTTTCTTTCCCGATTTTTTTCAGATGTTTGGACTTGGTATTTTCCTCGCGATAGTTATCTGTAATATGGTGGTGATAATCTACATAAACTTAAAAAGTAAAATGTGAACTGACAATTATTATTATTTACAATCGATTTTAACCTTACAGCACTTGTCACAGAGTAACGCCATCTATTGTCGATTTCTCTTATTACATAGGTCATTTTTTTTTACTAAATTAAACTTGTGTAAAACAATAAAAATTAAAAAAATTATATATAAACTGTTAGTCACCGGGCGAGATTCGAACCCGTAACACTCGTTTAGCAGTCCGCGTCTTAACCCGCTGGACCAGACGGACAGTGGCCGGCAACACGAAATTAGTGACCATATTCTGCGTCGAAAGAAAAACGCATGAAAACTCGAAAACACGCGTTTTCCCAAACATAAGACTAATCTAGATAGATTGTATACCCCCAAAAACCCCTATATACCAAATTTCAGCGAAATCGTTGGAGCCGTTTCCGAGATCACAGAAATATAATTATATTTCCTCTTCCCCTCGGACCGCCTTCAGGTGTAAACGTGCCTAATGAGTTTCTTTTATTTATTTTTCAAAATTTAATACAAATTTAAAATAATTTAATTAGTGTTCAAATAATAGGGACGCATAACTTGAAATCGTGCGGTTGTAAGTTAAGTGTCTAAGTGACGTCTCCTGTGAAGTACTGATACCCTGGTACCCCAGCGCGCGACGGGAGGTATAGTCCAACCGGCGCGCGCGCTTGGCCGACCTGTCTCCGCCCACTCTGACGTCACTCGCTTGTCTCACTCGTGCAACTTACCGGCGCGCTAACAAAGCTCCTATAACTCATAACTTCCTGGTACTTCGTACAAGACTATGACGGGTGAAAACACATTCGCGCGTATGGACATGGATGATGCACGTGAAGCTGGACACAATGTGCTCGCGGAGTCAATGGAACATAACGACACAGCCCACACTCCACCCAATTTTGTCACTCAACGTAACCAAAAAAGAGGCCGCGACAGCCCAGGGACAGAACTTGGAAACTTTAAAGAGGAGATGAGACAGATGATTAAAGAACTCATGCTGTCCCAACAAAAAGAGTTAAAAACTATAACCCAAGAAATTAAAGACACAAACAAAAACATCGAAAAATCTATTGCATTTCTGACGGCTCAAACGGACGAACTAAAGAAGAAAGTAGAAAAGTTGGAGATTGAGAAAAGAGAAGATAGGGAATACATCAATCTGCTGGAGGAGAAAGTAGAAGATCTGCAAAGAGAAAATAGGAAGAACACCATTGAAATAAAAAATGTGCCTAAAATTGAAAAAGAGACCCGCGGTGATTTGGTAAATATGGTCATAAAACTCTCAGATTCGATTGGTCACGTGATCTCACCTTCCGATATAGCCGATATATATAGGGTGCGAGCCAAGCAAGAGGACAGGCAAAAAGCTCCCATCATCTTAGAACTAGTCACATCCATCACCAAGTCGGACCTCCTGCAGAAGTGCAAACAACACAACGTGAAAAACCCTAGCGATAAACTCTGTGCCAAACACCTAGGACACACGAAACAGGAAAATACCCCTATATATGTGTCAGAACAACTTACCCCAAAAGCTGCTAGGCTACGCTTTCTCGCACGCGACCTGGCTAAATCTAAAGACTACCTTTACTGCTGGACCAGTTTTGGACGTGTATTTGTACGGAAAAGTGCAACATCCCGTGTAATTCAGATAAAAAGTGAGGCGCAAGTACAAAACTTATTCTTACAAACATGACTGTATACATTGTACTACATAACACTTATCCTATGTATTTTTGTGCCCATAAACAGCAACATAAGCGACACTGCAATGCGAATGCACGTCACATCTTGTAAGTACTTACTATCTGTACTACCTATGATTATCATAACTGTATGTAACTTATGCACTCCTGGTAGCAGAGTCACCTTAAATCTATATTATAAGCTACAATTTCCACAAAATGTAAATGTTATAATAGTATTGTTCTTCTATAACTTATGTATCCCTGGTACCCGATATGTAGCCCATCGTAACCTCTACGTACCGACTCAAAATGTAATAATTATACTATCTCATATCGCATGTACTCCTGGTAACAACGCCACTTACAAATATCCACTATTTTCGTTACTTGTAATCATCAAAACTGTGTACAACCTATGTACTCCTGGTAGCAGAATGACTTTAAATCTATATTATAAGCCACAGTTTCCCCTAACTTTAAATATTTTGACCTTGTATAACTTATGTCTTCCTGGTATCCGAAACGCATCTTTTTATACGCTAAACTATGTACTGAGTCAATATGTAATAGTGACACTATCTCATATCGCATGTAGTCCTGGTCACAGCGCCACTTACAAATATGTTACACAATCTTATAATACACATCAACACACCATACAACCTATATGTTTTTCTACGTTACGATGGATAAGCATTGTCCCAACACTCGAGCCCACTCTAAACCATAAGCAATCTATATCAACTAATAAACATAATCCTAATAATATAACGTATAAAACTAGTAAACTCACACTTACCCACCACACTAAACATACAACACAATCGAAAAACATACAACTGCGATATAAGTACCCTACTATCACTTTCGCCTTACCTTTGGCCTTACACTCATTTTTTGCTATACACAGTCCTAGAGACCTATACCTAAAATATGTATCACTCTTACAAATTAAACGATTTAGGATACCCAATTCAGTTTCTACTAATACTACATAATGGACAGCACTTTATCGGCAATTCACGAAATAGATGATCTCTCGGTGGCACAAACTATGACATGTAAGTGTGAAGACTTAACTAAATATATTAAGTTCTCACTGACGGATCTCACTATCATTTCCCAAAACATTAGGAGTATTTATTGTAATTTAGATAACCTCATTACGACTCTGGCGCAGTTAGACTTCAATATTGACCTTATTATTCTTAGTGAATGCAGACTACACCCTGACAAACCTGTACCATCAATAGAAAACTATTTACAATTCTCCACTACTAATCATCTTAATCAAAATGACGGGGTGGTCATTTATGTGAGAAATACACATAACATTCAAGTCAGAGAAATAAAACTAACACACGCGTCTTGCCTTGAAGTAACAATTTCGGATATGAAAATTTTGGGTATCTATCGGTCACCTTCAATATATAATGCTGATGAATTCATAAATAGTTTAAATTCGCATCTTGAAACTATAATGACCTGCAAAAACCTAATAATAACTGGGGACATAAACATTAACCTCATTCATAAATCTACCGAGCAATGCTACGAGCGCACAAATCGACTCAATTATTTAAACATGTTAGCGATGCATGGTGCTTTACCAGGACATCTTCTGCCAACCAGAGACAAAACATGTCTCGACCATATAATCATAAAAAGTGGTAAAAATAATTTAAATTTAAATGCCCTTGTCGTTGTATTACAAACAACCATCACAGACCATGCGATGGTTCTGCTAAAATTGAATAGGGCTAATCCCTTTAAAACAAATCTCAAGACTATAACTACAACCAATTTTGATAAAGCACTAAGTTCCCTTTCTGAATGCAACTTGGCTGAGCTATATAATATTTATGACCCTAATAAACTCGCTAATTTTATAATACATAATATTCAGTCATGTCTCACATCTAACACTATAACTACCCTTGTGCCCAGAAGCAGCCGCATTATTAAGCCCTGGATTACCCTCGGTATCCTCCGCTGTATTAAAAATAGAAACGACATGCAGAGGAAGCTTCGCTCAGACCCCGATAATATTACACTCAAAATAACCTATAAAAGATACCGCAATTTTCTTAATAACCTAATTAAAAAGCTAAAACGTAAATTTGATAAAGACAAGTTAATGAAAGCAAGTAAAAATTCAAAAACACTTTGGAGAGCTGTAAATGAAATAACACATAGAAAACCTGCCAGGAGTAGCAATAATGATCTATTAGAGAGTGAAGCAACTCCTCTGCTTGCCGTTAATGCTGTAAATCATTATTTCTCAGAAATTGGAAAATCTCTTGCCGAAAAAATTATAAATAGTTCTCAATTATCTCCTCATTCCTCTCCAATCTCATCTACTTACACAACCTCTTCTTTTGTACTATATGACACAGACCCAAACGAAGTCTTTATTATCCTTGCTAATCTAAAATCATCTAGTGCTCCTGGCTGGGATAGCATCCCCACTATGTTCTTAAAACAAGCTAGTGCTATTGTGGTTCCTTTACTTACCCACTTGGCCAATTCCTGCTTCAAGTCTGGAATCTTTCCAGACTCTTTGAAGCAGGCCATAGTCACACCGGTTTATAAAAGTGGAGACAGAAGCGGTGTCTCGAATTATCGTCCTATTTCCGTCCTACCGGCCATATCAAAAGTAATAGAAAAACTAATAAACGACCGTCTGATAAATTACCTAAACAAATTTAATATATTATCTAAAAATCAGTATGGCTTTCGACGTGGCCTCTCGCCTGAGGATGCTGTTGCCGCACTTTCATCTGAAATAGTTAAAGTTGTAGACAAAAACAAAAAATGCGTAACTGTTTTTCTGGATCTTATGAAAGCCTTTGACACCGTTTCTGTCCCTGTTCTTATAAAATCTCTAGAAAAGATTGGCGTAAGAGGAATTCCGCTTCAGCTGCTAGGTAGTTATCTTCAGAACCGTATTCAAAAAGTTAAAATTGGAGACTACATTAGTGATGAATCGGTACTTGGATATGGTGTTCCACAGGGAAGCGTCTTGGGTCCCACCCTGTTCCTAGTGTATATCAACCAGCTCTGTAATCTACACATTGATAATGCATCTATCTTCTCTTATGCTGATGATACAGCAGTTGTGTTCTCGGGAAATACCTGGGAAGAGGCTCGACAAACAGCAGAATTAGGACTTTCCAAGATCGCCCATTGGCTGCAAAACAACCTGCTTACCCTAAACACTAGTAAAACGAACTTCATGTGTTTTACAAAATACAATAGGACCCAACCCGACACAACATTTATGATAAAAATACATACCTGTAACAGTGCAATCAGCCCTAACTGTGCCTGCCCCTTTATACAAAAAGTAGAGTACACAAAATACCTTGGTATTATGATTGACCAAAGGCTAACATGGCATGTTCACACAGATGTCATCATGACCAGAACACGTAAACTAATATGGTTGTTTAAAAACCTAAGACACGCTGCCACAAAAACTGTCTTAAATCAAATTTATGTTGCTCTGGCTCAATCAGTTCTCACATATTGTATACCGATCTGGGGTGGGGCCACAAAAACTAAATTCCTTGAACTCGAAAGGGCCCAGAGGGCACTGTTAAAGGTCATGTACTCAAAGCCGTTCACTTTTCCTACAACTGACCTTTATAAAATGTGTGACTTACTGACAGTAAGAAAACTTTACGTGTTAAATGTCATACTAAAGAAACATAAAAATACCATGTACAAAAATGACCCTATCACTTCACGTAGAAAACCTAATGTAATTCCCGTAGTTATCACCAACACAGCATATGCAAAAAGACAGTTTACTGCTCAATCTACAAGATTATATAATATGGTAAATAAAAATATTAACATCTACCCTGTGAGGCTCAAAGAGTGTAAGACAATGCTAATCAATTGGCTTAAAGATAAAAGCTATCTCGAAATTGAAGATCTCTTAACATAAGTGAGATACCATACATTAATCATAAAATCAAACTCTGTGTAATATGATAAATCCTGTTGCTTTTTATTATATACACTATTTGCTATCATAGATAATATTATTTACAGACATTTCAGATACTCTCCCATACACACGGACACGCGCCCGTACTCACAGACACACACACACACACACACACACACGCACATGCACACTCACACATACACGCACACACTCACACACATACACCCCCCCTACTCCCCTCTTAAGTGAACTGGAAACCTGGCATCTTTACCCTGTAAATTTATTAATTTTCTTTTCTATTTTCTACTCAACTCATCATGTAGTAATATAGCATTTTCTGTTTTTTAAGTTAATCTGTATCGCCTTTGTTAGTTAAGATACTTTACTGCGGAAGAGCGGTGTCTCTTATCACAAGTATCTCTGAATACTTAAAAAGAGACATCTACCCTGCTATTGTAAAAATCATGTATGCTAACGAAAAAAAAAAAAAAAAAAAAAAAAAAAAAAAAAAAAAAAAAAAAAATATATATATATATACAAGAATTGCTCGTTTAAAGGTATAAGATAAAATAACCTTTCTTTTGAATATCATGTGACGTTTTCGTTTACACACTAAAAGCACAGTGTAAAAAGTAACAGTGGGCCGACGCCTTTGATGTTTGCGTAAATGCCGACACCGCTCAAGGTCTCCGTACCTACCTAGGGTTATCACAGACTTACACAACTGCCCAAAAGAGGATAGAAATGTTTTTAGTTTTCATGTTGTATGATGTATGTGTACTAATTTTACAAATGACGTCCATTTTGGAAATAAAGATGGCGGACGTCACTTTTTTGAAAAAGTCGTCATGGGTGTTGTTTTCTGGGTTTTTAGGGGTGTGGATTTCAAAAATGGCATCTATTTTGAAAATAAATATGGCGGACGCTACTTTTTGAAATGGGAGTCGATGTGTGTAGCCGTGATATCAACCACCTTTAATTCTAAAATGGTCTCTATTTTTGAAATCTGCACCAACAAGATCCGCCAAAATTGACGTCATTTTTGTAATTGGAACCCCGAGGAACCTCGGAGATGACACCCATATCGATTTTTAAGAAAAATTAATGTCCGCCATCTTGGATTTCAAAATAGACGTCATTTTCGTAATCGGAATCCCGAGGAACCTCGGATATGACACCCATATCGACTTTTAAGAAAAAATAATTTCCGCCATCTTGGATTTCAAAATGAACGTCATTTTCGTAATCGGATCCCCGAGGAACCTCGGAGATGACACCCATATCGATTTTTAAGAAAAATTAATGTCCGCCATCTTGGATTTCAAAATGAACGTCATTTTCGTAATCGGAACCCCGAGGAACCTCGGAGATGACACCCATATCGATTTTTAAGAAAAAATAATGTCCGCCATCTTGGATTTCAAAATAGACGTCATTTTCGTAATCGGAATCCCGAGGAACCTCGGATATGACACCCATATCGACTTAAGAAAAAATAATTTCCACCATCTTGGATTTCAAAATGAACGTCATTTTCGTAATCGGATCCCCGAGGAACCTCGGAGATGACACCCATATCGATTTTTAAGAAAAAATAATGTTCGCCATCTTGGATTGCAAAATGGACGTCATTTTCGTAATCGGAACCTCGAAGAACCTCGGAGATGACACCCATACCGATTTTTAAGAAAAATGAATGTCCGCCATCTTGGGTTCCATAATGGATGTCATTTTCGTAATCGGCACCCTGAGGACTTTCAAAAATAATGAAAACATCAAATACTACATGATACATATACAAACAGAAGCAAGAAACAATTTCTTGCTTTTTAAAGTCTTAAACTACTCATAATTTCTTAAAATAAGTTATAAAACATGTCCGCCATTTTGAATTTGAAAATTGATATCATAATTATGATATATTTTTGTTTACACTGAGACAAATAATTAGCACATGTCGTATGAAATATTTTAATTGTGTGTTTTTTTTAATTTATTTTTATACTACGTCGGTGGCAAACAAGCATACGGCCTGCCTTATGGTAAGCAGTATCCGTAGCCTATGTACGCCTGCAACTCCAGACGAGTTACATGCGCGTTGCCGACCCTAACACCCTCCCACCCCTCGTTGAGCTCTGGCAACCTTACTCACCGGCAGGAACACAACACTATGAGTAGGGTCTAGTGTTATTTGGCTGCGATTTTCTGTAAGGTGGAGGTACTTCCCCAGTTGGGATCTGCTATAGATCTGGAATGACATCCGCTGTGCTGTGCCCTACCACACAGAGCCAGATGACATTTACAATGCCCATACCTCTCTTATAATGCCTGTGCTAAAAATGTGATTGCGAACTACCTGCAATAACTATACAGTACCTGGGCGACCGAGCTTTGCTCGGTTATAACTAACTATTTATTGTAATATGGTGGTGTATAGGTGATAATCTTAACTACATTCTTTTACTAAATTAAACTTGTCTAAAACAATAAAAATTAAAAAATTATATATAAAATTGAACATATAAAAAAAAACAAAAGTTAGTCACCAGGCGAGATTCGAACCCGTAACACTCGTTTAGCAGTCCGCGTTTTAACCCGCTGGACCAGACGGACAGTGGCCGGCAATACGAAATTAGCGACCATATTCTGCGTCGAAAGAAAAACGCATGAAAACTCGAAAACACGCGTTTTCCCAAACATAAGACTAATCTAGATCGATTGTTTACCCCCAAAAACCCCCATATACCAAATTTCAGCAAAATCGTTAGAGCCGTTTCCGAGATCCCGGAAATATATATATACAAGAATTGCTCGTTTAAAGGTATAAGATAATTAGGCATTAAAACACTCGTGTGATCTTTTTAAGAAACTCACTTCGTTCGTTTCCTAAGCCCACACTCGTGTATTTTAATGCCTTTTATTATGTAGCAGTAACATAAACTACTAATATATGTTGAAAGTAAGTACAGGCGGCTAACACAATGGTAACAAAAGACAAAAGTTTTGAAAATGTAATTTTCATCATCGTCACTTGGCTGTACATTTGAGGGCCTATCGCGAACCACGTTCGACGTGTTACCTCTCTGTCGCACTTGTAAATTCGTACGTAAGTATGACAGGGAGGCAACACGTCGAACGTGGTTCGCGGTAAGCCCTCTGATGCCACCTCCATTAGTCTTTTGTACGCCGGTATAGCCTTCGACTCGATGTATAATCTACACTTTTTATGGAAACGTAGTTCCTCCTTCCCGTAGAAATATTTAACTTTCCCATCACCACGAAAGATTATTCGCTCGCAGTTATTAACTGCTCAATTCCTCGTTTTTTCTCTGTTACTAAGTCAGTACAGTACACATATCAAACATTTTTCACTCATTTTGAAGTCATAATAACTTTTATTCTATAATTAAATTCATGTAATGTCCGCATTTAACTTATGTGCACGATAAACAAACAAATGAATGATTTGAAAGAAAAGACAAACAGCGCTTGCGAAGCTGAGCGGGGGGCGCGGGCGGGGCGAGGTATCTATCGCTCACTAGGTCGGCTACGATAGGCTCCCGCGCGCCGAGCCGACATGTTGACGGACCAGCGCGGCGTGGTTATGAATTTCGCGCCTTTTTAAGTTGATTTTACTATTACAATGCAAGCTACACACAGATATTTCTACCTTTCCATAAAATGGCTGCATATATTATTTTATAGTAATAGACTTATCTCTACGGACTTTAATTCAATATTAGATCTTACAGGACAAAAAACGCATATTAATTGTAAAGCACATATCCTATTCTTCTAATTTTTTGCCTTGCCTATTAACTTAAGAATTTAGATATGATATTGTGGATTTTTCAAACTTTAATTCAATATTGACAAAATAATAAGCTAATTTGAGTTTGACAAAGTAGCACGTTGATTTTTTTTCTAAAAATTTGATAGCATAAAGCCGCATACATATTATAAAAGACGATGCTTAAATTTTGTACTTTAATTCAATATTCAAAATTCATCAATAAAAATACATAAATACCTTATTTATATCTAACGCTCGTTCTAAATTTTCTTCATATATTACAAATATGCTTAAAAATATGTCCCATACCAGATAAACATCACTTTTCACTCTTTAGAATTATCGAAACTTATAGGGCAAAAATCCGGTCCCACTATTGGTCTATACCAGCGGTGCACTGCGCGCGTAAGTCCGCGCGCCTTCGCGATGCGCCACCGCCGTTGCTTAGCAACGAATATGCACAACAACGGTGATTTGTTGTGCATATTCGTTGCTTAGCTACGGTAGCGTACCTATATTTGTTGATGGTTGAATGCCAAGACGTTGCGTGACAATTTGACGTTAAAAAACAAAAGAAGGTTGCTTTACAGTCCTAGGTGTGTAAGGCAGTATGAAATTCCTTTACATATCATCTTCACTCATCGCACCTGATATGTAGTATTTCCGGACCTAATTTGACGTAAGTCATGTCATCATTTTATAGCAAGTTTGAGAAAAGTAATATAACATATATTAAACATACCGATGTTTCATATAACAAGTATTTTATCTCATTCCGTTTTATACACCGTGTTTTTTTTTATTTCCGTTAATTTCGAGGGCGCATCCCTGAGCTTAAGGTGGTTCGATTTTCATACAAAAAACAATCGCTATTTATTAATTAATTACACAATATTATTACATAAATAGTTGCGCATCTATCTACTTTCGAATATTCATTTGCGCTAAATTAATAGAAAAACTTTGTTTCATACAGAAATCATGCAATAATCAACGTTATATTTTTATAAATTTTACACATGTGTGTGTGACAAATGTCGTGTACAAATACATTGCGGCGTTGCCACTCCATGCTTCGGACGGCCATCGGCGCGACGTTGCGATGTTTGACGCGTTTTTAGCTGACTCTGTCGACACTGACACTCAGTGTGACCAGGCGTACGATAATTGTCGTACATGTACGATAATTTGGGCCCCGGTATGACATAATGTTCCAAAGAGCATTATCGTACACTAAAGTACTATAATTTCAGCCCTTGGATGATGCCACCTTAAAAGTCTAGTAATTTGAAGCAAAATATGACACTTTCTCTCAGAAATAGGCTAAAATTAGTATATTTTGGGTGTTCGGCTCCTTGGTGTAAGTTTAAAGTTTAAAATGTCTCAATTTCCTGTATACCGTTTGAGTCTATCCCAAAAATACACAAACATAAACAGATTTTTTGCGCAATTTAGACGAAAATTGTCTTTTTTTTATTATTAATTGGAAATTTAAGCTTATTTTGCTAGACATTTTTAGGGGCTGCCTTTTTGATTGGCGTACGATATTTTTTTCAACGGTACAATAATATTGACACTCAAGTACGATAATTCTCTTCCGCTCGCCTGGCAACACTGCTGAAACTTGACAGGACCTGGGGGCCTACCGCGAAAACCTAAATTCGCAAATTGCGGGGATCTTTCTCTTTTACTCTCACTAAGACGTAATTAGAGTGACAGAGAAAAATGCCCGAAATTGACGAATTTCGATTTTCCCGGTAGCCGCCCTGGTGCTTGACGTACTTGATAGAAAACAACGCTGCCGCATGTTCTGAATTGTGATTTTATGTGTTTTTGGATTGAAAATGATAGTGACGTCTTAATCAAGGTCCGCGAAAAACCAGGAAAAGTGTAACTGTAATTGGAGTCTACAAAAATGACCAATTCATAGAAAATATGACCTAGAAACTAGTTCATTTTTATAAAACTCAATTTTGCCCGAGATTGTACTTAGGCGAATACCTAAGGGAGCTAAGTGTATTGATCTTGAATAATTAGTTGGCTAATATATGACTTCAACATGATATGGACATTTACATCATAACTATTATACCTAGTTGGTTACTAAGTTCTATTACTCGATTTCTTTCTTTCTTCCTAGCGTTGTCCCAGCATATTGCCACTGCTCAATGGAGCCTGGGGTCCGCTTTGACAACTAATCCCAAGATTTGGCGTAGGCACTAGTTTTTACGAAAGCCACTGCCATCTGACCTTCCAACCCAGAGGGTAAAACTAAGCCTTGTTGGGATTAGTCCAGTTTCCTCACGATGTTTTCCTTCACCAAAAAGAGACTGGTAAATATCAAATGATATCTGTTCTGAAGTTCTGTTACTCGATTTGCAACCTCTTTATTCCCGTTAAAACAAATGCTACCGAAAAAATAAAAAATGGCATAATGTGGTGGATTTGTGAGCTATAATTATATACCACACATAACGCTTATCTCGTCGTATCTATAATGAATTGGGGCCTAAAAGAGAATCGTATTCCAATTTTTTGAAACGCTTGTATTACTTCCTATATTAACTAAAAGTTGCCTTAAAATTCAGCTTTTATACTGAAAACGGCTTTAAATATGTTAAATTAACAAAATATATTTTGACAGATGCTTTCGCGCCCAAAACGCTCTTTGAAAATTGTGTGACGTCACAGTTTATGGTTTGACACATAACTACATACACACGTAGAAGATACGAACTGTCAACTGATATTTGTCATTTGTTGTTAATCGCCTAACTGTCAACAGTGTCAATCCGAGAGTTGTGACGTCATCAGAATCTTCAATGACGTTTCGAGTTTGGTCACGTGACGTGTGCCAAAAGATATTTTAAATTCAATATTTACAAAAATATGGTCATTACAGGTCCCCTAAAAGTAGTTTAACGTGTTCTTATAATCCAAAAGAATTTATTGGGATACAATTATGCCCTAAGATTTGTAGATGGAAACAACCCTATTGCGTTGCACAAATGTGGGCACCCGCCAAACATGATTTTGGGTGTGTCATACTCAGGGCTAACACAGATTCATTTCTGTGAAAAAGGTGTGAAAACCGGAAACTGGAAACCGTTCTCGAACCAATAGTGAAGCCCTTAAGCCACACCCTATTTCAAAACCAGCCATGGATCTTTGAACAAGACTCAGCTCCTGCACATAAGGCAAAAACAACTCAAGCCTGGTTTCGAAGGAACAAAATTGACTTTATTGCCCACGAAGACTGGCCGTCCTCCAGCCCGGACCTTAACCCCCTGGATTATGCCATATAGCAGGTTATTGAGGAGAAAGCCTGTGCTAAACCCCACACAAATCTTAACTCCCTCAAGCGGGCCATAGTTAAGACAGTGACGGAATTAGACATGACAATCGTGCGTGCCGCTATTGATGACTGGCCTCGTCGTTTCAGGGCCTGTGTCAAAGCCAGAGGAGGCGATTTTGAATGATATTGTCATATGTGATTCCTGATTTTGTGTACTTCATTTTACTTATTATTTTATAATATATACTTTATTAAACTTTCGTTGGTATATTTTATGTAGATAAAGATTATTGCAGTAACAGAATTTAATAACCAACTAGGTAGAAAACAATGCAATACATAAACACATAAATTGGATATGATGTGATCCGTTGAATGAAATTGACAATAAATAAAATAAATAAATAATTTTCTATCCGTAGGCATTGTGTGAAACTTCTAGTTGTGTCAAAATATCGGGAAATCAATAATATAAACAAACATGGTAAATATCTCATTTCTTTTTGTAATGGTTATAAATAGAAGGCCATGCAATTTTGTAACTTACTGTAATTTAATTAAATGTATCGTAAAAAAAGGTTTTAATTCTACTGTAAAATAGTACCTACTTTTTTAAAGGCTGGGCAGTACGGGAAAACAGCGTTTTTTTTTTTAAAAAATACCGGAAAATCTGACTTACAAATTTGGACTTTCTTAGGTTCATTCTACTTAGAATCTTCTCTACCCTAGCATTAAAAAAAGATATCCTAAAATATCCATACCATTACACACATTTTAGTGTGTAAAACTAAAATTTCAATACAAATTTTCGGGTTTTTATAGCACGAGGATTGATTATGCTAGTGATTCTGAGTTGGAAGAACCCAAAAATATCATGATGTGTGAGAATCAGATTTTTAATATTTTTATGGAAAAACGCTCATATTTCTCATAAAATAATTTATTAATAATAGGTACTTGATAATACTGATAACAAAAAAAAATTAATGAGTCTCGAACCCACATCCTCTTGCATGTATTTCCACGTACATACCGCAACGCTATTGAAGCCTACTCACGCTGTGCCAAATTATCTACTACAAGGATCCCAGTACGACTGTTTGAATGTGTGAGTGATAGTTAGAAATAGAGTCAAGAAACATTCTGTCGACATTAAGGGGTAGTTTTTGCACAATGAAGTGTTCAATGTTTGTTTTAATAGTTCAATATTTATTTAAAGAGTGCGCTAAACATAATTTACAGTATAGAAATACCAAAGACTACTCCACAAAAAAATTAAAACTCAAAATTTGCAATTGTGGCGCCATCTAGTGAGGTTTAAGCTTTGGGTAACCTAGTCGAACCACCTTAAATTAATTAACTTTCTCAAAGACATCGGTATTCCATTTCGGAGATAATCATTCATTCATTTTTATCTTATAAGGCCCTTACGGTAAGAGTCAGAATGGCGGGTGTACCTAAATAAAATTAAATGAAAATCATACCATTTTACGGTACTTAAAGTTATCACCAAAAAACAGTACACCCGCCATCCTGACAGTCAGAATGGCGGGTGTACTTTATTACGCTATGTTCCCGTGGTTATTGATAAATTTTATTATTATTTTTATTTTTATTATTTATTGTTCGGAGAACCAACAGCTATAAATTGTACAATAGTTATATATATAGATAACAAAGAGCCAATTATAGGTTCCCACCGGTAGCAACAGGTTAACAGATAATTGGTGGTTAGCACTAGATTTTTTTTTTTTTTTTTACAACTACCACTAATATTTTTAAATATTAATACTTATTATATTATATACTGAACAAAGAAACCAAAACTTATTAGTAATCTTAATACGTTAATCGATACAATAATATGCCAACACATACGAAATTCTATTAAAGCCAAATTTTTGTACCTTCATATTCAATAATAATACGAGTGATTTTATTTGTGGTTTCCAAGCTTTACTAATTTTATATTTTGCTTGCTATTACAATTTTGCAGGGGTTTTAATTTTTCAAGTTATCGATTTCATTTTTAACAAAAAACGCTAAGGTACAATTATTTTTATTACGCCAGGATTTAGTACCTTTAATGTTTAATCTGTTAAGTTCAAATAACTCAGTAAGTCATGTCTTAAAAAAGGCTAGGCGCCAATTCAAAGAAATCTTCCTAAGAAAAATAATTTTTAAGACATGATTTTCTGAGTTATTTGAACTTAACAGATTAAACATTAAAGGTACTAAATCCTGGCGTTATATAAATAATTGTACCTTAGCGTTAAAAAAGGCTAGGCGCCAATTCAAAGAAATCTTCCTAAGAAAAATCATTATTAAGACATGATTTTTCTGAGTATTTGAACTTAACAGATTAAACATTAAAGGTACTAAATCCTCGCGTAATAAAAATAATTGTTCACAGCCGGGAACCAACCTGGTGGGTGCTCGTGAACTTTGTTCAGATGCCGGACAACCCGCTGGGCGGGTTGTTTTGTACGCAGCTGTAGACCACCGGTTTCTGGGGTAGTGCGCCGTTTTTTGTCTGGCAGTGAATGTCAATATGAATTCGTAGTCAAAGTTTGTAAAAAAAATCTTTTTTTTAATACTACGTCGGTGGCAAACAAGTATACGGCCCGCCTTATGGTAAGCAGTCTCCATAGCCTATGTTAAAAATCCGAAAACGCCCTTTACCAGTGTCTGATCCACCAAACTTTGCTGGTAGTGCCATTGTAATTGATAATGGGTTCCTTGTACATCGAGTGGTTTGGTAATCCAAGGAAAAAATTTTCTCATACGGCTCCCAAAATTTAAGCACACTTTCTGGGATGAAGCAAACGTGGATTACACGCATTTGGAACCAAATGAAAGCATTAAATTTTAGATTAACAGCTTCCTGGGAATTAATTCCTCAAAACGCTATATTTGGATCTAATTTAATTGGCCTATAATGTAATTAACCAACTTAAAAAATATCATCTATTTTAAGGTTCAAGCAATACCAGAAGATGCTGTAAATGATGAATCAGAAGACGAGGATAAGGTTGACAAGGACGAAAGATTGCCACAAAGTGATAAGGTAAGCAATTTGTCGAAAAATTTAGAAAAAGAAAGTGAACCAGTAACAAAACCTAATTGTGTATCTCTATACTGTTTTTTTTTTTTACTTTTGTGAAAGAAAAAACTATACAGAGTCAGACCAAGACAAGTTGGCAGTGATTTTGAAAGCCCAGACGGTGCAAGTGTCATTTAAACATCAAACTTCTATGAAATTATTAGGCCAGATTTCGGAAAGAGTCCCTAACTTGCTGTTGCAAAAACGATTGAATTTAAATAATTCAGATAGATTCCAGACATGTGGAATAAATTCAGACCTACCCTAAACGATATTTAACATGAAAATGATATAACCGTGACCTTTATGTGCAGGACAAGCGCATCACTGGGGACGGCGAGCTGTCGGACTCGGAGGACGAGGGCGAGGGCGGGCGGCGCGACAACCGCTCCTACCGCTCCGCGCAGCCGCGCAAGCGCCCGCGCCTCGACAAGGAGCCCGGCGCGCTCAAGGACGACCTCAAACGTGAGTACTAACCGCTCCTACCGCTCCGCGCAGCCGCGCAAGCGCCCGCGCCTCGACAAGGAGCCCGGCGCGCTCAAGGACGACCTCAAACGTGAGTACTAACCGCTCCTACCGCTCCGCGCAGCCGCGCAAGCGCCCGCGCCTCGACAAGGAGCCCGGCGCGCTCAAGGACGACCTCAAACGTGAGTACTAACCGCTCCTACCGCTCCGCGCAGCCGCGCAAGCGCCCGCGCCTCGACAAGGAGCCCGGCGCGCTCAAGGACGACCTCAAACGTGAGTACTAACCGCTCCTACCGCTCCGCGCAGCCGCGCAAGCGCCCGCGCCTCGACAAGGAGCCCGGCGCGCTCAAGGACGACCTCAAACGTGAGTACTAACCGCTCCTACCGCTCCGCGCAGCCGCGCAAGCGCCCGCGCCTCGACAAGGAGCCCGGCGCGCTCAAGGACGACCTCAAACGTGAGTACTAACCGCTCCTACCGCTCCGCGCAGCCGCGCAAGCGCCCGCGCCTCGACAAGGAGCCCGGCGCGCTCAAGGACGACCTCAAACGTGAGTACTAACCGCTCCTACCGCTCCGCGCAGCCGCGCAAGCGCCCGCGCCTCGACAAGGAGCCCGGCGCGCTCAAGGACGACCTCAAACGTGAGTACTAACCGCTCCTACCGCTCCGCGCAGCCGCGCAAGCGCCCGCGCCTCGACAAGGAGCCCGGCGCGCTCAAGGACGACCTCAAACGTGAGTACTAACCGCTCCTACCGCTCCGCGCAGCCGCGCAAGCGCCCGCGCCTCGACAAGGAGCCCGGCGCGCTCAAGGACGACCTCAAACGTGAGTATCCCGGCCCTGTGTGTGCGCCCACTACGCCTAGTCGCTCAGCCCCAGGGGCACAACCTACAAGGTTTTGGCCTATAGTTCCACACTATTTCTTAATTCTTATACATGCTGTGTAGGATTTTTTATGATAGTTTCCTTCTCTGTAGATGATTCTTTGTACATAAGTTCAAGTCTATCTTATATGTCTTATATCAGTATCCAGACTCTTCAGAATTTGCTATAAAAATAACTTGTTTACAGTAAATTTTAAAATGTGGGTATTTTATTAGTATTTAACACACACAACATTTTGATGGTAACAACTGAGAAAAAAAATGTCAGAGCAAGTTGGTTAAGTGATATTTCTTTTTCTCAGTGGCCACTGGGAACAGGTGAAAAAAGTAATTTATTTATTTATTATTTGGAGAACCAACAGCTATCAGTTGCACAATAGTAATAAATGTAAAAAAATCTAGTGCTAACCACCAATTATCTGTTAACCTGTTGCTACCGGTGGGAACCTATAATTGGCTCTTTGTTATCTATATATATAACTATTGTACAATTTATAGCTGTTTGTTCTCCGAACAATAAATAAATAAATAAATAAATAAATAACAAAGAGCCAATTATAGGTTCCCACACGTAGCGACAGGTGGTTAGCACTAGATTTTTTACAACGTGTTACCACTAATATTCTAAATATGAATACTGATTATATACTGAACAATGAAAGCAAAACTTATTAGTAAATGATTACATCAATTGGTACAATAATATGTTATCCCTTACGACTCGCTCATTCAAATAATTTGTCTGTTAGAATCCGTCTTATAGTTGTGATGTTGCTATTAAAAACGTCTATATCCCGCTCCTTTGTTAGTTCATTTAGACTTTTACCAGCTCGTAGTACGAGTAGAAAGCTATTATTTTTGTAATTACGCGAATAAACGCACAGGTGGCACAAACTACCTCCCTCTTCAAAACTAACGTTGAATGATGATGCAAATCTTCTTGTCGGAAACAAGCGCGCTGCCGGTAACTTTCGCGTTTATTAAGCCGAACATCAGAGTACAACGGCAGTTTTATTTCGCAAACACTTATCGCACGGTTGACGTGTTGTGGCTACTTGTGCGTATGTTCCATGCGAGAGTACTTCGCCATGCAGTGAGTCGCCATAAAAAATTGCGCATGAATGGAAACCCCGTATTTAATTCTTTACATTTATTAATGAGTTATATCGACAACTTATTCTAACAGAAAATAAAACAGGTAAAAATATATGTTCATAAATTGTTATTATTTGGTTTCAGCGGAAGATTCAAAGGATGACCTAAAGAATTTAAGCACAGTGGAGGAACCAAAGAAAGAAGTCCCGCCCAACCCCTGATGCGAGCGGTAGGGCGACGTTAAGTTTAGCCTTAGTTCATAATGATATGAGACCGATATATCGTGAAATTTTACTCAACGAGCATATCTAACGAAGATGATGAAGACACATTGTGTGTAATGATGATGGACAAGTAAGCCTTTCGGCTGCGTATGTAACCCGAGTTCTGTAACCAGGTACAAAATAAGAAAATTTACCAGTTACAAACCAGTAAAACTTTTTCTGAATCTATAAATGATTTACATTATCATACGGTAGTATTTGATTGAAAGATAATTAGTTTGATATTTATTATTTTTCAAGTAAAATTAATCTACCCTACCCTACCCTATGACTTTTGACATACGCTGTATGGAAAGCGACAAGACGTCACATTGAGTAGGGTGACCAAACTGTATGCAAACATGTTTTTTTCTACTTGTCAACTGAAAAATAATCATAATTATTGGTGATAATAAATAACGAACAACATCATTAGACTCATCTTTGAATTCTGTGTGATGTCTTGTTCTCTTGCTCCACGACCCCGAAATCACCCTGTATAAATATAAAACAAATCGGAACCGGACGGTTGGGTACCTTTCCTTGTAAGTTTGTAACTGGTAACGAGAAAAGATAAAACTTTTTTCTTTTCTAACCTCACAGCGGTTACAAAACATAGTTACAAATGCGGCCGAGAATGTTTGAGTTTGTAACTGGTTATGAGAAAAGAGTAAATTTTCTTATTTTGTATCTGGTTACAAAACTCGGTTACATACGCGGCCGAAAGGCAAGTAAGGCTCTCAGATATTTTGACAATTAATAAATAAAATAAGGTTTTTTTTGTGAAAATAGAATTTAATCAGGCACATCAATCCGAGCTTTTTGGTGCACAAAACAAGTGCCTACATTAATTTATACACAAACATAGGTTGGTGAAACTTCATAATGACGAAAAACCGTTAAACGCAATCAATAAGTCTAAAAGATAGACAAGAGATCTCGAATTAAAATGTAAGAATTCTCTGAATCTTAAAGAGGATTGGTTTCTGTAGAATAGATTTTGTATTACATAATTATGTAATGTATTTGTATATTTTACTAGAGTGAATAGTTAGTTATAATAGGGAGCACTCAAAAAAGTTCTGCTAAATTAGCAGTCTGGTTAGATACATAATACCTATTAGAGTGATCCTTCTACCTATATTTTGTATGGATTGACTAGTAACTCGGAGAATACCATCCGACACCAATGATAATTTTATTTGATGTGATCACTATTATAATTTTCTACTTCTAACAAACTGATATAGACAGTAATCATTTATATAGCAACCAACAACCATACATTCTAATAATTCATCATTTTATTTATAGATATTATTTTTGGACTAATACTCAATGCATAAGCCAAAAACATTCTATTCAATTCAATATTCATTTATGAGAGTTAAAGGTTGCAAAATTTACACATGAAAAGAGAATAGCAAATCTAAAAATTATTCCTTATAATTAAATATTGGGGTACGAAATGATTGTAAGAATTTGTTCTCCCCTCTAGTCCAAATGTCGTCAAACAGATTTGTTAAACAGGTTATAAAAGTGGTCTGTAACATACTTCTTCATTTTACTACTGGTAGTACTGATTGTTACTCAAGAGCAGTCTTTGAAGGTACAGTGAGCTGGGAAATTGCATGGAGAAATGATAAATTAATTCATTGATAAAACCGCCATGCACTTTTACGGCTGATGGGTACATACAGTTGTACGAATGCAGATTTCGTGCCAGCCCTCTTATAAAAGTTATGAAAAGAGCTTTCGTCACGTCACACGTCATACCTTGTTGCTGAGGTATCAACGAATTTAAAGGATCTAAAAAAAATATATTCGTAAAGTGGCTGGATTTTATCATTGGATAGTTAAATGAGCCTCGCATGTCGATCCGGTGAAATTTCAGATGTCGTTCTTAGGAAATATGTCTGTCGTCGTCTCATTAGCACTACGTCGCTCATAGGTACATTTTTTTATATTATAGCCGTGGCAAAGAGGTAGACATATTTTCTGAGATAGACCATTTTATATTCCGTCTATTTTAAGCGCCTGACAATCGAAAGAGCATTAGTTGAATTTATTGTACCTAATAAAATGTCTCTAACACTAAATTAAGGAAGTGTTTGAATTACTTCATGAATTTTCGCTAGTGGTATCTTCGTAAATAATCTAAGTTCTAACTTAATTTATAGTTATTTTTAAAGATGAAGCATTTAGACTGAAATAGCTTATTTGTGTGCATCTTATAAAGATAAAATAAGCTTTTATTTTTCTACAATAAACGATTACCTACGTACTAGTGTCACAGTGAGAGTAGGTAGTTAACGATATCGATTTTATCAATTAGAATTAGCGTAATTTTGCTCTTCCGGCATTCTTCAATCGTTCACTTGTGTAAAACGTTCTTATGACCAGTAACACAAAACCGCAAACCACCTGCATTACATATGCATTAAAATTGCACTCAAGGTTAAACTCAAAATACATTGCTCAAATCAGTCTATTTGGCCAATTAAGTCGCATTTTGATTTTTTTACTGAAAAAGTAATGGCACAACGAAGAATCTGTGTAACTGGTCGCAAGTGCTGATGCGTAGGTATAAATACTATTATTAGTGTAAATGTATTTGAACTGCTTGTAAATCAGATGCAATGCAATCTATGACCACGAAGGTACGGTGATTGTCCGTTTTCGTGGTAATTTGTTAAGCCCTTCGATCAGAGCCGCCTGTCAAATGAGTCATGTAGTCAACAGGCGTTATAAAGTCTTATTTGTAAATTTCAAGTAATTGCAGTTCCACGTTATTATATTTTCTATTGTTAAATAAATTGCGTAAAATGTGTCTTTCATTGTAGTTTTTTTTTTCATAAAGCTGTTTCATAGGGATAATGGCAAATGGGGGATGAGAAAAAGAAGTTAATACATATCTTTGAATATTATATGTAATTGTAAACAGATTATCACAACGCTCTAGACATAAAATTGCACCATAAAATAAAAGTACCTTCAAATCAGTCTGGTACCAAAGAGCTGGATAAAACCATCAAATAATTGGAATGAATATAAAAATACTATCAAATAATTTAGCAATATACATCTACATAGTTTTCATCAGTTTTTTTACATACCTACAAATAAAGGTAAATGAATGTAATTGATTTTATAAGTAGTTATTCTAATGAACACTTAAAATGTATAAGGGGCGAGCTCTACGTTTACCAAATTATCGTAAAATTGAACCTTTACATCACTCCAAGTCTACTAAGTCTTAAAATTACCTCACGTTTTGAACTTTATTTTAAAAATCACACTTGTTCATAATTTTTAAAATACTTGACTGCTACTTCATTATAAAAAGGAATGTAAAATTGGAAGATAACTATTTTATCGTGAAATCGATTGGAAGTCTCAATATATTCTACAATTTGTAATACGAACGTTTTATAAAGTAAATTGTGCGCAATTGTAGGCCTTTTAAACGTGACTAGGCAAGACCAATTTCATACCTTTATACCGATTCTCTTTATATAAACAAAAATCTATAACAAAACTGATAATAACAATCAATAAAATGTATAAATTAAGCATGACTATATATTAGTAAACTAAACGCGTAATACTAACTCAATCACAGTAAACATAAATGGTTATTCACTTTTCAAGATACTATTATTATAATCTTATTATATTTGAAAGAATAATTATCTTTTGTCATTTCATTCGTTCACAAATGCCGGTTAAATTAACCAGGCATAAGTATCATATAATAGATGGCGATCAGTTAGACCGTACAATTGTAATGACTATTCAGTAGCTAGAGTCTAAAATGTTATTATTCTAACTGGCACAATAGTGAGCATCCGAGAATATAATCCGTGTTTCTGCAATATCTGGACATTGAACCCTGCTCAACTTATCACGTAAAACTTATCGCACCGCGATGCGTGTCGCTTAGGCTTCGGCACCTTCTTCTGAAAAAAAAAGACATGGATTATATATAAAGTTGAGTATCTGACGTAACTATAACCTGAGAAAACAGATAAAACGTTTCAGAGGGCCTATCGCAACCATCCAAATTTGGAATTTCGTTATCTGCTTCTCTATTATTTCACTCGATTAATTCAAGATTGATAGCACAGTTATTTAATAAGAGTCCGACCAAGATATCTCTGCAGCGATATTTATATTACGGACGTGAAAGTGTTATTTAAACGTCATAATTTCATAGAAGTTTGACGTTTAAACATTGCATGTCTGTACTATTAAAATCGCTGCTGTGTTATCTTGGTCTGACTCTAACACATTTACTGCCAACGTTTTCGTAGCGCCGCGCTCGTAGCTGATCCCAGCGTTTTCCCGCTTTGTACAAGAAAACGACTACGAACTCAACCCGCCGAGCGGGTTCCCGGCACTTAATGTGTTATGTTTAGTTTTACAGCTGAAATAGATGATAACCAGAGTTGCCGGATAATGGACGGAGCCGTACAGCGCCATCTATATCAGCTGTCAAATTCGAATCACGAATTTTTCTTAGACTTTACCCATCTTATATACAAATTATTCAATAGTTAAATAAATATTTGGTGACAGAAGAGAGGCGGATATAAAATTTCGATGTTTGCGATAGCGCGCTCACGGGGTCCGGTAGAGTCTCCCTCTAGAGGCCATGGATACAAAATAATGATTATTTTCTAAATCACTGCCCTTGGAAACCTCGATATCGACTACCATGACGGTTTTCAAAGATACGTGCATGGCCGCTATCTTGGAATTCAAAACGTACATAATTTCATAATTAATGAAAGTCTAACTGCAAATATACAAAAACTGTCTTTATTATGTATAGAACAAAAATAATCATATATTTGACGTCTTAACACATTCACTGCCAAGAACACGTATGTGTGGCTCATTTTGTACTCGACACGGGGCGGGCGCCGGCACCGAAAGCGTTAAACATTATCCCAGGATTTTTTTCGAATAAAATAACTAATTTATTTTAAATTCGTCGCAAATAATTTATATTCGTACCATACCCTTCACTGGTAAAAATGTTATCAACATCATTCGTAGTCCATACAGCGAGCATACGCGCGAGGCAATTTCCTTGCGAGATACTGTCTGGACCCGCCTAATGATTTACACGAAACGTGACTTTAAACGAAAGATAACTCTAGTATTTTATTAATAGCTAAGTGAACTTGCCTGGTGTTATCGGATGATCTCGTAGCATTGAACCTGTAATTATAAAAGTTTATGCTTATTAAAATGTAAATTTGCAACAACATACTCGTGCTAGAAACATGCAAATTGAAAGAAAGAAGTATACTTGAAACAGACTTTAACTACAGAATTACTTTGAAAACTATCTACTGACTATTCAAAACTTGATGAATAAGTTTGTGTAGAGGTATGTGTTCAGAGTGGTGTATATATTCAAAGTAAAAACGTGGTTAGGTAAACATGAACATGCTTAAGATGTTGAAGATAAACAATCATGCAATACATAACCAATGAAAGAATTTAATTATTGCAAGAAAAATTAAAGGTAATATTTTTTTAAAGAACCTATTCATCCCTTTTTAGGGTTCCGTAGCCAAATGGCATAAAACGGAACCCTTATAGTTTCGCCATGTCCGTCTGTCTGTCTGTCTGTCTGTCCGAGGCTTTGCTCCGTGGTCGTTAGTGCTAGAAAGCTGAAATTTGGCATGGATATATAAATCAATAAAACCGACAAAGTCGTACAATAAAATCTAAAAATTTAATTTTTTTTAGGGTACCTCCCCTACACGTAAAGTGGGGGTGAAATTTTTTTTTCGCTTCAACCCTAGAGTGTGGGGTATCGTTGGAAAGGTCTTTCAAAACTAATAGGGGTTTTCAAAAAACATTTTTTGATAAAGTGAATATATTCGGATATAATCGCTCCGAAAGAAAAAAAAAATGTGTCCCCCCCCCCTCTAACTTTTGAACCATAGGTCCAAAAAATATGAAAAAAATCGTCGAAGTAGAGCTTAAGAAAGACATTAAATGAAAACTATAGCAGACATGATCAGTTTAGCTGTTTTTGAGTTATCGCAAAAAGTTTTCCCTTCATAGTAAAAAGACTTCCTTTAATTAGGTACTGATTATGCAAATTTGCCTATTTGTTTAACTCGGGTGAAAGGTACCGTTTCATCCCTTGGTTATCAATTTACTATACTTTAAGCTCCAGTTTAGCGTATTGTGACGGAAGAGTAACTACGGAACCCTACACAGAGCGTGGCCCGACATGCTCTTGGCCGGTTTTTATAGTTTTAGTTGACCCTTGACAACCTTCTATATAATACATATTACAATCTAAGTGGACCAGGGATCGTGCAAACAGTTTAAAGGCTGGTTTGTTGAATGTCATTAAACTTGACTTTTGACGTTTTTGATTTCGGCTACAAAAAGGCAGACCCAGACCATCAAACACGCACGGCCGCTATAAAGTTTCTGTGCAACGCCACTGTCGTGAATACTTTTGTCGGATAGGACAGTTTATTTGCGCTAAATTGTGCAGTTTTTAAATAATGATTTTATTTGTTTTCCAGTTCTTAAAGGAGAGAAAACCTTTTTAATAATGTCATAATTATAAGGAATCTCGTTGGTGACCTAAACCCAGGGCTCAGTTTTTCTGGGTGTTCTCAGGAATTTATCGATAGATAGTTCGTTAGTTCAACGATACGAAGTCAACTAAGGAGTGGTTCGGTAAAAAAAGTAGCAGCACATTATGTGGATTTTCCATTTTATTTCGTGATACTTTTTAAGCAGTGCATTTTTTATAGTAATATGTAGATACTATTCTATAAAATTAAATACAATGATATTTAAAATAAAAGTGCGAATTGAAGTTTTCGCCTTTTAAGTTACACCTCTCCTAATACTTTTTGAACAGCATTTTTGAGTCTGGAATCAGCAATGAGGATTGTCAAATTGTGGTGTCCAAAAAGATTCAAAGTACATTCCAATAAAAATGAGAAAACTCAAATCTCATATTTCTCAATATAATTTTATTCTTATTTTACAGTATTAGATTACAGATTACTTAAAAAATGAACTGCTTCATAATTAGCAAAGAAAAAATACCAGATAGTTCACTGCTACTTTTTTACTGAACCACTCCTTAATAAGATCTATCGAGAGTCGTTTAATTGGTACGGTAAAACAAATGGAAATTATTGGCTATGTGCGATATTTGTGGTGGGGCGGGACTAATGGGGAGACTAAAAACGATAATTGTTAACACACCGTTGTCAAACCAAACCTAAGAAAGTTTGGGCTCCCGAAAGTTTTCGATAATGGTATATGTTTTATTACGTGAAATATCGGCCATCATCCACGACACAACACAAAACAAGTCAACTATCAAACAAATAATATGTCCGACAGCCGCCGAGTGGGCACCACCGTCTTGCACATAGCCAATACTGTAAAGAAATTACCTTTAGTCATCAATTCGCACATTCACAAAGCAATCATTTTCCAGGTGATTTTAAACACTGACCTATCACACATAGACAGTTAGTCCTCATAAGGCTAATCTGCCAAAAGTGAAGCCGAAACTCGATCGATGTGTGCGTGCGACGCTCGTGTCTTACGCTCAGCGACACAAACATATATACAAAAATGGGTTGCCAGAGTTCATTTATTCCCCTTAAAGTAGATGGATTTTAACCACATCCTTATACTTGGCTATCAATAATTTGGGAGTGTGTATGTAGATATTAAATTTGTAGCAAAAGCTTTCAAGGTTTCTTTTAAGGACTTTGCATTTCTGTACTTTGTGAAATAATGTTTAAATAAAAAAACGTTTATTTTTTTATTTTACAAATGTTTACAGATAATAGCTGGTAGAATTGACTTTGGAATAATCATCATTTGGATTTGATTTGGTTTGATTTTATTTGACTAATATTTTCTTCGGGTTGGTGTGGTGAAAAGTTTTGTGTTTCACTTGGGGCAAAATTTGTTTAACTCTCGTAACTTGAAACCCTCGCAACGCTCAAGATTCCATTTTTCGACATTTTGGATCTTTATTTAGCTCGAGTAGCAATATTAGCACGAGCGGTTAAACAACAACTTTTCCACTTGTAAAACAAATAACTATTTATCGTCAGTACTAGTAATTGTACCTGCAGGCCTAGCCAAGGTGGCAATCGCTATTGCTTCGAACAACGAAACGCTTTGTGTCTCTATCAGTCTTCCATATAAGTGCGACAGTGACAGTTGCGTTTCGTTTTTACAGACCTTAACTGTAACACCTGTGTTCCACAAATAAAATTTACTTTACTTGCTCATCAAAATGGCGAGAGCATATTCGACTATGTTTAGTCGGTTTCCATATTGCATCGTTCCTATTTAATCTAATTTTTTCCGTCCATCTCGCAGACAGAAGCGGATCAGTCGAAAATCTAAAACGAATATCACACAAAATAAAAATATGAATTTAAACTGTAATTTTATAAAAGACAAAACATAATTTGAAATAAAAGAATGAAAAACTAAAAAAGAATATTTTCTATAGTCATACAAGGAACTTAAAGTAAGCATATTAATTTTATCAATGTAATCGTCATGCCTCATTTGGAGGAAAAAAGATTCATATCACCTGGCAACATTTATAAGTAATGGCGGCTGACGAAAATTTGGATTTTTGTATTTACAATTACGTAAAAATATCACATTAAACTGGATACTTACGCGTGAAATGTTATATCAGGCGGTTTGTTTTTATTCACTGATGTGTTGTGACACCAATTCACCGCACAAACAACCATCTTTCTTGTATTTTTTAATTTATAACCGGGAGGTGTACACAAACCAACTCGACCTTGAGTACTGCGAGGGCCGTTCGAATACGATGACACGAGGGCGACATAATGTCGTACTCGAAATGGCTTCACTAGGGATGTACAGACTAGGCATCTAGGCTAGTTATAAATCTATGATTTTAAATATATCCAGTGGCATGCAAACACAAGCGCATAGTAAGCAGCAAAGAGCATTTTTACCTAAGATACAGGCCAGACGGCACATTGACACTAGTAGCTCAGTACAAAATAGCGTCTGAAAGTAGGTTACTGGTTAGTGCGGCGCCCGGCGTGATCCCGACGATGCTGCCGCCGACGCACGCCTCCACGCCCTCTGTCGACCACCACCCAACGTCAACACAGACTACACTACGCTTGCTATGTTAGCTGCTAAAGCTACTAGGCAGTCTACCTACTATATTGGATTATATGTATAGTCAAACCGCAATTTCGACGTCGTTCCTTTTTTCGATCATGATAAATAATTAGCCCCAAAGTTGTCTGTCGCGTAGTAGTAAAACCTTGTACCTATTAAAAGTATAACTGCCTATTATCCCTTCAAGTGGCGCTCAAACCGTGAGTGGTCGGACCGACAACCAGTGAACTGGCGGCCCACCACTTACGGGTCGATGCGAAAACCAGTAAACTGTGGGCTACCAGTGAGTGGTTAGTGAGGTGTTGCCGTATTCAGAGGTGAAACTGAACGCTTTTAAGTTACGATCTTCTAGCGCCCGTAATTAGGTAGCGAGTTAGACAAGGATAATATACCGCAAGAAAAATAAAAAACCTGGTATAAAATTTGTTGGCGAGGACCATTAATTCTGGAGCGACCCCCTAGTCCGAGTTCAGTCTTGATTTTTAAGAGGTTGTTTTGTGAAATAAATTGTATGTCAGGTTCTTTTAATGATTTAATCTTGAAAATGAAACTCCTCTTCTTCCTCGCGTTGTCCCGGCATTTGCCACGGCTCATGGGAGCCTGGGGTCCGCTTGACAACTAATCCCAAGATTTGGCGTAGGCACTAGTTTTTACGAAAGCGACTGCCATCAGACCTTCCAACCCAGAGGATAAACTAGGCCTTGTTGGGATTAGTCCGGTTTCCTCACGATGTTTTCCTTCACCGAAAAGCGACTGGTAAATATCAAATGATATTTCGTACATAAGTTCCGAAAAACTCATTGGTACGAGCCGGGGTTTGAACCCGCGACCTCCGGATTGCAAGTCGCACGCTCTTACCGCTAGGCCACCAGCGCTTCAAAACGCAAACGCAATTACGCGCGCAATCTTGAAAATGAAACTATGATAATTAAATAGGAATTACCTTCATATAATTTAATATATACTTTTATACAAAGATAAGCTTAAATCGATTATTTTGTTTTAATCCGCACTGACCATCCATCGGGGCCCCGCCGGCCACGGATTCCCATCTGTGGCCGGCGGAGACAAATGGGAATGAATCCTCATCTGTGACCGCCCCGGTTTCTTACTGTCTTTGTTATTATGTTGATAGTTGTGAGAGTCAGAATGGCGGGTGTACCTAAATAAAAATAAAAAAAGCTTACCATATTTCCCCGTGATTATTGATAAATTCTATGAAAACCAAATTTTTGTACCTTCAGCATATTAAATTATAATATGAGCCAATTTAATAGTGGTTTCCAAGTTTTACTTGTTTTACATTTTGCTTACTATAATTCCTTTGTACAGTCAGCGTCAAAAGTAGCGGATGAAACAAGGTTTTAAAAGTATCTACCATTCTGTAACAGCTTAACAAAATGTTGTGTTTCTATATGTAGATCAATTAAGACGTTAAAAGGTACACTTAACGTAAATTTTATGGATTTATCAATATTTGGAAAAGTTATCCAGAATATTAGATATTTTTGGAGCGTTGTTTCCTCCGCGGTAGTAGCGGATGAAAATGGCGTAATAAAAATAATTGTACCGTAGCGTTTTTTCATTAAAATAAAATAGATTAGGTGAAAAATTATAGCGCCTGCAAAAGCGTAATAGCAAGCAAAATGTAAAATGAGTCAAACTTGGAAATCACTAATTATAATTGGCTCATATTATAATTGAATATGAAGGTACAAAAAATTGGTTTTTATAGAATTTATCAATAATCGCGGGACCAATGCGTAATAAAGTACACCCGCCATTCTGACTGTCAGAATGGCGGGTGTACTGTTTTTTGGTGATAACATTAAGTACCGTGAGGTACAATTTTTTTTAATGGAGGTACTAAATAGTACAAATTAGGTACAAAAATATGGTAAGCTTTTTTATCTTTATTTAGGTACACCCACCATTCTGACTCACTGATAGTTGCCATATTGAACAGCTAAAATTCCAATTCGTGAATTAAAAATCATTTTCTCAAACTTGCTATGAAATGATGACATGACTTACGTCAATTTAGGTCCGGAAATACTACATATCAGGTGCGATGAGTGAAGATGATATGTAAAGAAATTTCATACTGCCTTAAACACCTAGGACTGTAAAGGAACCTTCTTTTGTTTTTTAACGTCAAATTGTGACACGTCTTGGCATTCAACCATCAACAAATATAGGTACGGTACGGTGATCTGTTGTGCATATTCGTTGCTTAGCAACGGCGGTGGCGCATCGCGCAGGCGCGCGGACTTACGCGCGTAAGGCACGCTGGTAAAACGGCGAACCGAGTAATTCACCACAAAACAAATTGACTACAATTTTTTGTTTTAATTGCAAGTTTGAGAAAAGCACTATACAAATCTTGGCGAGAAACGGGGTTGCCGGCGGCGTATCTCTATCCGGCTTCGCTACGCTCAGCCGTATATATCTACTTGGCCTGCAAACCTACGTTTCCCGGCCTCTATAGTAATGTACTAATAATGTAGGTACCTAACTACTTAACGCGGTACAGTATTAAATAATTTATATCATAAATGTGAACAAATGTTAACTGGTTTCATTATAACAAGTATAGAGTTATGTAGTAGAACAGATTTGATCGCTACGTCAGTATTAAAAGTAAAATGAAATATTTCACGAATTGGAATTTTAACTGTTTAATATAGGTAGCAACTATCAAAATCGACATTTGTATAATAAAAAGGACAGGAAGAAGCCGAGGCGGTCACAGATGGGAAATACTCATTCCCATTTGTCCCCGCCGGCCACAGATGGGAATGGATCCTTCCCTGCCTGGGGTGCGGGCACAGATGCCCCACCACTTGACTCCTCTTGCGCAAATCTGCAGCGCCACTTGACTACTTTTTGCGTTTTCGCTGGCGCCACTTGAAGGGTTATAAAATGTAGTTATTTGTATGATATGTCCTTAAACTTAAACAATAAACACAAGAGTTTAACTAGTTAATATTAGTGCAAATGTCAGAAATAGAATCGTGTCGTTTCTACACGATAAGTGAAACGGTATTGCCATGTCACAGTTTTACTTTTCTATCGGTAGGTAGGTATAACTCTAATACAGCAAATACGAATAGCAAGCGTATTGAGTCTATGTGCAAAATAGTAAGTAAATACAGGTTTAATGTCCGTTCTTAAAGTTAACGAATTAAAAAAGAAAGAAGAGCTTTATTAGCATGCAACATATCTGTTATATTTTTAAAAAGAAGGGAAAGAAGGTTATTTAAACGTCAGTTGCAAATTAATAAATTAAAAAGGATCACATAAAAGTTATGAAAAAAAAACACCAATTAATCCAATACCATCTGAAATTAAATTAAATACAATTTAAATAATTTAATCAGACAACTTAGTTACGGGCTCGATATGAACAACGAGATGTTACATTTATTAAAATAGTACCTACTCTCACAGTTGAAGTTCGGACGCACTAATTGAAACGCTTATGAAACTCAATGCTTGTAATGATAAAATTTCCATAAGACAGACATATTAAAACGTGTCATTCACGTATTTTAAGTCGAAAATTTATCGACATGTTTCACTCGTACGGAGTCATAGGGAGCACACGTTGGCGGACCGACGCAGACTACGGAGTGAAACATAACATATCGAGCAATTTTTGACTTAAAATTTAAAATACACGAGTGACCCGTTTTAATATATTTAAACTCAATGCTCATTTTAATTACTATCTATGATAAATATTTATATATTTTTAGAAAACAGACTCACTTAATTTGAAACTGGCGAAGCTGATACAAAACACTACGAACGAGTAGCATAGTTTAAAAACTGATGGGTGTGCTGTAGTCTTCTATCAGAGTTCCGTTTCCTTAAATGTATCGGCTGGTGCAATATTTATTTGAACTTCAGAATACTATAATTTATGAATAGAGTTGGAAAATTCTCCTTCTTACATAATTTCATTTTGTTAGAATAGAGATATTCAAATGAAAATAACGGGGTAGGTACAAGCTGCAAATGCAGTTTATAAATGAATTCCAGATTTGTACAGAGATAGTTAACAGTTCGAAGGGCAAATTAAAGTTCGCAAAATCGATAGGCGTTGTAGGATAACGGGCATTCCGGCTCAAAATTCGCAACCTAATTCTTAAACGTTTCTACCAACGTCGGGCCGTTTAGAAGCGGTTAAAGGAAACCGACCGTCATCGATAACGTTTCACGATTAGGCTGCAGGTGCCAGGTCTCACCTGTGGTACACGCGGCGTTGTCCGCGTTGCCGCCGGCGACGGACCAGGGCCGCGCCTTGCCGGGCGTGCGCGCGCACCCGTTCCCTGAGCACACCACACTTACACTTTACAAGCAAGCACAGGTAGCCAGCGGCCAAGCGACGCACACAGTACACAATAGTGATAGGCGGGTTGGATACAAACTGCAGGTTATTTCTTGGTGATATAATACATATATCTCGGGACTAACTCGAGAAAGGGCGTACCCTCGAATAACATTTAAGCCTGGTCGGTTCCCTAACATAAGTATCCACTTTTCTATACAATTAGTATGGCTACATATGTAGTGAATAATCCTTTCCCATCGTATTTTCACGGAAACGCACGAACGTGTTTTGCTATTTCAGTCAATCTCGATACAAAAAGTACTGAGGTTGTTGATTGAAGTAACATGACAAATAATAACGATTCCGAGAAAATACGATGGGAAAGGATTATTTACTACATCTGCACTTGGTTACTTAAGTTGGGGCACGACCGTACCTAACCGTCTGTCTACATCATCTTTATTACATGCATATTATAAATAACATTTCTCTGAAAATCTTGAATAAAATCTTGCAGACGAAATGCAAGTAGAATCAGAACAAGCTAACTCGACAGCGATTTTGATAACACAGACTGTACAAGTGTTATTTTATACAAATAAGAAGTATACATTTTGTTTTTAAAAGGTCTAGCAGGCTAAGGAAGGAGAAGTGGCCCTTGTGACGAATATTGGATTTTTATAATGCCATTTGTTGGATATCTTATAATATAGGTTGGAGGCTGAAAGTTAAGGTGTTTCTATATTGTAAGAAACCCAACAAATGAAATTATTAAAATCCGATATTCGTCACGGGGGCCACTTCTCCTTCCTTAGCCTGCTAGACCTTTTAACTAAAAGAAGTTTTAGTTAAAAGATTATTAAGTATTGTTTTAAAAATATATTATTCAAGGTTGGCAAATACGTGCGGAACAGAATGTTTGACAAATGTCCACCACTAACAGCAGGCAAATGTGAGGCCTTATCAACGCAATTTTCGCATATTTTCGACGTTATATTAGTAAATTTATGTCGGATGGTCGGTTTTAACTGTTAAAATTTCAGCAGCTTGTTAGCATAGAAACGTAATTTTAGAAAAACCTACAGAAATAAGCCAGGCGCTGCAAAATTTGGGGAAGTTGGGTGCCAATCATTGTCATTGTTTCTCGAATTGAAATAACGTGTTTTAAACAACACAAACATTTGAAAAAAAAAATCTTGCTGCTAGAGGTAGACATTTGGCAGAAATTATCTTCCGTATACAATTGCCAACCCTGCACTTAATATAATTAACATTTAAAAACAAAGTATCAGTATCATTCTCATTTGCCCACCCTGTATTATAACGTGTAAACAACACTTCCACAGTCTGTGCTATCAAAATCGCTGCCGAGTTAGCTTGGTCTGACTCTATTTTGGTACGTTTTACTTAGTTTTGTTGTGTCTTAATCCTTTGTATACCCTTGTCAAAAAATTCTGCTTAGTTAATTTAGTTATTAACCTTGAAATTTTAAATTACAGTTCAAATTATCTGGGACGTATACGGAACAAGGCAAACGACAGGTTAAACACGAGCACAATTACGGAAAATGGTAAAGTTTGTCCGTAACCCTGTGGCCACTTAGAAAAATACTAGTCGACTCGATGACACAGAATTTGGACTTCATTGTCCAAGAGAGACTAGAGATTGATGATTACAACTATTGCAGCGTTTGTTTGAACAGGAAAAGCGTTAAATTAAGCAGTTCACTCGGCACGTAAGCAGTGCTCGCGCAATCGAGGCGGTGAAGTCCACAGGACGTTAGGCCTAACGGCTGGTATACCTCAACTTACCACGCAGCCAGACTTGCTTCAAATTTTCATGTGCATTTTTATTGTTTTTAATGATTAAGTGGTTGATACAGCGGCAACTGTCTTCGCTTGGCAGTATGGAGTCTTGTCAGCATCGGGTACCTACCCATGGTTTCCTATATGGCGCGGTTGTGAGGTATATATTCACCGATACAACACCGACTACGTACTGCTAAGCCAGGAAGCAGCGACACACCGACCATTTGTATGTCGATGCGAAAATGCGTAAATTATGTATTGATTTACCAACCGTCGTATGTCATTGTCAACAATCTAGCAATGGTTAGCTTGTGTTGGATTAGTTCAAACGCAACAATAAGAATGTAATACAGGAAAAAAAACGTAAGGCTCAGTTCGCCTAGCCTAGGGAATATCACAAACATGATGTTGTCCGCTAGTTATTAACAAGGTACTCACCCATGGCGTTGACGTCGTCGGACGAGCGCGACGGCGGCGGGGTGGCCGGCGCCGCCTTGGCGCCCACGTTGTCCGAAGATTTGCAACGCGACACTTCTGCCAATCAAGGACCAATTGTTTTACCTTTCTACCTTACGCATTGGTTATATTACGCAATTTAAAAGTGAGGTGGAAATAGAAGAAACTAGTTAATTTTATGAAAATATAACTAACCGCATTCTAATAAAACAGGTGTGCTTTCGCCCGATGTCACGCTGTACCTGAAAGTAAAAGTTCATAATGATAACCATATCCCTATTGCACATGTAGCTATAGTACGTTTAGAGGCGGGATTCCAGTGGATTTGGTGGAATTATTGCACCAATGTGCGGCACTGGTGGAATCCCGGCTTAAGAATCGTCTCTAATACTCGGGCGTCTGAAAATATCGATACGAAAAAAGCGCCAAAAATATGTATACACGACTTTGTTGCCCATATATTAAGGTAGTATATACATATTTTTGGCACATTTTTCGTATCGATATTTTAAGACGTGATTGTAGTTACCTAAAAAACGAAATACTTATAAATATAATAAGACTTCAAATTATTGATTTGCACGGACAAGGAGTAGGCATTCACGAGATATCACGACAAACAAATGTGACAAGAAACAGTTCGCCGTTGGGTTCGACGAAGGGAAATCGTATTGACTTACGGCGAAACAACCATCGCCCGCATGTTATAACGCAAGAGCAGAGCCGCCTGATGCAAAGGTGCATGATGAACACCTTTACACCGACGAGGCATTTTGCGGAAACGTTTGAAGTCCACCCTTCAACAGTTAGAAAGCATCTACACGCTATGGAACTGCATCATAGACGGCCTGTAAAAAAATTGCTTTGACGGACAACCATAAAACTGCTCGACTTATTTTCGCACGTCAATATCTAAATTTTGATTGGACGACTACGGCTTTCATTGATGAAAAGACTTTTCTATCTTCCCAAACGGGCGGACTGACAAGACGCGATACATGGAAGACCACGTAATAGCTAACAACGCGTCTGGTCGCATTACAGCGAACATGTGTGGCTGGATTAGTTCAGGAGGCATTGGAGAACTTGTAAATTTACCACCCAGAGCCACTGCTCAGGATTATGTTGATTTATTGGACGAGAGTGTGCTTCCGACATTGCGATTATATTATCCACAAGAAGTTGCTAGAATAAATTTTGTTCAAGATAACGCAACCATACATACTGCAAGAATGGTTAGAAATTTGTTCAACAATAACAGAGCGAATTTAAATGTTATTCCGTGGCCTGCAAAGTGTGCCGATTTCAACCCAATCGAAAATTTATGGGTCTTAATGGTCCAAAAATGGTCAAATCGAAACGAAAGAGCTAGAGAAGCACATATAGATCACTGCCACACAGTCTGGGAAAGTTTTAGAGGCACTGACATATGTTAGAAATTGATCCATGCGTGACCGGCTCCAGGCTATTATTGACAACCAAGGATATACGCGGTTTTGAATATTTGGCGTAAAAATTGAAGAGGAGTAGTTAGGTGTAATTTATTTTCGTTTTGGCTTTCGGCGATAGTGTTTGTTTTCAGGGGGCCTACCGCGAAAACTGAAATTCGCAAATTGCGGGGATCTTTCTCTTTTACTCTCACTAAGACGTAATTAGAGTGACAGAGAAAAATGCCCGCAATTGACGAACTTCGATCTTCGCGGTTATAGCCCTGCACCGCAAATAATGCTGTTAATATAGTTGTGTTAAGATGTTGTTTTGTGTAATAATAAAAATAAAAAAGGTTAATATGTTATAATAAAGGTAATAATTTTTACTGTTATTTTTTTTCGTATCACGAACAATAAAATAAATACTGCCGGATAGAAGACAAGGCCAAAAACCCCATTGCCTAAGTGACAATTACTCGGAAAAAATCGGAAATAATCGTTTGCTCTCGCTCCGCCCGGTTGACCTAATTGAGCGGTTGCCCCTAGAAACGTAAACGTAAGTTGTGCAACTTGTCGATGGTAAACATTTGTATGACACTGCGTTAAAATATTAGCTCTAAATAGCGTCAGTTTGCTACACGATATTCAACTTTAGGTGGGTCCTAAATTAAAACTCGCGACTGTACACGTTACATGGTGTCGTCCCGCGGCAGCGTGGGCGAGCGGCGCAGCAGCGAGGGCGAGGCCAGCGACGTGAGCGGCGTGCGCGCGGTCAAGGAAGCCTCCTCGCTGCCCGGCGGCGTGCGGCACGTGCGCCGGGACTCGTCTAGTATATAATGTACACGTTACATGGTGTCGTCCCGCGGCAGCGTGGGCGAGCGGCGCAGCGGCGAGGGCGAGGCCAGCGACGTGAGCGGCGTGCGCGCGGTCAAGGAAGCCTCCTCGCTGCCCGGCGGCGTGCGGCACGTGCGCCGGGACTCGTCTAGTATATAATGTACACGTTACATGGTGTCGTCCCGCGGCAGCGTGGGCGAGCGGCGCAGCGGCGAGGGCGAGGCCAGCGACGTGAGCGGCGTGCGCGCGGTCAAGGAAGCCTCCTCGCTGCCCGGCGGCGTGCGGCACGTGCGCCGGGACTCGTCTAGTATATAATGTACACGTTACATGGTGTCGTCCCGCGGCAGCGTGGGCGAGCGGCGCAGCAGCGAGGGCGAGGCCAGCGACGTGAGCGGCGTGCGCGCGGTCAAGGAAGCCTCCTCGCTGCCCGGCGGCGTGCGGCACGTGCGCCGGGACTCGTCTAGTATATAATGTACACGTTACATGGTGTCGTCCCGCGGCAGCGTGGGCGAGCGGCGCAGCAGCGAGGGCGAGGCCAGCGACGTGAGCGGCGTGCGCGCGGTCAAGGAAGCCTCCTCGCTGCCCGGCGGCGTGCGGCACGTGCGCCGGGACTCGTCTAGTATATAATGTACACGTTACATGGTGTCCCGCGGCAGCGTGGGCGAGCGGCGCAGCAGCGAGGGCGAGGCCAGCGACGTGAGCGGCGTGCGCGCGGTCAAGGAAGCCTCCTCGCTGCCCGGCGGCGTGCGGCACGTGCGCCGGGACTCGTCTAGTATATAATGTACACGTTACATGGTGTCGTCCCGCGGCAGCGTGGGCGAGCGGCGCAGCAGCGAGGGCGAGGCCAGCGACGTGAGCGGCGTGCGCGCGGTCAAGGAAGCCTCCTCGCTGCCCGGCGGCGTGCGGCACGTGCGCCGGGACTCGTCTAGTATATAATGTACACGTTACATGGTGTCGTCCCGCGGCAGCGTGGGCGAGCGGCGCAGCAGCGAGGGCGAGGCCAGCGACGTGAGCGGCGTGCGCGCGGTCAAGGAAGCCTCCTCGCTGCCCGGCGGCGTGCGGCACGTGCGCCGGGACTCGTCTAGTATATAATGTACACGTTACATGGTGTCGTCCCGCGGCAGCGTGGGCGAGCGGCGCAGCGGCGAGGGCGAGGCCAGCGACGACAGCGAGTGCAGCGAGCGCGACGTGAGCGGCGTGCGCGCGGACAGGGAAGCCTCCTCGCTGCCCGGCGGCGTGCGGCACGTGCGCCAGAATTCGTCTAGGCCTGGAAAATTATTTAAATTTTCTATGAGTATTTTGCGGAAGCATACGATGAAAAATTTTAATTTTTGAGAAAATCAAACAGATTTAGTCTTCGTCAGTTACCTTCGTCTATGTCTTGTGATTGATCCGTGATAGGTCGAGATGGTGCTCTAGTTTTTAATCTTCTTGGACGACCTGTAAACACAATATTAACATGTTCATTCATTTACACATAGTAAAAATATGTATACAAGAAGTGCGAGGGAGAAAGTTGTAAATCTTTGTCTATTATTGTATTGTGTTAAGTAACAAAATAATACTCTTACATACGTGAACGGTCTGAATACGCCGTTTTATTTGACTTAATTGACTGTCACATGCAACTCCTTAGGAGTCTCACACTAGGCATATGGTTTTTGTTGGCTTAGGAACACGAACCCTTGACGAGGTGGCGCAGCTTGTTGGCGGGCAGGTCGGCGAGCGCGTCGCCCGCCTCGCCGTGCAGCGGCGGCAGGGACAGCATCTCGTTGCTGGAGCACTGCTGCTCGGCCACGGACTTAGGAACACGAACCCTTGACGAGGTGGCGCAGCTTGTTGGCGGGCAGGTCGGCGAGCGCGTCGCCCGCCTCGCCGTGCAGCGGCGGCAGGGACAGCATCTCGTTGCTGGAGCACTGCTGCTCGGCCACGGACTTAGGAACACGAACCCTTGACGAGGTGGCGCAGCTTGTTGGCGGGCAGGTCGGCGAGCGCGTCGCCCGCCTCGCCGTGCAGCGGCGGCAGGGACAGCATCTCGTTGCTGGAGCACTGCTGCTCGGCCACGGACTTAGGAACACGAACCCTTGACGAGGTGGCGCAGCTTGTTGGCGGGCAGGTCGGCGAGCGCGTCGCCCGCCTCGCCGTGCAGCGGCGGCAGGGACAGCATCTCGTTGCTGGAGCACTGCTGCTCGGCCACGGACTTAGGAACACGAACCCTTGACGAGGTGGCGCAGCTTGTTGGCGGGCAGGTCGGCGAGCGCGTCGCCCGCCTCGCCGTGCAGCGGCGGCAGGGACAGCATCTCGTTGCTGGAGCACTGCTGCTCGGCCACGGACTTAGGAACACGAACCCTTGACGAGGTGGCGCAGCTTGTTGGCGGGCAGGTCGGCGAGCGCGTCGCCCGCCTCGCCGTGCAGCGGCGGCAGGGACAGCATCTCGTTGCTGGAGCACTGCTGCTCGGCCACGGACTTAGGAACACGAACCCTTGACGAGGTGGCGCAGCTTGTTGGCGGGCAGGTCGGCGAGCGCGTCGCCCGCCTCGCCGTGCAGCGGCGGCAGGGACAGCATCTCGTTGCTGGAGCACTGCTGCTCGGCCACGGACTTAGGAACACGAACCCTTGACGAGGTGGCGCAGCTTGTTGGCGGGCAGGTCGGCGAGCGCGTCGCCCGCCTCGCCGTGCAGCGGCGGCAGGGACAGCATCTCGTTGCTGGAGCACTGCTGCTCGGCCACGGACTTAGGAACACGAACCCTTGACGAGGTGGCGCAGCTTGTTGGCGGGCAGGTCGGCGAGCGCGTCGCCCGCCTCGCCGTGCAGCGGCGGCAGGGACAGCATCTCGTTGCTGGAGCACTGCTGCTCGGCCACGGACTTAGGAACACGAACCCTTGACGAGGTGGCGCAGCTTGTTGGCGGGCAGGTCGGCGAGCGCGTCGCCCGCCTCGCCGTGCAGCGGCGGCAGGGACAGCATCTCGTTGCTGGAGCACTGCTGCTCGGCCACGGACTTAGGAACACGAACCCTTGACGAGGTGGCGCAGCTTGTTGGCGGGCAGGTCGGCGAGCGCGTCGCCCGCCTCGCCGTGCAGCGGCGGCAGGGACAGCATCTCGTTGCTGGAGCACTGCTGCTCGGCCACGGACTTAGGAACACGAACCCTTGACGAGGTGGCGCAGCTTGTTGGCGGGCAGGTCGGCGAGCGCGTCGCCCGCCTCGCCGTGCAGCGGCGGCAGGGACAGCATCTCGTTGCTGGAGCACTGCTGCTCGGCCACGGACTTAGGAACACGAACCCTTGACGAGGTGGCGCAGCTTGTTGGCGGGCAGGTCGGCGAGCGCGTCGCCCGCCTCGCCGTGCAGCGGCGGCAGGGACAGCATCTCGTTGCTGGAGCACTGCTGCTCGGCCACGGACTTGGGCCGCACGCGCCGCGCGCCGCGCTCGCGCCGCCGGCAGCCCAGCGGGGTTGCCTGAGAATCGCTCATGGTTAAAGGTCCTTTTACAGTCTACATGGGACATTTTCATGTAAAATGTTGCCAAGAAGAAACCATAAGGCTCGCACTGTCAAAAAGTTAGATCTCATGTAGAGCCAAGCTTCTAACTCTACAAGCCCTAATTTCACAAACTTCTTAGTCAAAATATGTGGCGTGGTCGTTTCGTTGCTACAAGAACTATTGTATAACAGAAAAGTAAAGAACTATGATATGATATTTTTGACAAATTTCGCATGTTACTTGATATCGAACATTATGGCAGTCGACCCCGACTCTAGTTTGTCTCTGATTTAAAAAAAAAACAACGGATGCGTGACATGCGCGAAATAGTTTGCATTATCGCCATTTTGACGTTTTGATTAGTTTATAAGTAAAAAATTACTTTCTTTTGTTGAAGCTTATAATATTGATATAGATAAAACAGTGTAACTGTACATAATTGGGCATTAAAATACTGGTATAATCCTTTTATGAAACTCATTTCATTCGTTTCATAAACCCCCACTTGTATTTTAATGCCTTTCATTATGAAGCAGTCATATAAACTACTATTATAAGTCTGTTGATTATTGTAGTTTTTTTTTCTCCTTTTTCATTCGTCTGTTAAGTTTATATTGATGTGACGTTTAATAGTAGCAGAAAGTATAAGAGTTTAATTATACTTACCAAGTTTAAATAATCCAACTTCTGTCAGCATGTGTGTTCATAAAAACCATATTACATAATTATATTCACATACATAATAAGTATAATTACACATTGCAGTACACAATTTACAATTTGAAAATAATATCAACAATTTGTGGTCTTTGTATAAAAACCAAATCTACACATGTAAAGAAGATATCGAGGTTTGCGAAGGCTGAAGCGTCACCTGAGAGGGGGAAGTTGCCAAAGTTGGAGCTTAAACACGACCCATAGTAAAATTGTCTTGATAAGCTCGCGTCGGGCCTACGGCCTTATACCAAAATAGGGATTATTTTGATATGGACTATCCATATCCATATTACGTCATTTACGAATATCGATAGCTTGTAACCTAGATATTTTAAACATCACGAGTGATAAGTTAATAATATGGTTGTCTGTTAAGGCTATAGACAAAATAGGCAGTCTTCACAATGCAACTGCAGACGCCATACAAAAGGAGATCTAATCACAAGGGGCAGTCGCAGTTCGCTTGAAGAAACTTACCGCTGAATGTGATATCGGCGTGAGGAGATCAGGTATGTCTGCTTCGCTGCTCGGCACCGGGTCGCTGTCGGCGCTGTCCACCCCCTCGCACGCTGATAGCGCTAGGCTCTCTACCGCTTCACTGCAAAGCAAATTATTATCATCATCCCGTTAAGATTAATAGCAACGGTCTTAGTTTTAAAGAAAAACAGAAAACTGTGATATAATCAGGCATTTAGTTTTTTACTTTATAAAATGAACATTTTTGGTCTCTAGGTATCCGGCAGTGAATCTCAATCTTTTTGCCAGACTATTACTGACAACATTTTATACCTCTCCCTTTAGGTATATAATACATCCACTGCACGAATATTAACATTTCGTAAGTTTTCCAAAATTATTAATATACTTATTAGGATACGTTAAGAATTGATTCATCATGCATACACATTTTTAAGATTACTAAGATTTAAAACAGCTGCTATCTGTTTACCTAAACCTCTTGTATCTGAACGCGCTGTACACTGACTCCGTTAAAAAAAACGAAACATTAATAAACACACGCACGACTAATTTCACAACAGTAAAACAAGAGTAACGGCGGCAAACGAATCGTGACTGAAGTTGTGAATGATCCGTGTTTACTTAACGTCTCATCACCGGTCGGGTGAATCATAAGTGTTAATCTTCGCAATTTCGGAGAAGCTATAAGTCCTAGATGCAGAGTTCCGGTCAATAAACTAGTTAAATAATTGCATTCGTGCCAAATCTCCGATCACTTCGAAGGAGTACAATTCGATGAACTGTAAAAATATCATTAGAAATAATTACAAAGTACCAGCTATGCGCCGCCAAATATATCCTGGGCTATTAGGTTCGATTTCGAATTACTTTTTCTTCAAAGGTTTCACACGACAATGAAATTCACGTTCTATGAGCAACTCCACACTGCAAAAATATTCAGTTACACTTATTTAATATAGATATTTAATTGTATTGGACAATGAGAATCAGTTGCTTCTAGTCGCGTCTGACCGGGTCAAGGACACACGTATATTCAGTACGAGGGTGTAGTCAGTGCACGCTAAACCCTTTACAAGCAAGCAGCGACATGCACCTTGCATTTGTAGTGCCTCGCACCGATAATGCAATTATTTCGTAATCGCTTCGGCGTCTTATTTCTATTAGTGTTAACCGGGCGTTTGACACATCATTGATTTTATTTGCCTTTGTTTAATTGATTTATTATTGATTAGTACATTGAATTGTATAAAATAAACGCGTTTAGAAAGTCACATGTGTTTTAAACACAAAATCGTTTCGGTTCGCAAGTGGTAACAACTATAGATCGTGTAATTCACGAAGGTACGTGCTAAGGCACTCATAATTCTAGACTGTAAATTGTTTGTTTATTCAATAATAAAAAAATAAAAAAAATGTCATGTTATTAAAGGTTAGATTAGACAAACCTGCGCGTCATCGTGGATAACATGAACAATAATTGGATCGGTTTTTACCCTAACACGAAAATTTAACTGGGAGTTTTTAACCAAAGGTGCTTAATGCTAATGTTGCGACCTTGATGAAGTGGGTCAGCGCAAGCGACTCTTAAGGTGCAGTAGGTTCAGCCAACAGAGCTTTTGAAAAATCATAGCCCTTTTTTAGATATTATACCGTTGCCAAAAATATGAACAGCCTTGAGGCTTTTCCCGAGTAACTTCATCGATTCGAAACCTGATTCCTTGACTTTCGCTCGATAGAAAAGAAATCACGAACAGAAGTCTTATATGCAATTTAAAAATATCTAACAATTTTTGCACAAAATCTAAAAATATGAAAATTGCTTCTAAACATGAGCAATTTTGCTTTTAAACGAACTCATCGATTCCTTTTTTTCGTTAAAACTTATTAAAGTTATTAAATATAACAATTCAAAAACATGATATCAGTGATCCCGGGCACGCACAGCCGTCTTGCTCACGCTTACGCTCAGTAACAGTGAGAGAAGAACTTGAACCCACAGCCAGCCTTAGTCATTTACTTTCACGCGTGAGATAGACTAACTGTCACTTTCTAATGAATACAGTTAGAAAAATATTGATACTCTATCTCGCGCGCAAGATACTGTGGCGGTGCACTCTTGTTAAGCATACTAGCCGATATTACTTCGCTGCCCACTAGAGTCTAATTCACGGCCTAAAGAAAGTGTAACAATGGCGGTTAGTCTGACAAGCTGACGACTCACTTGAGCAGGTCCTGCAACGTGTTGGAGCACGGCGCCATGGCGTCGCGCACGGCCTGCAGCGTGACGAGCTCGCCGCTCGCGCCGCTGCCGCCCATGGCCGCGAACACTTCGCTGCATCTCTGAAACATCATTACACACGAAACACATTAGAAAATATTCGATAATTGTACGAATGTCAAGATAACAAAAACCTAATTTATGTTATACGTTTTTTAGGGAAGGAACGTTGGTTATATCGGTAGACTATTAGGCCGCGGACTGGACGCACGCGGCGCGCGGCTCTGCGAGTGGGGCGGCGGCCGACGCGGCAAGCGTGTCGCCCAGAACAGATTCATTCAAGTCTGTACATTTTGATAGTGCCGCTCGGAGCGGCCTTACGCGCGGTAGTTGAAGTACCTAGCGTCAGTGACGAATTCATTGTTTGTTTTTTAGGGTTCCGTACCCAAAGGGTAAAACGGGACCCTATTACTAAGACTCCGCTGTCAGTCCGTCCGTCTGTCATCAGGCTGTATCTCATGAACCGTGATAGCTAGACAGTTGAAATTTTCACAGATGACGTATTTCTGTTGCCGCTGTAACAACAAATACTAAAAAGTACGGAACCCTTGGTGGGCGAGTCCGACTTGCACTTATCCGGTATTTTTTATTGCTGATGCATAATGATGTTAAGCTTAGAATAAATTTAAAAGTGGAAAAATTACTGTCTTGGGTGAGATTTGAACTCACGGCCTCTGGATCGATACTCCAGCGCTCTGCCATCTGAGCTTCCAAGACCTCACCCATAGGCAGTAAATTTTCCACCATATGGGTCATATCATAGTCGCTAGGGTCCCCTACCTAGCGACTATGATGAGTGGAAATGATGTGTTTTTACATAATTATGTGATTTAGACATAAATTAACATATTAAATTTCATCAAGCGTGTAATAAAACGGTGACTAGCATTACTCTCACATTGGAATGAGCAGACTGTCCCACTCTGCCTGCGATTCTATCCATAACTTCTCCGTCGATAAGTTAACCGCTATCAGTAGTCGCATACAATGGTACCTGCAGGTACTGGTGCAGCAGGTGGTGCGCGGCGGCGGCGGCGCGCTCGAGCGCGGCGGGCAGCGGCGGCGGCGGCAGCGCGGCGGCGGCCTGCGCGGCCAGCGCCGCCGCCGCCTCCCCGCCGCCCCACGCGCGCTCTAGTGCTAGAGCGCGCAGTGTGTGCGTGGTGGCGGGTGCTGCGTTGTTTGCTAACCTGCATAAACCAATCAAATGTGATTAATTGAAATTCCGGTCGTCCCATTTGCCCACTGCAGTGTAGGCCACGAACTGAAAGCTTTTGCACTCGTACCGCTCATGTAACTCGCGCCACAGGGCGGCGACGCGCTCGCTGGCGCCGCGGCCGCCGGCCGCCGCGTCGCAGCCCGGGAACTCCACGCGCCGCACCGATACCGAGCGCCGGAGCGCCATCGCGATGTCTGTGAGACCTGCCAGATAAACAATACTACTATGTAGGAAACTTTAGGCCTATTTTTAGTTCATTTACTTTAGATATTGTAAAAGTCTGTTTGTTTTCAAAAAAAATGAAAAAAAAATGAGTGAGACAAATATATATATTTATTTATTTTTGAACAAAGCTTGTTGCGGATTTTATGTTTTACCTACATACATAGCAGGCGCGCGCCCGCGTCGCCGGCCAGGTTGCCGCCCACGTCCAGCGTGCGCAGCCGCCGCGCGCCGCCCAGCGCGTTCAGCAGCCCGTACAGTCAGTGGCTAAGGCTATACCTTGCAGACTGAAGGCGTTCCTGTCGATGTAGAGCGTGTGCAGCGTGCAGTTGCACTGCAGCGCCTTGGCCAGCAGGCGCGCGCCCGCGTCGCCGGCCAGGTTGCCGCCCACGTCCAGCGTGCGCAGCCGCCGCGCGCCGCCCAGCGCGTTCAGCAGCCCGTACAGTCAGTGGCTAAGGCTATACCTTGCAGACTGAAGGCGTTCCTGTCGATGTAGAGCGTGTGCAGCGTGCAGTTGCACTGCAGCGCCTTGGCCAGCAGGCGCGCGCCCGCGTCGCCGGCCAGGTTGCCGCCCACGTCCAGCGTGCGCAGCCGCCGCGCGCCGCGCGCCGCCCAGCGCGTTCAGCAGCCCGTACAGTCAGTGGCTACGGCTATACCTTGCAGGCTGAAGGCGTTCCTGTCGATGTAGAGCGTGTGCAGCGTGCAGTTGCACTGCAGCGCCTTGGCCAGCAGGCGCGCGCCCGCGTCGCCGGCCAGGTTGCCGCCCACGTCCAGCGTGCGCAGCCGCCGCGCGCCGCCCAGCGCGTTCAGCAGCCCGTACAGTCAGTGGCTACGGCTATACCTTGCAGGCTGAAGGCGTTCCTGTCGATGTAGAGCGTGTGCAGCGTGCAGTTGCACTGCAGCGCCTTGGCCAGCAGGCGCGCGCCCGCGTCGCCGGCCAGGTTGCCGCCCACGTCCAGCGTGCGCAGCCGCCGCGCGCCGCCCAGCGCGTTCAGCAGCCCGTACAGTCAGTGGCTACGGCTATACCTTGCAGGCTGAAGGCGTTCCTGTCGATGTAGAGCGTGTGCAGCGTGCAGTTGCACTGCAGCGCCTTGGCCAGCAGGCGCGCGCCCGCGTCGCCGGCCAGGTTGCCGCCCACGTCCAGCGTGCGCAGCCGCCGCGCGCCGCCCAGCGCGTTCAGCAGCCCGTACAGTCAGTGGCTACGGCTATACCTTGCAGGCTGAAGGCGTTCCTGTCGATGTAGAGCGTGTGCAGCGTGCAGTTGCACTGCAGCGCCTTGGCCAGCAGGCGCGCGCCCGCGTCGCCGGCCAGGTTGCCGCCCACGTCCAGCGTGCGCAGCCGCCGCGCGCCGCCCAGCGCGTTCAGCAGCCCGTACAGTCAGTGGCTACGGCTATACCTTGCAGGCTGAAGGCGTTCCTGTCGATGTAGAGCGTGTGCAGCGTGCAGTTGCACTGCAGCGCCTTGGCCAGCAGGCGCGCGCCCGCGTCGCCGGCCAGGTTGCCGCCCACGTCCAGCGTGCGCAGCCGCCGCGCGCCGCCCAGCGCGTTCAGCAGCCCGTACAGGTCGCCCTGCGGAGCGGGGCGGTCGCTTCAGGTCAGGCGGGACACTCCACGTACACACAATAAGCGACTTTAGCGTCGGTTATCATAAACTCAAAAACTACTAAACGGATTTTCATGCGCTTGTCACCTATAAATAGAGTGATTCTCGAGGAAGGTTTATGTGTATAATTTGTGAACACGTGCGAAGCCGGGGCGGGTCGCTATAGTTCGTTATTTTTAGCATTGGAAAGAAGGTAAGCGATCTGGACGTGTATTTTTATAAAATTTTGAAAAATAAGTCATCACTAAATCAAACAACCACTTTGCCCCCTTGTAAAACAAATAACTGTTGTTTACTGCTTTAGAAGAACATTTTACTACGTACATAAATATAAAATAAAACGACTTAAAAAACACCTAGTTTCCTTGAAATAAATTCAATTTGTTGTATAATTGTCTTTTTGATCTACATTTACTTTTGAAGCTTTCTTTTTTCGCAATGTAATGTAAACGTATAGTTACAACCAGGTTGGTTATCGACTTTATTACAACAATTATATGATTGTTGTTATGTTCTTCTTCTGGTGGATGTGACGTAATAGTACATTACTACAGAGGCCGGAACGAAAGGAGTTGCCGGCCAAAGACATATAGACGGATAGGTCTGAGGCGGGCATCCCTATATTTTCCGCCGAGGTATGTATAGTGCTTTTCTCAAACATGCAGTGAAATAAACAACAAAAAAATCAAAGTTTTATTATAAAAGCAAGTGTGTTTATTACTATTTCGCTATACTTTAACTCTGTTTTAATAAAAAACAGATACATCATACATTTATATTTATTATCATGTTACTTCAAAAAAGTACGAAAGCACGTTTCTGAACGACCCTTTAGAATTGACACTTGTCATTGTTGTCAATTTGATGCGACAATTACGAAGAATTCACATTAGTTCTGTTAAAATTTCAATAGAACTCACTGAAAAAAATATATGCCATCCTTTTTTCTTGTTGTTTCGCTATTATAGGCGCATTTTTTCACAGAACATTTCGTCGTCTTTGACAGTTGTCGTTGTCGACCGAAACGAGACTGGGAGCAAAACTCATGCTAAAGCCGTTCGAGCATTACTTTTATGGGGCTATTTTTTTCGGCTGATTGTGAATCCAGTTAATTATACTTACATCAATGACGAATAATGAAACGGATTAAAGCGCAAAATAGATGTTACATACCTTCAGTTTACAATCACTAAGGTCCAAAGAAATTAAAGCTGTGTCTGGTTCTTGTAGAACATGAACTAATGCCTGTTAACAAAAAAGAAACAGATATTAATCTTGATAGTCATACCTGTTAGTGTAAATATGTCTATAACATAAAATATACTCACTCTCTTTAACCAAGACGAATATTTGATTATTAGCGCTAGTAGTATGATTATTTTTATAACGAATATTATGAATTTACCAAATTCAGTTGAGATGCAGGTACAGTCAAGGTATTAAATATCGATACGGACAAAGTGGCAAAAATATGTACACACTACCTTAATATATATATATATATGCGCAATAAAGTCGTGTATACATATTCTTGGCACTTTGTTGCATCGACAAAAACTTATTTGCAGTTAGCGTCGATGTATACATGTCGCAACATCAATTTTATTCCTTCGAGGTAAGGTCTAATATTAATCATTATAAAGTATATAGCTATTAGCGTGAAGTTACCTGTATTAAAGGTGGCGCATAAGATCTTTTTCCGGTGAGTCTGCTTAGCGAGAGCTGGTGGATTGAGTGGTTCTTGCCAATTGCTCGGACGATACCGGAGAGTTCTAATTCCATACCTATAAAATCATTACATATATTAATAAAGTATTTTAATGTAAAGTAGAAAAATATGTCTCCAAAATAGGGTAATCTCCTACGAGTCAAATCAGTTTCTTTTTTAGAATGTCAAAACAATTAGCCACTATGCACGTTTATATGAAAACTGCTCAAATGATGTCACGGTTAAGTCGACTACGTGCCTGGTTGGAAATAATTTATTTTAAATACAGACAACATCCCTTTACTTGAGTGGGCGGGGCACATTGCCCGTACAACTTGATGGCCGTGCCACAGCAAAAGGTTCTTCAGTGGCGACCGCCAACCGTAAGACGTAGAAAAAAAAAGCATTTTTTTTCTCTCAACAAGGTGGATATCTATCCGCATGGTATTGCAATGACAAAGTGTGGCCATGGCACTGTTAATGTGATTTTTTTGTGAAAATATGATGTCTATAATGGCACATGCTCACTTTGCTCCATTCAAATCGTTGCCAAATTGACTTAGACGGACTTTAGATGATTTGATCCCTAATGCAGAAATCCTTTGGTTGAGGGCAGCGTGCTGTTGGGGCGGAGATATTCTGGGAAGGTCTAATCAGCAGTGGATGAGCTGACTAATATGATGATAATTATACTAACTGTTGTCGGACAGGTCGAGCGACTGCAGGCAGCGCACGCCGTGGATGCAGGACTCGAGCACGTGCGCCGCTTGTGACGAGGACAGCACGCCGGAGAGGTTCAGCTTCACGCCCGTCGCGCTCTCGTTGCATGCCAGTCCCAGTAGCAGGCTCCTGACAACATGAAACAAAAATTGGATTTAAGTCCATCGCACTACTAGGTACAGAATTCTATCGCTAATAGCTCGCCAACGGCGTATTCAAAATTCACTGTAATATGCGAAGTAGGTGGTGAACTACAACCTACGTAATTTGGTCGGGTTATTTGTTGCCCTTCCCCATTTCATCTCTATATTGTTATCCTCAATGGTTTATGTAATACCCATGAATGAGCCTACCTAGCGCCACCGGAGATTAGGGACTATTATTTAAAGCTGAAAGCTGGTCACTTTTGCAACAATTCTGCCATAACAGATTGTCTTCCTTCTCTACCGTCCATAGTTTTGCGGTCACTGAAGTATCAAACGTCAACTTTTGACAATCAGAGCTACCGCAAAATGTATAGAAGCTGTACAATGCCATCTCGTTTACCTGTCAAATTCGAAGCACGAAATTGTGTTTGAATTTACACATGTTACTCAATGTATCTTTGGTTGTACACACTAACTTGAGTGCATCAGGCATCATCTTGCAGTAGGAGAAGTCGAGTGTGTGGAGCGCGAGGCAGGCGGTGAAGAACTGGCGGAAGGAGGGAGGCGGGTCCTTGGGGCGGCGCGCGGCCGACCAGGGGTTGCGGCCTACGAGCAGTTCCGAGAGCCGAGCTGCGCAGCCACGTAGCAGTGCGCCCCACATCTGTAACAGTTATCATCCTTCTAGCGGTATTCGGCCGTACATTTTGTACCGTTTAAAGCGCAATTGCTGCGCTCTTGGGTGGCTAACGTCAATTTTCGCAGCGAATGTGTGACCACACTCGCTTTAATAAGTACTGTAAGTATTTATATATATGACAGTTTAAATAGCAAAATATGAACCTATCCAGCAAATTTTTTTCCATAATGGGCAGGGGAATTATCTGTCACGTGCCGTTCGACGCAACTTCTACTACTACAGTGAGCTGGAGGTTTGCTATAAAATGAATTATTATTTTTATTTACCTTTCTTCTTCCATTCTCAAGGCTTTGTTCGACTCAACAATGGTTTTTTTATTCCAATAGAGAATAATATTCAATTAAAAATAATAAGGACTATACAATCAACACGGTAAACTGGTACAGTATCATAAATTGACATAATTTTGCCAATTATAATTTGAAATCGGAACTTTTTGAACGTAGATAAACAAAAGTTAGAAATACTAATACTACCACTTCGTATAACTACATCAAAATATGAGTCCCATCCCATAGGCAACAACCTGCTAAAAGTATGAGAATAAAGTCACAATATGAATAATAACAAACCTATCCCAGGACAAAAATACAAAATAATCAAAACTTACGTTTTCTAATGTGGTTTCCGTGTTTGTTAAATTGAGATGAGTCAGTACGTTCGGTTGCGCCAGGAAGTTGTATAAATTCTGAAAGAAAACACAATTTAACATTAATATTTATTACCAAATGTTTGAGTCACTATTTATCGGGGCATTCAGTTACATGTATATTTTTAATAGCCTACTCATAGTGTTATGTTCCTGCCGGTGAGTAAGGTTGCCAGAGCTCAACGGGGGAAAGGGGGGGGGGGGGGGGGGGTTAGGGTCGGCAACGCGCATGTAACTCCTCTGGAGTTGACGGCGTACACAGGCTGCGGAGACTGCTTACCATCAGGCGGGCCGTATGCTTGTTTGCCACCGACGTAGTATAAAAACAAAATAAATAAAAAACTTGTAAATTGTTAGTACTAAGACTAATTTTATTGTAAAAAATAAATAATAACTATAATAGTATTTGATTCGTTTATTGTATATTCTTAATTATTATCATTATAAACTTTGTTAAGATATGTCGCACTAGATAACTCACGTGAACATAGTCCTTGGGATTATTGTGCGACAGGTCGAAAAGGGGTTGTCGTGGAGCATGACGGCGAGGTGCGACACTGTGACACCGTCTAGAAATGTGTCGGACTAGGTAACTCATGTGAACCTCGTCTTTGAAGTTATTGTGCGACAGGTCGAGATGCGACAGCGTGGAGAGATAGCAGGGGTTGTCGTTGAGCATGACGGCGAAATGCGACATCGTTTAGAGATGTGTCGCACTAGGTAAATCACGTGAACATCGTCCTTGAGGTTATTGTGCGACAGGTCGAGATGCGACAGCGTAGAGAGATGGCAGGGATTGCCGTTGAGCATGACGGCGAGGTGCGACACCGTGACACCGTCTAGAGATGTGTCGTACTAGGTAACTCACGTGAACATCGTCCTTGAGATTATTGTGCGACAGGTCGAAATGCGACAGCGTGGAGATACTCATACTCATACACTCATACGCATTTATGCATAAAGTCAATTTACATGTATAATAAAAATTAAAACAAAGCCTATTTACATTTAAAATTGAGATCAGAAATTAGAATCAGGATCAAAATATACATAAAAATAAAAATAAAATTAACAATGCAATGAGATCAAAATTAAAATCAATTAGTATTAGGATTAATATCCCAAATAAAATTAAAAACAAGGCAATTTACATGTCAAAAAATAAAACTAATATAAAATTAGAATTACAATAAATTAAAATTGAGATTAGAAATTCAAATAACATTAGAATCAAAATATAAATTAAAATTAAAGTAAAATTTAATTTTAAAAATAGGTGAAACGCAAGTAAATGTCAGGTTAGGTACAAGGTATATATATTCAGTATTCAGTTTCTTAGTTAAAAGTTTGTTCAGATAGGTACTGACCCTGTATGCATTATGAACTCCTCGTAGGTGTAGAACGGGTGTTCAACGAGCGAGTTTGCACAAACTTGGTGCGTCAATAATGTTTTGTGGCAGATTATTATAAACAGTGGGTCCCATTACATGAGTTTTTTTTTTTAACTATTAATTTTGAAACAAGATTTAACACAAAAAGCCACTATTGAAAACCTCTAGGGTTTATGTAATAGTTGGCGAGATCGCGCGGACCGATCCGCGTATGCTTAATACCATTATTACATACTTAGTTATATTTTCCTGTCGAAGCTGTTATTGTATCTATCGTTTAAATATCGGCCTTATGTACGAGACAGTAGAATCAATTTACAACGACAGCTCTAACAGGTGATCAGTAAACTTAATTTATCTTTAAACATTATCTCTGTACTTACATCTAATATACATTACTCTGGGCTTAGGTAGTATTTTTTTAGTAATGACATACATTTGACATGGTTTCCTTCAGTGTTAATGAGATTATACAGTAAGTTCTTAGGTAAGGTGTTTAGTATATGTGGGAGTAGAAAGTCGGTTACTCTTTTACCATATACATTGTTACTTTTTGGTATTGGATATGAAGGTAAATAATCTAGAGTACGTAACTTCTTGAGCGAGTTTTTTTATCTAATGAGGGTAAAATTTCACACTCCTCTAATACTAAGGACAGGCAAAACCTATTAAAGACGTTAATAACATTGCAGTGTTTAAATAGACCCTTTTTATCATTTTTATACTTTTCTCTGATTTTATTCGGTACGATTGTTTTTATAAGTGCTAATTGTAGGTTATAGATTTGTTCTAAGTAGGTTCTGTAGTTCATTTATTAGATTTTTTTAATTTCCTACTAATTCCTACTAGTTTCTTAGCATTACGCGTATTGTAATTAGACCCCATCTCTTTCGTTTTAAATGAGTTCAAGTTTCCTCTCACGTATATAGCTAGGTAGCTATAGCTGCCTGCAATGGTGCATGATTACTATTGCAGGCAGTGTAAGAATACTGAGCTTTTTAAAAAGCTCTTTGGCAGGGGTATCAGCAGGCACCCGCGCGATGATCCTGACGGCACGTTTCTGCAGGCGGAATACTCTTTCCCACTGCGATATCGCAGGGGTTGTCGTTAAGAATGACGGCGAGGTGCGACACCGTTTAGAGAGGTGTCGCACAAGGTAACTCACGTAAACATCGTCCTTTAGGTTAATTGTGCGACAGGTCGAGATGCGACAGCGTGGAGAGATGTGTCGCACTAGGTAACTCACGTGAACATCGTCCTTGAGATTATTGTGCGACAGGTCAAGATGCGACAGCGTGGAGAGGTGGCAGGGGTTGTCGTTGAGCATGGCGGCGAGGTGCGACACCGTCTTGCCCGTGAGGCCGCACTGCGACAGCGAGATTTGTCGCAGCCCGTCGGGGTTCATTGCCAGCCCAGATAGTATGCTGATTGCACCTACACAAGGCACATTAAAAATATATTGTACATGTAAAAATCTCCTGATATACAGCTAATATCGCATTAGACTAAAAGCTAGCCTAGGAAAATGGTTAACGATTTTGATTAAGAGCAACGAAACCTACGTACTTAGTATACTAATAGGTACCCATAATCATATAAAACAGGTATAATTCCTATTAGCTCTGGGATTCCCAAACTATGCGCCGCGGCGCCCTGGTGCGCTGTAGACAGTAAGGGCTTGTGCACAAATCACGCGAGGTTCGATAGGGGGGGGAGAGGGGGTCACGAAAAATCACGATAGATCACGTTGTGGGAGGGGGGGTATGTACCCCAATATGGAGACCTCATGTGTATATTTCTATAGTGAACGAAACTAAGGAAACATCTACCACATACTTTTTCTCGGTTTCGTTAAACATAAATCTTCACTTGGCACTTGAAAATAGCGAGTCTAAACAAGATTTACTCTATACAATCCTATTTATCTTAAAATTAAGTCAAATGAAAAATTTAAATAAAAATACACGTGAGGTTATGTGGGGGAAAGGGGGTTAATACCCAAGAACCTTACCAAATATCACCAAGGGGGAGTGGGGGGAGAGTCAAAAAGTAGCCGAAAAAACCTCGCGTGATTTGTGCACAAACCCTAAAGAGGGGCGCCGTGAGGCAATCCTTCTCGCCATCCATGTTACCTGTTACGTATTCTATTTCGAATAGCTAGGATAGGGCGACGAGATGAAACTTTAAACTTGCAAGTGCGCCGCGGACTGAAAAACATTGGAAACTCCCGCATTAGCTTATTACTAGCTCGCTGCGTCTGGCAGCCATTAATTGGCATAGGTCAAAGTGAAAGGCCAGCAAAACTTTTCGGTTGGAAAAAAGGAACGTCCGATCACAGGAAGAGGGCCGAAGTTGTGTTGTTTATAGAGGCCAGGTCCTATACCTTATCATTATTAGAATACCAAATACGAACAAAAACCACTTATTTTCCCGTAAGAGAAATGCCTGGTAATGTTATATATAAGTAAATTAAATACATAATCAATTAAATTAGATTATTATTTTGAGATCGCTTACAGCGATAAGACCACCTGTTTCTAACTTTATTTACACAGTAAATCTGATTTGAATTTGTTTTATAAATGGTGCAATAAGGAATATATACTTACTTAATTATTACAATATTTTCTTTTATGCCGTTTAGCACAGTTTTAATGTCTACCGTTCTCCAATTCTTCCTCAATTGCTCAAAGGTTAACTGGAAGAAATCCCTGAAAGGGATAAGTTCGCCTTTGTACAAATGATGTATGTTCTTTCCCGTTTTATGTTCCTTTTTGTACAATAGTGTTTTACTACTACTACTACAATACTAAATCCAAAACTCTAAAACTTGCGCCCTTCAAGTCACTTGCATTTTCTGACCTCCACCGATTCCCAGCTGCCAGAGGACGCCTGGTTCTAGTATAGCAAACTAACTTGACAGGTGTCGTTAACCTAAAAACTCTTCGCTGCACGCGAGTTCAGGCGTTGAGGCGCAATAACGTCACCCAGTTCCCAGTACCCCGTCCGATCACACATTGAACCATGTGTTCCGAGTGATCCTCAGACATGAGTGATCAAATGCTGGTCTTTCTTGCTGTATTGCAGCCATACGTAACCACCATACAAGCAGCGTACATGTGACATTTCATAAGCTGTGCTTAGCAGTAAACACTCACCTTTGTCTTCAATATGATTCTGCGAAAAGTCGATGGTATGCATCGCTGGGCGACGCCGCGCCCGAACGAGAGCGTGCCCTAACCTCGCCGCATGGTCGTGCCGCAGCGCCGCCGCACGCCAGCTCAGGCGCTGCGGCGCTGGCGCCGCGCAGCGCACGACGCGACACAACGCCTCCCAGGCCTCGCCGCCGACGCGAACGCCGTCGCCACACACGCCGGTGAACCATGTGTTGTGTTGTAACGCGATCAGCAGTGGAATCAGGTCTCTGGAATAGGTATGGTATTTTAGGCTGTGTTCATCCGATGAGCAGAAAACAAAACGAGCAACGTAAATCGGTGTCCTCACCGCATAGTTTTCACTAAAATAAAAAACAGTTTTTATGGGAGGTACAGTCAGCATCAAAATTCTGTAACAGCTTAACAAAAAGAGATGTATTTAATATAGAACAACTAAGACTGTAAAGGATATACTTTTGAATGTGAATTTTAGAAATTTATCTTTTTTTTTTTAAGTTATCTGGGATGTCAGATACTTTTGGCGCGTTGTTTCATCCGCTACTATTGATGCTGACTGAGGTACCCTTAATTTTGTTTCTACTTTTCACCGTTCTTTCGCCATGTATAATTTATGTATACATGGCAAATTGCAGCTTTCTAGCACTAACAATCACGAAGCAAAGCCACGGACAGACGGACGTGGCGAAACTATCAGGATTCCTTGTTGACTACGGAACCCTAAAAAAGTATAATAAAAATAAATACCTACGTATAAAAATGCCTAGGCGATATTTCTCTATGCGCGGTCGCCAAACAAGAAATTTTCAGCTCCAATAACTATCGTTCTACGAAATTTATCACTTATAAGTGGATAATGGCAATAATTACGATTTCAACGTTTAATACATTTTTAAATGAACTGCTTTTGCCACTGTAATGTGCGAATGTTACAGTCGATTAATCAATACGACAATGCAACACTGTTCCGATTCGACAGCCATTGTTCAATCATCAGCGGAAATACCTATTACGCGGGCCAGGTTCACAATTATCTATACGCGTCTGTAAAAATCAGATTCCTAGCTCATATGTATATGAACGCTCAATAAGGAGGCCGTGCATAAAATGTGAGAGGCACAGAGAGTCATGGAGCGCGCCATGCTCGGCATCAAACTTCAAGACCGAGTTAGGAATGTCGAAATCCGACGCAGCACCAAGGTGCAAGACGTTGGATACGTCATCAGCAAATTAAAGTGGGTCGGACGGGACTGTTAATGAACTGAAATAAAAATTACTTTACATGTTGCCAGGCAGAGTGATGGCAGGAGGGCCACAGTGCTAACGGAATGGTGGCCGCTTTCAAACGAAAGGAGTGCCTAGTGTCCGTTGGCTCGTTGGGTGGACGACATTCGGAAGATTGGGGGTCACTTCTGGATGAGATTGGCTCAAGACCGGGAGAAGTGGCGTACTCGAAGAGAGGCTTATACTCAGCAGTGGGCGATAAAAGGCTGATATTATGATGCTCATGATGATATATATCCTGCCACTTGCCTCAAATGACCAGTTAGCTACAACCATAGCACCATTTTGCTTGAAAACAACACCATTACCTTTGATCTAAATGGTCGAAGTCCTTCAGATGTAGCATTCTAATATCGTGCGCCAAGTAGATGGTGTCGATATCCCACGCCACCTCGGCCCTAAAAAAGACATCATTTTAAACACAATTCAGGTGTTACAGTATAATCCAATCCAATCCGCAGTTCCATAGTATACCTAAGAACTACCCTTTGTTTTTAATTAGGTAGGTATTCTAAATTGGTCTACCATAAGAGATTAAGCTATACACCTATATAACCTACGACCTATGACGCGCGCGCAATAAGCACTATCCTAATCCTAATCCGGGCGTCGCGGGTTCAAACCTCGGCTTGTACCAATCAGTTTTATGACACTTTCTTACGAAATAGTTTTTAGGCTGCACTTACTTACGAAATATAATTTGGTATTTACCTACCAGTCATTTTTGGTTGAAGAAAAACATCGTGAGGAAACCGGGCTGATCCCGATAAGACCTAATTTAACCCTCTAGGATGAATTAGGTCAGATGGCAGTTGCTTTCGCAAAAACTACGCTAATTCTTGGGATTTGTTGCCCAGCGGACCCCAAGCTCCCGTGGCAAAAAGCCGGGATAACGCGAGGAAGATGATGATGAACCTACGACCTATGACGGGCCTTTGCTGAAAGTGGTGTTTTTGTTGAGAGTCCTCGAAACGAACGAAATTCAACCTCAATTACTGAGTGACCCATTAGAATATTTGATCGATTTTGACTATTATACGTACAATTAAATTAGACAGTTGAATACATTGTTAACATGAACTTACCTAAACGGAGTTTGGCAAAGATCACACATAGCCGCATATTGATTAGAGAAATCCCCACAAGTAGAATGTTTCCTAGTGCCGCTTACTTGTTGAAGTTGAAACGGTAAATTGACCTGTAAATATATCAAACTTAGTATATATTATGTTAAACCATAAATGTATCAATATTAGTATAGTTTTTAATTATTGGTATAAAAAATTTGAATTTCCATTGTATTGTCCCTGTAAACCTTGCTTCTACTCAAAAGTGTATAAAAAAGTTATGAAGTCTATCACTATGTCACATTTCCAGTCTATAATCTACTATTTAAATAATTACATATATTGGTACATAGATAGGTAACTTTCTTATTCCTTCTAACAAAATTAACAAGTTGAAATTGGCTCAATTACGCATGAGTGTACATTGTAAATGATGAAGTCAATGGACCTTTTGTTGCCAATTAATAACACAAATTAAGGTAATCAGTCAAGCCTAAGGCGCTTAGCACACTGGATCCAATTCACACATCGCTCTGATGTTTGAGCGAGACAATGCTATGCGCGTATTATACTGACATCCCTCTCTCACTTCGCTCCTAAGCACCTAAATTGCACGTAATTTAAGAGTTATAAAAATAGACAGTATTTTTTTTTACCTTGCATATTATATCCTCTATGGGTACATTTGGATATAAGTCGTCAAAGGCAGCAACAAGTGCATGCATAACATTCATAACACCTTCTGATTGCTTTTCTTCACCTGGTAAAAATTATATATTTACCCCCTTATTCATAAACGTGTACTAAAGTTACGATGCCGCTAATAATCGTTTGTCCCTTTCCATCATACCAATACGTCGGAAAGGGACAAACGATTATCAGCGGCATCGTAACTTTAGTACGCGTTTATGAATAAGGGGGTTAAAGTACAAATAAATGCAATTTTAAAAATTGGGTATAAATATTTGTCACGTTTTGATACATTAAAGGTCCCCAGCAAGCTTGGTTCTCAATACAAACGTAGTTACACTCTCATTTTATTTTAAAACAATTAGCTACGAGGGTTGATTGAAAAATTCGCGGCCTGGCCAATTAAAAAAAAAACTTTTTTCTTTTTTCTGACGCCATTTTGAACTGTCATTATTCAACTATCTTCCCGCGAAATTTCAATTGGCGTCTATATTTAAAAGACATTTTACGGCATATTTAAAGTTACGTGTCGGTAGATATCGTGAAAATGGAGAAATTAGAGCAGCGTGCTGTGATTAAATACCTGCATAAAAAAGGATTGACACCGAAGTAAATTTATGATGATATGCAAAGTACATTAGGGCAATCCTGACCATCATATACGATGGTGAAAAAATGGGCAGCTGAATTCAAGCGTGGACGAGATAGTATCGCAGATGACCCTCGTCCCGGGAGGCCAACAACGGTGACTAACACGGACAATGTGGCAATTATATGCGAAATGAAAATGAAAGACCGGCGATTAAAGGTGCGGGAAATAGCTGACATCGTAGGCATCTCTTATGAAAGAACTCAAAATATTATAGTCAACGAATTAGGTTTTTCCAAGGTGTCGGCGAGATGGGTCCCGAGGCTTCTTTCAGTGGAACAAAAAATCGCTCGCCGTACTAATTCACGTGAATGTCTAGACCTGTATGAAGCCGATACTCAAGACTTTTTGGACAGATTTGTAACTATGGACGAGACGTGGGTCCACCACTATACACCAGAGACCAAACAGCAATCGAAACAGTGGGTTCGTCCTGGATCTCCGCCTCCCAAAAAAGCCAAAGCAATTTTGTCGGCCAATAAAGTCATGGCATCTGTTTTCTGAGATGCAAAGGGAATAATAATGGTTTACTATCTCCAGAGGGGTAAAACCATAAATTCCGACTATTACTGCGAGTTATTACGCAGATTACGCGAGGCTCTGAAGATAAAAAGACCTGGAATGTTGACAAAGAAAGTTATCTTCCACCAGGACAATGCACGTGTTCACACGTCACTAAAATCGATGGCGGAGATTGCCAAATGTGGGTTTGAATTATTGCCCCACCCACCCTATTCACCCGATTTAGCACCATCGGACTTTCATCTGTTCCCCAATTTAAAAAAACATATGGGTGGTATGAAATTTTCAAGCAACGCCGAGGTCCAAGCTGAGGTGGATGCCTATTTTGAAGGTCTCGAGGAAATCTTCTTCAAAAGTGGTGTAATGGCTCTGGAATCCAGATGGAACAAGTGCATTCAACTCGACGGGGACTATGTAGAAAAATAAAAATAAATTAAAAAAAACCTCTGTTTTGTTTTTAATATTCAGGCCGCGAATTTTTCAATCCACCCTCGTAGATTGCTCTGAAACTTTGTACTTATAATAGGATAAGGTATATCTAGTCATGTAATTAATTAGTTTATGTAGCTTCAGATATAGTAAAAAATAATACAGTGAATTTAAGTTTTTGATACAAAACTTGTTTGTTATATAACCTGCAGCTATGTAAACTAATTACAGGATACCTTATGTCATTGTATGTTCAAAATTTCATTACAATCTAACACATTATAGATTTAAAATGAGAACTAAAGTCTGTTTGTTTGGGAAGGTGAAATACGGCCCAACTTGCCAGGGACTCTTAAAAATCTTTAAAAATGCTGACCAAATAATTATTTCATTTCACTATTGTACTGTCAGCATTCAATAGATATATCCTGATTGCCAAAGTGGCCAAAATTTTGAAACACATCCTTATTTCTATGGTAATCAAGGTGTCCTACAATATATTTGGCCTAATCCACTATCACTACACAAAGCTATGCTGCATCAAACTGTTAACATGTTATTTAATTGTCTATAAACACACAAAAAAGAAACAATGCAGAATGTTTACAAGGAAAAACATCACATTACTTGGTTTGGTGTCAGTGTCAGCGGCTGCTTAGCATACAATAGTAGCAATTAGTCACTTACCAATGAGAATAGACACTGGTTTGTGTTCATGAATGAGTGTTATCGACAAGTGGTTTGCCTTTTTACTTTCAATTGCCTCTATTTCCATCAAGTGAAATCCATTGTCAACCTAAAAAAAATATTATTAAAAAAAATCACCAAAATAATAATCATGCAATTGCATGAATCAATTGATGAATTGCACTAGAGATCACATGAGCTTCCTCAATTTGATTGATGGGAGTCATTAGGCAGGTCCACACAGAACAAGCAAACACATATGCATGCGAGAAATTGCTTCGTGCATATGCTCGCTCTGTGTGGACCCACCTAATTATTAATGACATGCAAATGGTACTTGCGAGTTCTTACCCTAGTTGGGACTTTGGCTGTTGTTATAAAGATTCTATATGATGTCACAACCTGAAAACATATTACGAAATGACTAGTTATCTATGTAGATATTTATCTGTTATGTCATAATTTTGATATTGTGTAGTCCTATAGTTATTGTCTAGCCTAGCTGTAACATATTTCCTATTCTATATATTTTTTCAACTAATTAGGGGTCATCCATTAATTACATCACACGTTTAGGGGGAGGGAGGGGGTCAAGAAAATGTGACATGTTGAGACAAGGAGAGGGGGGAGTCACAAACTTTACATCAAATATATTGACGACCGGTCTGGCCTAGTGGGTAGTGACCCTGCCTATTAAGCTGATGGTCCCGGGTTCAAATCCTGGTAAGAGCATATATTTGTGTGATGAACACTGAAATTTGTTTCCTAGTCATGGGTGTTTTCTATGTATTTATAATTATATATATCGTTGTCTAGGTACCTACAACACAAGCCTTATTGAGCTTACAGTGGGACTTAGTCAATTTGTGTAATAATGTCCTATAATATTTATTTATTTATTTATATTTATTTATATAAATTCGCTGTACAGTTAAATAACGAGTTTTTAGAACGATAATCAGTCAAAAAGTTTTATGCGATTAATTTTCTTTCCTGGTCAGTTTTGTGTTATAATTACTAATATTTCTTTTGTCCAAAATAGTTTGATAAAATATTAATAGTAACAAATTCGATTCACCAATTTTGTTGCAAAAAAAAAATGCGAAAAATGTGACGTCACACCAGGGGGGAGGGGTTTGCTAAATGTGACCAAGTGTGACAAGGAGGGGGGGAGGGGTAATAAACCTAGAAATTAGTGCGATGTAATATGATTAAGTTTTTTTTTATACACTGTGTTTTTCACGCAAAATACGCACAATGGATGTAGAGTTGCGGAAAAGGCCCTGAAAAACTAAACACTGTTTTTATAGATTCCATTTCCATTAACTCCGGGGTATGCCAAAGTATGTTTAAGGAAACTAAATGGCATAGTTAATTAAAAATATATATATAATTTTTTTATTCTTTTTAATTTTGAAAAAAGTTCTTAAATGTTGCATACAGCATTGTTGTAACACGGGCATCACATTTAGTTCAACCAAATGATTGAAAACTGTGACATATTAAGAGTAGTGGGATAAGTTCACCTCTGTACTGCTTATCCAGGTGCCATATTTATATTTTGTCTTTTGTACAATAAAGACTTTATACATACATACATACATACATAATTATTAATGTCTTTTTTAACATTGATCATCCAAGACATAGTACTTAATTTAGTAGCAAATGTATACACTCATACTAAGCACTAATCTATATGTAAACAGGCCCTAAGGCAACTGTATATGCTTGTAAGGGCCTTATAAGATAAAAAATCTCCAAAATGTAGTTAATTCGAATACTGGTGTCTTTGAGAAAGTTACTTAACACATTCACTGCCGAGAAACCCACCTGGTGGGCGCTCGTGAACTTTGTTCAGATGCCAGACAACCCGCTGGGCAGGTTGTTTTGTACGCAGCTATAGATCACCGATTTCTGGGGTAGTGCGCCGTTTTTTGTCTGGCAGTGAATGTGTTAATTTAAGCTCAGGAATGCACTCTTGAAATTAATGGAAAAAAATGGTGTATATATCTACTTTACCATGAATTTAACTTTTTAGTGTCTGAAGTCAAAACATAAAAATTCACCAACTGTTTCAAATTTCCATTGCAACTGTGTGTTATTATACTAAAAATAATTAAAAAGTCCATTATAAAGATAAACTACAATGAGTTCATATACTACAATCTTTCAAAGCATCTACAACAACAATAAATTCCATGTATCTTATCTAACATAACAATAACAAACATTCTGTCATACATTGTTTTTTAGAATACACATTGAACAGCCAAGCATCTAATCCACCAAATCATCAGTGAAATTAATTAGAGTTAACATACAGAGGATAATTCAGGCTACCTATTTTATATTGGGCTCACAATGACCACTTGCCTGTGGGTGTGTGTTCACAGGGACCACTACACAGCCGGGCAATATGTATGACACACCTCAGTGACTCACACTTGTTAAGAATTTATTATCAATGAATATGAAGCCAAAAGATTATAAGTTTACACACAAGTTTGTAGGTAGTACAATTCTTTTTTGCTAAATATGCTGGCTATTTACAAACCTATCAAAAATTAGGACAGCTATGTACAAACACAAGAAAATTGATGATTTTTACTATAGGAGAAGAGACAATATTTATAATTTTCATAGAAATCCCAGATATTTATTTACAAATAATTTTGAATAGTGGTTTGCTGTTTGTATTAGGTACTCACCAATACTTTGTTATCAACTTTATCTCCTCTCGATTCCATGCGAACAAGGGATTTGAAAAGTATTTTAACATTTTTACCCAGGACATTACTGATGCTGTCTGCAATGTAATAATAAAAAAATATTATCCTCAAACAATCATCACTCCGAAAATATTTTTACGTATACTTTATTATAAAACAAATAAATCTGATATATTTGGTTCTTAAAAATCTTAATTTATAAGGGAAATTAATACGCACCGCTTAATTCTGTGGATATATGAGATTTTGTTGACATTTTTTTTATTTTTTTCAATGTCATTACATCAATAGAATGTAATTATTTTCAATACACAGAGCATCCATACTTATCACAGTACTTTTATAAAAAAAAAAAAACTTAGTGTTAAATCCTAATTATTTCGTAAAAATACGGAAATCATAAGGCATTTCGATAGAATAATGGAAATCCGACTTTACACCAAAAATCACTCACAACACACACACCTTGGCTCAATACGTACGCACACAGATTAAATTTAAAAAAATCAAACCTACCACAGTATCCTGCACAGAGAAGAAATAATAAAATCCTAGGAAAGAACATACATTTAAAATGACTGTACACGATCGGACCATATCATACAGATTCACTTGGTAGTTCATATCAAAGAGTAGTATAAAGGATTCATATCAAAGAATATAATATAACCAGTCAAACAAACTTTGGCAGTAGAAAAAGGCACGAAATTCAATTTTTTTATAGGACGTTAACCCGCCGCGCCTACATTTTTTAAATTTGCCGCTTTTTTCTGCTGACGAAAATGGCATGACAGACTTTAGTACTGACTAGGGATCATTTAGTCTGGCCATAGAGGTACTCAATAAGTATAAAGATGAAATGGTAGAGCCGTCAGATGACCGAACGAGATGCTCTTATGGAACTTTCAGTAGGAATAGCAGAGAAAGCGCCATGATTGTTTGTCGTTGTCACAGTCTAATTTTTTTTCCCCACCGTAAATTTTAATATGGTTTATGGTGGACAACAAATAACCCGACCAAATTACGTAGATTGTTTTTGGTATGTTGTCAGGAATGTTAAAATGTGTTTTTAAACTTTTTAATTTTGCGCATTGTATATATTCTGTCCCTCACGGGCGCACGTGTATAGCTCGTCTATGTGATCCTACCATCTATGATTTTGGCACACCCAGTTTAGAATGGCACACCCAGATTAGGTCAGGTAGGAAAGCACCAGTTACATCCGCACTCTCTGATATCGGGCCTGATATCAGACCCGATTTCAGGCTCGATAAAAAATATTTTTCCGTTGCACCAAATATCAGCACATCGTTTACAATATTTGAAATGTAAAAAAATTGTTCATATGCAAAAATATCAATCATTGAATATTTTTGGCAATTAGAGACAAAGTATTTTTTTACATTTGAAGCCCCCTCCAGACTATGCGCGTGAATCGCGGCGCGACTTCGTGGAGCGAACATACAGCGACGGTGACGTAGACTCCACACCAGTGAGTATTATATTCTTTGCTCCACACTCGCACAACTTCACGGCGATTTCACTGTTTGGTTCACGGCAAGATGGCGCCGAAGCGTCAGCTGATCGGATTTAGTTTGCGGCAAGGCACTGATTCAAACTGTGAACTGTTAAATTGATTTTTGGTTGATCAAGTTCGCACCCAATATAACAGTTCAGACAGTTATGACAGTTCAGATTCGTGAGCGAATCGCGGCGCGAAGCGATCGCGAGTGTGGAGTCTTGCAAGTTCCCGCTTCGCGTCTCCTTTGGAGCGGGCCAAATACCGACAAAAAACGGGGATTAAGGCGCGAAGGCGTGAACAATCTGCGAAATCGACGCGAGGGCCCTCCACACTCGCGTTCGCGGCTTCGCGCCTCGATTCGCGGACGAGTGTGGTCCCAAGGTTGAATCAGTGCCTTGCCGCAAACTAAATGCGATTAGCTGTCGCTTCGGCGCCATCTTGCCGCGAACCAAACTGCGAAATCGCCGTGAAGTTGTGCGAGTGTGGAGTCTACGTCAACGTCGCGGTATGTTCGCTCCGTGAAGTCGCGCCGCGATTTACGCGCATAGTCTGCAGGGGGCTTTACAGTCAGACGTTCATATTTTTCATGAGGATCCATTTTATTGCGTTACACAGACGATTATTACGTACATGAAAATATGCTCCTGTCAAAACAAAACTTTTTATTTGAATGGCTTTGAAACTTTATCAGATAGTTTTTAGGCCTCAAATACAAAGTTTGACACTTATACGGAGAGTTTAATTATGAAGTTTTTGTTAGAGAGAGACTAAGCAGAGAGCAGTAGCATGAATGGAGCACAACGGATGAATCTTCAATGAATATATTTCATAAAGTAGTTAATACAATTAATCTAAATATATTATAAGTAACATAATAACAACACAGACTGTTTTTTATCAAGTGACAATTGATTGACTTAACAGAGTTCAAATCTATATTCTAAATTTGAAATATAAATTGTGGCGTGTAGCTTACAACCTTATTTCAACACTCCTCCTGAATATAGAAGCCCGACTGGTGGCAAGAGGCTTCAGTCAAAGGTGGGGCATTGATTATAATGAGACTTTTTCGCCTGTTGTACGTCACAGTTCATTGAGAATGCTAATGGCTTTAGCAAGCAAGATTGGACTGAACATAGATCAGATGGACGTTAAGACTGCTTTCTTGAATGGAAATCTGAGTGAAACTGTTTACATGAAGCAACCTGAAGGCTTCGAAGTCAAAGAGAAGAGGGACTATGTATGTCAACTTAACCGTTCGCTTTACGGATTAAAGCAAGCACCTCGAGCGTGGAACAATAAACTTGACAGTGAATTGAAGAAACTTCAATTTAAACAATCCAAAAATGAACCATGCATTTACACAAGATCAAAAGAAAACAAGATCATCATTTTAGCAGTTTATGTGGATGATTTGTTGATTTTTTGGAATGATGAAGACGAGCTTTGTAAGGTCAAGAGTGACCTCATGTCCAAATTTGAAATGAAGGATCTTGGAAAAGCTGCATTAATTTTAGGAATGCAGATAACTCAAACAAAGGATGTCATCAAAGTTGATCAGGAGAGGTACATCGAGAAACTTCTCAAGACTTTTAGAATGGAGGACTGCAAGACAGCAGCAACTCCGGCAGCTGCTGGATGTCACTTAAAGAAGTCAGATCACAAGCCTGATGATAGGATCCCATATCAGAATCTTATAGGATCTCTGATGTACTTAGCAGTATGTACGAGGCCAGACATAACGCATGCAGTCAGTATTTTGAGCCAATTTAATACTTGCTATACAGAAGAACACTGGGTAGCAGCAAAGCGTGTGCTCCGCTACTTAAAAGGAACGAAATCTCGTGGGATAGTGTACTCCAAAAGATGCAGTGCTGACAGATTCATCCAAGGATATTCAGATGCAAGTCACGGAGGTGATGAAGATAGAAAATCATGGACTGGCTACACCTTTATAGCTCAAGGAGCAGCTGTCTGCTGGCAAAGCATCAAGCAGAGGACAATAGCACTATCTACTGCAGAGGCAGAATACGTAGCTATGTCAGAAGTTGCAAGAGAGGCAATATTCCTCAGAAGGTTAATTGCAGAAATCACCAGAAAGGACGAGGAACTCATTTCTATCTTCAGTGATAGTCAATCCGCAATAGCGATTGCAGACAATCCAGTGCATCATCAGCGGACGAAGCACATAGACATACGTTATCACTTTGTGAGAGAAGCGATCATGAATGGGCAGATAACAGTTACGTATGTTCAGACAGATCTTATGATTGCTGATGCACTAACTAAACCTTTGTTGAAAGGAAAGTTTGTATGGTGTACAAACAAGTTAATGGGCATGCAAGGTGATTGAATGTATTGATGACAGTATAGTCTATATTCAGGAGGAGTGTTGAAATAAGGTTGTAAGCTACACGCCACAATTTATATTTCAAATTTAGAATATAGATTTGAACTGTTAAGTCAATCTATTGTCACTTGAGAAAAAACAGTCTGTGTTGTTATTATGTTACTTATAATATATTTAGATTAATTGTATTAACTACTTTATGAAATATATTCATTGAAGATTCATCCGTTGTGCTCCATTCATGCTACTGCTCTCTGCTTAGTCTCTCTCTAACAGTTTTATTAAACATTGGTTTATTAAATACAAATATTTTTTTTAAGTTATAAATTTCATACGAGTTGGTCGAGTTGTCTCAAACTCTAGTGACGCCATCTACAATTAGCTTTCAGCCGCCTTCCCCATTGCCAGAAGTAATCAATGTTTGATATTTTTGCATATGAACCATTTTTTTACATTTCAAATATTGTAAACGATGTGCTGATATTTGGTGAAACGGAGAAATATTATTTTTCGGGCCCGAAATCGGGTCTAATATCAGGCCTGTTAAAGTGTGGATGTGATGTAAACCAAGTTTGATCGTGTAAAAGCACTTTAACATAGTCATAGACAAAACCGAAAAAAAATTGAGCAAAACGTCAGTTGTCTATTCCTCTCTCTTTTGTCCATTCCATAGACACTAGACAATCAAGACAAATCTGTCAAATACAAACAAAATATATTCATCGGTTCAATGAATATAAAGTGTATGTATAAATACAGCAAATGTGAACTATATAAAGTTAATTTGTAAAATAAATTCCCGCTGTTAACCGTTTACAACTTCATTTTATAATACAGAAAGAGAATTTAATCGAACCAGCGAGTATTATTCGACTGTACAAATGAACAAAAATTACGAACGCTGTACCCATTGTAATCGTCGCAAGTGGCTAACGACGGGATGTCTCCGAAAATGGCTAAAACCAATGGAATGTAAACATTTACAACGAACTATCGATACCAAAAGAGATTACACTAATGCTGACATAGTTCATTGTGTATTTTTACCCGAACGAAAACCTCCGATGAACCCTAGTAAGTTCGTAAAGTTTTGGAAAAACAAACTGTTTATTTCTGGTAGTGTGAGATCTCTCCAAAGATATTTCGGCAATAAAAACAATGATGAGGATTACATATGCAAGATGACAAAGAGCAAATGTAGTGAACCCTCGACGTCATTGGAAAAGAGTCCAGTATCAATTATTGATAGTGAGGATAAGAAAGTCGTTGAATATAATAAACAAGTAAAGTGTCAACATTCAGATGGTCACTCAGTTCTTAGAGGACACCATCAACATGCGTCACTTGAAACATGCGCCATATACTGTCAGCTGTCCAAGTGAGTACATAGTTTTATTTATTTATTTATTTACAATAACGTTACAGCTATCATGACAGTTGCCCAATGCGATAGTGTAGCAAATATTAGCCTAGGTGCATAAATATAATTAATTCTAAGAACTATAACATATTAAAAACAAAGTGACTTTAATTAATTCATTCTCAGAACAATGGAATACATTAATTCAGGTAGCAACATGATTTATCTATCTATTCGGCCCATATCCACTCACTGAGTGCATTGTTTTAACCTCTTAACTGGCAAGACTGCAAAAAAACCTCAATTCTAGACTCATTGCCAATCTATTGTACTAGAAATCCCTTTGAAATCTTGAAGTCAGTTAAAAAGATGATGTTATAGGGTGGTCTTATTTGAGACATTGCCCTATTAAGGGGCCAGAAATATTTACATAATCTTTGCTCTTTGGTAACAACACAGCTAAATGTTCTATTGCATGATTCAATTTAGTGACGGTCTGGCCTAGTGGGTACAGGGTTTCAATCCAGGTAAGGGCATTTGTTTGAGTGATGAACACAGATACTTATTTCTGAGCCATGGGTGTTTTCTTTGTATATCACTATGTATTTATTATATATGTATGTCTATCACCACCTAGTACCCATAGTACAAGCTTTGCTTATTTTGGGGCTAGGTTGATCTGTGTAAGATTGTCCCCAAATATTTATTTATTTATTTTCAGGCATGGATGGTATTGGGGTGGTATATCATCTAGTGAGGCAGAGGAGCTGTTAGCAGGTCAACACGATAATGTGTTTCTGGTGCGAGATTCGTATGACTCCCGTCATATTCTCTGTGTGTCTTTTCGCTGTGTGGGCCGCACTCTCCATGCTAGACTCCGACATGCAAATGGACTATTCTCATTGAACAATGAAACATTTGTGCCAGCAAATAGGATATCGGAGCATTGTTCTGCTGTAGATGTGAAATCTAACCTTTTCGAAATGCCAGTGAAACTAGCAAGGCCTTTGAACAGGTAATTAATTATTATATCCTTTAAGTAGTTCTTATTGTTTTGCCAGAATTTGCAGTTTTATTGCTATACTTGAAACTAAATTAAATATAATTTATTATGTATTTATAATTCTTATTCATAGTTACTAGACTTAGTGTAAGGCCTGAGTGGACACTCAAAGCGGAGCATTTGGCAGGGTGTGCAGCGAGGCATTGGGCTCACATGTGATTTGAGCTGCATGCACTAAGGCCGCTCATATACATTTGCATTTGTTTAACATGCACGCCGGACACTCCGCTCCGCTGCACACCCAACTTGAGTGCCCATTCAGGCCTTACACTTAGACATAACATCCAATTTTAAGATACAGTAATAGTAACAGGGACTTTCTCAGGGCTGTGATTGCCAGGTTGAGAATATTTGATTTCAAAGTTATAAACATCCCCTATTTTTTTTATTTCAGATTTGCAAGACTTGACTCACTTCAAATGATCTGCAGATTTGTGATACGGCAAACTGTCTCGGCGAATATATGGAGCAAATTACCACTCCCGCCTAATTTGATCTCTTATGTGTCTACAGGCAGTGACTACATAGTTGTTTCATAAATTAGACAAAGCAATTATTGTGCCTTCAAATGTTCAATGTACCAATGTTGTAAGCCTACTCATACTGAACTATATCAAAATGTAAAAAGTATTTATACATTTTTATACAAAAAAATATTATATTTTAATATTAATGGCATGTGTATTGTTATGTATGGACTTGTTATGCATGTGGTGTATTATTAGTGTTTCAAGATCATGAAAAAATGCAGAAAGATTTGGTAAATAACTATATTGTCCTAAGCCAAGTAAACTAACAATACTGCAGTCAAGAAAATTATTATGTACCAATCCTTCAGTTGAAAGTGACCTTGTTTTCTTATATAATATAATCTCCAAATTACTTCAGTGGATTTATTCCCAAAACATTTTTAGCCTGAAAAAAAGTCAACATTAGTATTAGGTTCCAAATATAATACAATTAGTGTATTTTTGTAATTTTGAAAACTTCAGAATGTCTGATACCTCTAAAAATTTACTCTAAACATGATGGAATCATAGGTGATTTTCAGAATTACTCAATTAACTTAGCATTCAGTGCTACTTAGAATAGAAAGTGCCTTCAAAGAAAATCCTTACTGTAACAAAAGCAGCGCTTAGCGTTTGTGGTGTGGCCGAAACTGGGTTCAAACTGAGTGCACTTTGCAAAAGCTCTGCGTCTCTGATGCGCGACGTGATGAAACTCTTCGTCGCTGTGTTGTTCGGGCTGCTGTCTGTGAGGTAGAATAGTTCTGATGCTTTGTAGATTCCAGCCAAACCCACACGACGAATATACCAATTAAACTGAAAAAATTGTAACATATATTTACTATATCTATAATTCCATTGTCTATCGTCTTGTCTTCTCGACTAATATTAACGGTCCGACTTTCATGGTCGTCTTTCCGCGAGTGGCATATTTTAACATGGGGCGCGGCGCCAACCCTGGGCCTACAAAGCAACCATGAGGTTCAGCTAGCTTGTGCCGCCCTTCACGCGCCGATGCACTGGGACTTCCTAGGGCCAAATCTGCTGTGAGTAATTAAGTACCACAAGATAAAAGCCACTACTATAGCAATACTTACGTCTACACTCCGGTCTCCTGAATGGTAGCAGATATCATCAACTAACGAGAGCAAAGTCGCTAAACAGTTAGGAACATTGTTTGGAAGGGCTTGAATGGCCATTGCTTTCGGCCATGTACTTCTGCAACATAATATAAGAAAATTATAGTGATTGTTTTGATATTTCAAAATAATAATAAAAACCGGCCAAGAGCATGTCGGGCTATGCTCAGTGTAGTCTACTAAAATAGACATTTTGCAAAAACTCAAAAATGGCTAAACCAATCAGGTTCGCTGTAGTTATCTTCAGCATAATAATATATATTCTATTCTAGGCTTAAAGGTTTCACTTTGAAAAAAAAAAAATTGTTGAAAATTTTGAATAAGAGCATACTTACTTTACTCTTTGATAAGAGCTATAAACCTAGATTTCCATTGTGTCAATAATACTTATACTAAAAGTGGAATAACATCGGACGAGTACGTGCTCTACTTCTCTCGTAAGCAAGTTTTTAGTCTTATATTATATATTTCGACAGACTTAGTACCTCATCAAACATGAAAAACAGTTAAAAATATTCAAGCGTTTCATAACTCGATGTCTTAATTAGGATAACAACTTACTTGTAGGGTTCAATCATAAAAAGCCTTGTCATGATTGCATTTTCTATAAATTTTGTGGGTACTTTTGACTCCCTTACTTGATCTTTGGGCCACTGAAATCAACGTTAACTTTTAGTCCATTATATGCAGACGTATTTCATATTTAAATATAAGTGGATCTACTTACACTCTTCATTTGCTCGACGAGACTGTCATTGCACTTAACGTTGAAATAGTGGATCAAGTCGCCCCCTCCATTAGGGAAGAGCCCGTGCGCCACGCCGGGGTAACCAGCCGCCTCGGCACCAGCGCTTAGCGATTCTACGGACCAACTATTCTTGGTAACAAATTCTAGAGCCTTCTCCAAAATTCGATTCTTAACACTTTCTTCATACTGATTTTCCTCCTGCTCAGTTGTCACTGTTGTAGCTGGGGCTTTAATTTCTTTCTCAGCAATCTGACTGTAGTATCTTATTTGTCTTTGGGTGTTTTGTAAAGCAACTGTTGCAAGTGGTAATACAAACTTACGACCATTCCTTATGGCTGTTGACAAAATGAATCCTTGATTAAAAAAACTGGTTAGAATTCATAGATGCTAAGGTTTGGTGCACAATATATTTAAAGAAAACAACATGGAACATTCAAATGTAGTACTTATTTATTTCAAAAATACTCTTACAAAACAATAGTACCTGGGCGACCGAGCATTGCTCGGTTATAACTATTTATTGTAATATGGTGGTGTATAGGTGATAATCTTAACTACATTTTTTTACTACATTAAACTTGTCTAAAACAATAAAAATTAAAAAATTATATATAAACTTGAACATATAAAAAAAAAAGTTAGTCACCGGGCGAGATTCGAACCCGTAACACTCGTTTAGCAGTCCGCGTCTTAACCCGCTGGACCAGACGGACAGTGGCCGGCAACACGAAATTAGCGACCATATTCTGCGTCGAAAGAAAAACGCATGAAAACTCGAAAACACGCGTTTTCCCAAACATAAGACTAATCTAGATCGATTGTTTACCCCCAAAAACCCCCATATACCAAATTTCAGCAAAATCGTTAGAGCCGTTTCCGAGATCCCGGAAATATATATACATATAATTATATATACAAGAATTGCTCGTTTAAAGGTATAAGATATTTATATGTTGACAGTGATACATTCAGATAAACGTGCCACAAGACCATCCATTAAATGGAAACAATTCAGAGCAGAATTTATTATTTCAATCTTTTGTTCATCAGGTATGCTATCCAATGGATTTCCACCAACATTGATAGAAATTTTGGTTTCTACAAGGCCTGTACCCTCTTTCACATCTTTCAGTTTAACTTCATAGTGTGCTTTTGATAAATTTAATGCATTCCTCAAAGTACTTAGATAGTCTGACTCTATGTATGAGTAACACTCTTTGATTCCAGTAACATTTGCTTTGTCTCTTAAAACTAAATACCTTAGGAAGTTTAACACTGATAATATTTGATCACTCAGTTCCATCAGATCTGATTGTGCTCCATGAGGCATATGACACACTTTTTTAATCAAATCCATCATTTGAGGGTAAGTGAAACATGCTGGCATTTCAGTATCTTTAAATGCATCATCTATAGCATTCTTAAGAAGGGTTATGGCATATCCAATCATTCCTGTATGATTTGAAGTTGAAATGATGTATTTGATCAACATGCATCTTCCGCCATATTCAAAACAGTTAATGTGCTTGCGGATGGTATTCACTGCAGTTTTTCTAAGACTGTCATATGATGCAAATATAGCTACATTAATCAATGCCTTGCATAAATTGAAATGAACTGCGGCTGATAATAAAGTGTGAGAAGCATTTGTTGATAATCTCTTCACAAGAGCCTCACATAAGGTCAATCCTTTGGACTGTGGGCCATATTCTGGGCAATTCAGTAAATAAATGACACACAGCATCCCAGTATGCACAATGTATTCTGTAGCATAGACTTGTGGTATAACATTGTCAGGCAAATCAAATTGTGAAGATAGGACAACATAGTACAAGCCTGAAAGTGTAAGCATATTCAGTTTCTCTTTATGATCATAAGGTGGTTTTTCTTCATCACTCTCAGATAATTTAGACTTGGTATTGTTTTTGTTACAAATTTCAACATATTCAAGAAACTTCAGTATGTTTTTCTCCAATGAACAGATATCTTTCACAATTGTAGTGCAGCATAGTCTAGCTTCACTTTGTTCATTGTTTTCAATATCCAAATCCAAATAGATCAAAGGTTTGCCAAGGAGGCTAATTAAAAATGCAGCTATTATCTGTTTGGTTCTAACATTACATTCAGGTGCTTTTAATTCTTCAATAAAGGGTTGATAAAATGGAGGTATCAAGGAGTAAACTCGAATTATCCTCCTGATATTAGGGTCACACTCTGCCAGTAAGCGTGCCTTGCCCTCCAGCAGAAATTCAGGTGTGGGAATATTTTCAATGTAGGTACTTATGGAATTTAAGCTCCACTCCAGGGATCTCCCTCTTTTAGCCGACAGTTTCTTTAGAAGCTGTTGCAGTGGAGTAAGAACTATTCCAAACTGAGCATCATTCTTAGCCACTTCCACTTGTTCTATAAACTCCAGTAGTGCTTCTTCTGGCGTTGCTTTCTGGATAATAATAGCCAGCAGTTTTTCACAAGTGCTGTACAGTGAAGGCTTTATAACTATGGTCTCATCTTGTATCTTGCCTACAGCTATCGAGATCATGTCCCAACAATTTTCCTTGAAACTGCTCGCATATTTTTCTTCATTATGAACACTGAGAACTTCTTTATACTTTCCTGAATCTAATAATTTAGACACTAAGTCCACAACATCTACAGTATCACTCATTGCGACCGTTGATATGTAGCCGGATCAACCATCAAGCCGTCAATGATTTCTGAAATAAGTCAAATTGTATTCTAAAGGACAAAAACCTTGTTGACGCAGTTGTTACCTCGTGAGTTATGGAAAAACAATTGCTACTTACAACGAAAGATGCACGGTAACTTGCTCATGCTGAAGGTATAGCAATAACAAGATAACACACTGTTACTATGATATTAGTAATTACTCTTCTGTTGAGTTTGTAGATATTACAGCTGAAATGATAATTTAAAGCCAAAAATTTCTTAGCGCAGCGTGAAGTGTGCTGACACCTGACAGTGACGAGAAATTTGGAAATTACGTTTCGTTACACCGTTAATATATCCTGTCACTCCAGAGATTCATATACTAGCCGTGTCTTAAGCGGGCCACTCACACACCTGCCGCAGGGGCAATATTGGAATTGGACCCTTAATTGCCCCCTTAATTGTGATGTGTGTAGAGAAGCAGGGGCAATTTTTAGATTGGGCCTGCAGCAGGGCGGCAGGGGCGCAAGACCTTCCTAGCTCCCTAGATTGTATCTACCGCCCTGCTAGGTTGTTACATGTGTAGTACGATTGGGGCAATTCCAGTCAGTTCATTGGCGACTACCGAACCAAACGGAGGTCACTTGTCACAATGAATAAAGAACGTGAAATTTGGACACGGATGAATAGATGTAAACAAAGGCCGGACCCATGTGGGATAAAAAAAAACAAAAAATATTCTGACCGCGACACGCCAAACCAAACTTTCGAATTAATGTTCGAAATATATCGCGAACTCGCCAACGGTGTAGACATTACAAATTAAAAAAAAAATATTGAAAACATACGCACGTCTTACTCGCGTGAGTTGAAAAAGGTCAGTATTTCCTTTGCAAATACCTATATTTAAGTGTAATAATATATTATTTTCCTTTTACAATAGTTGCTTTGATAACACAGGAGCCATTCTCGTCGACGTGCGTTCAGCGGGGCTATCACTTACACACTGAGTGGCAGGCTAGTGTGTAGAAAATAGCCTAAAATTGCTCCAACCGCCGTGCGACCGGTATTGCCCCTGCGGCAGGTGTGTGAGTGGCCCGCTTTATCCAACCTCGACATTGGCAGAATCATCAACACCTTGATGGAGCCATAACACGAAAAATTAATTGATTGGGTTTCATAAATAAATATTATACCAAATAAAGCTAGCTTAATTATTCAAACAGCTTAAATTGAACCAAAGTACTTGTATCAAATAGAAATTTGTTTTTGTTGCGTGAAATGGAGTGTACAAAACAAAGGTATAAAATCTACTACTACTTTTCTACTATTTTTCAAGAAACGTTCTAATACTTATATTTAATGTATCAAGTTAACTGGGGTGTCATGTGACTAGCTCCATAAATGATTATATCTAAACATGCAATTTATACACACAAAACTGTTTTCTTTAATTTGAATTGATATTATTTAAAATGTATGATTTTCTATTTTATATTTTCACTATTTCAAACATTTTTTGGCATAATAATAGCGTGAAGTCGTACAATATGATTGACATCAACTGACAATTCGGGCACTGATGAGCCGAGACACACAAGCAAACAGAATGTATAATAATTATGTATTATAAAGGTTTTAATAATCTGCTGTAATTATTTAAATATAGTAAAAATGGCAGCAAAGCAGAAAAATATTTTTACTCGAAGTAAACCATTGATGAACATTTACAGTGGTGTAGATCACGAAGGAAAAGAGGTGATGTAAAGTGGGAGGTTCAATCAAAATTATCAGTGATGTTCTTTGATTTTAACCCCTGGAACGCCGAACCGACAAACATACTTGTACCCGTTAAATGCCTAGTGCCGGATTCGTCCCATCCCCCTCAAACGCCGGATAGGCTCGCGTACGTGCACCCGTTGACTGCCGCGAGTTATACTCATATTGCATTGAAATGCAAGTAATATAAAACTCTATTTGTAAGTGTTTAGATCTCAAAATTAAGTTAGAATATGCTAGAATAAATTTGGTGACTGATAAGGCACAAGGCAGTTGAGACAGTTTGTACAGATCCGGGACTAGGCAGTAGACGGGTACAAAAATTGAAGACCCTCTGGCAATTGACAGGACTGGTACGGATCAGGCACTAGGCGTCCCAAGGGTTAATTGATTGTGCATCATTTTAGGTGGAGGTTCGTGAAGATGCGGAACAGTTGGTTAAGTGGCACGAGATATCGGATGCATTGGTCGCGGCTGGGTACTATCGCGCCCAGTTGCAGGGTCTGTCAGCTTTCGACAAGATCGTCGGCGGGCTGTCTTGGTGCATAGAGTTGTGTGATATTGACGTGGATGTCAGTTTACTCTTTGAGGAGAACCTTACTATTGGAAAAAAGATGTAAGTAGGGATATTGTTTGTTTGTACCTGTAATACATTTAATATTTTGAGAAGCTTGTTAAAAACCATAAGCTGCATTCATCACAAAAATTGTGCAAATATAGATTTTTCAAAGCAAAGTCAGTTAAGGCCTTTTGTCAATGATGTAAAGTCTATATTATTGTTAAACCATATCTTTCATCTGTAATTATATTAGCGCTACTAGCACTATTCCACTTACTAGGGGTTAACCGGTTAAACCTAGAGTTACCATGGTTACCAGTACAATTTGACACTGGGTTCATTAACCATTCTTTAACTGGTTAACCCTGGGTTAATGGGATGGTGCAAGTGGCGCTTAGGCCCACTTGCACTACTTCACAAACCTGGGGTGAACCAATTAAACCTGGAGTTACCACGGTTACCAGTATAATTTGACACTGGATTAACAGTTTAACCGCTTAACCCCATGTTAGAAGGATGGTGCAAGTGGCGGTTAGTGACACATATTTTAACTTTTTTTTTTCATTTACCAGTGCACTAACAGAAAAAATAGTTAAAGTACTGCCTTCTATGAAATGCCCATTCATAATTGAGCCTCATCAAATCCAAGGATTGGATTTCATCAACATTTACCCCCTCATACAATGGCTTATCAAATACTCAAGTGAGTTCCGAGAAGCAAAAGAAGATGAGCTCCGGAAGTTTGCTGTGATGCAGTATGACAAGGAACACATCTTTGAATCAGATAGAAAAGTATTTGAACAAAAAGAAAGATTGCTGAAGAATTTATCTGTTTTACAAGTAAGATAACTATATTGCCACTTGTAACTCAGTGTTCTCTCAAATCTAAATCAATCATATTTTGTTTTATTTTTCAGAATTTATACAAACCATGTAGAGTACGCAAAAGGATAGGTGGTCTGCCTGCAAATGAACTGGAGCAGGTTAATGCAACCCTCTCTGAATATGACCAGAGGATGCTCCTTCATATCACCACACAACAGGATGAGAGCAAAAAGGATGAGGGACTTGATTTCCTGGTAAGTTTAAATTAATTTAGTATTAATTACGAGTTACACTAATTGCCGCAGCAAACATGTAAACTAATCAATTAATTAAAATTAATTTAAAGAAATAACAAATTTTTTGACAACTGGTTTGGCCTAGTAGGTTGTGGCCCTGTTTATGAAGCTGATGGTCCTGGGTTCAAATGCTGGTAAGGGCTATTATTTGTGTGATATGTGATGCTAAATAGCTCTGGCAACCTTACTCACCGGCAGGAACACAACACTATGAGTAGGGTCTAGTGTTATTTGGCTGCTGTTTTCTGTAAGGTGGAGGTACTTCCCCAGTTGGGCTCTGCTCTAGATCTGGAATGACATCCACTGGCTGTGCCCTACCACACAAAGTGAGATGACCCATACCTCTCTTTTGGACGTAGTTTAAGGACATACCCGGGTTCTAGGACTGTAATTCTAACATTTTCTGCATATGTAATTTTTTTAATGATTGTTTCAGTATGACTATGAAAAGACATTAGCTGATCCATCTAAAATAACAACTGAAGTAAGTATCCCAAACAAAATGTGATAATCCTACAACTAATTGTGTTTACTGACTCTTAGTTTACATTTATGTGTTCATCATGAGTATTTATCTATATTATTGCCTAAAACTCGACCCAAAGATCGCCTTTGCTCAGTTTGGGGTTATTTAAGTCTGACCGTGTAAAATTGTCTCCCAAAATGTTTTTTTTATTATTATGAATTATATTATGTATTTTATTGTTACACTCTAATTAATTTACATATAATTTTAGACTGATAGGTTTACAAAGAATCAGCAGAATAATGTGGATGCTGCAGAGACCAAAATTCACTATGCTGTGTTACACTCGGAACTCACCGGAGAACTTTCTAAAGAGCTGGAAGAAAGTGAAAAGCTCAAATATTCAGAGGAAGTAGACAAGCTCACGAAAACTGTTGATGCTATGGAGAAAGAAGTAGAAAAAACAAAGAAGGAACATGAAAGTAGAATGGAAAATGCAAAGCAGGAGTATGCTAGTGTTTTAGAAAAGTTGCAAAAAATTACATATAAGATGATGAACTCTGATGATAGTAGGTAAGTCTAGAAGAGCCCAGGATGAACTTTACCTAGCACATTCACTGCTAAGAACATTGTGTGTTCATTTGTTATTGGAAATGGGACGCTTGGCACTGAAAGTGTTAATTAAAGCTCTCATTCCTTTAAATGTATGAAGTAGCACAGTGGTTTTAGCAATGAATACCATAAATTATTGGAAAAGAGTTTACATAAACCACTTGGTTGGTGGTGATGCATGAATACAGGATCTCACCTAAACAGTACAAATCTCCATCCCTACTTGTTGGCACTTTTGGAGCATTTTGACTGAACTGTAACATTTGGTTTTAGTGACAACAATGTGAAGAAATTCTATAAGACATTGAAGGAACTAGCGCGGGAAAGAAATGAATTATTACAACTAATCCAGCACAGGGAGAAGGAAAACAAGAAATTGCAAGAAGAATTAAGGTAAATATTTTTTTTTCTTTTTATTGGAGAAACAACAGAAGTATGCGACAGGATAATAGAGGTTACATTGTTAGGTACAAACAATATAGAGATGAACACTTACTTCCTTAAACGCTCTCACTAAAACATATATAAAATAAACGGACTTAACTAAAAGGTATGTTAACCTCTTAAGGCCCAGCCATAGAAATGAAAAATCCAAAATTTGCCACTGGAATTTGAACCTATAGTGCACGGAATACAGTAGATTTTATTTTGTTTGAAAATTACACGAAACAAAACAAATGCAACTCTGTCCTAATTGAATATGATTTAAATTTCATCGAACTGAATAAGTCCTATAGGTAGGACCTTGGGCCTTACGAGGTTAACATACAAGTTTACCAAGTGTTGTAGACCATGCTTATGTATGTATATTATAATTTAGGTACTAAAATTTAAATGGAGAAGATAATAAAACTAGCAAAAAGTCGAAATTAAGTACTGACAACCAATTTGCGCAATATATTATTAAGTACATTGACAGTACTGATAGTAGCAATGATGACGACACACTACTGATGAACATTATGTTGGCCGTTGAGAATATTGAGTATTTGATAACGGAATTTGGGCCTAGTGACATTGAATATATCGATGGAAGTAAATTCTTTATTGTAAGTGTTACAAATACGACGTAAGGGGGCTCGCAAACCGGCGTTACTAGAGGTGGTGGGAACCGAGAACAAAGCATTAGAGCGCGAGCTGAATCGAGCTGGGACTCTGAACCGTATCTGCTCCAGCAGTTCCATACTGTTAAAATGCCCTTGCATATTTTATAGACAGTAATTGCGTCACAGCATTTGCGTCTGGTCTCTAATGAATGCAACTTATAATACTGCAACAGATCAATGTATGGTAGTCGTTTCCCTGTCAATCGTCTGTGTAATGCCCGCAAGAACTTTTTTTGAACCATTTCTATTGCATTTACATATTTTCTATACAGTGGATTCCTGATTACTGAGCCATATTCCAAGTGGGGTCTAACCAGTGATTTATACAGCAGAATATAACTTGAAGATTTTTTAAAAACCTTTGCTGTTCTCAGAACGAAACCTAGCATTTGATACGCTTTTGAAATGATACACGCTCTATGTGCAACTGGAAGTCTAGTTTATCATCGAATAGGATTCCTAGATCGCGTGAGGTTGACACTTTTTTCATACACTCATTGTTACCTATTTTATATTTCGAGTTGATAACTCTTTTTTTATTTGCAATTGCAGCTTATTTTTAGAACAGTATTAAAAAAAACATTTACATAATTTTGAAGTAGATTACTGTCGTCAATAGACTCGACGGTTTTAAATATTTTTAGATCGTCAGCGAACATAAGAAAATGGCTATTCTTAAAACACTGTTTAATATCGTTAATAAACAAATAGCACTACTGTAGTAGTGGGCCTAATATGGATCCCTGGATTACAAAACCATTGACGACAACAATTTGAGACCTATTTGAGAGGTACGAAACGAACCATCGCAGAAGGTTGCCGCCGATACCATTGAACGCGAGCTTTTTAAGAAGAAGCAGATGGTCAACCTTATCGAACGCTTTCCTAAAATCAGTAAATATATTACATCTACCTGCTGTCTTTTATCCATAGACTCGAACAATAAGTTAGTGTAGGGTAGAAGGACTCGTTTCTCATGAATCCATGTTGCTCTGACAAGATGGAAGTTTCAAGAGCAGCAAATATTTGGTCACGAATAAGCGCCTCAAATATTTTTGGAATACATGACGGCACAGAAATCCGGCGGTAGTTGGTTATTTGGGAGCGCGAACCAGATTTGTGAATTGGGGTGATATGAGATACTTTCCACTTCTTAGGAAAAGTTCCCGAATTCAAACATTTATTAAAGATAATATATAGCGGGATCTTTAGAGCGGTGGCAGTATTTTTAATAATAAAAAAATAGTAGTAGTATTTAGTGACTGTTTAGATTAGGATTATAGTTAGCACTCTCCGTTGTAGCCTGAAGTGTGCTGAATGGTTCAGATCAGGAGTTCATTACATTTTTTGCGTCTCACCTAGAGGTGAGATAGATGGTTTCTTGTCCTGTTTTACTTATTATTATTTTTTAATTATAAACTGATCGGCAATTGGCACTAGTCACACCTGATGGAAAGTGAGGACAGGGCCTAAGATGGAGCTCGCCGGTTTAGTAGTAGCCTATTCACTCTTGCTTTAAAGACACCAAGGTTACATATTTATCAGGGAATACAGATGGCGGGAGCGTATTCAATTCTTTAGTCGTCCGTACCAAAAAAGAGGTAGGAGGTCTTAATTAGTAAGGATTTGTCCATTATCTTTATTGGTCTCTACCCAATCTTACTGTACCCACATTGGTTAGCTCCTGCTGTAAAATACTAATTAGGGGTTCACAGAGAACTATGATCAGTATATTTTGTATGTGAAAGTTGGTAAATTTACAATACCAACCTAAAGAATAAAGCAATAAAAAAGTAATTTTCTTTTAGTGCCGCGCGAGACCCGGCAGCTAAAGTTGAGGATCAACCACTCACTCAAACTGAATTAAAGGAGTTCCGAGACAGAGAAGAAAAACTAAAAGCATTTATAACTAATATGAGATTGGAACTGGCCCGATTAAACAGAGAGGTTCTCAGATACACTGTTGCCTTAGACGAGGTTCCTGGCACTGCTGAACTACTACAGTATGAGAAGAGATTTATTGAACTATATAATCAAGGTAATAAAGTCGAATTTTGTACAATAAATAATAATTACTTAATACTTAATAAAGAACATCAGACTAATTATTTTTCTTTTTGTTACAGTTGCATCAAAACACAAGGAAACTAAACAGTATTATATATTTTACAATACGCTTTTTGAAGTTAAACTTTATACTTCAAAGGAATTAAGTCTGCTAAATTCCATTTTGGATAATTATGAAGAGTAAGTATTTAAAAAAATCGTTCGTTTGTGCCGGTCTTCTGTAATTATGTACCTTTAGCTATTTAAATAAAAGTAAACAAAATATACCCTTAAATGGCTCCTTAATTAGATGGTAGAGGGTAGATGAAAATATTACATGATCAAATAATGTAGGTTAAAATCACGTCGTTTAGTGACAGATCCAGGCGGTTTTGTATCTGGTTGGTTAACCAATTAATTTTATAACTACCCGAAAATGTACAAATAGTTTGTTTATTTTTATTTAAATACCTAAAGATACAGCGTTTTATAATGACATTGAAGACATATATTGTATCTCGGACCACATATTCCACTAAAGCTGGTGGTTGTATTGTATTGTATTCAACTGTTTTCACTGTAAAGACAAAGCTAGAAGAATTAAATAAATTACACACCAATGCATGATGATTCCAATTAGAGAAGATAAGAGGTCGTAGTTTTTTTTCCGTTCTGGTTGTATTGTATTCCTGTCATAAAATGTTTAACCTGAACACGAAACTACGCCGAACAATATAGGTCTGAATATTGGAGGAAAGCGATTTTTTCGGTCTTCTTAGTTTATTTGTCCCTATTATAAAACAGGGGCGGTGCCGGTGGGTCAAATATTCGCTACGTGCACGACTGTCACGCCACCTAGCAATCGCAAATCTAGCGGAAAACGTCAAATCATTACTAAAAAACGTTCTCCAAACTCAAAAACGACTGAACAGATTTTCATACGGTTTTTACCAATCGATAGAACGATTCTCGAGGAAAGTTTAATTTGGGTGTATAATTTGTTAAGGTTTTTGTAAAATTGGTTGAAATATGACGATGTTTGCTAACGATGTCGGAAAAAATTACCCTGTCTAGGAGCTTTAATCGAAAAGGCTGCCTAATCCGTTTGAGCTATAACAACACAATGTATGGTAGAGTTGTTTCATTGTTCTAAAAAAAGTCCGCGATGGTGTATGTCTATCTTTTAAGCAAAACTTACTATATTTAACATCTAGAAAAATATCACCTAATATGTGGTATTTGCAAAGCTATTTATGTACATGGATACAGTATTAATCATTATCAAATTAAATACGTTAGGTGTATTAAGCATTTCATACAGCTTACAATGGTACCTTACACCATACAATTTAATAATAATAATAAGAGTGGTTGGATCATGGGTCGGATGCAGAACGCGGTGATCTTGGACACGACGCGGATAGTCCGTCGGTTCCTCTCTCTGCGGCCCTGACCACCGGCAGCTTGGGCCCTGCCCCACTGCTGGCGGCACCCTAGGTTAGGTTTTTTATAATGTGTTTATATCTATAAATATATCATAAAAAGCCTAATCTGAGAGAAAAAAGATAAATAAAGGAGATAATAAATTCTTTAATTCAAGTATTAAACTCATATACAATACAATGAAATAAAACTATAACATAAAATTAATTAAAATTAAACATAAATTGTAGCGGATTCTATAAATAGATCCTTTGTTAAATACATTACAATTTAAATGAATATCTTAGGAGATATCGTAAATTTAAAATTCCATTTCGTGCATATCGTTAGATGACACGCAAAAGTCACTAACTACCACCACAAGTTCATAGCCATAATGAACAATATTGCTACAAAATAAGGTTGATTTTTGTTTAATTATTTTTTTAGTAATTAGAGAGTTTTGCTTGTCACCTGACAATATAATATGTTCGAAATGTTAAAGATGCTAACCGCTGTTAGTGTCAATTATTACCAACGCATGCGCTGCGATCGCTTTACTATAATACCCCGGCCCCACCATGCACTTCTTACGTAGCCAATACAAGTTGATTTGGCAAGCTAAACCTAATTTAATCTGCTTTTTTCGATTCAATTCCCTCATTAACCATCGCTTCATTTGGCAAGCCGATGGAAATTTTCTTTTTTTATCTGTTTCGTGGTCGCCCTACCACTGGTTTAAATAAAAAGAGTATAGAGATTGATTATTGCCGATTTTTGGTTCGTTTGTGTACGTTGCGTATTGAGATGCAAGCGTAGATGCATTGTTCTGTGGGCGCTGCTAGTGGGGGCTACTGTTTAAAAATAATTATCCTTAAGGCAATTTAAACGAGTATAAACCCATCCTCTGTACAAATGAACAAAATTGTTACAGGGCCATGTCTTCAGCCAGAAAGAGAGAAGAGTTTATGACTCAATTCGAGTCCATCGTCGAATGGGTGAACCAAACAGTCAAGAAGGTCGAACAGAAATTCAAACACGAGAAGGACCAGAAGACAGCCCTCCACGCGGAGTACTCACGGCTCATGGACGTCCAGAGACAGTACGCGGCGGCTCTTAAGAAACTCGCAGAAGAGAGGCAGAAGTTCGGAAAGCGGAACAGTTGATCTGACGGTGTCGACATTTTTGTATAAGTACAAGTCATGATACTTACAAGTTATGCTCATATACGATACGTATAAGGAATGTCAACGCGAATGTTACTTCTGTGGGTATGGGAGTCCGTATGGCCTATGGACTCCTGTACCGTACTTATCCTACGGCATAGGCCAGGTGTTGGGAAACCGTGGCTCTTAAGCTGCATGCCGCTTTGGAGGTACAATTATGGATCTTTAAGTCACCAATACAACTAATACTTTAGAGTTCTTGGACCAATGAAAACATTTTTGGCTGTTTGAACTTTATAAAACTGCTGATTTTTACTGTGGTTGGCTCTTCTTTTTAAAACGTCTCCTGGCATATGCTATGGTTTTGGTTAGACCCCTAGCGGTATTTGGAACTGAAGAAGCTTGCAGAAGTGAAAAGAGGATAAGAACAGATGATGATGGTGAAGATTTTTTAAGAACAAGTGCAATGATCTTTATAGTTATTTTAATTTATTGCTTGAGAATGCTTCCGTGCCACGAAAGAAAAGAATACTCTTAGTGTTGATATTCGAGTTAAATTATTAACTGTTTTAGTGTGATTTTTTTGTTATTGAGCCATTGTTAAGAAGCACAAAAGAAACGCAAACGATCCTTATCTATATTTAGATAATGTCTACAATATAAGTACCTAATACAAAGATAACTTCTAGAGGTCCATCAGCGTTAAGGTAAATTGAGGACGCTACGCACGAGGAATTTCGTGCATTGATCCGCCTGTTCCTATCTCTCGCACGTATATAATTACTGGATGACGACCCCGGGACTCGCCGTTTGGTTCTTCATTGTGGTTAACGCGTATCATTTTCTCTTTGTGCCTTATATCGATGGTTCGAATTTTAAAATATATGTGCAATAATGCCAATTAATTTTTAAAGCGAGATGCAATAAGATGGAATAGGTACTTGGAATGGTAGTAGTCTAGCCGTTGTAGACGATTTTCTACTTTTATATATGTATACATTCCACTATCCACATCGGTAAGCTGACGATTAAGTTTCTATTGTCAAGACTGATATAGGTTTTTATATTGTTCTATTTTTAGCTATCGCATTTGGCAACTTTTTGCAGCGGTACGGTCTTATGTGATTCAATTACGAAACAGTACGGGCAGAGTAAGATGCTTTACCGTTTGAAATGTTATTTTTTTTCATATTTTCCTTCACAAATCTTTTTTTTACTTTGAAAAAAAAAGGAAATTAAAAAAAATGATTTGTAATGCTCAAAATTTGCTCTTTTAAATTATATTTGATCTAGTGACTAGACTTTGAAATTTTGCCTCCTCTTCATGTTTTCCATAGTAAAAAAATTAAATTAAAAAAATAACACTTAATGTTGTTCATGTTGTTGATAACTACAGGTACTTATTCCAAATTTCAAGTCAATAGCTTACGTAGTTCTCGAGATATTTAGAAATGTGAGAGACAGACGGACGGACAGAGCACCATAAGGGTTCCATTTGTACCATTTTCCGCACCAAAAAGGTGCGGAAAAAAAGTCCGAGGATTGTTTCTTTTCGTAATCGATCGATCGCTGCAAAAAGTAGTCACGTGGTCGCTTACGATTAGGTAGGTATTCTTTGTTTTTAAAACAGGAAGTAATATATTACAATTATTTATAATGCATTGTTTTTATTTCATTACTGGTAATTAAATAACAATTAACATGATACTGCGCGTTCTCATCAATCTCATCATGCCTCGATTATCTTTACGTGCAAGTTACTCTTAATGTAGTCTCTTCAGAGCGTGACGACATTGCCATGCGAGTGGCCTTTATGACTGCTATGTCCGTGGTGATGGCTGTTCGACTTCTTGTACATGGTGAACGAGACCAGCTCGCGGTTGGCGTTGGTCATCGCCATGGCGTGGGACACGACGTCGTACCCGAGGATGGCGTGGAGTCGGTTCACGACCACTAGGGTGAGGCCTTTTTGTGTCACGCGAACTGTGCGTTCTTGGTCTGAAGATGTTGCGACTGACATGTTGAAGGAGGAGTTCAGCTCCTGCAAATGAAGGTCTATTTTAGAAATCTTAATCTGCACTATTTATTTACAGTAGGTAAACCTTAACCTTACTAATAAAACTTTTTAAAATAGTTTAGCTTAGGTATGAACACGGTTATGGGCAAGTGACTGGCAAGACTATGAAATACCTATAATATTTCCTATTGATTTAGATATATACCTACTGTTAAGAGAGTGTGTGGGAAAGCCAGGCTTACGGTTGATTTCTACAAATGGGCATTTCGCTTATTTGAAATGTCTACAGTCGTGTAACGAAGAAGGTAAATACATAGAGTTAAGTTTGGTGATCTAAAACTCAAGTAGGTAACTCAACCGGCCGACAGCGTTAACAACTTATCTAAGGTACAATCTTGAAATGATTATGCCTGCAAATCCTGTATACTATGTAATTTAAAGAGATAAGAGTTGACCAGTTGAGTTACATCTGACACTAAACGGAAAATTAACCAACTCGCCGCTTAAGTACACTAATTGAAATACAAAAACAAACAAGCCGGTAGAACTGTTATGGACACTTATTGAGCCGTTTAACAAAACGTAAGTACCCTCACTAACGCCGCTCGCTCCTCACTCTTCAGCCCGTATACCGTCGCACCCTCGTCCTTAGAAAGATGGGGCGCACTCAGGCTGCCCATAACCATGATATACGGCATCCTGACCGATTCACACTATTACTTATGTACGAATATACACTTGACTCGCAGTCGCGGGTAATCACCGTCGAACAATCAGGGTCATTTTTAACAATGGCTAAGCGCAATATTTATATAATAATCAAATACAACACACGCGTACGGTCGTGTGTTAGTGAACTCTGCCAGGTAGGCACTGCACACGTCGGGCCACAATGGCACCACACGTGTAGCGGTATAGCTATAGGTAACTAAAACGACGTGTAAGTGACGTCGGCGTATGACCTTCGCGTTCGGCTGGCTGCGCGGGCGCTGTCGGTTGTTCTCATCGCTAGTCTAGCGCTTAACCCCAGTCAACCAGTTTAAAGTCATATCCGGTTATGAATGGTAGGCAAAAGTCCCGAGGTCTCACTTATAATGTACATTTAAAGTGATGCGCTTGTCAAAATATGAGAATAAATCGCCGGTCTATTGAAATTATGTGAAAAACAAGAGACACTTAAGTTAAAGACAATTTTGCACGGTTGTGAAGGTCGCTGTCTGTTTGACGGTAAAAAATAAACGTAGACATTATGGATTGTTTATCGAACCCACTGTAGCAACATCTTGACCAGAGAAAGGGGTTCTTCAAAAAAGGAGTGTACAGGTTTTTTATGGGTCGGAAATTTCAATTCAACGTCAATATATAATCTACACAAAATTGTCTACAAAAAAAAATTATATATGTACACTTTTACAAAATTGTCTACAAAAAAGATTACATACGTACACTTTTCGCAAGGATAAATGTTTAAAAAGATATTAAAGAGGTAAAGTTAATTAAAATCAATTCTAAGGTTCCTTTTCTTTAGTTTTTCGTAAATTATTTGTAAAGTATGACCAATAGCAAAAAAGTTAGTAAAGCGAGACTGTTAATACATAAGATACAATTTTAAAGTCCCTTTTCTGGGGCCACGGTAGTGTGCAAAGCGAAGCGCAAGGGCACTACCTACCTTTTCTCGAAGCGCTTCGTCGTTTTTTGAACCCTCATAACTTTGGTTTGGGTTATATTATACTAGATAAAGAAAATTCTCAATGAAATGAAATGTCAATAGTAGACTGATTTCGTCACTGACTCGCTTACTGATGATCATCAAAACCCTTAGGGTACTTCCTGAAGTCCTGGGAAGCTGAAATAGTAGATAGAGAATATAGTATTAGTACACAAACAACAAAAAAAAACAAAAACTTGAAATTTTTAGTCCCTTACGGGGTGAAAAGGGGTGTGGAATTTTGTATGGGGAATCAAACACCGCTGAACCGATTTAGTTGAAATTTGGTATGTAGATTTTGTTACGGGGATGGATATAGAACAGTTTTCAACCCCAAAATCACCCCGTAAGGGTGAAAAGGGTGTTAGAGGGAAAAAGGGGGTTGAAGTTTGTATGTTAATCAATAAATAAAACTAAAAGCGGCCAAGTGCGAGTCGGACTCGCCCATGAAGGGTTCCGTACCATTTATGACGTATTAAAAAAAGACTACTTACTAGATCTCGTTCAAACCAATTTTCGGTGGAAGTTTGCATGGTAATGTATATCATATATATTTTTTAGATTTTTCATTCTGTTATTTTAGAAGTTACAGGGGGGGGGGGGGGGACACACATTTTTTCACTTTGGAAGTGTCTCTCGCGCCAACTATTCAATTTAGAAAAAAAATATATTAGAAACCTAAATCTCATTTTTGAAGACCTATCCATAGATACCCCACACGTATGGGTTTGATGAAAAAAGTTTTTTTGAGTTTCAGTTTTAAGTATGGGGAACCCCCATAATTTATTGTTTATTTTCTATTTTTGTATAAAAATCTTAATGCGGTTCATAGAATAGATCTACTTACCAAGTTTGAACACTATAGCTCTTATAGTTTCGGAAAAAAGTGGCTGTGACATAATCGGACAGACGGACGGACATGACGAATCTATAAGGGTTCTGTTTTTTGCCATTTGGCTACGGAACCCTAAAAAGCAGATTGTATATCTAAAAGTGTTTACTACGAAAGTGGTCCCAAATTTTTTTCTTCGAATTCAGTAGGTAATGATTACTTTAACAACAGGAGACCTAGCAGTGGTTTATAACACCAGGAAAATGAGTTCGAAAAACATATTTTATATACGTCTTAAGTGTCATCCCTGTATATTCAAAATTGTATGTTAAACCTTATGAAACCAGTTATGAAACTATAAGGACTGGCCGATATTTTGAAAGCTATAAAAACCTGCATTGATATTTGTCTAATGGGATGGGCGTTGTTTTGACAAATAACTATAAACTTTAAAGTATTTTGTATTCATACAAGATTTTATTAGATGAACAAAAAACATTTATCTGTTTGTATTATAAAAGTCTAATTAATCATGAGTCACTCTATGAGCAGTCCAAAGAATATCCAATTGAGTAAGTACTACATATTATTTCATTTTCCACGCAAGGGTGCGCAAGGTAAAATATAAGATGAGAGTTAGATGGCTCAGATACGCGTCATACTCGTGAACGGGTGCTGTGTTTGTGGAGACCGGTCTGTTTAAGCTTACATGGGCTACATGTTATGTTATAAGTATGTAACTTTAATTTTGAGTGGCATTAAAGTGAGACACTTAATTCTGTTCTTGTCTGTTTATCTGATTTAATTTCTTGTCTTTTAATTATTTATATAAGAATTCAAGTCTCGGGAGACCCTTTACATCTCTAAGGATAGATTTTATTTTTTATCCCTGACACTTTTTTTTTCAACATAGTTTTTTTGTGTAATTTGACATTTAGGGGTTATTCCCACTAGTTACCACCAAGTTGTTACCAGTGGTAACTACTGGGAATTTTTTTCCCACCTTTTACCACTGGTAACTACTGGGAAAAAAAAAAAAATCCCAGTAGTTACCACCGTCACACCGAACTTTTAATCGCTACGCGCCGATATCAATGTTGTTTGTTAAAAAAAAAATATTTTTATGAGAGCATTTATCTTATTAATTGTAAATTGAGCCAATTGTGACATTATCTATGAAACCTGGATCTTTTGTCAAGGGCGCTTACGCTACACTGCGTAGCGCAGCATTGTATTTGTATAGGAGCATCGTTGATAGAGGCGTAAGCGCCATCGACAATAAAGTCCCTTTCAATAAATAACGTCACAATTATACGAACGAACAAACAAATCGGTCAAAGACCGTTTTTTTTATTACTTTTAAGGCAATTTACTGAAACAGTAATCGACTTATAATGAAACGAATAACTAATTAAGTAACTTATAATAATTAATTCGACGGTTAATTAATTAGTACCTGGGCGACCGAGCTTTGCTCGGTTATAACTATTTATTGTAATATGGTGGTGTATAGGTGATAATCTTAACTACATTTTTTTACTAAATGAAACTTGTCTAAAACAATAAAAATTTAAATATTATATATAAGCTTGAACATATATATATAAACAATATATATTACAATCTGATACGGATCTGCCGTATGAAGTTACCTCGTTGCTTAAATATTGGTATGGTAACCAAGAAAATAGTGTTAAGTGGGCTGGAGCGTATTCGGAGACATATAGGATGAAGTGCGGAGTGAGGCAGGGGGGGTTAAGTTCACCCCGCCTCTTCAACCTATATATGAACCGACTGCTGGAGGAGCTCAGTAGTGCCAGTGTGGGATGTTCCATAGACGGAGTGCGCGTTAATAACATCAGCTACGCGGATGACATGGTGCTGCTGAGCCCCTCAGTGGGTGGTTTAATTAGTTTACTGCGCAAATGTGAGTCGTACGCGGAGGCCTATGGGCTCAAGTACAATGCTAACAAAAGCGAGTTTATGCTGTTTAAAGCGGGTAATAAAACCTACAGCGTGCCCCCTGTGACTCTTTGTGGAACTCCTTTAGCACAAGTTCAGCATTTTAAGTATTTGGGCCACTGGGTCACATGTGTGACAACATGGATATTGAGAGGGAACGCAGAGCGCTGGCTGTGCGCTGCAATATGTTGGCTCGTAGGTTTGCACGATGTACCGAAAAGGTGAAGGCTACGCTTTTTAAAGCCTATTGCCAGTCCTTCTACACGTGCAGCCTATGGATCAGCTATACGCAGCGGGCATACAGCGCTCGGCGGGTGCAGTACAACAACGCGTACAGGGTGGTGTTCGGGCTGCCGCGGCACTGTAGCGCCTCGGGTATGTTCACGGAGGGACGGATCGATGGCTTCCACGCGATCATCAGGAAGAGGTGTAGTTCGCTGTTGAGGCGGTGGCGCGCCAGCTCGAATACCATCCTGTGCACGTTGGCCGACCGGTGGGACTCACCGTGGCTGAAGCACTGGGTGCAGCTACATGCCCCTGTATGTAGGAATTTGTAGTAATATCTTGTCATACTAACCCTAGATTTAAGTATTTGTATGTTACTAACACAATATGGACATTGTTCGAAATAAATTGATTGATAAAAAAAAGTTAGTCACCGGCCGGGATTCGAACCCGTAACACTGGTTGTTTCTTGCCGCCCGCGTCTTATCTTAACCCACTGGACCAGACGGACAGTGGCCTGCAACACGAAATTAGCGACCATATTCGGCGTCGAAAAAAAAACTCATGAAAACTCGAAAACACGCGTTTTCCCAAACATAAGACTACCCTCTAGATCTAGATCGATTGTTTACCCCCAAAAACCCCCATATACCAAATTTCAGCGAAATCTTTAGAGCCGTTTCCGAGATCCCTGAAATATATATATATACAAGAATTGCTCGTTTAAAGGTAAGTATATAAGATTCATTATGGAACTCTATATTTATACTGTTTTTACTAGTATTGAATGCTAACCAAATGTTGGTGGTAACTACTGGGAAAAAAAATCCCATCTTTTACCAGTGGTAACTAGTGGGATTTTTTGTCCCAGTAGTTACCGTGGTAAAAGGTGGGAAAAAAGTTCCCAGTAGTTACCACTGGTAACAACTTGGTGGTAACTAGTGGGAATAACTCACATTTAGAGACTGTATATGTATACGTCTGTAATAAAGTATCTAATATTTCATTGAGTCCATATTTGTAACTGTATTTTGTTATTTTTATTGATTGTAAAAATGTGACATGTAAAAGTGCCCCTGTGGCCTATTTGCTAAATAAATGTATGTTTGTTTATACTGAACTAATGGCTCGTCAGTTTCATCGGTCGATAACTCGGTCGATATAAAGCGTGCGAGGACTCCCCGCATACGGTATAACGACAAATGAAACTCGTAAGTCGATAGTTCAGTCAAAACAATACGGCATGCGGGTGACGGGTGACTCCCCGCAGGCTGTAAGGTGGTATAACGACTAGTGAAAACCTTAATGGCATGTGGTTTTTGAAATCTCCCGTACCCCGCATACGGGCTCAATCGACCAATGAAAACAGTTTCCCGAATGCGGGCTCTATGGCATGCTTTATGGAAATCTCCCGCACCCCGCATACGCCCGTATAGGGACTGCTATGCGTTGTCAGCATTCCGCGCGGCTACGGAAGGCCCGACGCATAGCTCGCTCCTTAGTTGTCTCCCGGTCGTGATTGGGAAAATACACGTCTTAATTAAGTACTTCCGCATTTCTTATTATATACTCCCAGATATCCTATAGTGGTGACCCCGACGTGATGTTGTCTGAATTGAGGCGACTTCATTCGGTTTAAACGTCTCCATGACCTTGTCGGCAATACTTGCAAGGCTTTCTAAGTTTTTTGAATCTGCTGACGCTACGACTGCCCTTACCGATGGTGGTAGATGACCTTGCCAAAAATAGATTAAAGTTTCGTCCGGAATTTTATCACGCGCAAGGTCACGCATTCTCCTCATTAGCTGAGATGGTCGTTGCTCACCCAATTCCATGTCTGACATCAATTGCTGTAACCTCTTCGCTTCTGTCTCCTCGTAAACACTAAGCAATCTGGCCTTCAGAGTATCGAATTTGTTCTCACTAGGCGGCTTCTCAAGGATATCCGCAACTTGCTGAATTGCTTGCTTTCCTAATTTTGCGATGACCATATTGTAGTTTGATTGATCACCTGCCTTTTGTTTTGTTGTGCTAAAATAGCTTCCACCTGCAAAAACCATAGTCGCGGCTGGTCCTGCCAAAAATCAGGTATCTTTGCAGCTAATGATATAGCGGATAATTCAATAGTTGTTGTTTGTGGGGTTGGTGGTGTCGGAGACATTCTGCCACACCTCTGAAATTTGCTTCCGATGACCCTGGAGCCGGGGAGTTGTCTGCCCAATAGCGCACGCAAACACACGCGCACTCAAGACGATTACGAATTTAACTCAACCAGATCCCCATAAAATAATTATTACTTAAGTCCGTATGCAAAATAATATTATAATTCACTGCCGTAAAAGTTCAAGGTGCACTCAATTAATGTTTATTCGGGGTCACCACTATAGGATATCTGGGAGTATATAATAAGAAATGCGGGAGTACTTAATTAAGACGTGTATTTTCCCAATCACGACCGGGAGACAACTAAGGAGCGAGCTATGCGTCGGGCCTTCCGTAGCCGCGCGGAATGCTGACAACGCATAGCAGTCCCTATAGCCCGTATCCTCCTATCGACCAATGAAACTGAGCCATAAGGTAATTTGGGGAGGACCACCATATAAATTGTTTTGGTGGGAAGACCGTCATAAGGCGAGAACTCTCGTACCTATTTTATACGTACTTCGCTCAGACAGTCCCTGAGTCCTACTGTACAGACCTTCTGTAAGTCAGTAAGTGGAGTAAATGAAGCGCCGAAAGAGCTTTTAGACGGTCTTCGTCACATTGACCTTAAGTTTCCTAAGCACCAGTGGCGGATCGTTCAAAGAACTCGATTCCCACCGGCTTGTCTAATTTCAGTCCGTTGAGTACAGTCACAATCGGTTCATGGACAAAAGGAAAGCAAAATTAGCTCCGAGTTCCCTACGAATATTTGTGACGCGCCGCCACTGCTAAGCACCGACTACCAAAACTTAGTTTATGGATGGTCAGGTACTTTATCGGACACGTACAGGTTGGAATGTGGGGTGAGACAGGGTGCAGGGTGGTTTGACCTCGCCCACACTTTTTAACCTGATGATCATCAAAACCTACATAAACGAGCTTCTCAAGGCGCTCGGCAAAACGCATATCGGCTGCCATGACACAGTTTGTATGAACAGTTTAAGTTACGCCGACGATATGGTTTTTTTGAGAGCATCGGCTTGCGGTATGCGAAAACTTTTAAGTATTTGTGAGACCTACGCCATCCAACATGGGCTAAATCGAAATTTACTCTCTATTACCTACTTAGATATCTAGAGTAGTAGGCTAGTAGGTACCTTAATAAAATAAAATAATTAAATAAATATCACTTATTTCGAGTAATTACACTCATATTTTATGGTTAGTAGGTTAACGGCACCAATCACGGGACATTTAAGAAAAAAAATTGAGAAAGTATTTTGGATATTTCACCGACACCTGTAAATTTTCTAATGCTTTATGCGTTAAAAGTTGCATGTTCCTCCTTTATGTTGTCTATGTATTTAATGAAACCTGCTGCAATTGGTTTCAATATTATTAACAAATTAAGACTGTGTTTTTTTGCTCCAGTCATGGGATGTACGGCGCCATTAACCTAAGTTTCGGTAGTCGGTGCTTAGGAAACTTAAGGTCAATGTGGCGAAGACCGTCTAAAAGTTCTTTCGGCGCTTCACTTACTTACAGAAGGTCTGGCCTGCCTTTCATTTTTGTTTTGAACCATTCCAGTTTTCGAAACGTATCAGAAATCCAGAGTGGCGTTCGTCCAAGCCATGGCAGAACTGGCGACGAGGGCAACCAACGTTAAATGTTTGGAAAGCGTCGGGGTATTAGGTGTGTAGTTTGTTATAGTTCGTGTCATCGACGATGACGCGCAGATTTGTCAAATCTAACCTTTAATAACATGACAATGCGAGTCAAGGCACGCGTCGTCGTGAATGACACGATATATACGTACGCCATTATAATTTACGAATGTATAATGGTTTCTCTACCTCTAAGTTACCTGTTGGTTTTAATAAGTCGGAGGAATTTCATCGACTTAGGTAAGGCGTATTCGGCTAATTTCGAAGCACATCCGAACGTGCGGAAATAGACTTTGATCACTTTGATATGATGGAATTACTTATAGTTGATATTTAGAATTTCCTGATACTTATTCGGAAGTGACTTGGAATTACCAGACTACACCTTGTCTACACCTCACTGAGGAGCTCAATAAACCACATAAAAGCGAAATGTTAACAAGAGATCGGTAGGTTAACAAAAAGAACATTATTTGTAATGGCAAAACTATCAAAGTGTTTTACATGCTTCCAATAAGTTTCAAGTATTGCATTTGCTAGTTCGTTTGTTAGTGTAGGTAGAGGTACTTGACACGTTTGCTGCGACTAATAGGACGGTCAACGGTTTTTGTTATTATTCGTTCGTAATTCTGTCGCAACGACCAAAAATGAGGAACAAAATGGTTGTATGGATGGAAGAACTTAAATAACTCCTGGCTAATGTGCGCTAGGTGTAATTTCTAATTGTGAGGTTCCTCTAGATATTAATTAGTTTCATGTCCAAAGAACTCCTACGGCCGCTCCTCTCAGACCCGTGCAGCACGGTGCGGCAGTGCGCGGTGGTAGCGGCGGCGAGGCTGGCTGAACACGACGAGGGCGTGGCGCGGCAGCTACTCGCGACTGGCATGGCTACTATCGCGTTAGAAAACCTCAACAAGTACAACGTGAGTACTGCAAACAGACCCCGCACGGTGCGGTGGTCACGGCAGCGAGGCTGGCCGACCGCGATGAGAGTGTGGCGCGGCAGCTACTTGCGACTGGCATGGCTACCATCACGTTAAAAAACTCATTCCTGTTTTCATTAACTAAGAGTAACTGTCTCCGAAGAAGCTGCATCAACTGCGTACCATGGCTATGTGTCATCGGTCCTTTCCTATGGCCTAATACTATGGGGCAACTCCGTAGAATCGGATAGAGTATTTCTAATACAGAAAAAATGTATAAGAGCGGTATGCACTAAAACGGATGACAGCTTTATTTAAAGAGACCTTAATGTTTTACCTTTGCCATGTTTATACATTAGGGATGTATGTGTTTTTGTCAAGTCCCATTCAGAATACTTCCTTAAACAAAAAAGACAGACAAGACCACATAAAATGTGCCTTTTGTACAAACCTCCTAGTCACAAAGATATGTAAAAAATAAATATTTTAATATGAGTATTGCCAAATGAATTTCGAATACTGTCGGGGGAAACTTTTAAACGAAATTTAACAAAATGGTTACTGGATAAATGTTTTTATAGCGTTAAGGCTTACTTAGAGTATAAGGAACCGATGACATTATGATATATTTAATTGTAATAATTGATAAATTTATTTTTATTTAATTTTTAGATTGTTTAATTATATTAATGTAAATATTTGTACTCTTGCTTGCATGCTGAATACAAGGATTCCTTTTATTATTTTAAGACCAAATTATACTCTATTCTTACAAATAAAGAATTATGAATTGGTCGATAGTGCCCATATGCGGGGTGCAGGAGATTTCCAAAACGCATGCCATTACGAGTTTCACTAGTCGTTATAACACCATACCTAACACCTACCTGCGGGGAGTCACCAGCATGCTGTATATCGACCGAACTACTTATGAGTTTCACTAGTCGTTATAACACCATACCTAACACCTACCTGCGGGGAGTCACCAGCATGCTGTATATCAACCGAACTACTTATGAGTTTCACTAGTCGTTAAAATACCGCGTGAGGGCAGGCTTTATATCGACAAACTTTTCTCTTATCTACAGGTATTTTACAAAAGATCTGCACTGTACCTTATGCGGGCTGTGGCAAAGTAAGTAATCGCGCGCTGATGTTTATTAATGTTATTGTTACGTAGGTATTCCTGATACAGGTATCTATTTAACTCAGTAATTTGGTCTTCATCAGTTCTGTTTTATTTGAAATTTGTGCTCTTGTATGTGTGTGTGTGTGTGTGTGTGTTTGTGTATTCAATACTTATTTTCTTCGTCTGTTTAAAATATTTCTGTTGATTACATTTATATTACAGGCACAACGAGGAACTTGCTTCATCCATCGTTCGACTCGGAGCGCTCGAGCACATCGTTTCGTGTCTCGACGACTTTGACACCCAGGTAGGGAATGCAAAAACCGGAGGTTTTTCAAAACCGGTTTTTTTTTGCTTCACGATTAAAAATTCACGAAAGATTGCTTCACGTGTAAAAACGAATTCTAGTATAGTATATACACGATTTTATCACGAAATTAAAGACAGAATATCTGAATATTTTATTGTATTGTATGGGAATTGTCAAATAACTTAATGTTATTTGTAACTAGGAATAGGATCAAAACAATTTTATTAAATTATTTTTTTCTTAAATATATGACAATATCAATTTATAATTTAATGTTATTTGTCTTAAATCAAGTGGCCCAATCCAAAATCTTGCTCTTAGTTTTTCGCTGTCTTCTAGTAAAAATTCAAGTAGTTAATTCGTTTACTGTTACTACCTTCCTTTATAAAATATTTGCTAAGTTATTATGGATTTGTAAAGTAGGAAATAAATGAAATAAGCTAATACAACAATTCACGTCACGTGTTTCTTCTCGAAAAGTCGATTAGAAACTGATGGTGTTAGCTTAAACTGGGCAAACACAGGCAGTCAAGTAATTCCATTCTTTAGGGTTTGAACTACCCTTTCCTATTAGTGCGAAAGAGACAAAAATGGTTGTCGGTAAGTCGTTATCACCGAACCAACCAAAGACTCTAAAGCTGCCATTGATATAATTGATTACGTAGGATTTTTCTACAGCGCATCGCATAATAAAATTATAAGTAAGACCTTATACCAATTCGTATTCGTAGGTACACCAGCACGGATGTCCTGCCACTGCCAGTACTTTATATTATTTAAATCTTTCGTATTTTTGTATTTTGTATCGTAAAAATTCATTTAGCGTTACAAATGATCAAACTAACACAACACCACATTATTTGATTTGATGTCGATTCAACCGGTTTAGGACCGATTTATACCCTTATAATGAATAAAACATGCAACTTAGGTAAATAAATAAAAGCCGAATAAAACCGAAACCGGTTTTTTCAAATTCTAAAAACCCGGTTTTGGGTTTAGTTTACGTCAAAAACGGTTTACGTTTCGGTTAAAACCGGTTTGCATTCCCTACACCCAGGTTACTCCCATAATATTTACACCTACCTAATTTTACTACCAATATTGGCTGTGTGCGTTGCGAAATTGTTTGTGGAGGAAATATATAAAGTGACGTCAACGCACGAAGTGGTGAAAATATGAACTTTCGTGGGACGACATCTTTATACTATTTGGCAGCTGCTCACCGTCAAATAAGCAATCCATATGTCCCACACTCGCCAAAGGGCGTCACAGCCATGCACGGAGCGAATAGGTATTAACACAAGCTGTACCTACTTTATTATAGGGTTAAACACAGTCTTAATAAGGCATAAGTTGAAATGAAATTTGTCTGTTCCCGAAAACTACTAATAATAACTAATTTCTGAATAGTAATTTTTTAGGCTTGTATAAAATATTTCGGTAATTTGTGCTTGGTTTCTTAACTCTTCCAGGCCGCACCAATCTACAAAGTTTTGCCAAAAAAACCAAATATATTCCAATTATAATTCAGCTTTGATGATTCATTTGAAGACAAGTAACATTTCCTGAAAGTGTAATATAATTTGAACCTTAAATCGGAATGCTAAAGATGAAATTCTAATGACGCGTATGTGGTCGATAAATCGTACTACCTATGCCTGGAAAAGGGTTATATTTCGTGATGAGTATAGTTATTTGTGCAACAAGAGTGGTGAGTCCCGAGTAAGCGAAAGATTCTAAGTTAGAATCTTGAGCGTAGCGAGGGACTCAAAAACACGAGATGTTCAATAACTTTGTTCTCGTGTGACACATACAACTTTTTACCTCAGTAGTGAGAACATATTAGAGGTTAAAAAAAATCAACATCAAGTAAACATTTTTATCCTGTACTTATGGCCTTCACTAAATTAAAAGGCTCCTTTGTCTCACTACCTGAAGTGCGGAAAGTAGTACTTTCGTCACTCCCTGGAGGGAGGAGTGTCGCACTTTCAACACTCCCTGGAGTGACGAAAGTAGGCTTGTTCGAGCTGCTGAGGTAAAAAAGACAAATTAGAACCTAAATATGTGTGACCCATCCATAGTTAGATTCACATCGGCGAATATGAACACAGGTGAAAGAAAACGCGGCTTGGGCTTTGGGCTACATCGGCAAACACAATGAAGTTCTAGCGGGCATGGTAGCGGACGCGGGCACGCTGCCGCTTCTAGTGCTAGCCTTTCAGGAACCAGAGATAAGTCTCAAGCAGGTTATAACTATTCACTAACTCAGTCAATTAAACAGAATGAAAACCGAGGGCACTTTGTCTGATGATGATAACGGAGGAATCTTAAGGAAATTTTGCATGCAATTTATACAAATTCAATAAAAACGCCGCATCGATTTTTACGGATGCAAATTATTTAATGCAGAATATCTGCTGTTGCTAATGCCAGACTCAGAAAGATGCTCAACTTTGTAGGCCTCAGGGAAAAGGCGACTTTCGGACTTTTATTTGTTTTTTGTTTGCTCCACAATTTCCTCACAGTCGAGCAATCAAGAGAATAAATAACTAAGCATTACAAACCTAGCTGCACCTATACCCACATAAATAAGATGTCGAGTTGCGGAAACCTGCCTGTTCTACTATATATACCTATCCGATTTTTTAGATCACAGCAGGTGCTTTGGTAGATTTAGCGCAGCATAAACCCGAAGCGGTCGTGGACGCAGGAGCCATTTGCCACCTGGTGCGAGGATTGGAGAACCAGGACCCAAAGTTAAAGGTATGCGTTATTGCCTTGTAGCCTAGAAGATTCGCAAGATGTAGACATCTACATATGTGTATCTATATATGTAGAGAGGTATGGGCAATGTGAATGTCATCTCGCCTTGTGTGGTAGGGCACAGCACAGCAGATGTCATTCCAGATCTAGAGCAGAGCCCAACCGGGGAAGTACCTCCACCTTACAGAAAACCGCAGCCAAATAACACTTGACCCTACTCATAGTGTTGTGTTCCTGTCGGTGAGTAAGGTTGCCAGAGCTCAACGAGGGGGGTGGGGTTAGGGTCGGCAACGCGCATGTAACTCCTCTGGAGTTGCAGGTGTACATAGGCTACGGAGACTGCTTACCATCAGGCAGGCCGTATGCTTGTTTGCCACCGACGTAGTATAAAAAAAAAAATCTACATCTTGCGAATCTTCTATTTGGCGTGTTGAATAACGAAAGGCCCGGATTTTTGTACTCCAAAATACGTATTTCCTCTTTCCATAAACGACACGGTACTCGATCTACCAGACGATGTCTTTTGGAAGCGCATCCTCACAAAACCGTTGTTTTCACAGGCTGTTTTCGGTATCTCGCAACCAGCTAGGTGCTGGAACAATATTCCTCCACCTTTTCGTCATATGAAAACCAAGCAATCTTTCAAATTTCATTTAAATAAATACCTTTTGGAGAAGCAAAGTTTGGGAGTCCCTTATGGTTACCTGGTTGCTGATTACCGAGTTTAGTCTTAAACTAATATTATTATTTTATTTGATCTTAGTAATTCATAATGTATGTATAAAAAACCGGCCAAGAGCATGTCGGGCCACGCTCAGTGTAGGGTTCCGTAGTTACTCTTTCGTCACAATAAGCTAAACTGGAGCTTAAAGTATAGAAAATTGTTAACCAAGGGATGAAACGGTACCTTTTACCTGAGTTAAACAAATAGGCAAATTTGCATAATCAGTACCTACCTATTTAAAGTAGGTAAGTCTTTTTACTATGAAGGGGAAACTTTTTGCGATGACTCAAAAACAGCTAAACTGATCATGTCCGCTATAGTTTTCATTTAATGTATTTCTTAAGCTCTATTTCCACGATTTTTTCATATTTTTTGGACCTATGGTTCAAAAGTTAGAGGGAGGGGGACACATTTTTTTTTCTTTCGGAGCGATTATCTCCGAATATATTCACTTTATAAAAAAATGTTTGTTGAAGATCCCTATTACTGAAAGACCTTTCCAACGATACCCCACACTGTAGGGTTGAAGCAAAAAAAAAAAAATTTCACCCCCAATTTACGTGTAGGGAGGTACCCTAAAAAAAAAAAAAATTTAGATTTTATTGTACGATTTTGTCGGCTTTATTGATTTATATATCCATGCCAAATTTCAGCTTTCTAGCACTAACGACCACGGAGCTAAGCCTCGGACAGACAGACATGGCGAAACTATAAGGGTTCCTAGTTGACTACGGAACCCTAAAAATGATTTTCTTCTTATAATTACACTTGACACTACGTATTACTTAAGCATGATTGCTAATCACACTGGCACTTCAATATCATAACTATGTAAGTACACACTTTTAATGGTAATTATGTAACTTTATAAACAAGGTATTTAGGTAAGTACTAACTTTGAATATTGCATATTTTACACTGTATCTTGGTTGACGTGATCTGTTCCTGGCAGAATATCAGTGCGTCGCCCATAGGGTGAAGCGTAATACTGAGCCAGAACCCTTTTGTTTTGCTGCAACGCACACAACATTTCCTATATGTAGGGATCAGTATTATTTCAATGTATTTTTTTCTTTCTACTTCTATTTTGTATAAATGTGTATTTCTCTCGTTTGATTTTGTATTATCTGTTTTTTTTTGTCATTTGTATTTCCTGTGTGTATTGTGGCAAACAAATAAACGGATTATCCTTGTTTTTTTGTTACTCAAAGTATTATGGATGGACAAAATCGTGAGAGCGGTTTAGCAATTAGACCCCCTATTATGTTATAGGTATAATTCTAGTCTCTGAATTCTCTGATTGCGCTAGCATCAGCGAACTTAATGTACCTACACCAAATGGTGACGGTATCGTACATGACTTAGCGCCACCTTCTTCCAGGGCCTTTCCAACTTGTACATATAGGCTGGCTAATCTGGCTATGTGCTCTAAATATTTTTCCCAAGTTATTCTCGGTCTTAATAAGAACAGTTTTTTTAGATATCACGCATCATGGATCAAAATGTCTCGAAATTAGAATGTTGACTAATTATGGCCTGAAATTTCCCCGTTCAGCGAAGCACGTTATGCGCGCTCGGCGCGGTGGCAAGCGCGCGAGCCGAGCTAGCCGAGGCGGTGGTGGCCGGTGGCGCCCTACCCCCTGCCCTTCTACACGCCGGCCACGACGCTGCGCCCGTGCGCCGCGCTGCCGCCTGCCTCATCCGGGACATCGTTAAGCAGTCTGTTGATGTAAGTTAAAGTTAACAAGCGAAGCTGAGCTAACTGAGTCGTTAGCGGCATCCTAACATCTGCACTTATCTTTATAACGCGCACGCGCACCCGTGGGTAAATAACAAATACCCTATTATGTGGGCTCAGGATGGGCTTCATTTCATAGAATTGCAAGTCACAATGTTATATTACACCTATGTATCTGTAACTGTAAACCAGCAATATGAATGCAATGAATACACAATGATGATGTCAAATAGTAACTATAAAATTGGACCATGGTATTAAGATGATGTCTGTGGTATGATGAGAACTAGTTTTCGCCCGCCTACCACGTCCCGTCCACATAATCGTCATTAAGTCAGAATCATTGTCTTTCATTTGCAGATCCCTAATAGTATCCAAGACTCCACAAACCTATGCCAAAATTTTCCCTACTGACTTAATATTTTTCATGAACAGCTAGCCCAGCTAGTGGTAAACACAGGCGGCTGCGGGCCGCTAGTAGAGCTGCTGAGCGAGAGCACGGGCGGCGTGCGAGTGCCAGCGTGCATGGCGCTCGGCTACATCGCCGGCCAGTCAGACCAGCTCGCGATGGCTGTCATCGAGGCCAAGGTCGGTGTTACTTCAGCGGGTCCACACAGAGCGAGCATACCCGCGAGGCAATTTCCTCACGCACAAACCGGTCAGAGTAGACGTGCCTCGGCCGAGACGGTGCGCTCAGGCGTTACCGTTTTCCTGGTCTGTGTTACTTCATTGAACAGCTAGCCCAGCTAGTGAATACAGGCGACTGTGTGCTAGCGTGAGCACAGGTGGCGTGCAAGTGCCGGCGTGCATGGCGCTTGGCTACATCCAGTCCGACCAGCTCGCTATGGCTGTCATCGATGCCAAGGTCTGTATCATTACATAAATTCCTCTTTTTCTCATATTAGCACTTTCCCGTTTTCCTAAAGGCGCATGCTGGGGTGGCTTTTAAGCAATCTGATCTCAAGAACAGGTTTTTCAATTGCAATTTCACCCAGCCTTCCAACCCAGACAGGAATCAGGAAACATATAGGAAACCTCGTTAATTGTAGATGTGGCTTGTTTTGAGAAAGATATGCTGCAGAGCTATATACTGTTATCTTATGACGCCATAGCTTGCTGAACATCTGCTTAGGCTTCATTCTTCTTTCAAGTCATAACAATAATTAATGCCCTTAGCTTTTTTTTGGTACCACACCAAAAAAAGCTATGGGCATTCATTATTTACTTACATAAGTATATTTTATACTGCACTTTTTAAATTTGGCAGGCTATCGTTGTATTAGTGACCATCCTTCAGAACACGGAGGGCGATGACGCGGAGCTGTGCGCCGCGGCGTGGACGCTGGGCCACATCGCGAAGCACTCGCCCCAGCACAGCCTGGCCGTTGCTGTGGCTAACGCTCTGCCCAGGCTGTTGCAGGTTCATTTAATATTTGTACTGGAATCCTGCAATTAGACCGCGGGCCAGGAGCATATTTCGTCAGTCATCGCCTCCCGGCTGATACTTTGTCAGGTGATAGTTTAGATGCTGTTCTAAACTAAAAAAAACCGTCAGCCGGTTCTATCGCGGTGTAATGACCGTCAGCTGTAAAATGAACATGTAAAAAATATGCGCCTTACCACTTTATGTGCAACAAACTATGCGTAATGTGTAAATTGCGTTATCCGTTGATGGCTTTTCAGGCGTTTACTCCTGATGAAATGTTACATGCAAAGTTTCATGATTTGTTATTGCTATCATAAAAGGTATAGCGCTTATTTTTTACATGTTCATGCGACCAGCTGATGTTCTTACCACCGTGATATAATCGGCTTACGATTTTTTTAGGTAACAACAGCATCTGAACTATCATTTGACAAAGTATCAAACGGGAGGCGATGGCATTTTTTTTTGTTTTACGTGTTTCGGTGGCTGCCATATCTCCAACGGAGCGGCAGCTGACGGTCACGAGGGTTCATCATACCTAGCCATTAACCACTACACGAGTTTTCAGCCGTGAGGCGATTGGTCATGAAAATTGTTCCTGGCTCGCGGTCTAAATTAGAGATGCAACGAATAGTGGCTTGGCCGAATACCGAATATTCGGCGGAGCCATCGGCCGAATATTCGGCAAGAAATTTTACCTAAAATGAAGTAAATTCGAACGCGCGCGTGCATTCGCTGTGCAAGTTGCAACTTATTTCTCGCTGTAGGCAGTCTTTGATAGAAATTGCGCTTATTCTACACGACATTGCGGTGCGTTAGATTTCGTCGTGTGTGTAAAAAAAACTATTTTGTATTATTTTTCTCATCTTTTTGTTTTACTATCTATGAATATAAAGGTAGTCTGACTTGTAGTTTGTTACTTTTTATACCCCTCGTTTGCCGTTATCTACGTGTTAACGTACTATTCGGTATTCGCCCGAATACTATGCCACTATTCGGTATTCGGCTGAATAGTGAAATTGTGGCCGAATACCGAATAATGGCCGAATATTCGTTGCATCTCTAGTCTAAATCCTGCAGAAAGCCGAATTTGACATTTTGAGGCCAAAATCGGAAGCTTAAACTTGACATGAACACTTCCCACCAATAAACAGGGGGTTCCATTCTGACTTCTACTGTTGATGGACACTCTCCCTATTACACAATGTGTTTGTCTACATATAGTGGAGCCATTAACCACATATAGTATGATGAATTTTATCGACAAATCACCCCCCATACCTATATATTATATTATTATTATATTTTAAAAATGCACCCTTTCAAAGTTTTACATTGCCAAACACTTGGTTAATGTACCATTATCTGCCCATTTACTTATCACACATTTAAAAAATAATAATAATAAGCCGCTCACACCGGTGTTGCTCCTGGTCGTCTTCACGACGGCATTTTCAGGGGCCCATCTAGTGGGCGGCGAGTCACCGCCTGCCTCGATAACTAGTGGAAACATTGTTATGGCAGGTGTCCAGACGTCTTTGCAATAACCCAGTCTCATTGTCCTCCCAAACTTCAATCCATAGACCGTTATACTGTTCATTTTTACTACAATAGTCCCAATGCCTGCTGCAACTGGTTCATGGGTGTCTATTGTTGCGCCTGTGAACGGGTTCCAGCAGGTGTTTTACATGACATTAAAGCTCTCCAAGGGGCCTCTACGTGTTGGATCTATATCCCCACGCAAGCCTATCAAAAGACCGGGATTTATAGGCCCGTGAAATCCAAGGAGATATCATAATAAATTTGACGCATTAATGTCACAGAGATTTTTCCACAATTACTCTAGAATTAATAACAAAGACAAAAAATTTCTGAAAAAATTTAATTCCCTTCTCAATTAGTGCTTTCTCTGCATCATACATAACCCTTTACTGCATTCTAATTGATAATATTCAACTGTATTTATGGCTATTGAAGTTCATATTTAAACAAATAATCTTATATGACATGCAGGAAAGGGCTAAAAGAACCCAGAGATCCTAATCACAAGAATTAAAGGGGACTTTGTTGGGTTTTGCTGTTGAATAGAAGCATTAATTTCAGGATTTCAATGTTTATACAGTAAGGGTCAAATCTACATTTGGAGCTTCCTCCTATTTTTAATTCATAATTTGATAATTTTTTTACAATAAACAAAGTTATAAATACACAAAACCATTCCCGCACCAAAAATCCCAAAGTATGTTTATGAACAAATTATGATATATTCACAGTTATACACAAATCCGAAGTCATCAGCCGAGGTGCATGCCAGGACCTCCTGTGCCCTAAAACAGGCACTTCAATGCTGTCTGCATCGCCCTGCACTGGAGCCTTTACTACATGCTGCACCTGCTTGCATTCTCAAATATGTCCTTGCACAGTATGCTAAGGTACCAGATTCACATTTTTTATGCCCATCTAACAAAGTAATAGTCATTGACTAATCAGGCAATGAAAGTAACCTAAACAACTTGATCATAGAGGATGATACAATAATTTTATTTTGTTTCAGATATAGACCAAGTTTTAGGAGTATCTACACTTTAGGCAAAACTTTTTTGCTCAAAAAATATGTTAAAAGTTACAATTACACACAAAGTTTACTCACTGAAACAGTACACTTTAGTATACAGGACCATCATCCAGATTGTCATCTTCTTCATCATAATCTTCCCCATTGTCAAAGTAATTATTAGCATAGTCAGTCCCATCATCCAGTTCATCTTCTGGCTCCTGTTCATCTTCTAAGTCCTCATCATCATTCGCTTCAACCTTTTTCACAGTGTCTTCGCCTTCATTTGTTTCCATTTGTTCGTCATTTTCTTCTAGCGTTTCTTTCTTTTCTAGAGTCTGGAATCTCTTATTAATCTCCGAAGGATCGTCTAGGCGTCGTTTACGCGTCGACGCTCGGACGCGTCGCGCCTGCGGTCGGAGCTCCGTAGGCATATTATTCCAAACACAGTCTAAAACTTTTCCTTGTTTAGCGTCCATCGCGAGAAGCTTGTACTTGTCGGAATACCTTTCTACGTCGTCAGTTCTTGTTTTCGGTTTGACATATGCGGGCGAGTCGTGCAGGAATCCAATGAATTGGTCCTTAACGATCAGCATATAGTCGGTAGCAGCATCACAGGCGAGAGGTAATGGCTTGGCTTCGAGTTTTGGAAATAGTGGAGGCGGCGCGAGAGTTGGTGCGTTGTTCTCACCGCGCGCGATACCTAACGCCTGCAGCTGCTCATGTGTTAGAGATAACGTACTACCGCGACCGCGACCTCGTCCTGCCATTGTTATTATATGGCCAGTTTCACTTTTTAATACATATCTTACTCCGGCACGTTGCTTTGTTGATTATTAACTTTGGCATTCATGACAATGACATTGACAGTTTTGACACTTCAATAAAATTATTTAAGAAATCGTTTATAACGCGATCATCCTGTCTTCTTAAAGTTGTGTCTCTATTTATTTTATTTTTGAAAACTATTTCTTTCTAGATATTGCCGAACGACGCAAGAGCAAGAAGGCTTTTTGTAACAACTGGTGCATTGAAGAGAATACAAGAGATAGATACAGTTCCAGGGACATCCCTAAAAGAATACATTAACATTATAAATAGTTGCTTCCCTGAAGAAATAGTCAGGTAAGCAGAGAGAGTCAGATAACGAAATTTTAAGGCTACAGATTGTAAAGCCTGTTTACATGCGTGCCGAGACTTGCTAAGCGTCAGAGACGCACTTATACGTTAGAGGGAGCAAGCGATATTGCTATCTCATTCCACCGCATAGCTGCGTCCCTGACGCTTGGCAAGTCTCGGCACGCATGTAAATCAGGCTTTATGGTTCCATTCCAATGTCTTGGAACTAAACTAGTATGTTCTCTGTTTCCGTGGATTTGGCATAATTATCAATATATATATCAGTTATTCTTTACGTGTTTATCCTCGTTATAAAGTTATTTTGTTTTCAGATATTATACACCAGGATTCTCAGATTCATTACTTGACAGAGTAGAAGCATTTACGCCTCAGGTAAGTTTATAACATAATTTATATTAAATATTTAGCATATTTTTTTATACCACGTCGGTGGCAAACAAGCATACGGCCCGCCTGATGGTAAGCAGTCACCTTAGCCTATGGACGCCTGCAACACCGGAGATATTACATGCGCGTTGCGACCCTTTAATAACTTGTACACTCGTTTTTGAAGAACCCCATACTGTAGCCCCTCGGGAAAACCTCGGCAGGAAACTCATTCGACAGCCGAAGCGTCCGCGGGAGGAAAGCTCTTAAACCGCACAGTACGCGACTATTTAGGTTCTAGGGTGTGAGAATGAACATCCTGCCGACGGCGTATGATATTATTACAGTTATACATATAGTCTGGCAAATCCAATTTATCAATAAATAAGAAGAAAAAAGCTACGCTCATCCCTTTTTTTAAGTGCGAGTAACTAATAGTTACTAGCAAAGACAGTATGATTCCCTCTATCTATGTTTGAAATGAAACAGTCCCTGGCCAAACCTAAAGCGTTTATACATGACTCGTCGCTGGACAAGTGCCTCATTTTATGACGTCACTCATTTACTATAGATTCTAGCTAATCTAGTGCGGGTTGGGGACCACACTTACCTACTTACACTTACACTTAAAATAATTATTATTTATTCCAGATACCTGAACTATTTACAGACAGAGTACCTAGTGATTGCCAGAGTGAATTAACAGTAGAAAATGCAAATTAAACAGTATTCATTGATCAATGTTACATTTTATTCAATAAAAGTTATTTTAATTGGAAATTGCGTTTGTTTTCCCCATGGTCCAAATGAGTTTTTGAACTCTAACGGTCCTTCCTCCTATATTCGATTCTTCCATTGCCATCGATTGTCCATAGACATTGTACCTGTTGAATGTTAAATTCAGTTAATTAATTATTACTAGTGTTCCGAAGGTTCCGTTTTGGTTCTAGTTTCGGCCGAAACCGAAACTTTAGTTAAGCTGTTACCTATGAAAAAATAAATAAGTACCTATAATTCGCATATGTGGTACAGCAAAATGTACCTATCCCAAGTTTTAATTTTTAAAGGTCACAAGCAACTAAGCTTCAATAAGGCCTGTTCAATTTACTGAGCGGACACCCTGGTAATTTTAAACAATTGGAGAACATCTAGACTTGAAGATTTTCTTAAGGGCTCCTCTACATGATGGCCCAGCGTAGGCCAGCCTAAGGGACGCAGCTATGCGGTGGAAGGAGATAGCAATGTCACTTGCTCCCTCTAACGCATAAATGCGTCCCTTGGACTGGCCGACGCTGGGCCATCGTGTAGAGGAGCCATAAATCACAGCTTAGAAGCGGCCTGGCCAATCCGCAAATCGAAGTATTGTCATGCGGCTGTCATGGCTCCTCTACACGATGGCCCAGCGCTGGGCCAGCGAGATGGCCATGCACACCACTATACGATGGCGACATTCAGTTGCGATCTATTCGTTTTCCAAGATGGACGTGGAAGCATTAGCTGCTGCAGCATGTTATTTATACGCCACGTACCAACATTTTCTTAATCTGCACAATTATAAAGTAATTAAAAAAAAATACGTAGTAGATTATGGTGGATGTTATCTATCCATCGAAATAAATAAACAAATATTATAGGACACTATTACACAAATTGACTAAGTCCCACGAAAAGCTCAATAAGGCTTGTTTTGTGCGTACTTTAAGTAGACAACGATATACATAATATTTACAAATGTATAAATACATAGAAGACATCCATGACTCCGGAACGAATATCCATGCTCATCACACGAATAAATGCCCTTACCAGGATTTGAACCCGGGACCATCGGCTTCATAGGCAGGGTCAATACCCACTAGGCCCGACAGGTCGTCAAAAGTCATTTTAAATTTGTACAATAAACTCTTCAAAGCTTTAAAATCCTACTGAGAAACCATTACTTGTCTCTTCCTTAATGTGCCGCTGTGTAGGTAATTAATAATTATGTATGTATATATTTAGATATGTATTTATTTCTTTATTTAATATTTATTTATTTTAGTATTGGTATATTTATTTATTTAAATCGTAAATGTACTGTATGTACCTACAGATGTCTGCGTAATGTATATGTAATTTTCCTAATCCGCTAAGTATTGGTATGTTTTGGTATATGTATTTATTTAAATTGTAAATGTACTGTATGTACAGATGTCTGCGTAATGTATATGTAATTTTCCTAATCCGCTAATAAATTCGTGCACAATTTTTTATAGAAACTTTTTTTAATATCCTGCTACCTTATTTCTATAGTTTTGGTCTTTATATTTGGGGTTCCATGTTACGCTTTCTCTCCAATATAGTTCTAAAAACTTTATCGTTTCGTGATGCGGCCACGTACTCGTCATTTTTAATCAAAATAATACACAGCACGAACGTCCACACTCGACCGCGATCGAGCACGCACTGTGGGATGGGCCACGAGTAGATGCGTACAGCCATATCGCTGGTCCATTACCTTTGATGTGCGGACGAAAAACCGACACCGCGGCCATCCCATCGCCATCTCCCCGCGCCATAAGCCATCCGACACCACTACCCTCTCTACACGCTGGCCCAGCTTAGTGGTCCACTATGATGGTCCATCGTGTAGAGGAGCCATTACATTATAATTTTTAAGAAAAAAAAAAGCGAGTTCAATGAGGGAGATCGGTGAAAGAACGATTATTGCTGATTTTGGATTTCATACAATGAAATTAAAAAGACAGCGTCCTACGCCTACTTATGTAGAAAAGTAGGTAACATGTTTTTTTTGTCACTGCACCCACCTTGACACATTTCAGGTTTGCCCTATGGTTGACTGGTAAGATAAGATGGCAAAAGGGTATTCGACTATATATTTAAGATACCATGCATGAAATAAAGCACCAGATAATTAATAGGATAGAAATATAAAAATGTGCCTTGAAAACCTAACTGTTTGACAAACATGCAAAGAGAACAAATTGCCAAACGTGAACAATGCATCGTTGAAGAGTTCCGTTCTATTCATCAGCAGTTCCACTTCATCAAATGTCACTTCTACAAATGAAAATACTTGATTTGTTGATGAAAATACTAAGATTACTATATATACATGTCTTTAACATTTGAGGAGTTCCCTCGATTCCTCATGGACCCCGTCGTCAGGACTCTAACTTGACAAAAAATTGTCTTGGAAATGTAATTTGCTTAACAAATACAGTGAAGAGGACAAATCTCCAAACGTGTACTATGCGTCGTTGCAGAGATCCATTCTGATCATCATCAGCAGTTCAACTTCATCAAATGTGACTTTTTTTACATGTGAATGCTTGATTTGTTAAAGAAAATACAAAAATCACAATATGTATGCCTTTCACATTTGGAGTTCCCTCGATTCCTCATGGATACCATCATCAGAACTGAGTTTTGACAAAAACGGGACCAATCTGTATATATATAAATTCAAACAAAAAAAAAATTTTTAAAATCGAATCAGAAATGACGGAGTTCTGGAGTAACAAACATTTAAAAAAAAACATACACACCGAATTGATAACCTCCTCCTTTTGAAATCTTGAAGTCGGTTAAAAACCAACGATGGCCGGCTGCCATTTATATGACGGTACGCAGTGCCCTTGCTAACAAAATTCATCATTACTTGTTTATGTAATATTATACACCAATAAAACTTATATATTTGGAAAGCTAGTAAAATTTACCGTATATTTTGTAATAACAGTAATTGCGGTAAACTTATAATGAAATGAGTTAGAAGCATGTTTTTTCAGTACTTATGCCATCCATGCATGGTAAAAAATCATATATTTTCAAATATTTTGTAAACGACTAGAGTTATGACTACGGTTATTAAGAAACAATAATAGTACGTTTAATTATCTTTCAAACGACACCTGACACGAACTGATCGGTCCCATAACACTTAAAATGTGAACATATATCAATGATGGTCGGCCGCCATCTGTCCCCCCCCCCTTTATTTCGACCCCCCCCCCATAAACTAAAACCGGTCAATTCGTATTCTGAAGATAACGAGGAACACACCCATACCAATTTTAGGTATGGTATTTAGAAGAGATGTCTACGAAAATCGTGAAGGAGACGACTTGTGGTTAATTTGACTATAATCTAAGTATAACGATTTGTTACCACCCATAGCATGCTTCTGTGCTATGCCTACTTTATTTTGGCCTGATTTTACAAGCACCGCACTAAACTGGTCAGACAGTGGGGCTAATGAATTCATAAATTAGTCGTAAGTAGGTTCTGAGGCATTGATTGTGAAGATGAACTTAAGCGCGCGGTTGTTTCATGCGATAAACGCAATTCGTTTGCCGCACACCCATTTTACATCAGATAATGTAATGAATGAATGACAATACATTGTTTAACGCGGTAAACGTAGCGGTAAGCGCATTGTCATTTTTCCAACATTCCGTTGACGCATGCGTCCAAAGCTGTGTTTATCGCATAAAAACTAAGAAGAATTAGAAGCTAAAACTATGGAGTGTGGAATTAAGAGGAGTGACATCTCTTATGGTAGAACTGTTGCAAAAGTGTCCAGCTGTCAGCTATAAATAATAGTTCCAAATCTCTCCAGAGAAGCGAGAGCTAAGAACCTAGGCGTTATTGGCGGAGTGAAGTGCGCTGTCTATGATTTGATTTTTTTGTTCAAGTATTCTAGGTATTGTAGCGCCATCCACCTATTTAAAGTTTTTTGATGACACTTTTTGGTACATGGAGATTTATTTCCTTACCTCCACCTTCCGTAGCTAAAACATTAGAATAATTTATACGAATGACAATAAACAAATTAACGTCGAAAATATATATGCAGGCATTTATGCGGCGCATCAGATTATATTTCGAATCACCAATTTATTTAAAATCTATTATCTCTTCTATATCGTCGGGTTCCGTTTTATTAGGTACTTTTATAAAAATAAAACGTTTCTAGACCACATAATCGATATATAATATACGTCAATTTTGGGTGTCCGCTTAGTAAATTGAAGTCCTTACGCTAAAAAAAAATACGAAAGTACAAGGTAAGTTTCGGTGCGACCGAAAGGTTCGGCAGTTTTTGCGCCGAAACATGATTTTTATGCCGAAACCGAAACTTCGGTCGGACACTAATTATTACGTACAGCAAGGTTAATCATAGTTGGTGGTAGACCTAGCTCTACCTAGTTTTTATTTGAATTATTATTTTGTGGAAACCAGCTTTTGATTATACCTACTAAAGAGCCAATTACATCCAGACTTCCCAATATCGGGCCCGAACTTAATCCCGACGTCGGGCCTGATAATAGTGTACCGTTACACGGAATATCAGCACATCGTTAACAATATTTGAAAAGTAAAAACTGGTTCATATGCAAAAATATCAAACGTTGAACATTTTGGGCAATTAGAGACAAAGTATTATTTACATGTCCAAATATCTTGGAGGATTGAAAACTGGCGACGCCTTGACTGTAATATTCTGTACAAAACAGTCTTTTGAGGGGGAGGGGCACGTCAAATATATGGCTATTTCTACGTAACGTACAAACAGCCATGTCAGATAAACGTCATTGTATGGAACAATACATATGACCATTGGCCAGAGGGGTAAGCTCTTAAAGGCGTCTCCAGTTGTTAAATCCTCCAAGCCAAATATTGTAAAAGATGTGCTGATATTTGGTGAAACGGAAAAATACTCGTGCTCGGGACAGACGTCGGGCCTGACATCGGGCAATAGCTAGTGTATGTGTTTGTAATTGGCACTTAAATTCACTAGTCGGAGATGAAGCACTTACTCGACTCCACCCAAGATGTTTAGAATTGTAACACCACTAGTTTCAGCTTCTAGTTCTATGCGATCACTTCGCCGGCTGAAGTTTATTTTTAAGTTCTGGAGAGCTTCCTCCAATTTTGTAGCCACAGCCGCAGGTAAAGCCTGTAATAATTGTTACTTGTTTTACAACCCAAGTTGTTTAACCCCTGGTGCTAATATTGATACTCGGAAGATTTCAAAATTGGAACACGAGTAGCGTAGCATAGCGAGTGGTTCGAAAAATAGGATCTTGAGCGTTGCGATGGTTTCCAGGCAAGCGGGTTACAATTACAACCGAGGGGGAGGTTTGCTACCGAGTGAAACACAAATTTTCATCACACCAACGCAAGGAAAATACTAACTAAAACGTATCAAATTGAACATTATAAATTTAAAATGTATTATTAAAAATCATCATTTACACGAAAAAAATGTGTAGTCAGACCAGAGACATGTCAAAATCCTATTTCTATGAGTCAGACCAAGCTAAGTTGGCAACGATTTTGATAGCCCAGCCTGTGGAAGTGTTATTTATTGTCATAATTTCATAGAAGTTCGACGTTTAAAATAACACTTATCCTTCTGCCTGTCAAAACTCAAAATCGCTGCCAACTTATCTTGGTCCGACTCCGGAACCAAAACTGAAGAGGTATACAAAAACGGCCCCTATTACCCATATGAGCCATTAAGATTTATACAATAACATTCCTGGTTAAGTATTTAAAAAAATCACAAACATACTCTGGTTTTTCAAAAAATCTAAAAAGTAATTTGGTTGAGAAATGCTACTACAGTATATCGGAATTCATGGAGGATACCTTGTGATATGTTACTGAACACCTTTTAGTCTGTTTAATTGAATTGTCCCTAAAAGTGTTACCTGTGGGTGAATCAACTTTTTTTATTATCCTGTCCCGTTGTCCAAGGGACAACAGTGGCACAGTTTGTTTGAAGAGACGTTGTATGCCGTTCTATTAACATGCTTAGTAGGGGGCCCATTATGGACATTGGTTATAACGACCACAAAAACGCAAGTTTAATACATTGTGTACCATAAAATCAGTATTTCAATGAACTTTTGTCCCCTGGACAACTAATCGTAACCATGGCAACGAGTGACGTTAAAAACTTGATTCTCCCACCTACTATCTTATACCTTTAAACGAGCAATTCTTATATATATATATATATATATATATATATATATATATATATATATATATGTATATTTCCGGGATCTCGGAAACGGCTCTAACGATTTTGCTGAAATCTGGTATATGGGGGTAAACAATCGATCTAGATTAGTCTTATGTTTGGGAAAACGCGTGTTTTCGAGTTTTCATGCGTTTTTCTTTCGACGTTGTTCGTCTGGTCCAGCGGGTTGAGACGCGGACTGCTAAACGAGTGTTACGGGTTCGAATCTCGCCCGGTGATTAACTTTTTTATTTATATGTTCAATTTTATATATAGTTTTTTATTTTTTATTGTTTTAGACAAGTTTAATTTAGGAAAAAAATGTAGTTAAGATTATCACCTATACACCACCATATTACAATAAATAGTTATAACCGAGCAAAGCTCGGTCGCCCAGGTACTTAATATTTATTTTAAGTCACGTTATGCTTGTTACAATACATGTATAAAACATGTAACTATATGTTATTTGTTTTAGTTTTAAGAATTTTGCGACACCCTAACAGGGTCCATGCGCCTGAATGATGGCCCAGCGTAGGCCAGTCCTAGGGACGCATTTATGCGTTAGAGGGAGCAAGTGATATTGCTATCTCATTTCACCGCATAGCTGCGTCCCTTGGACTGGCCTACGCTGGGCCATCGTGTAGAGGAGCCCTTACATTGTAATGGAAAAGTTTACTTGGATGCAAATAAAGATCTCTATCTCTACCATATTATTTAGTTACTACGTTAGTAATTTAGTCGAGTGGCGACGAGTATTTGTGACTTTGCAAGCCTAAACGGTCATTATCAATCTTATCATAGAGATGGAATGGGGGGAGGGGCCGGATGATCTAACGAGATGCACTTATGAAACTTTCAGTAGGAGTAGCAGAGAAAGCGCTATAATTGTTTGTCCAATGTCACAGTCACATTGAAGTGAAAACTTCTTTAGCGACGCTGTGCACTTTTTGTGATGGGGAAATTTTTTTAAACCCGCGACAGGTCACGTGACCGACAGATTGAAAATTCGTAAGACGGACACGTGACCTGATCGAAAAACTGTTACAATGTCATTGCAGCCAGTAGTTACATTTTTAATGTAATATAAATTGTCATGTTTGTATACGATACTTTTATACTGATAAAGCAATTCGTGCAAAATTATTCCCTAACTATTCCAAAATATCAATAATCGGACAGACAGACGGACATGACGAATCTATAAGGGTTCCGTTTTTTGCCATTTGGCTACGGAACCCTAAAAATGCACAACGTTAATATTCAAGTTTTTACTTCTGCCGGCACTCCCGGAGTGCTCCCGTAAATTTTATCATGGTGGGCAACAGATAACCCGACCAAATTATGTAGGTTTTTTTGGTATGTTGTCAGGAATATTATAGTATTTTATGCAACAGTTGTATAAGAAGGATCAAAAAAGGCGAGTGGCGTGAGTTACAATGTGAGCCGGAGCCGAAGGCGTAGGCGAACATTGTAAAGGAATACGCCACGAGCATTTTTTGACCTACTTATACAACGTTGCATACAATATTTTTCTTACGAGTCAACAAAAATAAATCTTAATTTAGGTAAACAAAGCAAAAGTATATAGCCAAGACGCGCGAGCATACCTTGTTACGCGCCCGGCCCGCGGCCGGCCGGTCAGCGACACCTCGTAACTCATGAGGCCCTGGTACTTGCTACTTGCTAAATTAAATTTTTGGACAGTTTTTTCTCAATTTTGGCCACCGTAGCCTACGGAGACTAACAAGCAACGCTAAGCGGTGTTCGTAGTCTATGGGTGTTGCTATATTACTGGTGTCACATGCGCGTTTCTGACTTATGAAGTAATTATTTTTACTATGCAACCAAATGAATATTTTGTAAGTTGGCAGCAATACACTTAGTTTAAAACTGTTTTCGTTTTGGTTTTGTTAGGTTGGTAGCCATTAATCGCAGTAACGTTATAGCGATTAAAAGCACAAGAGCTTTTATGAGGAATAGACAATATAGACTTTTCTTGAAGCCTTTTATGTATGTTCTTATATTCGTGTTAATGAATGCATAAATGACAGATAACAGTAGAGGAGTAGGAAAAAGTGTTTTTAATTTGGCGTATGTTCTGTCCCTCACGGGTGCACATCTATCGGATCTTACCATCAATGGTCCTTATGCTCAATGTGCAGCATAGACCCTTTTGACCATAGATGGTAGGATCAACTAGATGTGCGCCCGTGAGGGACAGAACATACGCAATGAATCAAATTAAAACACGTTTTAATATTTCTGACAACATACCAAAAATAACCTACATAATTTGGTCGGGTTATTTGTCGCCCACCATAAGCCATACTAAAATTTAGTGGGGAATAAAAAAAAATTAGACTGACAAGGACAAACAATCATAGCACTTCTCTGCTACTCCTACTGAAAGTTCCTTAAGAGAATCTCGTTCGGTCATCTGCCGGCTCTACCATTTCATCTCTATACTTATTGTACCTCATGCTTTTGACCAAGCAGTCAAAAATACTCGCCACTCAACTAAATTACTAACGTAGTCCGAACTAGCCTTTATGGATAAAACAAACTTCTAGCTCCCTTTTCACCAGAGACATGTCAAACCTATTTCTATGCTTTTCACTTTGAAGGGATAATTTCTCGGATAAACATTAAAACTGTTATGTTCTTACGCGGGCTTAAAACCATCTTTACACCAAATTTCATGTAAATCGGTTCAGCTAGCTCAGCATTTATTTGATTCCTCATACAAACTTCCACCACCCTTTTGCCTACTCCTATGTTCCTCCCCGGGACTATAGTTTTACTTTCATATTCAATTATATATTATAATTTATAGTTCTAATGCTACTTACGTAAATTATAAATCATTTAAAATTGTATGGGCTGTCTGAAATAAAAGTTTTATGATACCATAATAATTGAATTCAGCATCCCCGATTTATACGAAAACAACACCAAACTTGGCCTAGCAGCTTAAATGATATAGATATCAAGATAAAGTTGATGCCCCCCACGAATACATAAAAAATCTAATAAATCTAGCATTAGCCCCTACCTTCACTTTGCAAATTGTGTCACTTTCTACATTTGTAGCACTTTCAATAATCTGCACAAAATGCATGTTACTTGTTTCCGTTCAAACTGCCGACTGGCAATCTGAAATTATAGGTCCTCCTACTGCAGTTTTGTGCCTTATCAAGCACTTTACGGATGTTTGCGGTATTTTCAAAAAGATAACTACATTTATGCGCAACTCATTTATTTTAATAGGTCAATATCAATATATTTATATTAACTAATAACCATAATAATTGACACTGTTTTTTTCCAACTTCAGTTTATGTACCTGAAAAGCAAAAAAAAAATGCTGTAGCAAAATTAAAACATATGATGAAATAAAATAATACTGTAGATTTCTCAGAAACTAATTATCTTCAAAGATATCAAGATATATGCTTGTCTATGGTTGTTCATCATTTAGAGAGCTGTCTGCTAGTTTTTAATTTCTCAGTTCGCCCAATGCGAAAGAGGTGTGTTAAGTACTAGCAAAGAGAATTTGAAGTAGAGGTGGATTGTCAAAGAAAACTTTGTAGCCACGGTAAATTTACTGCCATCTTTCGGTGAGCGTCAGAATGGCGGGTGTACCTAAATAAAATTAAATGAAAACCATACCATATTTTTGTACCTAATTTGTACTATTTAGTACCTGTTTAAAAAAAAAAATTACCTCACGGTACTTAAAGTTATCACCAAAAAACAGTACACCCGCCATCCTGACAGTCAGAATGGCGGGTGTACTTTATTACGCTATATTCCCGTGGTTATTGATAAATTCTATAAAAGCCAAATTTTTGTACCTTCATATTCAATTATAATTTATAATATGAGCCATTTTGTTTGTGGTTTTCAAGTTTTGCTCATTTATATTTTGCTTGCTATTACAATTTTGCAGGCGTTATAATTTTTCAAGTTATCGAACTCATTTTTAAGAAAAAACGCTACGGTACAATTATTTTTATTAAGCCAGGATTTAGTACCTTTAATGTTTATTCTGTTAAGTTCAAATAACTCAGAAAATCATGTCGAAAGATGTGAGAGTCAGGATGGCGGGTGTACTGTTTTTTGATGATAACTTTGTGTACCGCGAGGTACAATTTTTTTTAACGGAGGTACTAAATAGTACAAATTAGGTACAAAAATATGGTATGGTTTTCATTTAATTTTATTTAGGTACACCCGCCATTCTGACTCTCACATCTTTCGACACATGATTAAAACTTTTAGAACGCCATTTGACTTTGATCCTTATTCTTTCACTGATTTAAATATCAAAGTTGCGCCATCTAATAGAGCGTAGGCCAAAGGTTATAGCGCCATGCTCGAAACGATGCCGCCATACCGCTATTTCAAATTATCTTTGTACTGGAGATCTCCAGTATGACTAGGCAATGATAAGCTTAGTATAAAATTGGAATTTAATCTTATACAATTTAGGAGTCTTTATTTACCTGCAGGTATATATTTTCTCCATAGTAGTCTATAATGTGGTCTGTAAACAAAAATAAATGATTAGAAAAAGTTATATTTTATGTTACCTTACATGTGCTTTCAGATATTACCATACCATATTTTCCCCATGGTTTAGTGAGCCAGGCTAAGCAGTTCATCATATACGCTTTATTATATTATTTCATTGCGATTCGTCACGCGTTTCGGTGTCGGGTCCATGGTTATCCTACTCTGCCGAACTAAACTAGATGCGTTTAAGCTATTTATAGATTAACAGAAACAAAAGATGCTAGTACCTTTGTAGGCAGTAAAAGGGGTTAAAAAGCTCACGAGAGTCATGAGATTTCAACACTCCAGGGTTCTCCCTGAAAAATTGAAATCTGAAATAATAGTGGATTGTACAAGGGCACAAAGCGATCCATTTTTATCCGAGGCAATTTATAAGTCGAGGATAGGGTTTCTGCTCGAGAATTCACGAGGCGAGAAATCTCGAGAAATTTGTCCCTTGTAGAGGCGAAAAAAAAAAAACTGCCTCGAGAACTCGAGAAATAAATCTCTTGTGATAAGTAAAAAGAAAACACGCGTATAACACATGATATGTATCTTCTTTATTTCATTATGCAGTTAAATAACTGTACATAAAAAATATTCTTTAACATTTTCAGGTACTTATTAACATTTATTAGTCCGACCCTTGATCCGTCCCCTATTGTTCTGGCTTCAGTCGATTTACATGTTTTGAAACTTTTGAACCTTCTTACCTTCGTCTCGTCTCGATTTAGGTTCATTACTATACTTCATTTTTTTATAGCATTAGATAAAAGGTAAACGATCTTGATGTGTCTTTTTAATGAAAAAAACTATTACTATTACTTATCAAAGCAATGTAAATGATCGTATTTGATTTATCATTGTTACATTTTTGCCGCGCCTTATTTTTCAAATGTTTTTAATAAAAAGCGGCCAAGTGCGAGTCGGACTCGCCCATGAAGGGTTCCGTACCATTTATGACGTATTAAAAAAAAATTACTTACTATATCTCGTTCAAACCTATTTTCGGTGGAAGTTTGCATGGTAATTTATATCATGTATTTTTTCTTAGTTTTTTCATTCTGTTATTTTAGAAGTTACGGGACACACACACACACACACACACATTTTACCACTTTGGAAGTGTCTCTCGCACAAACTATTCAGTTTAGAAAAAAATGATATTAGGAACCTAAATATCATTTTTGAAGACCTATCCATAGATACCCCACACGTATGGGTTTAATGAAAAAAATTTTTTTTTTAATTTTATGACGTATTAAAAAAAAAACTACTTACTAGATCTCGTTCAAACCAATTTTCGGTGGAACTTTGCATGGTAATGTATATCATATATTTTTTTCAGATTTTACATTCTGTTATTTTAGAAGTTACAGGGGGGGGACACATTTTACCACTTTGGAAGTGTCTCTCGCGCAACTATTCAGTTTAAAAAAAAAATGATATTAGAAACCTCAATACCCCACACGTATGGGTTTGATGAAAAAATATTTTTTGAGTTTCAGTTCTAAGTATGGGGAACAATCTTAATTCGATTCATAGAATACATCTACTTACCAAGTTTGAACAGTATATTAGCTCTTATAGTTTCGGAAAAAAGTGTCTGTGACATAATCGGACAGACAGACGGACATGACGAATCTATATGGGTTCCGTTTTTTGCCATTTGGCTACGGAACCCTAAAAAGACACCTCAAGATCGCTTATCTTAGTTATCTTCTTTCGAATGCTAAAAAAACGAATGCCATGTAATAACAAACAATTTTATTACAAAACTAAATTACAATTGATAAATCAAATCATTCTGATATATTCCTATTAGCCATATAGCACAAATTTTAGCAGCTTCATTGTTACGTTTAGTAAGTCTAAGTGGTAGTAAAACTGCTGTAAGTTTGTCACATCGAGTTAAATTAATGGACTGGAATATTCTTGCCTAATTAAATACCATATTATCGTTTGTTTACATTTCGTTAAATACCTAAAGAAATACACTATAGCTTTTTAATTTTTTTAAATTATAAGTTGAATTTTTAATAATTAGTGCAATATATGGTAACTAAAACCATCTGTTACATTATTGATCTAATGTAACCTACGACTCCTCTATGAATTTGATTAGCAATAAACAAAAATGAAAAAAAAAAAAGTATTGTTTTTGGAAACTATCAAAATTTGTCGAGATACTCTAGAAACTCGAGAAATCCTGGTAAAGAATTCCCGTGCCTCAAAAATAAAAAATCGAGAAACCCTAATCGAGGATAAAATGGATATTTATGCCCGAGTTATACACTCTGCTTTTCACTTCGATTGCAAGGAGAATTTACAACACAAATCCAAGATTTTAGGTTATTCTACCGTATTTGTTCAAGACTAAAGAAAATCGTACTCGGCCCGGTCGGGGTTGCGCCAGCAGGGCTGGCAGTTTGTCTGGCAGAATTTGAATTTTATTGCTAAGTTTATAAGGTGTCGACTTACGTGAGTGAATAACTCGGAGATCGCGAGCGGCGCGGCGCGGGTGAATTAAATCCTTTGATACCTATGGAAGTGTCCTACGCGGGCGATCTCCGAATGCCGTTGGGTCGCCGGCGCCGCGCCGCGTCGCATCGCGAGTTATTCGCTCAAGTAAGCCACTGCGTAAGGGTCGTAATAGATGATTTTACTTTATGCCTTAGAGCATAATCAGCAATTTTATTTCGCTTACACGCGACTTAAATGTCAATTTTACGAGCATGAGAAGTGAAATTGCATCTGCTAATACTTCTACGCTTAAAGGGTCTAGCAGGCTAAGCGAACTAGAGGTGCCCCCAACGACGGATTTGGTCATTCTTTCAGGTGGTGTACTGGCAAGTCCTAAGAACACTATGCTTAATATCAGTCCTCGATCTTCTTTTGTTTTCGAGTTATTCAGGATAATGTAAAATAATCAGTGTATCATTGAAAGTGGCATATTTTGTAGACTGTTCAAGTTAGGTTAACGAAACAAAATTATATTTGACAATAATAAAATAGGCTACAAAATACACATTTTTAACCCACGTCATGTACTTATACTTCATTGTGTAAAAAAACATTTTATTTTTCTTCAGATTTATTTTTTTACTTTTCCCGGAGGTACACCTCCAGAAAAAATGTGCATGGATAGCCACTAGTACCCGCTACATACACATATAAAAATATTTTCGTAAACCTTCGTGCGTCATGTCAAAAAAAAATAACATCGAATAAGTAGTTAGGAGCATATGTAAACAAAGTACTAGTGCAGGGTGTAGGTAAGTTAGTATGTAGGTGTGTAACCTTTTCTTATAAACCTATTTATAATGCATCAACGATGACATGTCAACGTTGATAACATTTGACACATATTCTAGCTGCATATGTTTTATTTGCATTTTGTGTTAGAAAATGGATAACACTAAGTGTAACTCTTGTGAAAAAACATTAAAAAATATTGATGGGAAGAAAAAATGCATAAAAACTGGTCAAGAGGCTGATTTATATAGCAAATGCACTAATAAGCTAATTTATATCAATGATATTTTGTGTGGTAAGTGTCGACTTTTGGTGTATAAACATAAAGTAGTAGCATCAACGTCTACGTGTAGCAGCACAGCACTTGGCGATGCTGGCTCTTCGTCTGCAACCTCCGACGCGTCCGATTATAATTTATCCGATGATGATAATTTTGTGTGTGATTCAGAGGAACGATTTGAAATTAGTACTAATACTACTAATTCAGCCTATATTCGTCCCACTGCTGGGCACAGGCCTCCTCTCATGCGCAAGAGGGCAAAAAGGGAGGGAGGGGAAATTAGTATCCCCTCAATATTTTTTAATGTTTTTTCACAAGACTTACACTTAGTGTTATCCATTTTCTAACACAAAATGCAAATAAAACATATGCAGCTAGAATATGTGTCAAATGTTATCAACGTTGACATGTCATCGTCGATGCATTATAAATAGGTTTATAAAAAAGGTTACACACCTACATACTAACTTATCTATACCCTGCACTAGTACTTTGTTTACATATGCTCCTAACTACTTATTCGATTTCTTTTTGACATGACGCACGAAGATTTACGCAAATATTTTTATATGTGTATGTAGCGGGTACTAGTGGCTATCCATGCATATTTTTTCTGGAGGTGTACCTCCGCGAAAAGTAAAAAAATAAATCTGAAGAAAAATAAAATGTTTTTTTACACAATGAAGTATAAGTACATGCCGTGGGTTAAAAATATGTATTTTGTAGCCTATTTTATTATTATCAAATATAATTTTGTTTCGTTAATCTAACTTGAACAGTTTACAAAATATGCCACTTTTAATGATACGCTGATAATTTTACATTATCCTGAATAACTCGAAAACAAAAGAAGATCGAGGACTGATATTAAGCATAGTGTTCTTAGGACTTGCCAGTACACCACCTGAAAGAATGACCAAATCCGTCGTTGGGGGCACCTCTAGTTCGCTTAGCCTGCTAGACCCTTTAAATGGCAAGTAAAGCTATCCCAGGCCGACCCGGACGGACGACGGACTTTCTCTCCCACGAAGGCGATTGGCACGTCGCTCCGATGTGTGAGAGGGAGAGGGGCTATAATACGCGCATAGCGTTGTCTCGCTCAATCATAGGAGCGACGCGCGAATCAGATACATAATTATTTAATGAAAGGTATTATTTACCTTGAAACTTGCCAATAACTTGTGAGTTTGCAACGTTCAGACCCGAGAACAAAGCAACATTGTTATTAATACAGGTTCATTATACATATCTTTTGTAATTCTCTTTGTGTCATTTCAGATGTTACCATACCATATTTTCCCCACGGTTTTGTGAGCCAGGGATAACTAAGTAATTCATCATTTTTTCTGTATGAAAAAGATTTTACTCTCCTACAGCATTTATTCAAAGAATACAAATGTAGATATAGCAGTGAAAGACAATACAGGCTGTTAAATAGTTACTTACTTGTGACAATTCAGGTTGGCGACGAACGTGCCTCGATAACATGGTGTCTACCATGCCCTAGCCGTGTTAGCCCAGACTCATTCAGCACCTTAAAATAAAGCGTGGTAAGTTAATAAGAGTATTCTAATAAAAACGTCTCGTACATTCGTTTCAGTGACTATCAGATGTTACCATACCATATTATCCCCACGGTTTAGTGAGCCAGGGATAACTAAGTAGTTCATCACATAGTTATTTTCATCACACTTGCACGAAAAAGATCGTATTTCATACAGGTGTACTGAAGGACAAAGGCCTATATTGTTCCCGCGGGAGTTATGGATTGCAAAAAAAAAAAAAAAAAAACTATAACTCCCTAGAGAGTTATATACTTGGCTGTTAATGTTTAAAAATATTTGTTTTGAATAATTTAATAGCAGTTTAAAATAATTTCACATAATTTTTAATTGGGGCTGAATGCCGAATAGCTCTGTGCCTTCAATACCTAACCTGTATTGACAATATGGCGGACGAATTGTTTGATATATGTCACCATATTTAAGAAATATTTCGTTTAAAATTTAGTGTGAAATTGCATCTGCTAATACTTCTACGCTTAAATTTAAATGGCAAGTAAAGCTATCCCAGGCCGACCCGGACGGACGACGGACGTTCTCTCCCACGAAGGCGATTGGCACGTCGCTCCGATGTGCGAGAGGGATGTCGCTATAATACGCGCATAGCGTTGTCTCGCTCAATCATAGGAGCGACGCGCGAATCAGATACATAATTATTTAATGAAAGGTATTATTTACCTTGAAACTTGCCAATAACTTGTGAGTTTGCAACGTTCAGACCCGAGAACAAAGCAACATTGTTATTAATACAGGTTCATATACATATCTTTTGTAATTCTCTTTGTGTCATTTCAGATGTTACCATACCATATTTTCCCCACGGTTTTGTGAGCCAGGGATAACTAAGTAGTTCATCATTTTTCCTGTATGAAAAAGATTTTACTCTCCAGTGAAAGACAATACAGGCTGTTAAATAGTTACTTACTTGTGACAATTCAGGTTGGCGACGAACGTGCCTCGATAACATGGTGTCTACCATGCCCTAGCCGTGTTAGCCCAGACTCATTCAGCACCTTAAAATAAAGCGTGGTAAGTTAATAAGAGTATTCTAATAAAAACGTCTCGTACATTCGTTTCAGTGACTATCAGATGTTACCATACCATATTATCCCCACGGTTTAGTGAGCCAGGGATAACTAAGTAGTTCATCACATAGTTATTTTCATCACACTTGCACGAAAAAGATCGTATTTCATACAGGTGTACTGAAGGACAAAGGCCTATATTGTTCCCGCGGGAGATAGGATTGCGAAAAAAAAAAACTATAACTCCCTAGAGAGTTATATACTTGGCTGTTAATGTTTAAAAATATTTAATTTGAATAATTTAATAGCAGTTTAAAATATTTTCACATAATTTTTAATTATGGCTGAATGCCGAATAGTTCTGTGCCTTCTTTACCTAACCTGTATTGACAATATGGCGGACGAATGTTTGATATATCTTATACCTTTAAACGAGCAATTCTTGTATATATATATATATATATATATATATTTCTGTGATCTCGGAAACGGCTCTAACGATTTCGCTGAAATTTGGTATATGGGGTTTTTTGGGGGTATACAATCTATCTAGATTAGTCTTATGTTTGGGAAAACGCGTGTTTTCATGCGTGAAAACACGCGTGAAAACACGTTTCGACGCAGAATATGGTGTCTAATTTCGTGTTACCGGCCACTGTCCGTCTGGTCCAGCGGGTTAAGACGCGGACTGCTAAACGAGTGTTACGGGTTCGAATCTCGTCCGGTGACTAACTTTTTTTTTTATATGTTCAAGTTTATATATAATTTTTAATTTTTATTGTTTTAGACAAGTTTAATTTAGTAAAAAAATGTAGTTAAGATACACCACCATATTACAATAAATAGTTATAACCGAGCAAAGCTCGGTCGCCCAGGTATAGTTATATTATAACCGAGCAACGCTCGGTCGCCCAGGTATAGTTATATTATAACCGAGCAACGCTCGGTCGCCCAGGTACTGTCACCATATTTAAGAAATATTTCGTTTAAAATTTAGTGTGATGAAAAACATTGTAACTCTGGGGTTAAGAATATTGCAAACTCGGGTTTTTTAATTAAGGCCGAGCCACACCGCTTGCGTGCGTAGCACGAGTGCGTCGACGTGCACAGCACCCCTGTCACACCTGGTTAGGCGCACGTCACGCAACGCAAGTGCTGCAGAGTGCTGCACACGCCACGCAGGCGCACACTGCAGCTCTGTCGTGCGTGCACACCCGCCGATATAAATTTGCGTATTATTTCCTAGTTTCTAAACGACTACCAATGTTCGACAGCAGTTTATCGGACGAAGAGGAAGCACTCCTCTTACTTTAACACAAAATACTCCTGCGACATTACTTTCATGTTATTATACTCACCTTACAAAAGCTGCATGTTGCTTGAACAATTTTGTCAAAATTACACACGGCGGCATGGTGCGAATAATATCAAATGAACTGACTTCCAGAGTCAAAACTTGCCCGAAAATATAGAAGCAAGGAGTCAAAACTTGGAACACACTGCATTAAGGCCTTTGCTTCGTACTAATGCAAGGTCACCTATTTAATGCCGCTATTGCAATTAGAGAAAAAAAATGTCCCACTTCAATCGAGATAGTTGAGAGTACATAATATTATTCATCGCACAATAGTTCATAATACATAAACTGAGCTTGTATTCCAACAGTACATAAATCGATTTGTTCCCACATTACTTTTTTTGTAGTCTTTGTGCTTTATGTTGTAAATACATTCGTATCGACGAACCATTTCAATTACTTTTTCATTTATCACGGAATCCTTATTAAAAACCAGCACGCGCACCGCCAGAGTTGTAAATAAAGACAAGAGAGCTGCGCGTGTCCGAAGGTTCGCCCTCTCATAGGGAACTCCGTTAAACACAACGTCATCACTGCACGTAACGAAGCGACGTTGCCGCTCCGCTGCGTCCACGCGTGTACGCAGCCGGTTTGTCTCGTCGGAGCTGCAATGCGCGCAGGTCACGCAAGCGGTGTGTCATATCTTATGAGAATTCTTAGTTTACAAAACAACGGGACGCGTACGTGCACGTCTACGCACACGCAACGGGTGTGGCCTGGCCTTTACCACCGTCGTTTCCAAAATTTCACTTACCCCCCTCGTTGCATAATGTACTTACTATTAAATATTACCTTATTGATTTTAAGTTGGTGTTAAAATTTAAAGTTAACATTCAGGAGGCATCAATAAAAAAAGATGGAATAAGTACAATGCTTACCTAATAGTATTCATTCTAATAAGTTGGAACCATACAGTCAATCTGAAAGAACGTATAATAATTATTAGAAAAGTCTTTCCAAATAAAGCTACTTTTTGTACCATAGCAATTATTTTATCAGTGAAAAAATTTCGTCAACGATATTATGATATATGCTTGTAAATACCATCATGTAAATATTTTATTAACAGTATTTCAATTCATTTAAGCAAGTACTTTTTTGAGAAAGCATACCTTTTGCAACAATTGTTTGCAAGTGTGCCACATCTTGTATACTTCTGGAAAAAAGGATAACTAAATAATTATGAGGGTTGGTACACAAAATAAAACTATATTTTTTTCAATAATCAGGAAAGATCAATCATCAAACTACAGCTAGGGGCGATACGTATAGTCATCACAGTAAGTATATGTTACAATACTGAGGGTCGAGATGCTACATCCTGCATGAGGAGTCATTTACTTACAAATAGGCTGCTTCAGGTTCTCGTGTACTGTAATTTTATTATTCCTATACTTTATCGCAGGTAAAAACTTACCATTGGATTAATTCCTCATCCAGATAGATCACGGTAGTTTAGGCATACTGGTATATGCAGCACACCATCCTGTAAATAAGAGATTTGGATTTTGAGTTTCATGTATTACATTTTATGTTTCAACAAGTAATTTTTGTAATATCAGAAAAGATCAATCATCAAACTACAGCCAGGGGCGATACAAATAGTCATCACAAATCACAATATAATGTAAAGTTTCAATAATTTATGCGTAATTTAATTTTTATTTAAAACTTACCTCATTCTTATTTTCGTCGTGCAGCTTTGCTAAAGTGGCGTTCAGTTGTACTAGTCCATCCTGTAGGTTGAAATGAATATATATACTTACATAATGTTATTAAAAGCTTAAGAAATATTTTTTGTTAAACAATCAGAACAGATCAATCATCAAAATAACAGCCAGGGGCGATACAAATAGTCATCATTGTAAGTACTTAATGTACCTAATTAATTTGTCATTAATTTTGTAATAAATAAATATTTGAGGGACATTCTTACACAAATTGACTAAGTACCCACTAGGCCAGAACAGCCGTATAATATTCAAACTAACCTCATATATTCTTTGTTTTTCAAATCCACTCCTTGGTCTTCTGTTCACTATGCAGTTTTGTGACGGTATTCTAAAAACAAAAATAGATCTATTAGTTTAGCTACATTCAGTTTCAAAACGAGCTTCTGAAATTATTTAAATAATTATCAGAATAGATCAATCATCAAACATCAGCTACGGGCGATTCATATAGTCACCACAGTATTTTGAAATAACATTACTTTTTATTTTTTTAATATGATATTTAAACTAACCTTTTTTTTTTTCCAGTGCCATTCCATTATATCCTTCAAGAACCAAGAAGTCCTTGCCTGTAAAGAAACAAAGAAAATGAATACTGATGATGAATTTACCCTAATAAACTGATTTTATGATCTTTAACTATCAGAACAATCGATCATCAAATATCAGTTAGGGGCGATACATAAGTCATCACAATTATTAAGAATACATAAAATACAAAATAATTAATGACATTATGCTCACTTTAAAATTAATGAAGGTGTGTAGATTTTCAATTTATATATTCCAATCTTCAATTGAATTCTAAATTTAAATGTTCAATTTGATTCCTGTAAAAAAAAAACAAATCTTTAACATTCAGATCCATTTCAGATTCAATTGAAATCAACAATTAAAAAATATATTGTCAGGAAAGATCAATCATCAAGAATCAGACAGGGGCGATACATATAGTCATCATTTAAAAAACCAAATTAGCTACTGTACTGGTGGTACTCTGCAGAGGTAATATTTTTGTAACATACTTTGATATTGTAACACTTTTTATAGACCGCGAGCCAGGAACAGATTTTCATGACCAATCGCCTCCCGCGCGAAAACTCGTCAGCTGCCGCTCCGTTGGTGGGTTAAGGGATGGCAGCCACCGGAACAAGTAAAACAAAAATAATTTGTCATCGCTTCCAGTTTGATATTTTGTCAGATGATATGATACCTGGTCGCATGAACATGTAAAAAAATAAGCGCTTTACTTTTTCATGGTAGTAATAACAAAATCATGAAACTTTACATAACTTTATATACAGGCGTTTCAAATAAATCAAATAAACGGATTGCGCAATTTACCCATTACGCATACTTTGCGGACATAAGAGTGGTAAGGCGCGTAGTTTTTACATGATCATTTTACAGCAGCTTCCCACCGCGATACAACCGGCTGACGGTTTTTTAAATTTAAAACTGCATCTAACCTATCGTCTGACAGTGTCAGCCGCGAGGCGATGACTGACGAAATCTGCTCCTGGGCCGCGATCTATTACCATTACCCATTAAAAAATTGTATATTAATGTCAATCCATAAAAAAAAAAAAACTTACCAAATATCACTTCTGGTTTGATCTCATGCACAAATTCAATCTGTAACAATATAAAGTAATTAAAATTTCAAGAGTAATATGAATAATTCATTCGGAATACGAGTGTAAGAATGATTGTCACACTCAACCCTTGGTTGTGCGGCCATGGGATCACACAACTTACACGGAGTGTGATAATGTTCCTGACCAGAGTCACGCGCAACAGTAGTTCTGTTCACACATCGGCTTTGGCAGGGTCATACATTTCACAGACTATTTCATAATAGTCGACTATCTTCATAGATAGACCAAGCAACAAGAAGGTATAGAGGGCTTGGAACACAATTTTTGAGTTCGTAACTTTGTTTGGACTAGTTAGGAGGTGAAAAAATCAAAAGTCCCCGGCCGTAGCCCTTGAGCCGAGGCCGGAGGGAAGGGGGGTATTAAGGTCCCTGGAGGAGAGACCCTGAAAAGCTGAGAATGTTTGTGTAAAAAGAAAGAGATAAGAAAGAATTTTGTTAAAAACCAAACAAAAATTAGAAAAGAATCAACAGCGAAGAAGGCGAAATCACTGTAACTTATTTAAGACGTGCATACGATAAGTGACGACAGTGGACATTTATTTAAAGTTGCCGATAATTATGTTTATGAGCAAATAGTAGAAAAATTGCCTTCACCTGTGTTGGTTCCAAACGGTTAACGCATTTATTACAAATTTGACGAGGCTATTGATGTTTATAAACAATAATTTCTTGTAAAAGTGATAAATGTAATAATAATAAATACTTAATGATTGTTATGAATTAACCCTTTATTTTTTCACTTAATTCAACTTGTCACACCCGTCACAATGTTCTGTCACACCCGTCATAGGTAATAATAATTAATTTAAAAAATCAACACATATTTTTTTTATCTTTAAACCATAGAAATAAAATAATCATTTCTTTTTAAACACATTAATTATGATTAAGTTAAAAAAAAATCTTTAATTTCGTCGTGCATATCACGTAACATAGGTTGTGATACGTGCAATAGTTGACGTCACACCCGTCACATGACTTTGAACAGTCATATCTTTACTTGTAAATATTTATATCATTTTTTTCTTATAATATACATACATTACAGTGAGAATTATACAACAGTAAAGCAGTCGTGTAATTAACCATACTGTGCATAAAGTTAGGAGCCAACGTTCGAGATGAAATGCCACCCGTCACCGCGGACTGACCCATATATATTTTTTATATACATTTACGCTTTTGTTATGTACACTATAAGTTTACACTATTATTATTTTTACTGTACATATATATGGTGCTACTTTATCGCACTAGTGCGAAAATTAGCATATTACGTTACTGTGCCGAACATTTAAAGGGCCATATGTACTGTAAAACGTTGTACGATACATGTGCGAATAGGTAATTCGCAACTCGTGTCGATTTAACACTCCCTTTGGTCGTGTTTTAATTTATCGCCACTCGTTTTGAATTTCCTATTTTTCGCACTTGTATCGTAATGTACTATTTCAATTGTACATCGAAATTTAAAATTAGGAAACTATAGGTCTATAACCAAATCAATGTGTAGTAGCTATTAGCTAAGTTGCTCATATGTTTATTTTAAGACTGTTTGTTTCTCAATAATAAAAAAAACATTTCAACGAAATCGGTTCAGCCGTTTAAGCGTGACGTACTTTGACATACATTACATTTACATTTAACAGTACATTTTTTTTTTTACTTCGGAATGGCGTCAATGTGATACCATAATTAATTTAGCACCCGATATATATGAAAACTATACCAAACACGTCCTAAGCAGCTTCACTGATGAAGATATCAAGATCAAATTGAGGGCCCCAAATAAACTTTCAAGAGTGGATATCTCAAAAACGAGACAAGATATCGAAAAACTTGACTAAATAAAACGAATTTAATCAACTTCCATTGAAGTTCTCATGTCGCTAAGATGCATAGTTTCCAAGATATAATCGAAAAATGGGACCTTTGAATCCCCCTTTCTCCCTGGGCTCAAAGGCGGGAACTGATATGTTCACCTCCTTACTAGTTCAAAGAAAGTTACAAAGTTAAGAATTGTGTTCCAAGCATTTCCCTCCATAACTTTTTTGAGCATTTGTTGCCTGGCCTAAGAGTTAAGTTTGCTTTGTTTGAGTAAAATTATTGTTACACTATGTGTCCAACTCCCACAGTGAGAATGTCTAGAATATTGAATTGACAGAAAGCTACAATTCTAACAACTGTAAGTGATGTACGGACGAACGCGTTATGCTATTTCAGTCCCAGTAAAAAAAGGACCGAGGTTGACTGAAGTAGTATGAAAAATACGAATGTTTCCGAGAAAATACGATGGCAAAGGATTGTTCACTATATTTGTATAGTATGCCACCTGTAGGGTTAATTAAGTCGTTAACACTTACCTAATAGCTCTTCTGGTTTATCCTCATTAGGATCTGGAACAACAAAATAACACATAATACTATAATGAAATGCAAAAGAATAATATGATATGACATAATCTGTATCTAACAATTTGTGTCAATAGTTGTCACACTCAACCCTTGGTTATGTGGCCATGAGATCACACAACTTACACGGAGTGTGATAATGTTCCTGACCAGAGTCACGCATGACAGTAGACCTGTTCACACATCGGCTTTGGCAGGGTCAAGCAAGTATATATCCTAATTATTATCATTACCTATAGTTTAGAAGCTACATGAAATGGACAAATGGAAATTGACAGGCAAAGTAGCTTGGTTTGTTAACACACATGTTGCTTATTATTACATAGCTCATATTTAATTATATCCCTATGAGGGATAATAAGAATGCATCATTTATAATCTGGAAGTCACCAGCAATATTAACACTTTATTCTTTCTACAAATTAATTTGTTTTGTTTATGAATAAAACTATTCTATTCTAAAATTAAATCAAATCTAAATCATTAGGCGGGTCCACACAGAGCGAACAAGCGAGCACGTACGTGCGAGGCAATGTCCTCGGGCACAAACCGGCCAGTGTAGATGTGCCTCGGGCGAGGAAAAGGCCGAGGCGGCACGTGCGTTTTCCTCGCCCGAGGCATGTGTACACTGGCCGGTTTTTGCGTGAGGAAATTGCCTCGTGCGTATGCTCACTCTGTGTGGACCTGGCTATAATTAAATGCTGGTGGCATATTGGTAGACTGACAGACATACCAAGATGAGAAATGATTTGATAAGTTCTGATTCTGACTACATAACCTTAAAAAGTAAATGCATAGTTACCTATTTTTTAGATGTGCATCGTATTCAGTCTGGCCACAGGAACTAGATTCACCTCTCTTAGCCAGTTTCACTTGTGGTAACTGAAATGTATAAATTAATTAAAATCCACAGACTACCCCTGAACGAAATAAAACAAAATAAGAAGATTTATCAGTAAGGTGGTAAGTTTGAAATCATACATTTTCATACGAACGAGACTATAAATATATATTCATCATTTAAACTGTTGGCTACTGTCTACAAATTACAAAATATCCAAATTTTATTCAATTACTTTTACTCACCATAAAGAGGTAATAAGTCTCCAGGCAGCTCCTTAGTTTAATTTATTCCATTATCAAGTATTTCATCATCTTGTTTGTTTCATGAATGCGAACCTGAAATATTTTTCTTGCATAAGTAACAAATAAAGAGTTTAAAAATTTTGATGCTAAAGTAACAAGATTCAGTAAGGTGGTATATTTAAAATCATTTAGTTCATACGAACGAGACTATAATTAAAATCATCATTTCAAAAAGAATTATCAAAAATATATGGGTGATTTACATATTAAGCTCACCTTTTAGTTTATAGCAGCAAGTTCCAATCCACCCCTGAAATATAAAACAAATTGAGTAAAGAAAAAACACCACATGTTCTGTAATAACCACTTGACTCACCTCATTTCACAAAACGGATATTAAAAGGGACTAACAATTTAACACAGCATCTAGCTTAAAAAGTAATTCTTTATTTTGTCCCTTGATTATCACTTAACCTCTAAGACACAAGAATTACTTCTTCGCGGGTTTTTTGGCGGCGGGCTTCTTGGTACGTGGCTTCGGGACTTTCGTTTTGGGGACGGCCTTTTTGCCGAAGACGCCGGAGCGAGCCGCCTTGACTTTCAGGCTCTTGAACACCGCTGTTCTCGCGCGGTTCCTCTTCACACGTGCTGACGTCAGCTTGAAACGGTCGTAGTCCGTCATAGCGGCGCGTTTCTCTTTGTTAGCGAGCTTCTGTGCCCATTGGCTCTCGGCCCACTTCTCATTCAGCTTAGCATCTGTCCACGCTTTCCTCACGACGCGGGTGGGCGCTGTGAAGGGGAAGCTCAGACGGAACTTTGTCAAATGCAGCTGGTTAAGGCGGATCTGTTGGCGGGGGACACCGCTGCCGGGTCCGTCGACGAGGGCGCGTGTCTGATCAATGACGTCGACTACGCTCACAAGCTTTCCCTTCAAGGGGCCATCGGCTACCAGGGCGACTCGCCCTGGTTCAACGTACCTCGCGAATGGCATGACGTCCTGCAACACAAAAAAGTTTACTTTATTAAATTTTATCACTTATCCACATGAGAAGATTCTTTTATACTACTTCTAAATAGCAAAACACAAGTCCGGCACTATAATCCTTGTGTCACTATTAGTGTTAAACCAAATATATTTGGAACATGAATGTAATTGAACTCATAATTCACCAAATTAAATTAAAATTCAAAAACAACACACTATAAGCACGATTCAAAAAGATTAAACAAAATTCTAACCTAGACAACGTCTTCACGAATGAAAAGTACTAACGAAAAGAATTTCCGGTAAATTGACAGCTATGACAAAGTGTTGCCATGTACAAGAGTAGTGCGATACCGTTAAATATCGGTTTAGCATAAAGTCAGTTTCACACGATTCTACATATTTTTAGGGGTTCCATAGAACTCAATAATGGAACCCTGACGTCACTACTTTAGTCTATATTTCTTTATGGCTTATGGCTGTGTATTTCCGATGATATACACAATGGATGGATGGCGCCAATTTAAATGTCGTCGGCTGTCGGCCTGTCGCTATGCAACAATGACAGAACAACACAAACGTGACTTGAAATAAATATATTATACGTTTGCGTTTATTATAATACTACATTAAAATGCGTTTGAAATATTCAAAAACGATAATGGAAGCACAAGTAAGAATAGTTCAAAATTAATTGCGATCTATATTTTGTAACTTAAGGTTAATTTATTGCTAGTACATAATTTGTTCATTTAATTAGGTAAATCACGTAAAATATTACGCTTATATATATATAGGAGGGCGAAAGTCCTATTGCCGACATCTGCTGGTCAGCGAACAACGTGAAGCTGGCGGTGGCGACGTGCGAGCGGCAGGTGCTTCTGTTCGACCGTGATGGAGTGCGACGAGACAAGTTTAGCACTAAACCCGCTGACCCTGCCGCTGGGAAGAAGTCCTACGTTATTACAAGTACTTACACATTAATGTTATACAAGCGAACCTAGTTATAATTTGATTTTGTTGGTTATTATCATTGGTTAACCTACCTAAGTACCATAGGATGGTGTAAACATTACGTATCATTGCAAAAGTTGACTTATTAGTTGATATATTGTTTTCGTCAATATGTGGTTGATAGTCTGTGCGGAAAGAGAAGAGTCATGGAATGTATGGGGCTTAATACATTCCAAGACTCTTCTCTTTCCGAACAGACTCTGTTTAAAATTGTTATCACCTTTTCATATTTATTATCAAGTGTCAATGCCAATTACATCCACACTTTATCAGGGGGCCTACCGCGAAAACCGGAATTCGCCAATTGCGGGGATCTTTCTCTTTTACTCTCACTAAGACGTAATTAGAGAGACAGAGAAAAATTCCCGCAATTGACGACTTCGATTTTCGCGGTAGGCCTCCAGGACTGATATTAGACCCGAGAAATAATATTTTTCCGTTTCACCAAACATCAGCACATCGTTTACAATATTTGAAATGTAAAAAATGGAAATGGTCCGTATGCAAAAATATCAAACATTGAACATTTTTGGCAATTAGAGACAAATATTTTTTTACATTTCAAATATTGTTAACGATGTGATATTTCGGGACTGATTTCGGGCCCGAAGTCGGGAAGTGTGGATGTAATTGGCGTTTAACTCATGTTGCTTTAAAGGCCCTCCACACTCGTGCGCGAATCGAGGCGCGAAGCCGCGAACAAAAGTGTGGAGGGCCCTCGCGTCGTTTTCGCAGATTGTTCTCGCCTTCGCGCCTTATTCCCCGTTTTTTGTCGGTATTTGGCCCGCGTCAAAGGAGACGAGAAGCGCGAACTTCCAAGACTCCACACTCGCGATCGCTTCGCGCCGCGATTCGCTCACGAGTCGGTTAATCTGAACTGTCATAACCTTCTATGGCGGCTACTTGGTTATATTGGGTGCGAACTTGATCAACCTTGCCGCAAACTAAATCCGATCAGCTGACGCTTCGGCGCCATCTTGCAGCGAACCAAACTGCGAAATCGCCGTGAAGTTGTGCGAGTGTGGAGTCTATGCCAAGGTTGCGGTATGTATAAAAGTTATATTTGTTTTGGCTTTAGCGCCAATTACATGCACACTTCCCGATTTCGGGCCTGGTAATCGTTTTCGTTTCCCGGAATATCAGCACATCGTTAACAATATTTGAAATGTAAATAATACTTTGTCTCTAAATGCCACATGCATTTCTGCTGACAAGGTCGCTGTGCTAGACTATAGATATCCTGAAAAAAAGCATTGTTTTCATATAAAATTCTTTGTAAGAAAGTCGGATAAGATGATTTCGCTTATAGTGACAAATCGCTTACTACTACCTATAAATCTGACACATTCGCTGGTTTTCGTGGCCGTCCCCACATCTTTAGCGCCAATTACATCCACACTTCCCGATATCCCGATGTCGGACCTGATAAATTGATAATCGTTTTCCGTTAGGTACAAGGAATAACAACACATCATTAACAATATTTGAAATGTAAAATATACTTTGTCTCTAATTACCAAAAATGTTCAATGTCTGATATATTTGCACATGGACCATTTTTAGTGTTCCGTACAAAACTTTGTTCACGGAACACTTATGGAATCAGTTTGGTTTTGCAAATCGGTTATATGCGATTTTCTCAGAGACCGTTTAACGGAGACAGCTAAAATTTGGAACAGTTATAGTTTTATATTTCAAATATTGTTAAAATGACATTTTTTGATCTCTAACATTTAACATATAATTGAGACATTATAAAATAAAGCACGTAGGGTATCGAAACGTGAAATATAAATAAAATATTTTTGTGAATTAAATGGACAAGTTCCCGGCTAACTTACATATATTGCCTTGGCACGTCTTTAATGAAGGAATAATAATAAAAAAAATAAAAATTATGCAACTACAATGTTCAATAAAGTGTTTTTTTAAACAAAACAAAAACCAACTTCATTCTTAGAAATCTAACATAAAATCAACGTAATTTGTTTCAACGAGCATTGTACGGTCGCGGAAATTGATTCTTTAGCAACTTGCGGTTCAAGTAAATTTGGCTGTACATACTTATGGTAAGAGCTGTCCATTGTAACGTGACACGTTAACTGCTAAAGAATCAATTTCCTTGACTGTACACATTAGTTTATGCATAAAATTAAACAAAAAGTGTTAAAATAATACAAAATAATGTTGTTTTGCATTTAAAAAAGTGGTTTCGAAGTTTAGTAATTTGAATACATTTTTTGTATGAAAAGTGGTTATGGATTCTATACGTAACTACCACATTGTCGCTATATGCCTGCCGGTAACTTTACAGAAATAACAATTCCACATAGGTACATATTTTCCCAAAATGAAAGCTATAATTGCTTATAGGGTTGAAAATTCTCGAAAAAATCAAATCGTTTTTTTCAGAACGCTGTGAAATTTTCGTTTTTTCCGTATTTTACAGTTTTTTGGGAAAGAAATGAAACTTTAATATTAATTATTACATTTATTAATCACTGTCACTGCCATCATCTAAATCTATCATACCCGAATCAATGACGTCGTCGACAGTGGAACTGTTAATTTGCAAGTGCAAATTAGATCGAATATAAATAAGTTTATTCAGCCGTTCTGGCAAAAGCCGGTTCCTATCCTTGGTGTGGGTGCGACCAAACAACGACCAGTTCCTTTCTGATGCAGCAGATGACGGAAGGACACTAAGTAACCTTACGGCAATAGTTGACAGAAGTTTTGTTCCACACAATCCTTTCCACCAATTCAGAGGACTTATGGTAATTACAGGCTGTCATATGAATTCGTTGGCCCAAATAGAAATGCGATAAGAACAAAGATATTTATGATAAAATTGCATTATGCCACTAACGACAGCGTCAAAGTCAATAGACATTTTCACAAACGATCGCCAGCATTTAGATAACAAAACACACGACTAAGCAGGTGTAAACTGTAAACTATGGATTAAATATAAATGGAAAAATTTACAAGTTCTTTTCAAAATGCGTTTTTTTCCGTTTTATTCCGATTTTTTTATTTTTTTCGGAAAAATACAGAAACTAAGTGACATTGTTTTTTCCGAATAAAACTTTAAAAAACATGGCTTTTAGAAAAAAACGGGAATTTTTCCGGGTTTTTTCAACCCTAATTGCTTATTTCTGCTATAAATATTATAAAGTAACTTATGCATCAAATTAAACAAAAAGTGTAAAAATAATACAAAATAATGTTGTTTTGCATTTAAAAAAGTGGCTTCGAAGTTTAATACTTTGAATACATTTTTTGTATGAAAAGTGGTTATGGGTTCTATACGTAACTACCATATTGTCGCTATACGTAACTTTACAGAAATAACAATTCCACATTCATATTTTTCTCAAAATGAAAGCTATAATTGCTTATTTCTGCTATAAATATTATAAAGTAACTACATAAAATCAAATTGGATAGAAGAAACTATTCTCTTCGTCAGTTACTAACTAATAATTTTGGGTTAAAGTTTAACTAAGTCTTAGGGTACCACATTGTCGCGTTATGAGATCAAGGCATATACTAATAAAATCAATTGAACTTAAACATTACTTACATATTACAATGTTGTTATACAATTTAAAACGAGGCTACATAGCATCATCGGAGGGGCACGATAGTACCGACGCCAAGACATAAAAAGGAAATGATTTTTTTATAGACTTTAAATAAATACTGGTTTAGTTAAGTATGTGTGTCTTAATTTTTTGTGTTACTTTTTTATGTCTGCTCTTTTTCTGTGTGTTGCTAGCGTACGTGCCGCCACTAACTCATAGTAGTTTCTGGTCAGTTTAAAGGTCCCTTTTTTAGTTTTTCGTAAATAGTAGTAAACGGTGGCCCATAGCAAAAAAAAAATTAACGCAAATGATATACACCGTGTTTTTATTGAATTTCGTTAACTTCGGGGTATCGGTAAGTACGTTTAAGGAAACTAAATGGCATAGTTAATTAAAACAAAAAAAAAAAAATTGTTTTTTTTACTAAATTTATTTTTATAAAAAGAAACTAAATGTTGCATATAGCGTTGTTGTAACACGGGCATTACATTTAACTCGTTAGTAGCAAATGTATGAACTCGCACTAAATACTAATCAATAAGTAAACAGGCTCTAAGGCAAGTGTACACGCTCGTAAGGGCCTTATAAGATAAAAATTAATGATTGATTATCTCCGAAATAGAGTTAATTAGAATATCGGTGTCTTTGAGAAAGTTACTTAATTTAAGCTCAGGAGAATGCACCCTCGAAATTAACGCAAATCAAAAAAATACACGGTGTATATAAAACTGCCTACAAGAAAGATTTCGTAGACTTTTTCGCTATCATGAATTATAAATATTAAAATTATAACTATCAAAGCGTGAAATTTAATTAAAATCAATTGCATGGTAAGCTTTTTTTCGGAAATAACTCGTAAACTGTGGCCAATGGTAAAAAATGTTGTAAACGTAAATAATCAATGCAAAATTTTCTATAAAAAAGATTCCATTGAAGATATTAAAGATCGAAAGTAGAAAATTGTGAGTACATTATTTACGTTTAACAACATTTTTTGCTATTGGCTATGGTTAGCAGTGGCGGCGCGTCACAAATATTCGTAGGGAACCCGGACCTAATTTTGCTTTCCTTTTGTCCATGAACCGATCGTGAAAGTACTCAACGGGCTGAAATTAGACAAGCCGATGGGAATCGAGTTCTTTGAACGATCCGCCACTGATGGTTAGTCTACCTGTCCGGTTCCGATTTGATTCATGTTTATATATGTTATAGAGTAGTCTAAAATAACAGACACGTATTTTTTAGCTGCCTAAACACAACCTATTGGGAGAAATCGTCCTCCTAAGTATTAAAAAAATACTAAATCTTCTAACTCCTATAGAAAGGTTTATAACTCCTATTGGCCACAGTCTATGGCTAGCCTATGGGTATTGGCCAATAACTCATAATATTTACGAAAAACTAAAAAGGGACATTAGAATTGATTAAGTATAACTATACTTACAAGCGGTTGCTTTCGATTTCCCAGGTTTAGCGTTCAGCGACAACTCCGAATTGCTTGGGGTAGCCCAGAGCGACAACATGGTGTTCGTGTACCGCGTCGGCGCGGACTGGTCCGGCAAGAAGGTGATCTGCAATAAGTTTCCACTGACCGGCGCACCTGTGCGGCTGTTGCCGGCCGAGCAGGGCTTCTATACTGGCACCAGCGATGGCAAGATCAGGTATTCCATGCGGATTTTGCTTTGATCTACGTACGTACATTTAGAAATCTACAGCGGTGGCTTTGGGGGGAGTATTTTACTAGTGCAGATATACAAAATGAATGATACTTTTTGACGACCGGTTTGGCCTAGTGGGTAGTGACCCTGCCTACGAAGCTGATGGTCCCGGGTTCAAATCCTGGGTTTCAAATTTATTCGTGTGATGAGCATGGATATTTGTTCCTGAGTTATGGGTGTTTTCTATGTATTTAAGTATTTATAAATATGTATATATTACATATATCGTTGTCTAAGTATCCTCAACACAAGCCTTATTGAGCTTACTGTGGGACTTAGTCAATTTGTGTAATAATGTCCTATAATATTTATTTATTTATTTATTATATTTATACTGCACCCAGAGCGACAGCTTTGTGTTCGTGTACCGCTTGGGCGCGGACTGGCCCGGCAAAAAGGTCATCTGCAACAAGTTCCTTCTAACTAGCGTGCCTGTGCGGCTGCTGCCGGCCGGCTGGCCTCTTTGATGGAATATTTTCATCAACTACTACCTACCAAAGTACTATTTACGACCAACATCTCACAACGCTCCCTAATTAAGTGGCTAGTGTTATTAATCACCGTTTTATTCCGACTGAAAGAGCAACAAAAGCTCCAGCTTATGTTCGGGCGGCGCTTGCTGCGTGTCTCTAACACGCGGTGACGGCACGCTCACTTCTGGCCACGTGGATGAAACGTTATTCTTCAACTACTCTAAGAAGCTACCGCTGCACTATACCTTCGATTTCTCCCAAATCTCCTATAAGTGGCCAGTGCTATCAATCGTCGTTTTACTCAGGTCCCTCGACTGCAAGAGTAACAAGAGCTCCAGCCTGTGGTCGGGCGGTGCTTGCTGCGTCTCTCTAGCTCGCGGTGACGGCACGCTTGCTTCGGGCCACGTAGATGGAACGCTGTTCGTCAACGGACGGCTGCTGCTGCGCTACGCTCTACCGCCCTGCGCTCTTGTTATGCTGCCTCCTTATGTAAGTGACAACTAAAGTACTTATAATAATCAAGCACCTTTCGTGTTAGAAAGTATTCAAGGTATCTGAGTATTTACGCGTCCGACATAATATCCATTAACGCAGCTCTCTCTGTTTCAGTCTACCTTCAGGTTTAGATTTAGAAATAGAGGATTGAAATGGACCCGGGTATGTCCTTAAACTACGTCCAAAAGAGAGGTATGGGCAATGTGAATGTCATCTCGCCTTGTGTGGTAGGGCACAGCACAGCAGATGTCATTCCAGATCTAGAGCAGAGCCCAACTAGGGAAGTACCTCCACCTTACAGAAAATAACACTTGACCCTACTCATAGTGTTGTGTTCCTGCCGGTGAGTAAGGTTGCCAGAGCTCAACGAGGGGGGTGGGGTTAGGGTCGGCAACGCGCATGTAACTCCTCTGGAGTTGCAGGTGTACATAGGCTACGGAGACTGCTTACCATCAGGCAGGCCGTATGCTTGTTTGCCACCGACGTAGTATAAAAAAAAAGAAATACTTTACGAGGAGATATTTACTCATGGTAGGTACCACAAAATTTAGTCCAATACCACACCCTTCATACCCTCGATATTACTTCTAGTTAGTAGTACGTCACTGTTTGTTGACTAGTCTCCTAATGGAATTAATTAAAGCATGGTCTCATTTTACTACTGAGTATGAGTAACGACGAATTATTCGAGTTTTTCATACTATATATTAGATATGCTGATGCTCGTGGCGGACTCAATTGCTTCTGTACTGTCGCATATCTATATTAAATTATTCCTTCTCTTCTCGTGTTTTCCCGTCACCGACGACATTCGCTCTAATATAGATAATAAAAAAGTCAGTTTTGGTTCTCTTAGACTTTAGCAGCGCATTAAACACAGTTGATTTCGACATCCTTCTAGCCTTTCTAAATCTGCTTAGTATTTCACCCACCTCATTGCCCTGGTTCCGCAGCTACCTCTTTGGGAGATGTCGGAGAGTTCGTATCGAGAATAATCTTTCTGATTGGTGTGAACTTTCTACTAGCGTCCCTCAGGGGAGAATTCTCTCTCCATTGCTGTTCTCAATTGTTATATATAATATAGCAAAGTCGTTAAAATCTTGTTACCACTTTACACAGATGATCTACAAATTTATTCAGCAGGCAGCTTAGAAGATGTTAATTCCCTCGTAAGCAAAATCTACGCTGACTTAGAATCCGTCTGTGCGTGGGCTTCGTCATCCGGTTTAAAAGTTAACGCTATGAAGTCGCGAGCGATCGTTGTTGGAAGTCCGTACTATGTCTCCAGACTGTCAGATCAGGTGGCAGCTAGAATTTGCTTTGACGGAATTCCAATTCCTTTCTCACCCACTCTTAGAAATTTAGGGATCATCATGGATCAAACTCTTTCTTGGGCACGACATATAACTGAATTAAGCAAAAAGCTTTTTTTTTATACTACGTCGGTGGCAAACAAGCATACGGCCCGCCTGATGGTAAGCAGTCTCCGTACCCTATGTACGCCTGCAACTCCAGAGGAGTTACATGCGCGGTGCCGATCCTAACCCTCTCCCACCCCTCGTTGTGCTCTGGCAACCTTACTCACCGGCAGGAACACGACACAAAGCTGTTTGGATCTCTCCATTCTTTAAGGCGCCTGCAGAACTTCCTTCCTCTCGATACGAAAACCATGCTGGCTCGCTCTCTTTTACTATCCTTCTTTTACGTTACTCGACTATGGCGACGCTGTGAATCTCGATATGTCTGAAGAACTACTTGGCAAGTTAAAGCGATTTGCATAAGGTTCATTTTCGACCTACGAAAGTACGATCATGTAACTTACTATCGTAAAAAACTTAATTGGCTTCCTATCCGCCGCCGTAGATGTCTTCACACTCTTTCTCTTCTATTTACATCTTCTTCTCCTCTTTATATGTCTGAAAAATTTAAATTTTTGGCTGAAGGCAGTGATCACCGGCTGCGCTCTAGCGCAAATTTATCACTTGCCAACCCCCTATAAAAATCGTGGATACGACAAATCTTTCGCAGTACGTGCAGTTAAACTGTGGAATGAGCTGCCTATTCCGCTCAGACAAGCACAATCGGTTGCGTCGCTCAAGGAGAAACTGTGGTTATCTGACTGCTGAATCATTTTCCTTTCCTAGTGTTCCTAGAGTATAATTACTAATTATATATGTATGTTTATTCTATAAATTTTGTATGTATTTATATCCTCTACTTTCTGATACCTTGTTGTACCTACATGTTGCTGCATTTGTCACCCTCTGTTCACTCTCTCCTCTCATCTACTCAAAGGTTAACTGGAAGAGATCTCTTGAAGGGATAAGTTCACCTTTGTACTTAGCGTTTCCTAATTTTAAGTTACTTTTATTATGTGTTTTTGTACAATAAAGAGTTTACTACTACTATAAGGCCTACCGAAAAAAAAAACTGTAAATTTCAAACGGCTGTAATTTTGGTTCCAAGCACGATGACTATGACTTACCGCGATCAAAAGTCTTATTATTATAATATATATTCCAATACAAATCATTCTGGTTTTACGCTGTGCCACGTTACACCGGTAAATAGAAAAGATTACTGAAAATTGGAGAAGATTACTAACATTCGAAACGGTTAAAATTACCTTGAAGTTTCGCGCATTTCATAATAAATAACTAATTTAGTATGTTGTTTTTTGAACAGAGGCCTCGATGCGGCCGACCTCTATGAGCAAGTGACCCTAGGCCCATCAGAAAGATTGCTAATAGAATTTGCAAAAACGAAGCATGCCTGTCATATTTATCGTAAAAACTGGGGTACATATGCGGCTAAAGTGGAACGAACTACGACGAAAGTTAGTTCAGTTCGTCGTAGGAATGTTAAGATAAAGTAATCTAAAATTTGCGTTATTTAATTCTAGACCTAGTCGAAAATCAAACAATTACCTTCGTAAAAAAAATCACATTTGGTAATTGTCGAAGAGCAGAGTAAGATCACCAAACGTCCTGCAGTGCCGTTCTCTCAACGATTATTGGATTCAAATCAAAAGTGTCTTAAAGGAGAAGAATGAAACAGCCAAGAAACATTAAGAGCAATTCCTAGCTGAGCAACTTTTCAAATCTCGAATTTTTGAAGCTATGTTTCTGTCGCGCTGCGGTGGGCGGGAGCCGGAGCTATCTAAGTGTGAGTGCGCGCACACAGACGCGAGACTCGTGCGCTCGCTCATTGCGCGCCGATCCGTCGACATCGTCCGCGAGCCAGACGGAATTTATTCTGCGCTGCCCGACACAAGTTGTTTTTGTTGTTACCACGTAATATTGTTTTTCATTTTTATATTATACTGTATCTATTACACCCTAATACCAAACACCCTATCACCTGTACTAAATGTATTTTACACCTATGATGAACGAAATAATAAATGATTGATTGATTGATATTAATTACCATATAGGTAAAAACTGCAAAAAAGAATGATGTCTCAGCTTCGGTTGTCGTCGTACAGTCAAGTGTAAAAATATGTATCGAAAGAATCGTGTCATAAATATGGTATTACGCTCTTATTACACTGGAATAAGATGCTATGGGACATATTTTTGAGTAAGATGTGTACACCCATATTTTTACACTTGACTGTACCTATCCGTATCAGTAAGTTGGGAGTGATCATGGTGTGTTGTGAAATTTTGTAAGTAGGTATAAATATACCTAATCTATTTAACTTGTAGTACGATGGGGCTAAACTTGGGCCGCCTTATTGAAGAACGTATCGCAATGACAATCTGGGTAAAGTATGTTGGGATAATGCCGGACAATTTTGGGACCAATTGAGAGAACTCGTGAAAAAATGTTTTTTCGAGATCTCAACACGTGACAGATTCTTGAAGTACGTAGCGAATCGTTAAATAATAACCGTAGATTCGACCTGAATTTTGGTAATCTTCATTATAGAACGGTTTTACTTTTGTACCTGTGTAAAGATGAGACATACTTTTTTTTAGGGTAACGAGTGTTTTGCCATCAAGGGAGAACATTGGATGGTGAAAAAAACTTGCTTCTAATGGAAAGAGAATAAGGTATCACAAAGAAATAGGTCCGGTGTCTACCCTTTTGTATCCGATCTTAACCCGGATACAAAAATTGGTAAAATTGTGGCTCTCAAACTTTGATACCTATGTCATAAGGCAATTTGATAAGTAAACAATGTGCTAAGAAACCTCTTATTGTAAGGTTTACCCGAAGTAATAAAAATAAACCACTAAAATAATAGATACGTTGCGTAGTTTTGACAATTTAAGATTTCGTGAACTGTACAGGTTTAGGGAAAGTAATTTCGAAGCCTTATCTCTATTTTTTTATCCGAAAATAGCAATGTATGTATGCGTGCACATCTACATATGTATCCGTATGTGTAGGTACTTTATTGCGAAAAATTGCTCATTTGCTATCTATTTTACTCGATTTTGTTATAAATTTCAACATGTATCATCATCCCTATACAATATAAATACTCTTTATTGCACACCTCAATAAATGAAAACAATACAAAAGAAAACATACACATAAGCACAGGTAAACAACATGCGGTCTTATCGCTAAAAGGCAACCTTTGGGTTGCGGAAATTAAAAAAATTACATTGTCAGTAACCGTCGCGCTGGTAGTGGTACTGGATAAAAATAATGGTACGAAAGTGTGATCAAGAAAACAATAAATGTGATAATTAAGGTCAGTAGGTAAATTGAAGAAAATTTAAAGTTTGATAATCACTGCTGTTTTTTAAATAGGTAAAGATCTGATTGTTTCTGGTCCGATCTTTACCTGGAAGGGTTAAGATCGGATATCGGTCTACAGCAGTGCTAGGTCTGTTAACACAATTACAAAAACAAACACAGTTTCATCACAATACGCAAAATAAATTACAGAACGAAGATCGGATAGAAGGAAGAATTCGCGAAATTTACCTTGCTCTCTGTGATTGCACATAGCACAAGCCCGACTCCCTGACCGACGCGGGGACACTGACAGTCGAGGCGCAATGAAATGGCGTCTTACACAATGTTGCCAACATTAAAAAATAAAGCCAAATTAGGGGGAAATGAATGTCCTACGTTCTTTACCCGCATCCGGTATTTACCCAACATACCTTAATCGTTGAACCGCCGCATTTCAAAATGGCCCTTATTTTGATATCGGCTAGCCGTAATGTACTACGGCGGATTATACAATACGACTGCGATACTTATATATAAATCCCCTCGTCAATGTAATTTCATTAAATTTGCTATCTAGTGGCAAACATCAACTTTACTTGTGACGCACAAGTGTGAGCAATGTAAAATACTATATTTCTAAAAAAAATTGCCTACTACGTAATAAAAGAAAATGTGATTATTAAATTATAATACGAAAGGTGGTCAAATCGCAAAATGCTGTCGTTTTATTTAAAATAATGAAATAATTAGACCAGTTCCGAAAGTACCGGGAAATCCGGGTTCTTTAAAACAGTACCGGTTCTGCAATCCCTAATAAGGATGTTATGCCCATCACTATTCCTTCTGTGTACGTATATTTAGAAACTGTCTCCGCCTCCAATTCGTGCGATAAGGACAACTGCAGCTCGGACCGAAATTCACTCGCAAAAAACTCAAAAATCGAGGTTTCGCTCTCGACTGTTTCCTCCTCCAAAACGCAACTAATCATTATGAAATTTTGGAAATTGCAAGAGGAAGAAATAATCTATGCCGCTATGTTTTGATTTTTTGGATATTTTTTGTCATATTTGTTTACTGTGCCTTTTTTTACAGCCAATTCAATTTAGCCGTTTTTGCGATTTTCGAGGCGCTGTATCTTTCTTCAAAATAAAATAATCCAAAAAAGCAAAACATAGCGGCACAGATATTGATGATATTGATCTTATTTGAAAAAATCACTGCTCTAGGTTAAAAATCCAGGGAGGAATCAGTCGAGAGCGTTTGTATGGAAAAATCGCAACTAGGAATTCCTCTTAACAATTTCAGCAGGTGATGGATTGATGAAAATGTGAAAAACGGGTCCGTTAAAGCTGCCACTGAATGTGCTAGGAAGAAGCTGCCTGTCACTCTACAGAAAAAAATATAATAAAAGAAACAGTCAATTATCTAAATGAAAAGTCGCTTTTTATTGTAGTTATTCTAAAACCCTTAGTTTGTTCTCAATCGCATCAGTTTTTTTTCATTTGAAGTTTACAGTTTTATTTCGGTACACTCCTTAGTTCGTTTTTTGGCATTAGAAAGAAGGTACGAGTAAGCGACCTTTTTTATTTTTTATTAAAAAACACTTGAAAAATAAGTCAAAGCAAATGCAGCCGTGTAACAAGTATAAATCATATACGATTATTAAGGTACATTCTTTTGCTTTTCATAAGTAATATATAATAAAAATTAAAAAGCGTTTTTCAATAATTTTCAATAAAAAGACACGTTAAGATTGTTTACCTTTTTTCTAATGTTAAAAAGAAAAACGAAATATAAGGTCTAAGTATGAATCGTATTTATGGAATTATGGGCTTCTAAAGCTTATAATAAAAAAATGCATAATGGGTATTTTACTAAACCATTGTACCGTAATCACTAGCCTATAGATTTCATAATCACAATTCAGACTCAGGCTGTGGCATAACATTTTTGGATGACAGTTGATAGTGGGAGGCTGTGACGGGCGCGCTGCGGTTTACGCTGCGTCTGGCGGCGCGTTGCTGCGAAGCGTGGAGCCAGCGCTGCCGCCGCACGCGAGGGATCTTACGGTCGCCGCGCCCAGCCCCTCTGGACAGGTAACCATAGTAATTTCTACTGACTGTAGCATAATAGTTTGCATGGCAGTTGGTTGTGGGATGCTGTGACGGGCGCGTGGCGGTTTATGCGGCGTCGGGCGGCGCTTTGCTGCGAGGCGTTGGCGCCGCATGCGAGGGATCTTATGGCCGCTGCGCCCAGCCACTCTGGTTAGGTAAATATTGTCATCATTTGGGTCATAGAAATAGATCATATGTATGTTTCGAATGCTCAAAATGCTCATCATACTGATTGACGGGTGCCGGATGGACCGCTGAATATAAAGAGACTGACGCTTTATCTTGGCATTATCACGCAGTAACCGCGTTTATGTTTTACGCCCACAGGTATCCGGTACGTGTCAGCAGAACGTTTCTTAAAGCGCGATTACCATTCAGGTACAATGTGGCAATAAAATCAAATTGTATTAATCTATCCTTGGTTGTGGCAGACGATAGCAGTGGGCACATTTGACGGATTCCTCGTGGGGGACGTGAAGGAGTCTGGCGGGCTCGACCTGACGTTGCTGCCCATACCCAATCTGTATGCGACGCGCGCCCTCGCCTGGAGCGGCGACGGTACCAAATTGGCCGTCGCCTCGCAAACCGGCGCTGTTATATTACTTGAAGCTGTTCTCAGGTTCGTTGTTTTAAATCTGCTTAAATTAAAAGATAAGGATTTTGATGCACGATGGTTTACGTTTACCTTATTCATACTCACAGAACTATATCGAGATAGAAGAGAAGAGTTGATCGTGGAATCCAGTGATTAGCAAATTTAAGGGTGAAAAAACATTCCAACACATACCATCGGATGTCGTGAGTGTTGTGTGTAGGCAAAGTGACAACCCTAGCGTACAAGTGAATAATCAAGATCAAGTGCGGGTAGTTCGCAAAACCCGCGCAGCAAGATGTTGATACAATTCCTCGCCAGTTTGCCTGTGACCACGAACATAATGTCACGTTCAAAACGTTAGGCCATATAATAAACGTAAGTTTACGCGATTAAGTCCCTATTAGATTTAAAATTATGAATGAAAATTGTGTTGGTTTAAATCAATATATATAAGAGTTGATCGATTTGTTGTAATTTTTTAGATTAGCGATTTAAGAGGAGAGAAATCTCTTGTGATAGAACTGTTGCAAAAGTGTCCAGCTGTCAGCTATAAATAATAGTTCCAAATCTCTCCAGAGTAGCGCTAGAGTAGCTAAAAACCTAGGCGTTATTGATGGAGTGAAGTGCGCTGTCTATGATTAGATTTTTTTGTTCAAATACTCTAGGTATTGTAGTGCCACCTATATAAGGTTCTATGATGACACTTTTTGGTATATGGAGATATTTTTCCTTAATTTTGCGAAGACACTTTGACGCCACGAGTGACATTTAGTGATGGGAAACATAAGAATAAGAATAAGAATAATATTTATTTCAAGAATTTGGCATTACAAGACCAGCAGTACATTGATCCCCACACTAGGCTCAGCCTGTCACGTGGGAATCTCAGAGAAGTATCGAAATGGTGCGGTTCTCATTTTAACAGAATACATTATTGTTAAAGCTAAATTAAATAAGATTTTTTTAATTATATGACTAACTATCAAACTAAGCACAAAAACAGTTAAAAAGGTCTCAGTAAGTTGTATGTACTTACATACAACTTACTGAGGTAAGTTGTATGTACTTACATACAACTTACGGTATTCTACTTCTGAACTTTTTATTAAAGCGCACGTCTTAAGTGTTCGTAGATTGTTTTTACTGCGTGCTTCCCTTTACGTACACAATATGACTTTACATGACATTACATGACATAAACACTTTCACTTGAAAGTGTTTATGTGAGGGTATGTGTGTATATATGTGAGTATGTATGTATGAATATGTGCGTGTGTATAACTACGAAATGTGAGAGAAAACAAAATAAAAGAAAAGTAGCTGTATAAGTTATTCATCTTTCGGGAGCAGACGCAATTGAATATTGTCGTCTACTACAGTCATTTCAAAATATCCTCTGACTCATCATAGTTCCAAGAAAGTAGTAGGGGTTGGATATGCCTTTTTGCTTCAGTTAAGTTACAGTGCCTTATGTCGCAGATTTTTACTAATTTATTGTATAAATGCGGAAAGAGATAAGCCGAGAATCTCATAGCAAAAGCAGTTTTAACAGGGGGCTTGGGAATTTTGTACACTCTTTTTAGTATCATGTCTTGTAGATTAGGCTGACGACTGAACATATTGTGAACGTAAAGGGAAGCACGCAGTAAAAACAATCTACGAACACTTAAGACGTGCGCTTTAATAAAAAGTTCAGAAGTAGAATACCGTCGGGGGAGTCCTAGGCAGACTTTCAGAACTGCTCTTTGTGCTCGCTCTAAAGTGATTAAAGTTGATTTAGCAGAACCACCCCAAGCGAGTATACAATAACTTAAAATAGACTGACACAGAGCCAAATATACAACTCTAAGCAGGTGAGTATCCGCAACCTCCCGTAAAAGTTTCATAGTGTATATAAGTTTGCGAACCCTACCAGACGTCGCTGAAATATGTTTTTTAAAGTTAAGGTTCTCGTCGACTATAAGCCGTGCGATTTAAAAGCATCGATTAGAACGCGGCAATCCAATTCTAGGCATCGTGGATATCGATAAGTACCGAGAAAGGAAAGAGGAAATCTGCAAGAAGAGCTAATTATTTATTGTGAAAAAATCATTAATGATAACTTAAGTTGCCAGATACTTCAAAAAAGTTGTTTGAAAATGTTGTTATTGAAATGTTGATAAAAATTTTAGATGTTGAGTTGATTTGATAACATACTAATAACATAAAATGCAAGCAGATAATATACTATAACGTCTATAAAAAATAGATGTAACCATAACCTGCCTGTTAATAATATGTGTCCAACGCCGGCAAAACGTCCTACTTTGTCGATTGCCGTAAGGATGCTTTGACAGGTTATTCGTATAAACATATAAAAAAACTCTCGTCCTTACGGCGACAAAATGGGACGTTTTGCCAGCCGTGGACACATATTTCCATCACACTTGCTCTTAAAAGGTTACTTGTAGGCGATGCGGTCCCTAAATTCTAAACCTCCGCCTTGGTCTCTAATGTACGTTCAAAATTAAGCTGAAGTTTTATTTATTTCCTTTAGTTGATGAAAAACGTTATTGTGTCACGGGCGGTAAAGGAATTACGAATTCTTACCTATTAAGTTTGTTCGTTTGTTCAATTCCCACTCGTTCGTAAATCTTGTTTACCGCCCTTAATTATATAATTATTAATACAATGTATACCTATTATTGCTTTTCACTACATATATTATGTAGGTACATAATAATATAAAAATTTAATTATTATTTTCTTTAATTTAATAATCGATTTTACCTAATCAAGTGAGAAAATTGCAGCGGACATCACTATTCGTACTTTTAAAAGAAAAAAAAATTACAAATGGACTTTATACATCGCTGGTTTTGAACGCAAGCTAAGTTTGGCTCGGCAAATTCTAGCCGCAATGAAAACATGCAATCGCCAGCTCCTGTCATGATGAAAATAATACACGGCAACAATATAAATTTTTTTTTTTAATTTAATAACAAATATTTTAGGACAAACTTACCGAGGAAAGGAAATACCAGGATTAACAGCTACAACATTATTTGTGGTGTCTGTTGTTGTGTGAGGTTGTCGCTGCCATACAGCAACAACAAAATAAGAAGGCGGTGGGCATTGACAATGTACCTGGAGAGCTATTAAAGTGCGGAGGGACGGAGCTTCATGAGGCGGTCTGGACGCTGTTTTCTAAAATGTGGGAAGAAGAGCGAGTACCTGCTGACTTTCGAGTCTCTCGCATCTGCTCCCTATATAAGAACAAAGGAGACCGTTCGGATTGTAACTCCTATAGAGGCATATCCCTACTAACTTCTCCAGGGAAAGTCTTTGCCCGTATACTTCTAAACCGCCTAATGCCATTATCGGAAAGCATCTTACCTGAGACCCAATTTGGCTTCCGGTCAGATAGAGGCACCTGCGAGGCTATTTTCTCTATACGGCAACTTTAAGAGAAATATCGAGAGCAAGGTCAACCGTTGTACCTGTGTTTTGTTGATCTCGCGCGCGATCGTCGGCGTGCCTCGCGAAGCTTTATGGGAAGCGAGATGGAAAGCGCAAACAAGGCAGCCAATTCTTGCGGTTCAAAGATGTGTTGAAACGGCATATGAAGAGAGCTCATATAGAGCCAACGAAGTGGGAGAGTCTAGCCAGTGACCGTCCACGTTGGAGGCATATTGTGCAGACTTAGGTGCGTCAGTTTGAAGCCAGGCGGCGCACAGAACTTGACGCTAAGCGCGACGAGCTGAAGGCCAGACCACCTGCGGCCATACTTTACAATTATGTCGGAGGGGTGCTGACTTGCAACGAGTGTGGTCGTACATTTGCTGCAAAAATTGGCTATATCAGTAACCTGAGAGCGCACCAGCGACGCTCTCAGCGGTAGAACGCAGTCGCTGTGGTCGAAAACTGCTAGGAGATGATGAAGGGTTTGAACAATACATTATGGAACAAACCGTCATTTGATTTTGAAATCTAAGGTTTCACGCGGAAAGCGGTCGGGAGCCGATTGATGTTCGCGGCGAGCATAGGAGCCGCGCGGAGACTTTTTTGCACGCAAGGGACCTACATTCTTTCCTTCTATCTCTATATAGTTCTGTGTTCATACTTATACCTTAAGTATCCCTATTTTAACCTTATTACAGCACTATTAATTTGCTTCGGACGGACGACAAACTAAATAATAACGCCATGGACTGGAGCTACGGGCTACTAGCTACGGCGTAGCACTACGAACAGAGTAGTTCAGTTCCCTATTTGACACTGGCTTGAAACACCTTATAAAAAGAGTATAATAAAAGTATGGAGTACTGCAACAAAGGAGTGTATACGTTCGTGAAGCGCCCGCAATGTTTTTGTAAATTCCCGGAGTTGCAAGCTACGATAACCACTTACCATCGGGTATATGACTGTCTGCCATCGACGTGGTATTAAAAAATGTTTATAACGTTTGTCTATTCAGGCAACCTCAGCTACTAGACGGAGCACATAAGACAATCGAGGTCATCACACATAAACGCTCCCGTACTTTATGGGAGTGCGAGCGGTTGTACAAGGTACAGGGCTATTATAGTAAACAATGGTGTAGAAAATTTGTGCTGGTCGAATCTTAGCATTTTACAATAAAAACTGCTCTATGTGTGGTGACATCGTGCTTTCTGTAAACGCTTTAAAATGTCTGAGTCTGAGTATGATGTCTATAACTTTCATGGACAGACGCTGGGTGTGGCGAGACTCTGTGGAGGTCCAGCACGTGAGCCCGAAGCAGCTTGTACTGACGCGGCTGGCAAACGACGCCCCGCCAATGACCGTCACCACCAAACACGCGTCCGACATATTTAATGTCCGCTTTATAGGTAAGATAAGAATTTGAGATACAGACCCTTAATGTGGGGCACTGTGTAAGTCCAGTAGCGGAGCGGATCGGAGCGGCTAACGATGCCCCGCCCATGACCTGCCTGACCTTCACCACCAAACATGCGTCCGACATATTTAATGTGCTTATGGTTTATTGGTAAGACCTAATCATAGGATTATGATGAGATACCTTTAGGTGGCCTATACCTCAACCGCCCTTTTAGTTTAATAGAGTATAAACTTCGTTGCTTTCAGTTCTTGATTGATACCCACTTAATAAACATCTGTCCTTGTAAAACAAATCCAATAGTACGAGTATGGTTCTCTACTCTATCAACTTAGCTGTCAATAATATTTTGCGCTAGTTTTCTTTTCCAAGCATTCTTTTGTCTATTATCAATCGTAATTTCGCTGAGGTTCCATATGTTTTCAGGTAACGATTGGTACGCGGTTTGCCGTACAGCCAGCACTTTCATACTCTGCGATATAGCACGGGGCTTGACAAGCGAGGTTGGTTGAGATTTTTGACTTACCTATGTTTGTGTGGATTAACATTTGAATGCGGCCATTCGCAATTTCCCAAAAGCGGGTTGTTATGGACGTTCGCCATGGTAAGCTTTTTATCAACAGGTATTTGGTAGTTATAAAACGTAATAACGCCCTTCATCTAATCTACGTTGAATCCAATATGGAACGTTATATAAAGTTACAACTGTATCAGGGTCACTACGGCCAGTAGCAGGATTTATTGATGAACGTCTTTTATTTAGATTCCATGGTCCGGCAGTGGGGAACGGATATACGCAGCGGTCGGCGGAGCGTGCCTGCTGCACCGCGCGGGCGAATTGAGCGTCGTCGAATACGGGCTCGATAAAGTATTGCATACTGTGAGTTGATACTTTAATAAAATTGCTGGCACCATCGTACATATACTTCAAATCGTAAACTTTAATACAAAGACTTTATGCCCACTAATGGTTCGAGGAGTGTTTCAGATGGTAAGATAAACATAACTTTACCTAATAATAGTTTTTTTAATTTGTTTCGTCAATCAATAACGAGTAAACATCCACTGTGTTAAATAAGACGTGACGTAGTCTGTTCGACCATAAGCTATTATTTAAGCTAAACGAGGGCCGATCGCTTTAACTATGTATGAGTTGCTTACGTAATGAACACAACCGGCTAATAAATTTTCCTAAACAGGTGCGAACTGAGCGCGTTAACCCGCACGTGCTTAGCGTGCGAATCAATGAGGGGAACGACAAGGAACAAGGTGATAGGAAGCATCTGGCGTATTTGCTGGACAGACAGACAATTGCCGTGGTGGATCTGACTACAGGTGAGGACAGAGTCAACACACTTACGCTTCGCATGCGGACCATCGACATGGGAGTAGGGAGGTACTGGCAGGGAAGGCCGTCCCCCCCTCTTCCCCTAGCGTTCAAATGTTACATTTGAACCCCCCCCTAGGCCTCCGGTGATATCAACTTGCCCCCCTAGTTCACTGGCTGGCTACGCCCTTGACCATCGAGGGGAACGACAAGGAGCACGGTGAGAGAAATCATCTTGCTTGTTTTCTGGATAGACATCAGACAATTGCCGTGGTGGATCTGATTACTAAATATACAGGCGAGGGCAGAGTGTTAACTTACATTTATACTGTACAATATGAATCTGACTTACTTTAAGAAAAGTGTAGATAAAACCAGCATCAAAAAGATGATGTCGTGTGTTGCCTTCGTACTTCAACGTCGCTATGTTCTCTCCGCAAAGTCGCGCCACGATTCAGCTGGAGCCCTCTCCACATATATATATTTTCTCTTTTATGTATTTTTTTATAAGCAATATTAATAAACAATTATTTGTGTGATTAACAGGAGTTCAGCTGGGCCAGTGGTGGCACGAAGCACGTGTTGATTGGCTGGAACTTAATGAAAGCGGACAACTTTTGCTCATGCGAGACACGCGCCGGAGACTTATCCTGTTGAGTTTGCAGTCTGGCGACAAGGTAAACAAATCTCTGAAAGGTTCTGCGACGCCTTATCGAACTATTGTCAATGTTAGAGCGTATGTATAATATGCAACCTTTGAATTTAATTGTAATTTTGATCTGATTAAAGATTTTTACGCATACTTACATACTTCATTGTTTTTTTCCTGCTTAGGAAATCATAGCAAGTGGAGTAGGATTCGTACAGTGGATTGAAGACAGCGATGCCGTTGTTGCCCAGACGCCGACACATCTTCTCATTTGGTAATACCCAGTTATCCACCTAATTAGTGTTGGCTTAAGAGTCTTTGAGTCCCCTGTTTGAAGACTTGTTTCGGTTTTTCAGATTCTAATAATTAAGTCGAACTTCGGAAGAACTCTATTTTCAACTTGTTCGAGACCCGAGTTTGTTGTGGAAGTTTGAGTACTTTTCAGAGAACTTTCTTTTTTTTATAACAATACGTCATGTAAAATTCATAGGATAAGCTTCGTTACCGCTATTAGTATTTAGATAAAACCTACAAAATTGTTGACGGAAGCTTTATTCGGAAGCTCGAGTCCTATTCGGTTGTGCTTACTTAACCTTTTGAACGCTAAGAATCCCTAAAGGTGTCGGGTGCCGTCGTGCCCGCAGCGCCAAGGACCATACGAAGGAGGATATAGGTGTTGTGACGGACGCTGTCAAAGTAACCTTCACACTTTCGAGTAAGGTTTACATTAGCTCCTTTGCGCCTGGGAGCTTGGCGTTTGAGTGATGTTTGTGTTTTGACATAAAGCGTTCAAAGGGTTAAAAAACTGAATAAATCCATTCACCTTCAATTGCGAGAGAAGGTAAAGACTGTAATACTTATTAATTAAAGTAAAATATTAGGTATAGCGCTTGGGACCCCGGCTGCGTGGAAATGGCGGAGTGTGGCGGCGGCGTGGCCGTGGAAGTTAACGCTCGGAGGGTGCTGCTAGACGGCGGGCACGTGCCGTATCTTCAGCTGGACGAGCATCGACTTGCTTTCAGTACGTACATTAGGTTCTGCAATCTCTAAGGAGTTCTTCCGTAAAGCGTTTGTGATTATGTTCAATTGAATAACATGAGAACATGACTGTTAGTTTTGCTCTGTCAGTACGGGCATAAAATTTGATAGAAATCTTAAGTAATATTCATAAGTAATATTCATTGGTTATCCTTTATGTTTATTTATTCGTGCGTCTAAACTGGGGTCTAAACTCCTTCAAACCATACTAGATGTGTCACAATTTGATAGTGCTGAGGCTGATCGCAGATATAAAATATGAGAATGATCGTGACACAATTTTGTAGATAACGCCTTGCGTAGTGGCGATCTGTCTGGGTGTGCTCGCTACTTGGACGGCGTAGGCAATGCCGACCTGGCTCCGCTGTGGAGACAGTTAGCAGAGAGAGCGTTTGCCAACGAAGATATTCAGGTACTTATAGGACTAGATATGATGGCATTTAATTAAAAAACTAAAATTAACATTCCTCAAATCATTAGTATGAGCTGGATTTGAACACATTAGCCGATGTTCCAAAGTGGCATACCAACCAAATCCACTTACTTGACACTGTTCTTCTAAGATTAGACCCCTTGGTGCGTGAGTAGGTCTAAAACTAGAATTGTCAGTGGCAAGCTGGCAAGTAGACTGATTTTAAAATCAACACATACGTAGACAACCAACGACCAATCGACACGAAGTTAACCGTAAACATGTCTATTAGCTTGCAGCAAAATGCTACCGGGAAATCGGCGATGAAGCTCGCGCGCACTATCTCGAGACAACTGTTCAGTTGGCGGCTCGAGAAGGCGATGGCGATGTAACAACTGGTAAATATTGTAAGATTCCACGTGCGATCACATTTGTTATAATTACAAGGGAGTTAATATACTGTGGATTTTCTGAAACAGGTCTTCAATATGCCGTAGTTCGAGCCAAACTTGCTATATTTTCCGGAGATTTAGCTTCCGCGGAAGAGTTCTACGCGAAGAAAGCCAATCGGCCGGAGATGGCGATTAGCATGTACAAGCAGTTTAATAAGTGGGCTGAAGCTATTGCCTTGGCAGAGAAGACCGATCGACTGGCGGTGACCACCTTGAAGCAGCAGTACATGGATTATTTGACATCTACCGGTAAGGAAAAAATATTGCCATTGATATTATGTACCGTCGCCATCAGATATATCGGAGCAGCCGAGGTGCTTAAAAATATTTGAAACACTCGCTAGCGCCTTGACAATAGATATATCTGATGGCCACTGTACATTAAGCAACGCAACCGCACGCGCGTGTGGTTGCGTTTCCACCACAGCTGTGCGGGGGATGCGTAACGAGGGATGTGTTTATGAAGCAATAGAAAACACTTCATGTATAATATGGCATATGTTTCAGCTGTTTTTTTTATTATTTATTTCAAGAGAAAACTTAAGTGGTAGGTATATTTTTTCGCCAAACTGAGGACAGGTTAATCTACGGAGCGCATTTTCTTTAGACTTTACCTCTCTATTATAAATAATAACTCTTTGGAAGTATCTATTCTACTAAAACGTTAGTAAAAATGCTAATATTCAGTCAAAATGACAAAAGAGTTATTCAGGCGTATTGTGATTTTAATAATAGGTTAAGAATTAGATCTGGATCTGATCACTTTTGACACATATCTAATGCATATCTAATTCTTAACCTGTTATTAAAATCAGAATTGGGACCGTGGAAAGTGCATGGTGGGGGTAAGTAAAGCGATTCCAGCGCATAAGGTGGTAAAAATTAGAACTAACTGCGGATAGCGTCTTTAACATTTCATACAAGTTATATGGCTCGAAGTGAAACTTTCATTTACGATTGCTCCTGAAATATTCATTTAAATTGTATGGTGTAAGGGACATTGTAATCTGTATGAAATGCTTAATATAACTAACATATTTAAATTGATAATTATTAATACTGTATCCGTGTAAATAGCTTTGCAAATGCCTCATACTATGTCATCTTTTTCTAGAAGTTAAGAATGGGTATAGTAAGTTATCCTTAAAAGATAGACATTCAACATCGCGGACTTTTTTGTAGACCCAAGAAAGAGAGACAACCCACCATACATTGTGTTGTTATAGCTCAAACGGATAAGGCAGCGTGATTTTTTCTGACAACATCGTTATATTTCAACCAATTTACACAAAACCTTAGCAAGTTAAATACCTAAACCTTCCTCAAGAATCACTCTATTGATAGATGAAAGTCGTATGAAAATCTGTTCATTAGTTTTAAGTTTTAGAGTAGTTTTATAAGGTGTAGTGCATTGACGTTTTCTCCTAGACTTGCGGACGCTAGGTTGCGTGACAGTCGTGCACATAGCGAATACGCCTGAATGTTAAAACATATAGTTTTATGTACCATCAGGTTCAAATTTGCATGGACAAGTAAGGAATGAAATATGACTACGAGTTATGACTAGCGTACGAACAAGTGGTGGCATTTTGAACAGAGCGGGAAATGGAGTCGCCTAGGTGCATTTTATGATTAAATAATTAACGATTACATGATTTTTCAAAAACATATTTATTACAGTTTTTAATTCTTATTCAAGTAGTGCCAAAGTTTTTAGACTGAAAATGTATATATATATATATATATATATATATATATATATATATATATATATATATATTTTAATGCCTCAATATAAGTAGGGGCAAAGGCAGTAGAAAAATGAATTGAAAATTTGAGGTATAGTCTAGAGAAAAAACGAGGACCTGCCATTACCCAGAAATGGGACAGTCATTAATTGGCTACATAAAAAATAATAACATCATGTACCTACATTAAAACTACATATTTATCACCGGGAAACTCACGTAACTGTTATGTCAAAAGTAACTATACATAATTAAGAAAAATAATATGTACTTACAAATTATAGTATACTGCGATGTTTACCTAATTGAAAATGGCGACTGGGATATAGAATTCAAATTCTTCCTCATCGTCCTCACTTAAATCGGTGTCTATATTATAAAATGAATGAATTATGGCAACTTGCTCCATGTTCTTGGGGGTAAATTTGTTTCTTAATTTATTGTGCCCATTTATGTGCCGAAAATGATCGTTCAACAAATCAACATCGACTGATGTTAGCGTTGCACGTTTTAGGGTAAACCTACACTCTTCCATTGAAGCCATTTCTCTGATTATAGTGACATCCGGATTTCTATCCAAAAGTAGTTCTAGCTTTTCTCTCACAGTGTCACATCCGTTCAAGCTTACTCATAGTGTTGTGTTCCTGCCGGTGAGTAAGGTTGCCAGAGCTCAACTAGGCGGGTTTAGGGTCGGCAACGCGCATGTAACTCCTCTGGAGTTGCAGGCGTACATAGGCTACGGAGACTGCTTACCATCAGGCGGGCCGTATGCTTATTTGCCACCGACGTAGTATTAAAAAAAAGCTTAATGTACTCCTTACTATGTCTATTGTCAGAAAACTTTCAGCTATTGGAATTTTTGTACATTCTAACGTCTCTATTGATTCAGGTATAATTTGGTAACATTCTTTTATAAAATTAAACTTTTTATAGCAATGGCCTCGTTTGTATTCAACTGCATTACAATGTTTTGAATAACATCAAAATGTTTCTCGTAGTAAATACAAGCGTTTAACCAGGTGCCCCATCTAGTTTCTGATGGTAAAGGCACATTTGGAGCGTGGTCCATAAATAAATGGACAGACAGACGGACATGACGAATCTATAAGGGTTCCATTTTTTGCCATGTGGCTACGGAACCCCAAAAACCGAACGCGATGGGGTGACGTTAAGAAAATTTCTTGAAATTTGATATCACAAAATTCACTAATTTTTATTCCAACCGTACCTGTTCTGCCACTGTGTGTAACCCATGAGCTAAGCAAGTAACGTGCTTTACTTTTCTATAGTTTTTCTTTAAAATTTTCAATTAGGTATTATTTTAATTTATTTTTTTAAATTTTGCAGCACTATCAGTGTAGAATATCAAAAAATTATTTATATTTTCGGAGAAGTTGTCCTGCCACAAAAAAATTTAACTTTCGTTAACCACAGATGCAATTTGTTTTAGCGTTTACATGTTTGACGACTTTACATGCTAGTAAATATGGTATTTGTAATGCATCATCTAGTGATTTTATAATTACGTTTACCACGCAGTTTCCAACATCATCAAGCGTTTCATCTACTGCAAGCCATAAGTTAGAATCCAAAAAAATATTTTTTATATTGTGAACTATTGCACTATAAATTTTAGCAAGGTAATACTTTCTTAAGACAGTCTCTTCAGGAAGCTTTCTGTTTTTGTCGAGATATTTTTCAAAGAACTTTATTTAATTTTTATTTTATAAGACACACCAACAGTACATAAACAAAGCTAGCAAAGTAACAAGTATAGTGGCCACGTATAATATCTATGCACCAATACCAGGTGTGCAACAACACTCAAACAGTTCGAGGCTTTTTACACTACATTATTAACTACAACTTTCTAAATTCTGGATGATTTACTCGTATCCAAGGGATGTTGCATGCAATTAGGAATATACATAAGTCGTAGACAAAGGTATCGTTTTGCTTTTCACAATTTATTCGGTGATTCTTACTTTTAACATGTTTTTTAATATATTTTTTTTTCATTTGTGTTAGATATATTTCACATGATATACAGTACACGCTATTGTTATCCTTATATACAAGATTATCGTATGGTTCAATCCACTTCAAAATTGTCGATTCTGGTGGGTCATACATATTGTTTCATTTATATTTCTGCTGTCGTGCTGTTTTAAATTATTAGCCTAGCGTATTACAAAAACACATATAGCAAACTGTTGTCTTAATTGACAACATCAAATTATTTTGTCGTTTCTACAGATTATAAAGTTTTTGGCCAGTAATCAATTAAGGTTGTAGATATATGGTTAAAAAGTATAATTAAGTAAGAGAAATAGATTTTATGAGTAAAGTAAATATCATATAAAATTTGAATTTATTCATTCAATCATAAAAAGTTAGTAGATAATAACGACTCCATTTCCTGCTCTGTTCAAAATGCCACCACTTGTCCGTACAGCATGTTTGTAAAGTCACGGCCACGGTACCGCTGGAACTTGAAATTCTTTGGCCAAAATTAGATCGTTTGTTTTGTTAAAACTCTCACAACAAGGCTTTCTCTCTATTATTAGACTTAAATCCATCATCATTAGACCTTCTGTGATCACGGTTTATTTCCCGGTCGATTTAAGTCTAGTGAAACTAATCATTCAAAACTGTCTCTCTCTCTCATATTAGGAAGGCTTGGTGAAGCAGGAGCCGAGCTAGCCGCATCAGGTGATGTCCAAGGCGCTGTCCGCTTGTGGTTGAAAGGCGGGCGCGCTCGCAGGGCCGCTGGGCTGATCCTTCAACAACCGGCGTTGTTGAGAGACAACGAGTTGGTCGAGACAGTGCATGCTCAGTTGATTCAGGTAACAAGTAGTATGTTCCAGAAAAATGCGTACAACAAAATAATGAAGCAAAGTTAATTCTGTTCTTACCGGTTCGGTTGCAGTTCCATAGTTATTACAAAGTGGCTCGTTTTTATCAGTGTAAGGTGTACGCATAAAAAAAAAAACGCAAATCGATGTACAAAAATATGTCACATAGTATCTTATTCCAGTGTAATAAGAGCGTAGTACCATATTTATGAGACGATTCTCTACGACACGCATACTAGAGGTCAAAACAAAATTTTTGACCGGCAGTTCTTAACAAAAAACCCTTAGGAGGGATAGAATAGAATAGAATAACATTTATTTGTATAACACAGGTGATACAAAGGGTCTTAATATACAAATATAAACTCTGTGTTTTGCCTATGGGCGTACAAATTTGTTCCTTAACTAACTAACCTAAAACTAATTAAATTTAGTTATAAAAGATTATTAAATTAGGTATTACTAAACTGGACAAAAATAAATAAATTAATAAATACAATTCATACAATTAAAATAAGAGAAAATCTAAATATCAATTCAAGAAACAACATATAATTCAACTCAATTCAAATAATATAGAAATAAATAGTTTATAATTAGATTTAAATGTCAATGAAAAAGTCATTAATGGAGTAATATGTTTTACTAATTAGAAAAGTTTTTAGTTGCTTCTTAAATCGGTTTATGTTTTGAGTTTTTATGTGTTCTGGAATTTTATTATATATTTTGGAAGCCATTCCCAATATACTTTTATTCAGTAAGGCCGTTTTGTGTTTCGTACTAGCTATATTATTCTGGTACTGTGACCTCACAGGAAGTCTGCGTTGCTCAGATACCATTGTGAAAAGTTGCGGGTTACTTTTGACGAAATTTGCCACTTCAAAAATATATAGTGCCAGAAAAGTCAAAATATTTAATGACTTAAAATATGGGACACAGCTTTCTCTCATGTTGATAGGCTATTCAACTTGATACCACAAATCGCCCGTACGCACCTTTTTTGGGCTATAAAAATAGCGCCTCTATAAACAGAGTTGCCCCAAAAAAATCACTCCATACCTTAATCAGTCCACAAGGCCATGATACGCAGTTAACAATGCCTTCTTGTCTACCACCTTAGCAAGATTCTGTAGTGCAAATGCTGACTTGCTTATTTTTTTACAAACATATTCTATATGATCTCTCCAAGTAAGTTTATCATCAGGGGAGTGCCGAGTCTGTTATTCTTTTGTATGGGATTTTTTTTTCAGAAACCTAACGTGTGTGGTATCGTATGAAAGGGTTTTCTGAGGCGATTCTAAAAATATACCACATCATTACATTTCAGCCATTTTTACCAAATTAAAACAAAAATAATTATCAAAACATACCAAGTTTGGGCTCCAGATACGATATGGCTGATTTGTTTTTTGTACAATATACCGCAAATGATACGGGATATCCTCATATCTAACCCCAATACAGAAATTAGAAAATAATTTAATTTAGTTTTTTTTTTTTTTTTCAATATTACAAAGTAACACAGTTCTACTTCAGTACCTATTTTAAGAGATTTATGGAACTGTACTGCAGTACATATTAATCATAAAATAATACGTAATATCCATATATCTCACGAGGACTACCTCTTCCTTTCGCTGCGCCTTTTCTTCAGTTTATATAGCTTATCTTAGTAGGGTAAATTTTCCAGTAACGTTTTTGTTTACCTTTTCTTAAATTCATTTATACTACATTTATTTTCTTCCCTTAGCAAGCTGATGTCATGAGACAATTTTGGTATCAAAAATATATTAGTTCTTTTGCCACCTAATAGTTTTTAGCAGTGCTTTGTACCTACAATTTTTTTAAGCCTTATGCTCTTTGTTTTATAATTACTTTGTTTCGGTACCTTAAATTTATCATCAAAATTATTTTCTACAGCTACCATATATTGCACCTTTTGATTTATAGGAAGTATTTTACATATCTTGTACAACTTTGTAGAAAACTTAATTATAAATAAAGGAGGAGGGAAGGGTAAAGCAACCATTCTACGGGGGTTTACAAAGTTGGTACCAAAATTGTACCTCTTGCTTGTACTCGTATTGATTGTTTGAAAATTTGCTAATCAATTTGCTATTCAACTTCACTAGTTTTATAACTTATACAACTGTATAACTTGCAGGAGGAATGGTGGGAGATGGCGGGAGAAATTTCAGAACGCCGTGGCGACAGTATAACTGCAGTCGAATATTATGCTAAGGGCAATAACTTCGCTAGAGCAGTTCAATTAGCTCGAGAGGTACATATTTACTTAAAAAACCTAGTTTTTGAATAATCGTGGTATTGTTATAATTTGTGGATTAGGGAATTCACTGCATATTCATCATACAATTTCTAAATTCACTACAAAACTAACGTCATAACTTGAAGCCGTGAGACAGTTACTTTCACTGGCATTGTTTTTTAACAGTTTTTTGTTCTATTTAGACTTGTCCAAGCGAAGTGACCCGATTAGAAGGCGCTTGGGGAGCTTGGCTCGTGTCTTCCCGGCAAGCTGGCGCAGCTGTGCCGCATCTTATAGAAGCCGGGGATATCAGAGGCGCCCTGGCGGCGGCTTTGAAGGCACACCACTATAAGAAGGCTTTGCAAATTGTACAGGTATGCTATATATCTATTTACGTTGTATATGATACTGTTGTCTATGATTTTAGCTTGCGCCGTCGAATGTACCGGATCTTTGTGTTTCCTCAACGGTAAGTCCTCAATCTGTTTGCTGTACAAGTCTACAAGCCTACAAGCTTTATGGAATTTCCCATTTGTACGGGCATATCGTTCGTTTCCAGTTTTCCCATAGCCCCATCAGATCAGATGCTATCAGGTATGATCTCGTTATCGGAATATATGTGACCATGGCTGGCAAAACGTTCCACTTTGTCGCTTGCCATAAGGACGAGATTTGCTTGGATCTTTGATTTTGCGTTTCTGGGCCTGAGTCGGGTTTTTGTACTGTTTTCCAGTATTAACGAGCATTTGGTGACCTCCTATACTAGGATTTCAAATGCTTAGATACCTACTTACTGACTGGTTAATCAGTTTCCTAATATTTTTTTCTTTGACAGGTCATAGAAGACAAGGACCTAATTCGAGAACAGTGTGAACAATTAGCTGACCATTTCATATCTAGTCAGGTTAGATCAAAAACTTTTATACCTTGTCAAAAATATTACTTCCTTCCATCTTGACAGACATTCACTTCACTATAGGTACTTCAAGAATCAATCTTTAATGTCATTGGTGTTTAGGAATGGGAGACAGCCGAGCGCCTCCTAACCTCCTGCGGTATGGCTAAGAGATGCGTCCGAGCATACAACTCGGCCGGCCGGGTCGCAGACGGCCTGAAGCTAGCTGCGGCGCAGTTATCAGAGGACGAAACCAGGGAAATTTACATACCGCTGGCTCAGCAGTTACGGAGTGAGGGACAGTTTAGGAAGGCCGAGCAAATTTATATCGGGCTTGGTGAACCGGATGAAGCTATATCTATGTATAAGGTATCTTGGATATAATTTAATTCGTTTTTTGTTAATACCTACCTCTCCTTATGCGCTGGCACGTTTCTGCTGGTTGTTTATCTGCCCCGTTGAACCCAAAAATGGCGTAGTTGTACGAGTAGTGGCGTGGTGCTGTATTTTTAAAATCGACTGACGAGAAAAGGCTTCAAATGTTATGTGTTTGGGGCTTAACTCAAACTTTTTGAAAATCTTTTATTTCGCTTGATGGATGACTCCTGTTCATAGTCGTAAATTTGAAAGTTATGTTTATTGTGTAAAAATAAATGCTGGCGCCTATTTTCTGAAAGTATTTACAGTCAGTGGAAAACTCAACGCACCAGCTCAAGAGTAGACTTGGAATCTTTAATAACATAATATTGTCGCTAATAATCAAGGAAGTAGTTTCTAGGGATATTCGTGATGTTTTAGGAAGCCTCTCAATACGAATCCATGCTGCGCTTAGTGGCGGCTCATCGCAGTTCTTTACTGGAAGCGACTCGGCGCCATGTCGCTCAGGCGCTGCACGCTTCTGGCGATTTGCGCGCCGCTGAGAATTATTACATACAGGCTGGTAGGTACTATAGGAATCCTACATATTGTTTATCCTCTGCTGTCTGTTTACTGTCTACTGTCGCTGCCACTGTTCACATCCAAAATTATTTTCTAATTTAAATAAGTGAATATTAAATTGCATTTTGACCTGTATCCTCTATGACCTCTATCAGTCTAATCCAAGCCTGAAATCACAAAAAATGGGCAAAACAGTTATCCCATACAAAATATAGATAAATTAATCAGTAGAAATGTATGAAACAGACAATTGCAATTTATATTCTGTACTCAACTTTTAGGTGACTGGAAGAGCGCAATTCAAATGTATCGCTCATCTGGTCAGTGGGAGGGAGCGGAGCGTGTAGCCCGCGCACACGCGCCCAGCGGAGTGCAGCAACAAGTGGCGTTGCAATGGGCAGCCGCGCTGGGCGGATCGGCTGGCGCTAGACTGTTGGCGGCCAGGGGGCTGGCAGCTCTGGGAGCGAGATGGGCGCTGCAGGCACAGAGGTTTGGTTTTATTTATTTAATTTTGTGGCCCCTTAGTGTGTGCTCAACGACCCGCTTCAAATAATGTATCAGTAAGTCGCGTTGCAAGCACAGACATTTGGTGCTATCAAATTTGTTTATGTACTTTTGTGGTTCTTTCTATGTTAGCGCGCTATTAAATATGTTTTAGTGGCCACACCTAAAACAATTACTACTCAGATACCCACAAAATGCAATTTTCAGATGGGATATCGCGATGGAGCTAAGCGAATTAGGCGGAGGCGTGACGCGACGCGAAGTTGCTCGGCATGAAGCGGCAGCGCTCGCGGAGGAGCGGCCCGAAGAAGCCGAGGCGGCTTTCCTGCGCGCCGGGGCAGCTGACGATGCTGTTCGCATGTGGCTCACGCGCGGCCATCACCAGCGGGCGCTGGTTCTAGCGGAGCAACATGCTACGCATCTGGTTAGTTTGCGGTTATGTAGTAACGGGGTGGTGGCACTCGTGGAGCAGCGGGCTATAGAGGCCAAGTCTTTCCTACGCGCCGGAGCAGCTGACGACGCTGTTCGCATCAGGCTCACGTGCGGTCATCACGGGCTCTGGTTCTCGCAGACCAACACGCTACATATCTGGTTTGCAATTATACAGTCAAGGGACGTATTTAGTGGAAGCAAACGCGGAGAAGTCAAAAATAAGAAATAAATCAGGATTAGAATATCGGATTTCACCATTTGCTTTCCGTTTCCCATTTACTTTGGGTCGGCGCAGCATGTCATTTTCCTCCATACCTCTCCGTCGTTCGTCATCTTATATTTCTCTTAAATCTTTTTTTATCTGCTATTAGGTCGAAGAAGTCCTGGTCGAAGGAGCGAGAGCAGCAGCCGAGCGTGGAGATCTGGCTCAGTTCGAGACTCTTATGATACGGGCCAACAGACCCAGAGAAGTTGTTCAACATTACAAAGATCTTGGTGAGTCTCCTCTTATTTTGGCATTGGCTTGTTATGGAATTTAAGGATAGCTAAGGACGAGCACAAAACCAAAACAACCGGTTTCTCGCTATCTTTATGACAAATAAACAGCAAATAAAAGCATTATTAAACATGAAAATTACTCATAGACAATTTATATAATGTATACTAAACCTACGTAGACCTCGACACATTTCCTTTTTAATTTTTTTCTTTAAGCCCTTCCACACAACGATATATTATCTACTTATATTTGGTGGCAACCATACCAAACCAAGCAAAGGTTGTACTGCTAGCATGATTAATGGCAAATGATGGTATACATGTGTTAATGTATGCACGTTCAGAACTATGGGAGGAGGCGACGCGAGTCTCACGGGAGTATCTGCCGGACAGCGCCGAGCCGGTGCCTTCGGCCGTGCCTCCTTTGTTACAACGAGCTGCCGAACATGCCGATCGGTTAGTGAGTTTATATGTATGTAGGTAGTCAATAAACCCCGGTACAAGATAGACGAAAGAATTCTGGTACAAGTACATAACTACATATTCAGTTGTAAGATCTGTCGTGGATGGAGTGGTTTAGTCAATGAACTAAATACCGCTGCACGGCTGCTGTATCTTTCGCGGTAGGTAATAGATGAATTATGTAATACCTAGCAACATTATTCAAGCAAAATTGATTTTAATTAGGCTTTTGTCCGAAAATATAGGTATACCTATAAACTAAGCAAGTGCTAATCACACGAGAAGCCTCATGATTCAAAAATAGGGAATGATAGGTACTGTTGGTTTTTAGAGGGGAATGGTGGGAAGCCGTCCAACTCCTCTGCGAGGCGAGCGCCAGCGGCGCGGCGGGCGGCGCCACTCGGCTGGCGGAGCGCGCGGCGCTGCGGGCGGCGCGCCTGGCGCGGGACCGGCTGCAGGGCGCCCGGCGCCGCGCCGCCGCCGACATGCTGGCCACGAGGTAACATGACAAGCTGAAGTATTCACAGTTGACATAGATGGGTAGGTATTCAGGTTAATGTTAGGACGTATCATTGAGAGCCATTTAAAACATTTTGTTCATGGCAGGTTTTCTGCTATTGGCCAACCTGAGGTTGGAGAACAACTAAGAGAAGCACTAACAGATGGTACTACTGATGAAGAGGAGGCTCCAGGTAAATCCATTTCGATTTCTCATATATATTCAACCGACCGGTTTGACGACCGGTTTGGCCTAGTGGGTAGTGACCCTGCCTACGAAGCTGATGGTCCCGGGTTCAAATCCTGGTAAGGGCATTTATTCGTGTGATGAGCATGGATATTTCTTCCTGAGTCATGGGTGTTTTCTATGTATTTAAGTATTTATACATATTTATATATTTTATATATCGTTGTCTAAGTACCCTCAACACAAGCCTTATTGAGCTTACTGTGGGACTTAGTTAATTTATGTAATAATGTCCTATAATATTTATTTATTTGTTATTCAATTCATCAGTGCAAAAGTTCATTAGTTTTTCCAGGCGCATCAGCAGAGTATGAAGTCGAGGAGCCCAGTCCAGTGGTTCAAATGTCAGAGCCAGACGCTGAAACTGAGGCCTTGGAGCGCTTAGCGCGAGCTGGCAACTGGCAGCGCTGTTTAGCTCACGCCGGCTCTAAGGCGCCACATTATGCCTTGCGATGTGCTGCTCATCTCTTCAAGGCGCATTCTGTAAGTGCTAGCCTATAGTACATTCGAACTGGCAACGGGCAGCGCTGTTTGGCTCACCCCGGCTTTAAGTGGATATATTAGTGGTAATTTTTCCACACAAACGTTTTAAATTTTTTACATCTCTGGATTTTGGCCCTAGATGATTTTTTTATATGAGTTCAATATCTATGCCTGTACGTTTTGCATTTTTTAATATTCTTCATTTCCTATTTTAATAAGAACTAGGTTATGTACTTCAAATAGTGCTAAAAACGGTCAAATAAACAGACGCCTAGCATACAAAATCGGCAACAATAAACGCAAAAATCAAAACGATCAGATACAGATAATTTTTGTCTCATTCTGTTCCCAAAATTTCGTTACGATTGGTTAAGTTTTGGATGAGAAAAATGTCGACCACGAAACCTCGATTTCTGAGATTTTTCACCTGAGCTGCAGTTGTCCTTATCGAACTCTTGTTAGGAGCCGTCCCCGTCAGCGCGACGGAAATATTAACCTAAAATCCTCAAATCTGAAAAGGGGCTCAGCTGATATATCCTCTTGGGGACACTTTTTTCCCCAATATTAAGTAGGTAGGTAGGTAGGTACTCGTAGGATCGAAAGAGAAAAATTTTCAATTAGGTACAGTTAAGTGTAAAAATATGGGTGTACACATCTTACTCAAAAATATGTCCCATAGCATCTTATTCCAGTGTAATAAGAGCGTAGTACCATATTTATGAAACGATTATTTCTATACATATTTTTGCACTTGACTGTGTGTAAATCTAAAACGGGCGAATTTCTTAACGGTGGTTAGTATAGGATATAAGAAATGTAATTAGATAATTTTTACTTAGAATTGCAATTAAAATTTTATCCATACATAATAATTCAGCCATAAATACTCGCTGACAGTTACTTTCAAAAGCTCATATGTCGTATGTAATGTCATTAACTGCCATGAGTGGGTAAATAATAACCAAGTATGATGCTTTTTATCTGATAGACATCATACCTATGTAGTTTCAAAAATAAAGTTAGATACCTACTCGTACACGTAAAAAAAACTTAAAAAAGCAATTTATTTTAATACCTACCTATTAAAAGCACAGTTTAGTTTTGCAGGTTTCGCCACAGATACCTATTCTCCACGTGTCTTCCTTGTATTTCATAACAGGTTTCGTAACGTCGTTTGACTAGCTCCATGACGTGGCTAAGATTGATGGTATCTCTGAGTTTCTAAAAAAACTTATCTTGTTTCTCAGTTCTTCTATCTCCTTCCTCTACTGCTCTCAGGGTCAAGTGCAAAATGGCGGAGGATTCGGTCTTGTAATGAAACTGGTACTTCATCGTGAATAGCTGCTCCCTCCACCCTTTCAGTCGCGGGCAAACCTTCGCGAATTCACTGTATCGCTTTTACAATTACTCGAGTGTTTTTTGGTACAATTTGATCAGGGAGGGAATCGCTCTCTGTACAGAGCTAACGCAAATCAAAATCATGTCCATTAATTCGGGACCAGTAAAAGTTGTTAAACATTTTTATAACTTATGATTACTTCTGTATTGAATGACTCAAGAATGACTGACATTGTCAAATCAAAGTTGAAATAAAATAAAAAAACATTTTACTTTGCCAAAGAGTTTGTCACGTTTTGAAACAATGTACCAAACTTTGTATGAACAATTACCAGGCGGCCCGTTTGCTTATTTCCCACTATCTGGTATAACAAAATCAGACAAATGTACTGATACGAAATGCATTTTCAGAAAAGGTGCTATCAAAGTATGTCTATGCTCAGTATTAGGAAACATCACGTCAAGTACTGTTATCGTGACAGATTAAAATGACATTAAGTAGAAGAAGTCAGTTCTTTGTTGATAAAAATGATAAATAAATAACATTTAATATCTTTAACATGCCTAGTAGCAGTCTGTCTACCAAAATAACCACAAAACATTAAACGCGGTGTAATACTAACATGTGATTGTACCTGCAGATATTAGGTAAGTTTGTTAATGCGTAGTAATCGTTTCGAATAGATATTTTGGTAACGCAACCATGTTTACAGTACATTGCTGCTGATACATTTTTCAAAAATTAATTATGGGTTAATTACTAATGAGTTCTATGTCTGATTTAATTTATCGCCTGTATTAGATTTACACACTGTATAAGCGTTGTGTACAACTTTACATAAAATGTCCCGTACCTCTAAAGGCCTTTCTCTCTGTAATTGGCGGTTCACGGGCGTTCGTTTAGAACTCTCTTACATAAATTTGATTTTGGACGTAAGATCTGTCGGCTGTTTTTACAAGCTTTTAACTATCTTGCAATGTACCTATGTATGTACGGGTCAAATCTTGCAAGTTAAATTTGACCCACTCGCCGACTTCTAATAAAGCTGAAAATTTGCATACATACGTAAGTCGGGTGGGTTATTATGGTATTATCGAGCTGATTTGATGATAGAGACAGGAGGTGGCCATAGGAACTCTATGATAAAACAATGCAACCTAATTGTGTTTGGAGTTGTTAGAATTGTCTCGATGAGTATTATTTGCCCGTGGAGAAAAGTACAGTCAGCAATAAAAGCTTGTACCAAAAATGAAATTTTTGCCAAAAACTGATTATCAATCTGCTCTCGTAACCAACATGCTAATCGCTAACGCTTCGTAGCGAACGAAACGCAACTGTCGGCCCGATTCGAAGAATGATTAAGACACGTTTAAGATCTTGGAAAGATCTTTAAACATCGATAACTAAACGACAGTTCAAAATTGACGTTTATTTCGATTCCGCTGTGATCGCAATAAGATCTATCTACTATGTTTCTAACGCCAAAGTGACATTGGTTGCCCGAATCGAGCTGCTTCTGTCAATTATACGATATAAAAACGATATGTAAATGAAAACTTATCTAAACCAGAACTTATCGTTATCGTATCTCATTCTTCGAATCGGGCCGTGTCACTGTCGCATTAATATGGAAGAGTGATAAAGAAATATGACTACGCTACGCTACGGAGCGTTAACGATTGGAATGTTGGCTACGCGGGCAGACCAGATCATCGTTATGGTATAATACAATTGTATCGGACTCAAATATTTAGATATTTTTAATGTATTTATCTCATTGTATAGACAAATCCAGGGGTAGGCCAAACTAAGTAAAATAATAATGAGGTATACAATCTGCGAGCAGACAAGTTTCTTGTCTCTATTAATAACAACAAAATATTAATTTGTATTTTCCAGCGCATGGAGGGCGTCGACATCGAGAGCGAAGAAGCTCCCGAAGCACTAACCCAAGCCTTAGAGACACTTCGTCAATACATTGGAGATGGAACCGTCTCTATTTCAGACAGTGATACAGCCTTAGCGAAGGCAGTGTGTAGCGAAGTGCTAGTGCGGGTGTCAGCCGCTCCGAAATCTCTAACAGCCTTGAAGGATGCCGCGACAGTCATGTTAGCGGCAGGGGCTGATGATAGAGCCATGCAGGTACTATGACTTGGTATAAGTATTTTTAATGCGTTATACTTGTATCAGATACATGTCTTTTCAAGGTCACCGGGAGCCTTATTTCAATTTCAAATGATGTGAGGAGAATTTACAATGTTTTTGTCTACATATAGTGGAGCCGTTAACCACGTATAGTACGATTAATTTTATGGACAAATCACCCCCCATACCATTTTTTCGTTTTATTTCAACTTTTAGCTGATATCTTGTACTATCACTTAACAATTAAAAAAGTACAGGTCAACGACCTAATTTTCCAAAAAGAAAGATAAAATGTAAAAAAAAAGGATTTTTTATCTTTGTTATTAATTTTCGAGTAATTGTGGAAAATTCTCTCTGAAATTTATGCTTCAAATTTATGGCCTAATTCATAAGCTATCGAATGATTTTTTAAAATGTGCGATAGGTAAATGGGCAGATAATGGTACATTAACTAAGTGCAGTAGTGTTTGGCAACATAAAACTTTGAAAGGATGGATTTTTAGAATGATTGAGAAAAAATATAGGTATGGTGGGTGATTTGTCGATAAAATTCATCGTAATATACGTGTAGTGAAGGTTGGAAACCTTTACAGTCTTTTGGTAGGTAACTGGCAACGAATGTATTTGAATTCAGAAATATCGCCCTGCTAAAGGAAAAAGTATCTGCAGGCGATTCATTCGGGGGGTGGCAGCCATTACGGGTAGTGAAATTGTAATCTAGCTGAACTTATAAAAAAAATATAATTATATATTATCACAAATCTACCTCAAGCGTTTACATTCTCCACCACCTCAGATAGATCGCATCCCTTTACAGTGGTTAACGGCTCCACTATACGTAGAGACTAACACATTGTATGAGTCATACTGAGCAACTTTTACTATGCGACTCCGAAATAGAATATAATAAAATATAATATTTATAAGTAACTTGTACACTGTAACTACACAGAAAAAGGTGAACATTGAGTAAAATGACAAATAGCAAAAAGAATTGTTTCTCCCATAGAAAACATCGCAAAATATGACTAATAAGGTTTGAAAGCATATCTTTGATAGTTAACATAGCTCCGATATATGATATATGCAAGAGGTATGTATATAAGACGAGCTGCAAAATTGTATGGACACATTTATGAATTAATTTGAGGCTAGATGTTACATAAATACATAATGCATAAAGAGTATTCTATCTATCTACATATGTATGCACACTCACAATTTAAACTCCGATGACTATACTGTCCCACGCACAACAGCCGTAAGTAACATTAGACATTTCGTTCAAACTTGACCGTATTTTTGTGCAATAAAATCAAACTAATTCTCCAACAGGATTTTGTAACTGGGCGAGCTGCATACTTAACTTTTGCGCGTAGAGAGAGTTTTTGACGTTTATAATGGTTATGACCGCCCTAAAACTCCGTATTATTACATTTTAGGCGATCACTCTGTTGATGGCGCTTCATGTACCTCAGATAGCTGCAAAAGCAGCGCGAGCTTTACCACGATACTCCGATATTATCGTCGCTGATGTTGGTAAGAGACTTTTTATTTGTCATTCATTTCGATAAGGTTTTTATAAACCTTTCATACCCTTTCCTTCTGATTTGACAAATGGACCAGCACATAGTTATGTGTTTTGATGCTTTGCAAAATGAAACAGGGGAAATACTGACATTCATAACATATAAGTTGATATTATTGCCTGCGCTGCGTTGCGCCGCCTGCGGGACAACCGCAACAGACTCCTGGCTGTTATAGCTGACAGGATTTACTTTTTATTGCCTATTTAATTTTATCTGACTTCATCAGCTTTCTATGCGAGTGGGATGGCAGTCCGCGCTGAAGGTAGCAACGGCGCTCGAGAGGCCTTTGTTCTGCTGAATCGAAGCTTGGACCTAGCGGAGGCAGCCGATGATGATGCAGTACACTTGCTTGACTACACAGATTTTGGTAATTATCATATCAATTGCAGCCTTAGGTGCACCCTACACTGGCTGGCTGAAATCTCTATGGGCACGGAATATCGTACACGGCGTTTGGTTTTTGCATAGAATCCCAATTTGACCACAGACATTCCGTCCCTTCTGGAGCCCGTGCAGCCCGTGTGGGGTGAGGCTTAGGTTTTCACTGCACTCTTGTTAGCTATGGACACATGACGTTGATAACGGTTGTTTGATCCAGAGTGCACGGATTGGCCTACTTCACCGCTCCTACTCGACAGCGCTTGCGTTCGCGGTGAAGCGCTTGACGAGGCTCGTGAGTGGGTGCTCGCGGTGTCCATGGAGCGGACGGTGGAACAGGTATGAAAATGTAATAATAGGTATTGATTAGGTTAAGTATGCGCAGAATACGCGGACTGACATATGCCGCTCCTTCTTTTGGTGCCAGGTTCGCAAGTCGCCCGCAACCTCGTCCGATTATCGTCGTCGACGTTCGACAACGGGCCGCATTCGAACCAATGATATTATACCTAAAGAGAGAAATTACTCTTACGAAAATTAATCACAAATAATAGATTTCTTCATAGGTAAAGAAATAAACACGGGAGTATTTTGTGCTCCTTATGTATAAGTATACCATATCTATAGTTATATAATATCATTGAATCTGCAGCCGTATCAAACTCGAACCAAATGCATTTCACACGTAATACTTAAGTGGTTCGCATAAGTATTACATGTGAGACACACTTAGTTCGAGTTCGATACGGCTTCAGATTTATAATAGATTCGTGTTTGTCCTTTGTACATCATACACGGTGCTTTTTTTAATTCTTTTAATTTTAAGGGTGCATCCCTGAGCTTAAATAAAGAAGTTACTTTCACAAAGACTCACCGGTATTCTAATTAACTCCATTTCGGAGATAAATAAAAATCTATATCTAATAAGCCCTATGAACGTGTACAATATCTAATTTACGCCTAATTTATCGTGTAATAATATAATGGCTTGTTTATTACAATAATAAATAAATAATATATACATAGTTTTCAATTGCTTGGTTCAGTTAAATAGCATGTCCATGTTATAACAAGAGTATATCCAGCATATAAATATTTTTTACAAAAAAAGTAATAAAAAAATGAAAATTAACTATGCCATTCAGTTTCCATATGTACCTACATAGCCATATACCCCGAAGTTAAAGGAGTTTAAAAAAAGACCGTGTATATCAATAAACATTATGAAGAAGAAAAGTACTTTTTAATAATATTTAAATTTATTTTCAGACCTTACCGGTGGACGGCCGCGAAGTGTACGGGTCGAGTGTGGGCGATGAGGCTTGTTGTGTGCTCACGGGATACCCTCTTGGTAGTAGATTGGTCACATTTACTAACGGTAAGTTTATTTGAGGATTTATATTTTTTCCAAATCAAGACTGCAGTGATGTTATCACAGAACTATATCGAGATAGAAGGAAAAAGTGAATGTCCCATGCGTGCAAATAATTCGCCGCGCGGCTCCTATGCTCGCCGGGAACATTAATCGGCTCCCGAGCGTTTTCCGCGTGAACCGTCAGATTTCAAAATCAAATGACGGTTTGTTCCATAATTTATTGATCAAACACCACAAATAAAGTTGTAGCTCTTAATCCTGGTATTTCCTTTCGTCTGCTTATGTTTCAAGTGTTATGTTTGCCGATGATGCCATGCATTTTTATCTCCGACGACAATGGGTCAGATTATAGCCAATGAATTACATAATACCTTAACTCATGTAATTGATTGGTTGTCGACTTTAAATCTAACAAAAAAAAAAAAAAATTGTACAATTTCTAAATAATAAACAGGTAGCAAAGTGTTAATGTAGTTATAAACAGTAAACAAGTTGAACAAGTAAACAGTACAAATTTCTTAGGAGTCACAATAGATGGCAACCTAAACTGGAAGCATCACATTGATAAAATAAATAAAAAACTAGCCAGAGCATGTTACGCATTATCAATATTGACAAACATAACCTCAACCGATGTCGCAAAGAAGGCGTACTATGGAAATGTTTATCCCCACCTGACATACGGCATAATATTTTGGGGTAATTCGGTGAACGTAGAATCGACGTTTATTCTTCAAAAGAGATGCATGCGTGTGATATTTAAACTTAGGTATCTTGAATCTCTTAGAGAAACTTTTAAAGACAATGAATATTAATTCTGACATGTACATATCTATATTTTGGAAATTTGTGTATTAGTTAAGGAACAAAATGACATATTTATTAAGAAAAGTGACTTAAAAATAATATAAGATTGCAATATAAATATGATGTTTGTACGGTTAGACCTTCTAGTTTTATACTAAACAGGAGCACATATGCCACAGGAATAAAAATATTTAATCACTTGCCTGAATATATTAAGGCCCAAGATGGGATCAGATTTAAAATTGGCCCCATGATACTGAGTGGCCGTCTTAATTTGGCTTTATTGTTTTACGTTTGCATGTATTAGTTTAGTTTATTATTGTACGCCCGAAATGGGCAAGCTGATGGAGTTTTGTGATGTTTATAAGACCTATGTATAAACACAGCTTTGTCAATAAAGAAATAAAGACAGTAAAGAAATCTTAAGTATTCGACAAAAAACCATAAATAGGTGGCGTTACAATACCTAGAATACTTGAGAAAAAAATCGAATCATAAACAGCGCACTTCACTCCGTCAATAGCGCCTGCGTTCTTAGCTACTCTGGAGAGCTTTGGAACTATTGTTTATAGCTGACAGCTGGACACTTTCGCAACAATTCTGCCTAAGGAGTTTCCGTTCCTTGCCTCTACCGTCCAACCTTCCATACGCAAAATGTTACACGCTCGGTCCCCTTCCAAATCGACCAACTCATTTCTTCTATCTCGATATACAATGTGTTTGTCTACGTATAGTGGAGCCGTTAACCACGTATAGTACGATGAAATACGATGAAAACAAATCAATTCCAACACCCGTCTCTGCACGGCAATCAGCTGATCGGTACCGATACTCTTCATTGGTGAGCTGATGTTGTAGTGACTCCAGCGAGGGTTTTAAGCATACAAATCGACAGTTTAAATGAATTTCTGTTTATCACGACAAACGAGCTTACGTATGCGGCTATGAGCAGCCATCGAAAGCAAATCAATTTAACAATCTAATGCCAAAGAAAGGGAATCAATCGAAAGCCTACTTACCCCGTCTCTGCCCGGCGAACAGCTGGACCGGTACAGACACCCTTCATTGGCGAGCCGATGCTGTAGTGGCTCCAGCGAGGGTTTTGAGCACACAAATTGACAGTTCAAACGAATCTCTGTTTTTCACGACGAACGAGCCCGCGCATACGCCCATGAGCAGCCATCGAATATAGGCAACATGTTCTTGTGTTTCGACCCTTCGTTATAAACTTACCTTTTGCCTACCTTACTAAAGACGGATGACATATAATTAATTTGAATGTTAAATTGCAACTGAATAATGCCTATTTTAATAATTTAATTGAATAATTGACATTGTACGGAATATTTTAATTAATTTGAATGCTATATTGTTACTGAATAATGCCTTGATTAATAACCTGACATGTTATCATCCTCATCATCCTCCTAGCGTTTGTCCCGTACTGCGACAGGGTCCGCTTTCCTACTTTTCTCCTTCCACTTCGCTCTATCCTGGACGTCGTTTTCCGATAACCCACAGGCATTCAAATCTTTGGCGATGACATTGCGCCAACGCTGCCTTGGTTTGCCCCTCCTGTTTGGGCTTGGGAAGGCAAAACTAAGGGCTTTGTTGCCTACGTATTCTGGCGGCCTTCTTTTGACATGCCCAAACCACCTCAGCCGACTTTCTTGGAGCTTATCGGCGACGTCTCTCACTCCGAGGCTACCACGGATGTGTTCGTTTCGAACCCTATCAATCCTGGAGACGCCTGACATCCACCTCAGCATCTTCATTTCTGCCACATGGATGGCTTGGACATGTCGCTAGGTCACTGGCCATATTTCGCTGCCATAAGTAAGTACCGGTCTTATGATGGTCTTGTACACGAGGCCTTTCATTTTTATCGGCATTTTACTGTCGCAGGTCACACCAGTCACCTCTCTCCACTTTAACCAGACGCCCGCAATCCTGTGTTGAATGTTGATCTCCAGTAATCCGGTATCGTGCACAATGCTCCCAAGATATTTGTATTGGTTGCATTTCTGTACTTCCTGTCTGTCAACCAATATTGGCTCGGAGTCTGAATCGGGGATATTACACTCCATGAACTGCGTTTTTTGGACACTCAACATAAGACCGCTTCTCTGCAACTGATGCTTCCACGACAGTAATAATCGACATGTAATATTTATAATATTATTACTAAATGACTATGACTATTCCGGCACCAGATTGTTAGTTATTTTGTGGCGGAATTCCATCACGTCTGCGTAAAATATTACACTCATAAGCATACCTAAGAACAGCCATATCTGTCCTAACATGCCTGGGTTGTTTTATAGCTAAGATGACAATCGGTAATAGAAAACACCAATCGAAACTTCAATAATGTATGGAAATAGTCGCCTGACTCTTCATAGCATCTGTCGCCGCGATATTGTTTTATTTTCGTTTGGCATTTGTCGATGTAGGTACGTTTATCATCTGATCATTTGGATGGTGGGCAGGTCGTTGCGCCAACCGAGAGTGGTGGTCGCGCGCGGCGGCGGCGGCGCGAGGCGGCGGCGCGGCGGGCGCGCTGCTGCAGCACATCGCCCGCTGGTGCGGCCCGGCCGATTACTCGCAAATATAGACAAGTACGTTCAGCATTGAATCACTAACTAATAGACGCAGGTAGGTACCGAACCACATCCTTCGTGCGGTTCGAGGTTTCTTCGAAATCTTTGATGGTGTGAAAGGTAGTTCGCTGTACATATTAAATAATATCATTTTCTATTCCACCTAGACATAGGTAACTATCGAAAGCGGGTATTTACCCGGTATATATCCGATATTTACCTACCTGCGGGTTTACTCAATAAATTATTCTTATTCTCAAATACGCTGGTATTTTCGTTTTAAATTTGACGTGTTAAATGATTTTTTTTGTAATATTACATATAAAGTATATTTAAATTAGTTACGAAAAGGTTGCTATGAGGTGAAGTTCGATTTTTACACATCAGTCCAATTACCTATGAAAATCATGTAAAACATTCCCTGACTTCCGGAAATGTTTTATAACGCTTTTAATTGTGAATGAATGAATGATCAATTGTGTAGTATCACAACTTGGGAAGCTCATAAGTCAAATAAAGTTACTTTTACGAAATAAATGTATAAAACCTTTATTTGTGGGAAATTTTGTCTACTTTAATTTACATATAAACCTTTTCTATACAATGAAAGATTCCTAGCAATATGAAAAAGTTGCCTGGTACCCCCCTATCCCCAACCGCACCCCCCACCGACCGAATTTCGAATGTTTATTGTTTATTATCAACGTATAAGTAGATACTACGATAATTTGCTTAAATACAATGTGTTAGTCCACGAATACTGGCGCTGTTAACCACGTATAGTACGATGAATTTTATCGACAAATCACCCCCCATACCTGTTTTTTCTCAACCATTTTCAAAGTTTTATGGTGCCATAGACTACTGCACTTGGTTAATGTACCAATATCTGTCCATTTACCTATCGCACATCTAAATAATTATTAAGAAACAAAAACCGACTTCAATGAGGGAGACCGGTGAAAGAAAGATTATTGTTGATTTTGGATTTCATACAATGAAATTAAAAAGACCGCGTCCTATGCCTGATGTAGTAATATATGTAGAAAAGGAGGTAAAAGGAGGTTTGTCACTGCACTCATCTTGACACATTTCTGATTTGCTGGTTGACTGGTAAAATACCTGCAATAGGGTTATTATTTCATGCCATACATGAAATAATAATAAAAATGGCTATAAGTTTGCTTAAAAACGTTGAGAAGTACCCTCAATTCCTCATGGAATCCATCATCAGAACACAAGCTTGACTAAAATGTGCCTTGAAACCTAACTGCTTCACAAACATGCGAAGAGGACAAATTGCCAAACGTGAACTATGCGGCGTTGAAGAGTTCCGTTCTGTTCATCGTCAGCAGTTCCACTTCATCAAATGTCACTTTTCAAATGTAAATGCTTGATTTTTTGATGAAAATACAAAAATCACTATATGTATGCTCTTCAGATTTGAAGAGTTCCCTCGATTCCTCATGGATCCCATCATCAGAACTGAGTTTTGACAAAAACGGGACCAATCGGTATATATATATATATATATATATAGATTAAATAAAAAAAAATATTTTCAAAATCGGTTTAGAAATGACGGAGTTATGATTCATAACTTATGAAGTACATTAAAAAAACATGCCAATCGAATTGATAACCTACTCCTTTTGAAATCTTGAAGTCGGTTAAAAATAATAATCATTCGTTAGCTTATGAATTACGGCATAAATGTCACAAAGAATTTTCCACAATTACTCGATAATTACCTAATAACAAAGATAAAAATCGTCTTCAAAAATTAACTTTTTTTTACATTTTATCTTTTTTTTCGAAAACGAGGTCATTGACCTGCTCTTTTATTGTTAAATGATAGAATAATTTCCCGCCCTTTAGTTAAATTATATTAAATGCGTAAAACATACTATTTGCAGTAAATATTTGAATTAGCCGTGGTTAATACCTTATTTTAGTGTTTTTAAATTTCCATACAAAACGACTAATATAAAAATATGGTAGTAATTGCAACAAGAATGCCCATATTTTTCGATTGGCAGTAATTATACCTAATTAGTAATGTGATTAACTTAATAGAACATAAATAACATAAAATAGTTTTGTACTTAGACAAGCAATAAACTGAAGAAGAAGGCTTGTGTTGTGGGTAGTACCCAGACAAGGATATATATAATATGAAAATACTTAAATAAAATAGAAAACATCCTTGACTCAGGAACAAATATCTCTGCTCATCCATCACACAAATAACTACCCTTACCGGGATTCGAACCCAGAACCATTGGCTTCATAGGCTAGCTAGGGTGGTATCCGCTAGGCCAGACCGGTCGTTAAGATGCTCCATTCGTTTTACGTTTATATGTTCATATGGCTGAAAAAGATAAAACTAAGTTTAGGTAATTAACTTTTAAAAATACAGATTTTTCCTTACAAACTTCGCCGCAGTGCTGAGCAGAGAGATCGCCTGATGGTAACCAATTACCGTCGCCCATAGACACCTGCAAAACCAGGGGAGTCACAAGTGCACGGCCTTTCAGATCGGGGTTCGCTCCTTTCTTTGGATATTTATTTTAATTGCAGCCGAACTTCAAGTCGGTCGGCGGGTAACGTAACTGTTCTGCTCTTTAAAGTTTCCGTTTGTTTGGATATATATGTAGTATACTGTGTATTGAAGTTCACTTAGTATTATTGTGCATGCTAGTAGTACAACATTGTATATTGCATTTAAATGGAAGTGATAATATTCATCAGTGGAATAAACTGCTGTTTCATATAATCTATTTAGAGGTAGACACAAAATGTCTAACAGCTGATCAAGGTTGGTCCCGTAGTAATTTTCGTATTGATGGTTCCTAAAAATATATAGTGTATATATGTCGAATGCTCGAATGTCGTCAGCAAATCAAATCGGGTGAGTCAACCAATACTGAATACGATGCCCAAACAACCAAAAACTTTGAAGGGCGACTGCTCTAACAAGATATCGACCATTTCTTGACACATTTTGAGTATACTAGTAAGTAAATATAAAGGAAAAAAATGCTTTGGTTTCATTTAACCTTAATTTCATTTTACTCGTTTACCAAAATGGTCAAATATATAGGTACCATGTGTCACAATGGTCAAATATATATTGTTACTTATTTTACAATGGAGCTACTTTACCGCACTAGTGCGATAATTAGCACATTACGTAACTATATCGAAAATTTAAAGGGCCATATGTATTGTAAAACGTTGTACGATACATTTGCAAATAGGTAATTCGAAACTCGTGTCGACTTAAAATCGTATCGCCACTCATTGCGATTTTTTATTTTTCTCACCTGGATTGGTGTTCTGGGACGTTAAGTAACTAAAAATACTCGCTACTTGACTAAATTACTAACGTAGTTAGTCCGAACAAGCATTAAGGAACGCGGCGCTGTCGGTAAAGCAGGTGACTCGCGTTGATAAAGCAGGTTTCTGTCGTATGCGGGTGTGAGTGGTTTAATGTCGTTAATACAAACACATGCTAAGTGTGTAACAGTAGGCGCAAAGAGTTGACTTACCAAAGAAAATATGAATATCGCGCCATTTCCTACTGATAAAACATACTTTTTGACATTTAGGTATTTTGAGACTTGGATGATATGAATGAAAGTCATTATGACCATTTTAAGAAGGAAAGAAATTGATATTTAGGCATTTTGGGACTGAGTTGTTATGAAATTTAGGAGATAAAAAATACAATGGCATTATGATATTTAGGTGCAATGAAACCAAAGCAAAAAAATTATAATAAAACATAGAGAGAAAATGTTAACGACTTCTGAAAACGGCGAAGACCGATATTACGATGTTAGCCTACAAAATTTAGACGGACTTTGCCACTACTACATTTTGAGTTTAGTTTTTTTCCACCAGAAATATCTTCCTGAAATACCGAGTTTAACGTTATTGTAATATAATGTTCATATAAATACATTAATAAAGGATATACTTACCTGCTTGGATCTTAAAAACACTTCATTTTAATTACTTAAAAAAAATTACGGTAACGTGGTGTGCTCCAAATACTAGTGAGCGTTTCATATTTGGGTTACGCAACGCAAGTATGACCATGTTTCTCTTTTTCGCTCACAGCTCAAGTGGTTGCCTATTCGTTTTCGTTGTAACTTTCATATTCTGTCTCTCCTATATTCTATTCTTTTCCTTCCAGCAACTCCCCGCTATCTCAAGGAGCATTTTAACTATCTAAATTCTGTGAGGCTGTCGCGCAGCCTGCTTCTCTCCGTTTCATCTTCTTCTACAAAATTTTACAGCACTTCATTTACTTTTCAAGCTGTCTGACTCTGGAACTCCTTACCCGTTGGCATTAGACGCGCTCATGTATGTCTATTTGTATTCCTTATATGTGTATGTTTATTCACTGTAATTGTGTGTGTAGGCTTCATAACGGTTCAGCAACACCTACTTTTTTAATTAACTTCTCTATTTCCGCTATCCAAAGGAAGAGATCGCTTTTTAGCGATAAGACCGCCTGTTGTCTGCCTCTACATTTAATCAATTGTTTATTTTTCTTGTATCTTTTTACTGAGGTGTGCCAATAAAGAGTATTCTATCTATCTATCTAGTGCGAATCTCACTAAACTTGAAAGGCCAATTTTTCTCTTTATTCTAGAGGGTAGCGCCATCTGTGTAAATTTGTAAAAACTAGAACAGTTTTATCATTTCATAAATTGTGTTTCCATCCTCGTACCGGTGCAGAATTTGCTGTTATTCTTGCTATACGACCTTCGCCGATAGACGGTCTTCGCCGAGTTGACCTCATATCAATGTCATTTCGAACATCAATCGTCCGAGATAGTACTTACATTTAGTAGCAAATGTATACACTCGTACTAAACACCAATCAATATGTAAACAGCCTCTATGGCAAGTGTATACGCTCGTACCCTTACTAGCGTATACACTTGCCTTATAAGATAAAAAAAATATTGATTATCTCCGAAATGGAGTTAATTAGAATACCGGTGTCTTTGAGAAAGATACTTAATTTAAACTCAGGAATGCATCCTTGAACTTAACGGAATTAAAAAAAACACAGTATATAAGTGGGCGACCATGCGAGTTTTTTTTTCGTACAATCGGATTAAATTTATATTTTTTTGTGTGGTGTGTTTGTTGGTGTGGACGCAAAAATAAAATTCATAGACATTGGCACGCCGATCCCACTATATCCCGATAGATGAGATTAACAATCAAATAGCTAATTTAATTTCTGATCAAATTGGTAATTTCATTGTCCAGTCTGGACGCCCAGTAATACAGGTGGACTTTTTATATGGAAAACAGTTGGGGAGATTTCACATACGGGACTGGTTTGCATAATATAAGGGGCCGTTTTCAATAATGTAAGGAGGCCACCGGGGGCATCCGAAAGTAGGACCTGCATTATAAATGACGGAAAACTGGCGAGAGATTCTTAAGATTCTTAGTGGTTTAGTTCCGTGCTAGTCCAATATTCAAATTGTCTTCAGAAATATAAACTGACTCGACAAACTGAAAACGGTGAAAAATAAAGATACTACTCCTAAAAATGCGTGAAAAATGTATTCAAAGCGTTTATTAGCAGACAAAAATATTAAAAGTTATTAACAAAAAAAATATTCAATGTGACGTAGGTACTTGCTTTTGAAGCCATACCCAAAATCACGCGCGGATACCTATTTTCAGTGTTGAATAAAAAGTATAAATCATGGAGATACAGTTCTGCAAGTATCGACTTTTCTAGTGGAAATATCTTCCTCTTTTATAATATTAATTTTGATTTATTAATTATCAATATTTTTTGAGATATTGGGGAAATAAGAAATATCTACCTTTTCCCCTTTTTTCGTTAATAACTTTATATTATAGATAAAGTCATAGTTAACAAAACAACATCAAAAGTAAGAAATGTTATTCACTTGTTTAATTATATAAATTACATAGTAAACACGATATCAATTAATTATAGGTAGAAAATCAATAGTGGTACCTCACACACAAAACAAAAAAAAAACATATTAATACTTCGTATTGCCTCCTCGGGCTCTTCTTACAGCTTCTAAACGATTGGGCATGCTGTTTATTAAGTTTCTTATGCGTTCTCGCGGGATATTAGCTCATTATTCCACTAACGCCTGTTTCAGGTCTCTAAGTGTAGCTGGGGCGGGGTTTCAATTACTTACACGCCTCCCGAGCTCATCTCATACGTGCTTAATCGGATTTAGGTCCGGGCTTCTCGAAGGCCAGTTCATAGTGTTGATGCCAACCTCCTCAAAATAGTCTTCTACAATCTGAGCTGTGTGTGGCCTGGCTTTGTCATGCATGAACATGGAGTTTTCACCCATATTAATTAAATATGGGCCGACACGCTCTTTAAGAATCTCTTCCACATATCTGGCACTACGAGAGCGGTTTGAGAAGTCAGTGACTTTATGTAAAACAAAAATCATTTTAACATATAAACTTTTTAATTACAATTCTGAACTCCTTGGTAGCTGGCAGTTTTTTTTTTTATAAGGCGGGGCTATAAAAAAGTTGTCTAGGCATATGTCAAATATGATCGGAAAACTGTTTGAAAATGGAGAAAAGCGAATTTCGTGTGTTGATTAAACATTACTTGAAAAACTATTAAAGAGACTGAAAACTGTCTAATCAAATATTATGGGGAATCTGCTCCTTCTCATGAAATGGTACATAAGTGGTTTACAGAATTTCGTTCTGGGCGTACCACTACCAATGACTTAGAACGCTCTGAAAGGCCGATTGAAGTGACCACTGATGATATCGTGAATAAAGTTCACGATATTGTTTTGGATGACCGTCGAGTGAAGATTCGTGAGATAGCTGAGACTGTACACATTTCATCTGAACGAGTTTTTCATATCTTGCATAATATTTTGAATATGAAAAAGCTTTCCGCAAGATGGGTGCCGCGTTTGCTGACAGCCGATCAAAAACGACTTCGTGAAACAACTTCCGAGCAATGCTTAGCCAAATTCAAGAGTAATCCTAATTAATTTTTACGTCGATTTGTGACGGTAGATGAAACGTGGATCCATCATTATACGCTAGAGACGAAAAATCAGTCAAAACAGTGGACTTCTGCTAACGAACGGGCCCCAAAGAAAGCGAAACCCGTTAATTCGGCAGGAAAGGTAATCACCACTGTTTTTTGGGACAGCCAAGGGGTTATTTATATAGTTTATTTAGAGAAAGGTAAAACAATAAATAGCCCTTATTATGCTACTTTGTTGGAAAAATTTAACGCAGAAGTTGTGAAAAAACGGCCACATCTGGCAAAGAAGAAAATCCTTTTTTACCACGACAATGCCCCTGCACACTCGTCAGCAGTCGCAACAGCCAAATTAGTAGAATTGCGTTACGAAATACTGCCCCACCCGCCTTATTCTCCAGATTTCACCCCATGTGATTTTTTTATTCCAAAACATGAAGTAATGGCTCGGTGGGAAAAGATTTTCATCAAATCCTCATTTGTCATAGCTGAAACTGAAGCATATTTGTTGAGGGTTTGACAAAAAAAAAAATTTGGAGGGGTTGAAAAAACTGGAACATCGTTGGATGAAGTCTATGGAGTTGAAAGGATATTATATAGAGAAATAAAACTAAAAAAGGTGAAAAAGTTTTTTTTTTGCAAAAAGTCACTGACTTATCAAACCACCCTCGTAGTTAACGTTCCATTTTCTATTAAAAGCTAATTCCGTGCGACTCTCTGAAGGGATTCCAGCCCAAACCATAACAGACCCACCGCCGAAGGTCACTTTTTCTTCAAAACACGCTGGAATAAAACGCTCACCTGGCCGTCTGTAAACTCTTCGAAGCCCGTCATGTGCATAGAGCATAAATCTGGATTCGCCAGAAAACATAATTCTTGCCCATACTTCGTAACCCCATCGCCTGTGTTCGCGTACGTAGTTTTCTTGCTGTTCGATGTCCTCTGTCAAGTTTTGGGCCATTTACGATCTATGTGGGGTCAAATTAGCTTCACGAAGCTGCCGCCTTACAGTCCAAATGCTGATGTCATCACTTAGGGTCTCCCGAATTTGGTTTTTAACTTCAACTGTAGTGAGATGCCGATTTCGGAGCAAGCTTGTAACAATAAATCGATCTTCTCTAGCCGTAGTACATCTCGGCCTGCTGGTTCCTGGTATTCGAAGGTTCCTGCCAGTTTCTAGTAAAACGTTGGAGGACTCTCTGCACCGTAGATAGTGAGACGCCTGTCTTTTTGCTGTATATCTCCGACTTCTGCCTTCTTATAACAAAGCGATGACACGTGTACATTCATCTTGTGTTAGCGACATGATAGTAATTCAGTAATGACCTTCAAAGACAAAAATAACTGCCTTTTATCATTTTGCCTTGACAGATTGAAAACAAAAGTGAGAAAACAAGCAAAAGTGAAATAAGCTCAATTTGACTTTAGTACCAAATTAACTTATTTTTAAATAAAACTTTTTCCAGATTTCTTGTAGAACATTGAAGGTTCAATTCAATTCGATATTAAATTCTCTATAATACACAGTTAGTTTCCTGCACATACCGCTATTAATTGGCCAAATATAAGGGTTTTTGTCACTGACCCGTATTATTTGCCCGCGAGTGTACTGGCCTTACCTACTTATAAATTCAGATTCAAATATAGAATGAACACATCACATTTCACATTACGAAAAAACAAAACTGAAGGCAGAAGTCAGTTTTGTCTCTCATTATGACCAGAAACATACAGATACAGTGACAGTTTCTTTTGGGTAAGGTGTATAGGTATACAAAGTAAAAGTAACCTATTATAATAAATTAAACTTCAGTAATCATATTTATATCGCTATAATAAACTCATTTGTTATCACATTTATTTAATATAATATACTTTGACACACATATTTGTTACGTAGTAGTAGGTACTAGTAATTTGTAGAATTTCTATTCCGCTTCCTTGATCAACACTGAACACGATATGTAGTAACAAGTAACCGTTCTATGAACATGTGTTAATGCATTATTTACCCGACTAATATACAAGTATTTCAACATATCAAAATTTGTTCCATTATTTAAAAAGATGCCCGTTAATCGACTCGAAACATTTATGTATAATATTTTCAGTTTGTTTAGTTTTCATCAAGATAGCGGCTGTAGAAATGACCAATTTGCATCTAGGAAGAAACAATACGACACATGAAGTAAGAAAGTTCGTACACCTAAATACAGACAAGTGATCAGCATGATATCCGATACCATATCACATTGAAGAGCGATACAGACATTAAAGGTAGTGGACCACGTGCATATCACTAGGGCGAAAGGAAATTATACATTGGTACTGTGTACGGGCCAGGATGATAAAAACAAACGGCATTCTTCGGTATCGGGGCGTTTCGAGGCACAATGTTAGATAATATGTCTTTTTACAACTCTTTCTTATATCAAATATTTTTTTGTTATACTAAAATATCAAGATAGTAAGCGTAAGTGGTTTGTTCGTAGCCGACTGTATCGGATACGATTTAATATTATTTTTAAGTAAATATATAATTTATTATCTAGACATAATAAAATATTAACAAACAATCAATATGTATATGTTATATTTCAACCACAGCGCGTTTTAGTACTGTATAATTAGAGGAGCAATAGATGTATCTACAAAACGCATGAACTTATAATAAAAAGGTTCATATTGAATGAATTGGAATGAAAAGCTACCTAATTATTAAGTAGTTTGACAAAGAACAGAGAATTATAACTTGTTCAATTTTAATTTTGATACATACCTATACAATGTGTTGTCGCATATAAACATTTCCTAAGTCCTCAAAATCTCAGGGTCGGCAACGCGAATATAACACATCTGGAGTTGCAGGCGTTCATAGGCTACGGTGACTGCTTACCATCAGGCGGGCCGTATGCGTGTTTGCCACAGACGTGGTATTAAAAAAAAATCAAATCAGATCCGAATCTCATCTTTCGTGGATTTCAGCAATTTGCTACGCATCGACCCGTCATGTAGGTGCATTGCACATTATAATGTACTTTGATAATGTCGTTATGAGAAATTCAACGTATGACAAATCTGGCCTCTGGATTCAGGCTTTTTGTTAGGTATAGATATATCTTTAGAAATATTATTTTAATTATATCTAATCTAGTAAAGGATCGTTTTAGCTATTCAATATTTCTCTCTCTTAGAAAATGTACAACCGTGATAAATCAATAACTACAGTAATGTGTAATAAATAGTATCTAATTTGTGTAGGCAAAACGTGGACTAGAGAAGTCTAGAATAGGGCACGCTAAGCTAGAGATGCTTTACTTTAGGAGTACTCGCAGTATTCGATATATTGTCAGCGAGCCACTAAGCTAGTACAGCACTGGAAGAACACAGATTTTGACAAGACATTTTACATTATAAATTTACATTCTTAGATATGCACTTTGAACGATAGTTAATTATTTCATAAATATTTAATCTGATCTAAAATTTCTAAGTTTCAGAAGTAAGGTTTCTTTAATCTGATCTGTGATTTTATAAGTGAATAAATTTAGCTAGATCTCCATTTGATATCAAGTTCTCATGCTACGAATTGTGCACCATAGCAATGCTTTTTTAATTATTCTCTCACTTTTTTCTCTACAAGTCTTTTTATCTTTAACTAGGTAACAAAGTTATTGATAATTTAAATGCAGTTAGGTCGCACAGTACAGACAGTAAACCGTATTTTTCTTTATCAATTGGGATTTATTCGATTGGAATTGCTTAATGGTATCTAATATGTTATCACGAGAGTAGTTGTGCGTAGGTAGACAATTTTGATAAAAGTTTTATACTGAACATGCATGGATTTCTACATATTTACAGCTTGGGCATATTATTTGATGGGATGGGACCAAGCTCTTACAATTGAGTAGATAGATTAGAAAATGTCGTAAGACCGATTTGGAGGTATATAATGTATTAGGGAAAATTCACTAAAGCACAACCTTGGAAGAATAGTACCTAGATGCGCTTAACCACTAGAGTAACGTTAGAAATTTATTTATCGTATAAGGCAAAGTGTCGAAGTTGGGGTTATCAGAGACGAGTTATTTACAAGATATTATACGGTACTAATACCTAGATGAAAAATGTTGTCTAAAGTTTTCCTAGTTAACAGCATGTTGATGAAAATGAACGTAAAACATGTGATTGTATCATTGAACTGGAAGTAAATTACAATAAATACCACATTTATTTTTGAGTCTTAATTTAATATTTGTTCAAAATAAGTTTTCAGTAATGTTTGATTATGTATTTTATGGGCACGTAAAACATTTAACAAAATAAATTATCTGATAAAAAGTAACGTATTTACCTATATAGTCTTATGAAATTTTGAAAAGTGAAAATATTTGTAGATATGTAGGTACTAATAAAAATAGAGTATACTTATGACTGTAACATTCCTACAGTTACAATGGCTTCCAGGGTCCATACTACATAATATAGTGTTGGTTGGTAAACAGTATAACATTCAACTACTTACGCAATGTCTATAAGTTTACGATATAAGACTATAATGTCAATACAAACACGTAACATATAAAATTGCTACAAATATTACGCATAATTTAAGAGTAGAAGCAATCCAATATAAGCTCCTTTTGTTATTACTACTAATTCCACGGCAACGTCGCTGTATGAGTGAGCTCTGTTCACATCAGTCAGACAGTCGCAGAAAATTGATATCCCGTTTGTAAAATCATCGGGCGAATACCATCGGAATGTTAATCCAAGTATCTATAAGTGAGCCGATAAATAAATCGTTGAAAACATGGAAGTGATACATTTTGCTTTCATGTTTTACACAATCCAATAAGTAATACACGAAGAAATTCGCGCATAGTTTTATATGTTTCTCGCCATAGGCAGCATGATTGAGACAATATTACACCAATTTAAATTATTTACATTGCGTATTACTAATAACTAACACATATTAAAGTCTGTTTAGGGCAGCACTTGTGGAAATTTGGGCGTTACACAATTACCTCACGATGTTATAGTTACTCGTACATGGAGACAAGGACTACAATCAGCGTTGCTTGGGACATTACATTGAGAGTGCATCAGCTTTTATTCGTGGCTGTTGAATTTATGATTATAGAATAAAAATCATGATTATGGCATTTTGTTATGACGCGGTATTTACATGATCCTTTGTATCTCAGTTGATATGGTTCCAAGCATGTCACCGGTCGCCGTCACGCGGCAAGGAGGCCGAGCACGAGTTATTGTGAGCCGTCGCCGGGGAGGCGCCCGTCGTCGCGGCGCTCCGGCGACGGCTCCCGGGATCAGTCGGGCGACTCGTCGGCCGCGAGCGACGTGGCGGGGAACAGCGGGTACCAGCCGTACGTGCGCTGCGGCAGCGTGAGCTTGTCGAGCGTGATCTCCGCTCCACCGAGGGCTAGGTTGTGCTCGAATCCGCCGCATCGCTGCCAGAGCATCACCACCAATGTGCGCCCCAGAGCCTCATTTGCCTGCAATATGTAAAGTACAGGATCAGCTTTCATAGCCCGCAATTGTTTCTCACGTGATATCCATCGTCGCCATCTGTATTTTTTGACATCAATGTTCATCTTACGCTGAAGCACATTTAGTAATTTTATATGGGCCTCAATTTGATCTGTGTCCCCGGAGTGATTAGTAAACAAATTGGAATACAGTTTTTTTATACCACGTCGATGGCAAACAAGCATACGGCCCGCCTGATGGTAAGCAGTCACCGTAGCCTATGAACGCCTGCAACTCCAGAGGTGTTACATGCGCGTTGCCGACCCTACCTAACTTGCCTGATATTTAAGCGTCTGTTTGAAGTGCGGCTCGGTGGTGCGCCGAACTACTCGTGTTTTGCGTTTGTGAAGCCACTTGTCGCCATCGCGGAGGTAGCATTTGACGTATGAGTCTGGCACCTCGCCGTTCACGCCATACACTCGCCGTGCGTGCGAGATCTGATAATAAACAAACAGTGTGTTTAAAACAAGTGAGCGTGTGTAAACTAATATTTTTAGAAAATAAAAACAATAAAAAAGTCGCATAAGTACCCACAATAATTAGATAACCACTATTAGTAGAACAATAATCATTTATAAGTATATTATTTTGCATAGTTAGCTAGCGTATTATTATGCATATCCTGGGAAGGAATATTATAAGAAAGTTGTTGCCAGTCTAATGTGAATACATTAAAACAGTGCTTAGAAAATGAACTCATAATCTGAGGGGATTTTTAGCTTTTATAGAACTTAATAAACACATTTCATGACGCATTTATTTCGTCAAAACGGGCTCTTTAGTTAAATCTACGCATGTGAGAACGGATATTGGATGATGCAATAACCATAACGACGTTACCCCATGGGTGGCATATAGAAGCGAAAATAAGATGCAAATATAATACCAATTCCATATGAATATTAGTGTGTGGGTATACATATCTGACTGAACTCAAGATTGAGCGAGCGAATCCAACGAATTTATTTTCAATATATTTTGATACGTCAAAAGCATGTTGGAGAATATGGGCCTATGGCGAGGCCCTAAGCATCGCTACGAGCCTACTTATGGTTGTGGGAAAACTCTGATTTCCATAAGATTAAAATATTCTGGAGGGCTTATGTACGAACAATGTCACGAACGTCGTGAAATGTCAAGGGAAAAATTTGTCTCCTATATGAAATATTCGCGATGCGATGTACTTGTACGTGCCTCAGAGCTATACCTAGTTTTTTGTAATGTTAATATTATAAAAATATCTGAAACTGTTTATAGTATTTTATGCAACAGTTGTATAAGAAGGGTCAAAAAAGGCGAGTGGCGTGAGTTACAATGTGAGCCGGAGCCGAAGGCGTAGGCGAACATTGTAAAGGAATACGCCACGAGCATTTTTTGACCTACTTATACAACGTTGCATACAATATTTTTCCTACGAGTCAACAAAAATAAATCTTAATTTAGGTAAACAAAGCAAAAATATATAGCCAAGACGCGCGAGCATACCTTGTTACGCGCCCAGCCCGCCCCGCCGCGGCCGGCCGGTCAGCGACACCTCGTAACTCATGAGGCCCTGGTACTTGCTAAATTAAATTTTTGGACAGTTTTTTCCCAATTTTGGCCACCGTAGCCTATGGACACTAACAAGCAACGCTAAGCGGTCTTCGTAGTCTATGGGTGTTGCTATATTACGGGTGTCACATGCGTGTTTCTGACTTATGAAGTAATTATTTTGACTATGCAACCAAATGAATATTTTGTAAGTTGGCAGCAATGCACTTAGTTTAAAACTGTATTCGTTTTGGTTTTGTTAGGTTGGTAGCCATTAATCGCAGTAACGTTATAGCGATTAAAAGCACAAGAGCTTTTATGAGGAATAGACAATATAGACTTTTCTTGAAACCTTTTATGTATGTTCTTATATTCGTGTTAATGAATGCATAAATGACAGATAACAGTAGAGGAGTAGGAAAAGATATTAAGCTACTAATAATGATGGTAATTAGAGCCCATTTTTATATTGCCATTAAAATGAGTATAACTCCGACACTTTCAAATTTGTATCCGTTTGAAAGAGTTCTTTTTTCAGTTCAGATTTTGTGGCATATTTTTGGGAGCTAAAGAGGAACCGTGACCTTCTAGATATGCACACGGTTCCTCTTTAGTTCCCAGTAAAAGTTCTAGTAGTGGTGCTTACGTGGCTTCAAAGTTTTCACCACTACGCTACGCCGTAAGGACCGTATCGAAAAGAAAGTAGACAACTACTTAGTGTAAAAGCTATATAATTAGATCGTGTTATTGAAAAATAACAAAAGTAAATAGAAATATGTAATCTGATAAAGGATATTTTTTTAGATAAACAACTGCAATGCCCCTACTTTGCCTGAAATCTGACTTTCCTTTTGATGTTCTGCATGAGGTTTTGGACGACTTTCTTGGTCACGCTTTCAGAAGCAATATGCCACTTTTTTTTAAAGTTAGCAAGGGAAGTTGCAGCCTTAGCATTTTTTTGAAGATATCTTTTCATAAGGGCCCAGTATCTCTCGATAGGGCGAACTTCCGGACAATTAGGCGGGTTCATGTCTTTCTCTACAATATCTACCTTGTTGGCCTTATACCACTCTCTAGTCACTTTCGCATAATGACAGGAGGCCAAGTCTGGCCAAAATAATGTAGGCATCCTGTGCTTCTTGATAAAAGGCAACAACCTCTTTTGTAGGCATTCGTCGCGGTAAACTTGGGCATTTATAGTTCCCGTAGCGAAATAAGCTTTTGATTTCAGTCCGCATTGACAAATTGCTTGCCAAACTAAAATTTTCTTTCCAAATTTTTCCATATTGATCGACTTATCTTTTTGAGAAACCTTTTTATTTGCCGAAACTGTTATAAATTGTGGGCCAGGTAGAGTTTTGTAATCGAATTTACAATAAGTTTCGTCATCCATTATGATACACTGCACTTTTTTTGTAAGAACTCGGTCATAAAGTTTTCTGGTGCGTTTTCGAACAGCAACTGTCTGTTTTTCATCACGTTTGGGCTGTTTTTGTTTTTTGTACGTCTTCAGGTTGCACCTTTTCTTGATACGCTGGATCATTCCTATAGAAGTTTTTGCTTTACGAGCAGCATCCCGAATAGACAGAGTTGGTTTTCGATTGAACATTTGAACGACTCTTCTTTGCAATTCCGGGTCGGAAGGGCCTCGTTTTCGTCCAGACTTTGGTAGATCTTCTAAGGTAACAATAGTGCCAAACTTATTAATTAATTTATGTACGCCTGCGGGGCTAACATTGTATTTTTTAGCAAGCTTTCTTATAGTTAACCCTTTATTTTTCCACCAGTCGTCCAAAATATTTTTTCTCACTTCTAAATTAATCTTCCCCATTTTGACAGATATGATAGAATGTCCAATTTATTTTTAGTTTTAATAGAGTTAAGAAATAGGTTTATATTTCAATAAAACATATTTGTGTCTATGACGTCCGTGAAAAAAAATATGCAGTTGAAAAGTTGTCTACTCAGTAACGTACATCAATGTACTACGCCAAATTTATCGCTACACACATACATTTCACTACGCGTACCTACAAAATGAAAAGATTAAAAAGTGAAACTTGTTAATTTGGCACTGACCTCAAGCTCAAGCTGTCCTTTAATCATGATCATGCTGATGTTGATCTCCGCGTGCAGCGGCGGCAGCGAGGCGTTCCGAGGCGGCATCTGGCCCGGGCCGAGCGGCACCGAGTCCTCGTCGTCGCCCAGCGCCTCGCAGGCCGCCGGCACCGCTGCCCACATGCTGCCCTTGCGCCCCGTCGCCGTGCCTGCGGCGTCAACACCGATACTACCACGCCACGGCCGTGCGCGGAAGAAGCCCATATATGCGTCAAGCATCCGCCACCGCTCATCGGTTGGTACAAGCGAATGTTTGACTATTATTGGGAGTGTTATTGTTTGGTAATTTTACGCTTTCCCATTAGCAAGGCGGCGGAATTTCATACTACCGACGATCAAATATCCATTAGTTCATCACCGATCGTATCAAATTTAAAAACTATTCTCGCCTAACCTCGCTCATAGAAAATCGCCTTTCTTGTTGTTATTTCTGAGAAGAATTATTAAGGTTGTACTCGATTTAACAGGCATTTAAGTGGATAAAGTTATATATTTCTACTCGACCGTTAAATGATTTTTAATGAGACACTGGTCTATCGTAAGTTATATTACTTATAAATTAAAGTTACAAAAATAAGAAAAACCATTCAATTGAACACTGAAAATGATTAAAAATTAACATTACATATATTATAAAATAAGCACGTCAAACAGTTTCGAGCCAATGTACATTTTTGTATACATATATTCCAATTGATTCGATTCCTAAACACATAAATGAAAGAAGAAGCATTTAAACGTGTGCAGCCAAGAGTGTCGAATTTCTAATAGTTGCCTGAAGCGATCTTGAACTCATTAAGTAGGAATGTAAGCATTCAGTGTTATGAACAGCCATTAAGTAATTCATTAATTAAATTGATGTGAAGACTATTGTTGAGCTCATGCCACCACCCGCAAACTAGGTGAGTCGCCATTATGTGCTTCCTATATTTCCCGTTCGTTTGCTACAATCATTCGCTCTTCCAAAATTAAATCAAACGCATTCGTTAATAACGGTTTAAATATCCAACTACGACCTAAGGATAAGAATTATTAAATTAAGTATGTACAAGAAACTAATAGAATATGCGCATCTTAACAATGAGTGACATTCGCAGAGGTAGGTATGAAGCCCGAAACATCCTAGGCGACACAATGCCATCGAGATGAACGTCAGCCGAACAGACGGAACACAGAAACAGATGAAGTGAGCGTGATCGCCCGCGGCATGCGCCGGGCATGCGTCAGGACAGTATACAGTACAGACACAGTGAAGTGATGAGAAGCGTCGGGCGCAGCCACATTCAACGGTGCGTGCGCACGTGCGCGCGGCCGCCGCGCAAGCTATGACCCATGCTACACTACGGGCCCGGGTATGCCGGCCGCACACCATGCAACCGGAATACGGGGGCCGGCGGCCGTTAGACGTCACAAGGGAACGCGTACACCGACACCGCGCACGAACAAACCCTCTACGGGAGCAGGCGCGGGCGCCGCCGGGCGGCTGGGAGTCGCTTACCGAGGTGCTAACGGTCCGTCGCTGCTGACCAAACAAGCACAACACAGTACAAGTCAGTACTACCCTCAATGTTTGCATATTGTTATGGTGGTAGAGGAGGATTAGGGGCGTGTGATTATGACGTATCTTTGGCGTTTGCCGTTTAAGTGTTGAATAAAGGGGTGCTTTAGGGCATTATAGGCGACGGGAATCGTAAAAATAGTGCGAATGAAAATGTAACAGAATCAAAAATCAATAAAAAAAGTATGCCGGTAGTACTCAGAACCTTCAGTGTACATACGTCGGTACGGTTATGGAATTCAAAACAGATCAGTGATAGAATAAATCACCGTACAGGCTCGATACATATGCTCATCTTATTGAATTAAACATAGAACGAGTTCTCCAGAAGTTCATGGCGCACGAAAGATAATGAACATCGTTAAGAATACCAGTCGGCCAGAGGGAGTTACTTACGCCGGGCGGTGGACCCGGAGAGGGAAAGCGTGCGGCCGAGTTCCCCCTTGACGGCACGCAGCGAGCGCAGGATGTCGTCGGGGTCGCGGCGGATGCACGACGAGCGCCGCCGCTCGCTGCGCCGCGACGGCCCGGCGCCGCTATCCGTGCCCGCAGCACCGTCTATGGAATACCCAGCCAGCCCAATTCATATAAATTTGATTAGTTCTACTCACGATCTGAAGCCCCCACATTTAACCGTCGCCGTAATTTAGAATGCAAGCTGTATTTTCTTACGTATCTATTATAGTGAACAATGTGGTTGTTATGTGACCTAGTGCTAAATGCATTTCAGCACAACATGGATGCGGAAGACATTTATAGATGCATGTTTTCTAATTATGCAGATGAATAGGTACGTGAGGTTAAGGGGTGTATCGAAATAAAACTGTAAACTTCAAATGAAAAATACTGATGCGATTGAGAACAAACTAAGGTTTTTAGAATAAATACAATAAAAAGTAAGTTTTAATTTCGAAAATTGACAGTTTTTTTTAATAATATTTCTTTCTGTAAACAGTGGCAGCTTTTTACAGACCTGTTTTTCATATTTTCCTGCATCAGCCCATCACCTGCTGGAAATGTTTTTTGGCTGTTTCATTCTTCTCTTTTAATACAATTTTGATTTGAGCCCAATAGCAGTTGAGAGAACGGCACTCCAGGATGTTTGGTGATTTTGCTCTGCTGTTCGATAATTACCAAATGCTATTTTTGTACGAAGGAAATTGTATGATTTTCTTATTGGCCTAGAATTAAATAACCAGGGCCGGATTTAGGGGAGGGCAACCGGGGCTACTGCCCCGGGTCTCCACAAATGAGAATTCGGAAAATTTACCATTTTAAATTTTGGAAAAAATTTGGGGCCAGGGGGCCTCTACTCCTTTATTGCCCGAGGCCTCCAGACCTCTAAATCCGGCATTGTAAATAACGCAAATATTCAATTACTTTAGCTATCCTAACCTTTGTACAAAGAACTGAACTGACTTTCGTCGCAGTTCGTTCCACTTTAACCGCATATGTACCCCAGTTCTTACGATAGATATGACAGGCATGCTTCGTTTTCGCAAATTGTATTAGTAATCTTTCTGACGGGCCTAGGGTCACTTGTTCCTAGAGGTCTGCCGCTTCACGACCTCTGTTTAAAAGACAACACACTAAATTAGTTATTTATTCGAAGTAATTTTATGTGTTTCGAAATCAAGCATATAGAATGTTGTAAATTTTCTTGTTATTTGGATCAGACCAATTTTCAGTAATCTCTTATATTTACCGGTGTAACGTTGCTTAGCGTAAAATCAGAACTATTTATATTAGAATATATAATAAGTATAATAATTAAACTTATTATCGCGGTAAGATAGTAATCTTGGTTAGAAGCAAAATTACAGCCGTTTGAAATTTACAGTTTTTTATCGGTACAGGCCTTACATGCTCGTAATATTATTGTGTAGATAAACACATGACGATACTTATTAGCATAGTTGTTGGGGTAGGTACATCGACAACCAGTAATGATATCAGATAGGTGATTTTACTGTTACGAGCGTCTGTGATGCTCACCTTTCTCCTGCTGTTGGAATGATGACCGTCGAGATCCAGGTAAAGAGCGTGAGAAGTCCTTTCCAAGCTGGTAAACCTCAACTTCTAAGGTTTCTGACTGTGATGAGCCACGTCTGGAGCCACCCACCCACGCGTGGTCGGGATGGAGCAAAGACGCGCACTCTCCGATGGAATCCACATCATCTGAAACATTTTGCAGAACAAAATTCTAGATTAATTTTGCGTAATATAGCATTAAGCGCTCCTGTTAGAGAATGTAGTCGCAATTCCTGTAACGTATGCTGTGCCTATAGGTACGGTTTGACAAGCAGAAAATTAAAAGCTATGAAGCTGTGCACTATCCACGAATACGAACCACATCGAGCTACGCAAGTTACATGAAACGGGCCTAAGAAACTTGTTCATATATCGCTGTGGAAGAATCAGTCCTAACATTGAATGTTTTCTAAAAGTACAGTATGTATTAGCTTTATTAAGCCTCAAAGAGCCTTTGCCTTTATCTAATTTTTTGGTAAGATCAATAGAAGCTAAGACATTTACCTACATTTTTTGTCTCTTGCGCTAAACTGTGTACCTAATGTACCTGAACAAGAGCGTTGCGAGGCAAAGTCACCGCGTCGGAGCGCTCGCGCACCTGTGAGAGAGCCCCGCGGGGAGGCGTTGGCCGACCGCGTCCCGCCGCGCTCCTCCAGCGTCCACCATACTGCACGTTCTTCCGCAAACGCTTTTTCCAAATCCATCTACAAATTATATCCATCTTAGTTTGACAATATTATCTACTATAGAACCACTGAGACGTAAAAATGTGATCGAGGCTAAAACTAAGCTACAAAATTCGTTTCCACCAGTGCCAAGCTAAGCTAAGTTATAAATAAGTTACTCACGCGTGGATATATTACACATCCTCAGATAACATTTCGCAGCTTAGCAGAATTGTGGTAGAAGAACAGGCTTAGATTGAGTATAAGTTATCTACAGCGTGTATTTTTGGTATAACCGCAAACTTAAATAGACGTAGGTTTTAGTGCTATAAAACAATTCGTTAAGATTTTTTATTTATTTATTCATGACCTTATTCTTTTTTTGAGTGGCAATGTATTTTGTACATCATGGTTCACTTGAGTTGTGACAGTTATGACGTCGCGTCATTAAGTGTGACGTTATGAGTCAAAACAAAGTAGTGATACATTGCTTGCTGAATTATTTTATATGGAAAAATAAAAGTCGTCCATTTTTTATAGAACCTAAGAAAGTGTGTTCATTAAAGCCTAAACTAACTACCCTATGATTATGCGTTGGTATCAAAAATACACGCTGTGTATATCTACTACGTCCTACCGTATTTGTGCGAACTAAATAAGAAAGGCATAATAATAGCTAATATAAAGGCAGTGCGCTAGGGTAAAATATTAATTAAACTTATTAGTATAAAATTGTTTATTATTTATTATTATAAAATAATAAAACATTCTACAAATAAAATTGCTAGTCCTCACAGTGCATTCTCCAATAAGTACTGGATCAATTCCAGGGCAGGCATCCCACAGGGTGAGCTCCAGAGCTCGACCTGCCAGGAGATCAGCAGTCAAACCGCCGAAACCCAGGGTGGCGTTCCAGACTGGACTACATGATGCGGATGCGGGGTCTGTTTCAACCGGTGGGCAGCTCTCGCTAAAAGTAACATTTTATGGTGGTGTCAAATTGCAAACGCTATAGTGAATTAAAGCCATTTAGAAATTCGTAGAACCTAGGGATGAAAATATATATAAATAAAGATCCCAAACCATTGTTCCAATCATAAGAAGTGGCGATATCTAAGAAATGGGGTGTTGTAATTGTAAGAAAAAGAAGAAATAAGGAAGACAAGATTCTTACAGTGATGGCAAAAGCCTTATTCTGGCGAATGCTTCAGGCTCGTCTCCGTATCCGAGCGTGTGGTCGCGAGGCGGCAGGTCGTCGGCCGCGATGAGCACCACCACCAGCTTGCGCATCTCGCTCTCGAACCACACTTGCAGCTGCGCGCGCGCCGCGGGCCGCTCGCGGGCTCTCTCGGCCCTCTCCTGCTCCTACGTATCAAATTGCCTTGATAAATTCTGAAATATTAAGTTCTTGCAGCGGTATAGATATGTGACCAATGAACCGAAATAACGCAAACACAGTTTAAAAATGCGTTTCATATCACAAACATAATCTGTTTTACGAAAGTAGTCACTTATTACTCATTTGTTTACTGGCACTAGGTCACATTGCTATACGGCTTACCTAATCTGCACACATCTACAAAACATTAATTGACGTATGACTGTAGGCACAATAAATAAAGTTAAATGAAAAGGGTACGTAAAATTTGAATATCAAGACCTAGAATGCAATATCTAATTCAGTCTTGCGGCGGTCGGGGAATGCATAGTCCTTGATTGAGTAACATGCAGCAACGGTCAGCTATTGTATCGAATCTCTGTCAGGAGAGACAAACTCAAAATTCCCATTCAATCTGTGCGATTCATAGCAATTGCATTCACATCGCGATCAGTGGGTTTATATCATAACTTGCATATATTTAACTCATCTCACTTGCAAAATACTTATTTCAATTAAGTCACATGCTTCGGGCTGAGGCATCTCAACATAAAAGTAATTAATAAAATCGGACGATCTTATCCGCCATGCAGAAAGCGTTGGTCATGCTGATATCGTTTTAATAAGCTGCACTTTCGTATAAGTACCTATTTATTGGAGTATAAATGTATTGACCCGAAACCACTTTCTAGAGCAAATTATATTATTGACGCTTACTAAATATGTATGCCTACTTATTAATTGAAATCTAATGCAAAATGTCAACTTTCACTTACAAAAGCTTTTGTTGGATCTATGCATGTGTAAGGAAAACTTTCTAAAGCTTTACGCTACATATTTGCGTGTTTGTTTTGGGTTTCACATTGGCACTACTGCAGGTAGGAGCATCTAGTATTATACGAGTATTGCGCCGGGATAATTTGGAGAGTGCCTAATTGAACTTTCGCAAAGTTCTAAATACAAACAGTATTTAGAAGCAAGTTTAATTTATATCGCCCTATATAATTAACTAGTGAAAATTATACAGGAATTGCAATGCTATTTTACTATGCTCTATAAGGAGCTAAAACTCTATTTATAGCAGAAACTACTGTGTACCTAAATACGACCACTTACATTTGTTTAGTTACAATTTGTTAACGAAATTTTGTTGATTGCCGTGGCTAACCGCCCTAACGTATGCAGAATATTACTGTAAATAATGTTTGTTAATATCATTTGGTTGGAATGGAACTGTAGGATATATATTAAAGCAATTACGTAACACAAACAAAAAGAAATGCAGTGAAATACAAACAGTTGTACAAACATGGAGGTAGTTTATGCTTATCATAGACGGCGTATGGTTGTTATAAAATGTGTATCACACATAGAAGTTCCACGTTTTTACTGTGCTCGGTACTAGATCAATGCACATTTCCACATTGTGCCACTTCATGCAGTTCTCAGATGTTAAGGAATGAGTCGTGACAATCAACTACTGAGCGGTATATACAACGTGTCGCTGTAGTGTCAGTCGCATGAGGTCACAGAAGCGTCGACGTCGGCGCGCGCCTGTTGCTCAAGGGGTTCCGGCGAGTGCGGTGTGCGTGGACCGTGCAGCCACCACTCCAAGCTGCTACGAGACTAGACGTTGCGTGCGTCTCGGACGCAAGTGCGGCATACACTACGCTAAGTCAACAGCAAGACTTGGACAAACTCGATGCGCAAGACATGAGGTACAAACAGGAGTGCGGCATCGTGGATGCGGGTCGAAGACAACACAATAGCGAGCGTGGCCGGCGGCCGGGGCCTCACCTCGCTCGCCGCTCGCTGCGGCGCGACTTCAGTGCAGGTGTGCATTGTTTCTTGCGTCTCGTGTTGGCTGCACTTTTATCCTCTCCTCTGGTTGTGCGTTTTTTTTTGTAAAGTGGTTATGACGTATCCTTTTGTGCCATTATATTTGACTCGTTTATGAAGGTGTACGCTTTAACATAGCTGAAAGCGGCAGTGTTTCTAGATTCACTAGGACTGACATACTGTGTCAAAATGTAGTCACACTAATGCCAATCACGGGTACCTATGACATGAAAATTGTTACCGGGATTCGATTAATCCCCTAATCTACCATTGAACATTTAAAATGGTCAGCGTCTATCTACACTTACGTAGAACTTCATTTATGTTTGTCATTTTCCTGACCGAGCCCTAAAAATCACATCCGCCCAGCTCCGATGACGAGTTAATGATATTGGTCAGGTGTTAGAAAAAATAAAAATCTGAAAATAAGTAGGTAATATTTTTTCACACACTTCGCTTAGGAATAAGATGTAAACGATAACGAATATAGATAACAAGTCAGTTTCATTTTAAGTAGGTATATAATTATACTTCATTCAAGTAAACAAACAGAGTAACCCTTTTCTTAAACAGGAAAAGGGTCATAAAGTTTAATTACATCTACGGTCGCAGATAGAAACACTAAAACTTACAACTAGGCTAACGTGGAAGATGTTTGCTACAGTATCACAGCAGAGCAACGAAGTCAGCCCCTGCACTTCATATCTGTATCCAACATGAATCCGAAGGCTAATCACTTCAATCGGCAAAATGTATGCCGAGTAATACAACAAACAACATTTATTATTACCTTAGGCCTCAATTTGGATAAAGAAGAAAGTATATAATAAGCAGTGGCCTCGCATGGGTCAAGATACGACTCCTCGCTTTACATGGCACAAGATGGCGGGAGACACATCACGTCTAACATACCTCACCTCCTCACAGTACAATAACAACGTCATTCATGGATTTCTCATAATCCTAGTTATTGGATCATCTCATCTTAACTAGGTACAGTCAACTTCAACGGTGTAATGGAGAATTTGTTCAGTACCGAGATGATCCATTAACTTTAGAAATAAAGGGTAATTAGGGCAAATCATGATTAAGAGTCTTAATGAATGATCCGAGAAGCGCAGAGGAGTAGGCACCGAGTGACAGTCTCTACTAAAGTACATGAAGGAATGAGCGGAACTGCTCAATGTCTCATGGGTTCACAACACATATCGTAACAATTAAAGCCTATGGGTATTATACCGGGGTTTTCGGCAATTTCCTTCGGGTCGGCGACGATGGTGATTTGTCGGTATCCGGTTCTGTGAACCAAAACAATGTTTGTGCATTACACCACTAATGAGTTTAGCTGCAATAAACACGCATTGGTACTGTTCCTGTATGGTTGTCTTCTAAGAGTGGTGTAGTATCATGAAGTGAAGTTAGAACTGGGAAGAGACTGATAAAGATAGTGGTGCAATGAAATATTTGAGCTGAAAATCTTGAAGAAAGATATGTAAGGTAAGAATAAATGATAGCGGAGAAAAATGAGAAATTATGCAAGAATCGTTTAGAAAGATGTAATAAGAGATTTAAGCGTTGCTTTGCTGCATGAAAATTTTAACATCTTCTATCTACATATATCGGTAAAACCTAGGTCTTACCGGTATATCCTAGGTTTTACCGTACTTCGGGCTTTTACAGTAACATATACATATAATGTGCTGCCTGGATAAGTATGGTGTAAAAAATTTGATCAGTGCCTACGGTGTTGACATATATAGATACATTACGATATAAGTGTGTAAAATAGGAAATTCGCAACGAGTGGAGATAAAATCGACACGAATTATGAATTACCTATTCGCACATGTATCGTGCAACGTTTTACAGTACATATGGCTCTTTAAATGTTCGACACAGTAACGTAATATGCTAATTTTCGCACTAGTGCGGTAAAGTAGCATGATATGTACTGTAATAGTACATTACGATACAAGTGCGAAAAATAGGAAATTCAAAACGAGTGGCGATAAATTAAAACACGACCGAAGGGAGAGAGACACGAGAGAAGGACCTTATTAAGTTGAAAAGTGACGCCTTAACCCTTTACCAGGCCAAGGGATATATTCCACCCACATCTTATATCGGTTACCGTAGTCAGGTTTTAACTCCAAACCACCTACAAAATATTTTGTCAATCCCTGAAATATTATTTTATGATCTTCATTCAGAACACGCTTCTAAATTGCGTAATAAATCTTCGGCAGCCGTTTAAATTCACTTGAACGCTAATTTCAGTAAACTACGGAGAAATTCGAACACTTTCCATAATTTTTATGAAACAGAAGTACATAGGTCGAACAATTTTTTGATATTTTGTAGATTTTGAGTGTTGAAAGCTAATGTAATCGTAAACATTGCTAAATATTCATGCATTATTGTGTATGACCAGAATTAGGATGTGGGTTGACATTATCCCACGGCCTTATTAGAGTTTAACTGTGTGGGAGCTATTTTTCCCATGGCCCGGTAAATTGTCTTGTCATGTCATAAAAACTCACGTAAGTAAGTAGTGATTGATATAATGTTTCGTAGGAGATTTGGAGTTAAACCTTGACTATTATAACCGATATAATATGTGGGTGGAATATATCCCTTGGCCTGATCAAGAATATAATAAGACAAAATCTAGTATGACAGTTCATTACTTAGACAGGCGATGGGATAACCGTAACCCACATTTTTATTTCTGGTTTAAAGGAAGATCTCCGACTTTCATAAATACATTTTTTACAAGGCGTTCAATACGGTTGCAACAGCATATAAAGTACGTATTAAGACACGCTGGTTCTTCGGGGCCTGGTAAAGGGTTAATTATATGAGTCGAGTCATACAGCAGAGGACTCAATAGACTCGAGTCTTTACCAACACTAATTCAAAGTACTACTAAATTCCATCTAGATGCAGTCACGTCTGAAAATATGGATACGGAACGGACAAAGTATAAAGCCAAATAAATGTATACACGACACGATCTTACAGTTACAATCCATTTAGGTATTCGGGTTAAAGACATTTATTATTCTCAAATGAAATTAACATTTCACTTCAGGAGACTTAAAAACTATTTATATACATGCCATGCAAGTATTAAGGTAGTGTATACATATTTTTGGCATATTTTTGTCTGTATAGATATTTTTAGGGCTACCCCACACTAGTCTCCCAAGCGTCGGCATCTAGTTAATTATATGGCTGCTGCTCTACGCATCGTTGGCGCAACTGCGCAGCAACGCCAGTTTCCAAAGCGCTGACTCGACGCCGACGCTCAAAAGACGCTGACGCTAGTGTGGGGTGGCTCTTAGACGTGACTGCACTGTATTTCTTTCTGAAAAACTTAGCTATTCTATAGTCCGTTTTTATTAGCATTAGAAAGAAGGTAAGACTTTCATAAGTAATATTTACTGATTTTTAAAATGCGTTTTTCAATAAAAAGACATGTCAAGATTGTTTACCTTTTTTCTAATGCTTCATAAATTAACAATGGAGAATAAGGGTGATTCAAGAGACGTGAACCATACCCATTCACATTCCAATTCGAACGTGTACCTGACATCAAAACGATATTTTAATGATATTGGAATCATATATGTAGAGCTAAGATGGCCGGCTCTTTATCATTTATCACCATACCTGTCACGTTCTAACAAGTATGAAAGCGCGAAAGTGACGGGCTTAGTGACAAGTGATAAAAATGGAACCATGCTGCCACCGCAGATATCAGTTAGCTGTCAAAAAGTTAATTATAAGCTACTGTTTCGTACCACTATTAGGATGAATTGCAAATGAAAATTAGGCTCTATAGACTTATATGCAGTGCTCGGTAGGGTGAGCCATTTTTACGTCAATAATGTCAAGTGTAGAATATAGATATAAATAAAAATCGGGCAAGTGCGAGTCGAACTGGCACGAAGGGTTTCGTACCATTATTTATAAAAACGGAAAAAAAATGTTTGTTGTATGGGAGCCCCCCTTAAATATTTATTTTATTCTGTTTTTAGTATTTGTTGTTATAGCGGCAACAGAAATACATCATCTGTGAAAATTTCAAGTGTCTAGCTATCACGGTTCATGAGATATAGCCTGGTGACAGACGGACGGACGGACGGACAGCGAAGTCTCAGTAATAGGGTCCCGTTTGACCCTTTGGGTACGGAACAAACGGGACCCTAAAAGAACATAAAACTTTATTAATTATATAGGTACAGTAATTAATTATATACATTTGTTTATTTGTTTATTGCAGTCATGTACAATGCATTATGTCTAGGACTTATTACTATGTACATGAACCCGGATAGGGTAACTCTTTTACTTAGTAACTCTCATAGTAGCATATGGATATACATATTATTTAAAGAGGTTTGCTAAAAAATGTTTGCTATAAAATTCATTTGTTTTGATGGCGACGTAAAGATCGTAGCAGAAAAGGCAGCCTAAATATAATAATAATTACACCACATCTAACATTGAATGACAAGGTATGTCCATGTTATGCAAACTCTAAAAACAGCTCACCCCGGCCAGCCGAGCGGCGGCCTTTACGTATGTGTAAAGTTTGCGGTCAACGTTATTTATGATGTATGATTATTATACCAACTGCAGGTTGATTAAAAGCTCGCTGCTTGGGTAATCTTCCAAAGTGGAGATTACTACTTACAGTACTTGAACCAGAGTTCACAAATTTTCACCACATTGATGTGAATGGATCAATATAAATGCTTCCAAATTTGCAATTGGAATGTAATGTGCTTAAAGGTAGTATGCAACAGCAGAGCTTAACTAGCTCTTTGGTAGGATGGTCTCTGTTTTATAGCTACATAATAGTTTTTTTTTTTTTTTTTTTTTTAATAATGATAATTTCGGGATTTTTGATAATTTGATTAGCACAAAGGTTTCTCTTTGTGGTGGGCCGCTAACTTGTAGCTAATGTCAACATTTGGAGGGCATACGGGGAGGCGGCTCTCTTTATATGTGTAAGAATTAAGTACTGTCGCCATCAGATATATCGGAGCGACCGAGGTGCTCAAAAATATCTGAACACACACTAACGCCTTGACAATAGGGGCGTGTTCAGATATTTGTGAGCACCTTGACTGCTCAGATAAATCTGATAACAACTGTACAATAAATACAATCCAATATCAAATATAATTTACATAGTTGATTTTCGTAACACAATGGAATCAATTTTCTTAAGACTAATTAAAGATTCTTAACTAAGCTTAACTACGTAAAACTTTTTTGCAATTCACCCATTAGTGAGATTAGCATTTTTTTGTGTTGAAAACAAAAAGTTTTAAATTATTTGCGGCATGCGCGGTCTCCCTAAAATTAGAATATTTCCGTTAAATATTGATATTTTAGAAGAAAATTAACCTTTTACTTACCAAAAAGTTAAAAAACAGGAAAAAAGTAGTTTTTTCCCGAGTGTGTAGGGTTCACATCTCATGAATCAACCTATATATTGTTTTTATTGCTATGGAGAATGGGGTAAAATAGAAGTGCAACAGGTTTTATGATTTAAGATACAAGTAGAGAGCAGTGTAGTATATATGTACCATATAGAGCATGATGGTGTTGGCTGGAGTGCGTGGCAGGCGTGGCCGCGTCGTCCTGAGGCGGCGCGGGCTCCACCAGGAGCTCTACGTTGTCTCCGCCGCGCTCCAGGACAGAGCACACTTCTTCGAAACTGCGCTCCGTCAACGGCACTCCACCCCATTCCAAGACCTAATCATAAAAATAACATCAGTCAGGGTTTATGTTGACAAATACACATTAAAACCACTAACACTCTCATTTTAACAAACCAATTTCATATTTTTTACTTACATGAAAGATTGCAACATGCACCGAAAATTTAAAGATATTTTGACAAAAAACTACTTCAACCGTGTCAGGCCGTCCGAATAAAGTATCTTTCGGTGTATGCTAAATTTAAAAATATTCATAAAACTGGCAGAGTTTTCCGAAAAATATGCATTTAATAATTATAAATTTTGTACGGAAGAGTGGGATAATCACGGACATTGGACAATTCCGGACACTAAATCCCATCCCTTCGCGCTCCGCTAAGTAAGTAAGTAATTTATTTATTGTAAACTGTGTACATAAAGGTGTAAAATATAAAGGATGTATCAACAGTTGCTCGTTTCGAGCGTACAATTTATAGTCTTAAAAATAGATAACAACTATATACATTATAACATATATTCTTAGTATCTAACACATATGGCTCTTTTCTTCCATCGCTTCGAAAAACTCGTTTAAACTATAAAATACGTTTTCTGTAAGAAACCGTTTTAATTGAATCTTAAATTTATTACCATCCAACATTTTAATATAATTAGGTAGGGCATTAAATACACGCATGGAAGTGAAGAAGGCGCTTTTGTAGTACAATGTGTTATTTGCTTTTGGACACACTAGGTTATAATTGTACTTTTCCCTTAGATTATCTCTTAATGAAGACTTTTTAGCAAAATATTCAAAATTATTCTTAACGAAAAGACAGAGTTCAAGTACATAAATACCCGTAAGAGTGAGTATCCGTTTGTCTTTAAATTCCTCTCGAAGCGATTGCTCGCTATACATACGGTATATAGTACGTACGCATCTCTTTTGTAAAAGAAAAGTGCTTTGTACATCTACAGAATTTCCCCAAAAAATAATTCCGTAGGTAAGCAGTGGAAAAACATTTCCAAGTAAGAATTTTTAACAATTATTTCGGAGCAAGTGCCCGATAAGATTGACAAAGCATAACATTGGCTAGAAATTAAATTATTAATTCGAGCAATATGCTCTTTCCAGTTAAGAAAAGTATCAATCTTTTCGAATATTTTAGAGAAGCTAGACAACATAGGTCTATAGGTCTATAATTATTTATGTTATCCATAGCGCCTTTTTAGGGTTCCGTAGCCAAATGGCATAAAACGGAACCCTTATAGTTTCGCCATGTCCGTCTGTCTGTCTGTCTGTCTGTCTGTCTGTCCGAGGCTTTGCTCCGTGGTCGTTAGTGCTAGAAAGCTGAAATTTGGCATGGATATATAAATCAATAAAGCCGACAAAGTCGTATAATAAAATCTAAAAATTTAATTTTTTTCAGGGCACCTCCCCTACACGTAAAGTGGGGGTGAAATTTTTTTTTCACTTTAACCCTAGAGTGTGGGGTATCGTTGGAAAGGTCTTTCAAAACTAATAGGGGTTTTCAAGAAACATTTTTTGATAAAGTGAATATATTCGGAGATAATCGCTCCGAAAGAAAAAAAAAATGTGTCCCCCCCCCTCTAACTTTTGAACCATAGGTCCAAAAAATATGAAAAAAATCGTGAAAGTAGAGCTTAAGAAAGACATTTAATAAAAACTATAGCGGACATGATCAGTTCAGCTGTTTTTGAGTTATCGCAAAAAGTTTTCCCTTCATAGTAAAAAGACTTATTTTAATTAGGTACTGATTATGCAAATTTGCCTATTTGTTTAACTCAGGTGAAAGGTACCGTTTCATCCCTTGGTTAACAATTTACTATACTTTAAGCTCCAGTTTAGCTTATTGTGACGGAAGAGTAACTACGGAACCCTACACTGAGCGTGGCCCGACATGCTCTTGGCCGGTTATTTATGTATTGGTTTTATAAGTGCTATTTTTAGGGAATTTGGAAATATACCTGTAATTAACATAAGATTAATGATATACACAAGAGGATCTACTATGTAATCAATACATGATTTAATTAGTTGCATGGGTATACCGTCATATCCTGAACTTTTTTTTATTTTTTACGGATTGCACTATCTTTCTTATTTCATGCGCATCAACGGGCACTACATACATACTATTACATACCTTATCGGTCATTAATTTGTGATTCTGGACACTGGACATGGAATTGGTTTGCTGACTAGTGAAAAATCTATTAAAAGTATCAGCTATTAGCTGTGGTTCATTAATTTATATATAGTTCATTAATTTATATATTAAGTTTAAATATAGGCTAAAGTGGTGCCAAGACAGGCAAGAACAACTTAAAATGGATAAACTGGCCTTGGCCCACAAAGAAGGTAATTTTAGACAGTTCTGGAAGCAAACTCAAAACCTGAACGTGAGGCCTGGTCTACCTGGAAGTGTGGGTGGTAAGAATGGGTCAAGGGAAATTGCGGAGCTGTTTAAAGACCATTTCAGGGTCAAATCCTTGCTGGACACGCGACGTAGCACTGATATGGGGCGTGATGCTGGGGTCGTCGGGGAGGGGATTACCGTTTCGGCTAAAGATATTTCTATATTGATAAATAAAATGCAAAGAGGTAAGTCCCCAGGTCATGACGGCCTTAGCATTGAGCACTTTAAACATGCAGGGGTGCACTTGCCGCGTGTACTTGCAATGCTGTACACTGTATGTTTGAGCCATTCTTATTTACCTGCAGCTTTGATGAGGACGATTGTTGTGCCTGTTACCAAAAACAGAACTGGAGACCTCTCTGATAAAGACAACTATCGGCCCATCTCGCTTGCAACAATCACTGCAAAAATACTCGACGGTCTGCTGGACACAGTTCTTAATAAGTACCTGAAAATACAGGATGCGCAGTTCGGGTTTCGAGCTGGGCTATCCACCGAAAGTGCTATTCTGTGTCTAAAGCACACCGTTGGGTATTATACGGAAAGGAAGACTCCAGTATTTGCCTGTTTCCTCGATTTGTCAAAAGCTTTTGATCGCGTTAATTATGACATTCTGTGGCAAAAGCTAAAGGAAACAGGCACACCGGTGGTATACACCAATATACTGAAATACTGGTACCAAAATCAATTGAACCAGGTGAGATGGGCGGATAGTATGTCTACAGAGTATAAGCTCGAGTGTGGTGTGAGGCAAGGAGGGCTTACGTCTCCCAAGCTTTTTAACCTTTATGTAAACAAGCTGATAGACGAACTGAGTAGCACATATACAGGCTGCTATATACATGGTGTTTGTGCCAACAATCTTAGTTATGCGGACGATATGGTGCTGCTCAGTCCGTCTATCAGTGCCCTTAGGAAACTGCTTGCGGTTTGTGAGACGTATGCTGAGACACATGGATTGCAGTACAACCCAAAGAAAAGTCAGGTGCTAATGTTTAAGGCTGGAAGTTACACGCCGAGCTCCGTACCCCCGGTTGTGCTGCATGGAACCACACTCTCTCTTGTGGATAAAGTGAAATATCTAGGTCATATTATAACGCAAGACCTTAATGATGACCTAGATATAGAGCGGGAGCGCAGGGCATTGGCCGTAAGGTCTAACATGCTCGCCCGCAGGTTTGCTCGATGCTCAAGAGAAGTAAAAATTGTGCTTTTTAAAGCTTTCAATCAATCATTTTACTCGAGCAGCCTGTGGGTGAAGTATTCGAAAAAAGCCTTAAATGCCCTGCGCGTGCAATATAATAATGCACTCAGAATGTTGTTGGGGTTGCCCACATGGTGTAGTGCATCGCGCATGTTCGCCGAGGCCCATACAGACGATTTTCACGCGATTATACGAAAGCGAATCGTCTCGATGATGGGCAGGCTTAGGGTCAGTACCAACAGCATTCTGGAAGTAATTGCAGAGAGGGTTGAGAATCCTATACTGGCGCATTGGATTCGCCAAGTTATAGGATTTTTGAAATTTAGAAAATAGGTTAGGTATTTTAGTTGTAATATTATAATAAGTACAAAATTAACATTAGTTCCTAAGTTATACTAACAAATATGGATGGTTGTAAAATCCGAAATAAATATTTTCAATTCAATTAATAGTTTTACATTCAATTGTTAATTTCTCAATTGAAGGAGTAATGGTGTTTGTGGACGAGGTATGCTGTTTTATAAGCCCCCACATAGCTTTTGTTTTATCTCTTCTAATTTTCTAATATATCTCTTTCTAATCGACTGGTTTGGACGCGTCGGCCATCTATAGTGAGTGGGATGTTGTTTTGACGGCAGACCGCGCCCGTGTGCGAGGCTGCGAGGTTAAGATTGCTATTTTTTATTATTTTGTGCAAAATATGATAGCGTGTCTACGCATTTATATATATACAATAATGGTAATGTTGTTTTGGCTAAGGATTGTTACAATGTTTGTTTAATAATAGTGAAAATGCCACATGTCTCTTTGCTTAATAATATTTTATATTTTTAAGTTTCAATGAATATGGGTTATTGGGTGATTTGCGGACAGTTGCTGTGGGTTAATCTCAGACATCTGCAATTACCCAGAGTACCTACTTTGGCTAAATGCTGATTTTCGAAGTGTCTTGTGTGTCCCCCTTAAGTGAATTGACTCTAGCAACACTATGCTATATTTAGTATGGCTGTGTGTGGTTTCGCTCTCTCTCTACCTTTCTGTCAGCCATAAGTGTAGTGTACTGGGTGGCCCATTTAGATCGGTCAGTATGGGAAAGTCTGAAAATATAAGACATACGAAGATCTGTTCCTAGGAACCATGTCATCGATTTTATTACAAGAAAAACTGCAATCATACATTAAAAAAACTGTACTCAGCTCGGGAATTTAATCCGGACGTTTTAAAAATGAAACTAAAATTATTTCTATTAGATATCGATTGTGTGGGTCTTAAGCAGTAAGTTTTACTATGAAACATGATGTCTAAAATGTTGTTTTCATATTCTTTAATTTAGCAAAGAGCTACAAACAATCTAGAGACAATTTTACGCACCTTTGTATTGAAAAAGGCGGTGGTCATTTCGAACACTTACTAAAATAATTAAAGAATATGAAAACAATGCGTTTTATTCATTTTAAACATCATGTTTTAAGGTGACAGTCCATTTCGGACTGCAGCTGGACTACTGCTCCGATACTACTGCAGCGGCCTGAGCGCGTCGGTATTATTGTCAATTTCCATAGTAAAATGAATGACGATACCGCGATATCGACTGCACGTAATATGGTGATGTTAACGTATTTCCGACCGCAGCTGCACTACCGCACGCACCGATACTACTGCAGCCGCATGAATGCATGGATGTAAATGTCAATTTCCATAGTAAAATGAATGACGATATCGACTGCACGTAATATAGTGATTTTAACGTATTTTCGATGGCAGCTGCACTACTGCTCCGACACTACTGCAGCAGCCTGAATGCGTCAGTGTTATTATCAATTTCTATAGTAAAATGGTGACAAGACCGACTGCACGTAACATGGTGATTTTTGCGTGTTTGGTGTACATTACTTAGGACTGCAACTGCGGCTGCGTACCGCACGGCAAATCTTTCACCTGCACTGAAATGTCTTTGGTCACAGATATTAGTAGTTCTAAGCAAAGAGGATATAACCACAACGTTCTAAGGAGTTTATTATACCCGCGGATATACAACCCCGATAGTTTCTGTGTTTCGCAGTTGTCTCTCTATATCCTGGCGTTGCTTTTATTGTTTTTTTTAATGTTTCTTGATAAAGTCATTAAATAAACCGTTCTTTTCATTTTTCGTAGTTTTGCGAGGACAGCTAGAGTCTGTTCGGAAAGAGAAGAGTCGTAGAATGTATTGGGCCCCATACATTCCACGACTCTTCTCTTTCCGCACAGACTATAAGCTCGAAAGGGCAAGAGAGATAGAGAGGCAAATATACGATTTTCAAATTAAGATTTTCATCGTAGGCATTGTATATAAATTATTTACATGACCGATAATAGTTAAAAACTAGAAAACTAAATTACAGTAAGCATTTAGGTGTTACAATAAGAACGATGTAGGTACGCTAACCATTATTCATCATACAATCATGTATAAACAACATAAAAATGTGACAACATAATATTCTATGATGAACTGAACGGGATGGTCGTATGCAATTTTCCATATGACTGAAATTGATTTATTTCCTTTTGTCTCACTCTTTTTCCAAAGTCTGACTTATCCATAGATTTCGGAATTAAAGTAGAAAATGCTTCCAACGAAATATCTTACCTCTGTATTTGTGTTAAGATACTATGAAAAGTATGAAACCATAGTAGACTACATTTTTGTATCAGCCACAATGGTCACGCACTGTGCGGCCTAAGAAGAATTTCCTCCTGTAGAATGAGCTCCCTGCCGAGGTTTTCCCTAGAGTATGGGGTTCTTCAAATAAAAACCGGCCAAGAGCATGTCGGGCCACGCTCAGTGTAGGGTTCCGTAGTTACTCTTCCATCACAATAAGCTAAACTGGAACTTAAAGTATAGTGAATTGTTAACCAAGGGATGAAACGGTACCTTTCACCCGAGTTAAACAAATAGGCAAATTTGCATAATCAGTACCTAATTAAAGTAAGTCTTTTTACTATGAAGGGAAAACTTTTTACGATAACTCAAAAACAGCTAAACTGATCATGTCCGCAATAATTTTCATTTAATGTCTTTCTTAAGCTATACTTCCACGATTTTTTTCATATTTTTTGGACATATGGTTTAAAAGTTAGAGGGGGGGGACACATTTTTTTTTCTTCCGGAACGATTATCTCCGAATATATTCACTTTATCAAAAAATGTTTCTTGAAAACCCCTATTAGTTTTGAAATACCTTTCCAACGAAACCCCACACTCTAGGGTTAAAGCGAAAAAAAAAATTCACCCCCACTTTACGTGTAGGGGACGTACCCTAAAAAATTTTTTTTTTGATTTTGTTGTACCTACGACTTTATCGGCTTTATCGATTTATATATCCATGCCAAATTTCAGCATTCTATCACTAACGACTACGGAGCAAAGCCTCGGACAGACAGACAGACAGACAGACAGACGGACATGGCGAAACTATAAGGGTTCCTAGTTGACTACGGAACCCTAAAAAGGAGTGTATAGGTTTTTTTTAAAGGGTCGGCATCGCACATGTAACACTTCTGGAGTTGCAGGCGTGCTTAGTCTACGGTCACTGCTTGCCATCAGGCGGGCCGTATACTTGTTTGCCACCGACCGAAAAAAAACATTCATGCTCGTATTTAAGTAAGTAAATATTCTTTATTGCACCAACAAAACACAATAACAGGATTAATGCATTAACAGAATTAATTACTGAATTCTCGCTGACAATACCGTGGCACAGTGAATTTGGGGTGATAAAATGTGAGTGTCATAATATCATAGTATACACCGTGGGTTGGTAAAACCCGACAGATTTTAACCACGCATTCCTGAGGAACAAAAAATGTTTAGTCAAATTCGGCAAAATAATGTTTTTTTCTTTTAGCCGTTAGTTCTTTTTACATTATGGCGAAAAAAGTTTACAACGAATAAGTAAAGTTTTTTTTAATTCATTTACAGATAAAAATTGCGAGATTCCTTTAAAACATTAATGTTTGTCAGGAGGTAGGTATGTGTAAACCAAGTCACATAGAGGCAGCGCCGCAGCCAAAAAGTCGTTTTTCACAAGTTATTACAGAAACAAATTTTCGCAAGAATTGCCATTATCTCTAAAAGAAGACCGATTTCAGAAAACTTTGTATGACATTTTAGTCTCTAAATGCGATTAAGAATACACCTTTAAAATCTATCAGGTTTTACTAGCCCACGGTGTATAATGTCGTTTAACTTGTTTATAGTGACACTTTCTCACTTTGTCATTGCAAAGCCATTCCCGAGCTAAAAAAAGAAATCAGTAAGTTATATTACCTAGTAATACAAATGGCAAAGTTGTTGTTTATTACCTCATGGTGACATATGGATACTCAAACATACGACAGATTACAAAATTGAACCACGAGAGAAGCGAATGGTTTAAAAAGTAAAATATTGACAGTTGCGGGGGTTTCAGGGCATGAGGGTTAAACATACTTTGCTACAGAGTGCAACACGAAATTTTTTCATCACACCAACACGAGGAAAATGTTTATTATTCCAATTTATATATTAAAAATTTATATATTTCTATCAGCCAAGGTGATGTAAAGATACCATCAACAGATCAACCTAAAGCTTTCTTCATAAAGGATTTCTTGTCTCGTCCGTCAAGTTTTATATTATGGTCTAGTCATAAATTGTATCTACCACGACCACGAGTGCCGTCGCCCATGGATACCTGCAACAAAGAGCAATTATACGATTTAAATTTGTGATTCAATTTGAAATAGGAAACTGGACATTATGAAGTGTAAATTGCGAAATTATAGCTCTTACAAATAATTTATTCATTTATTCTTTGTTAGGTACCCAAAGAAAGTAAAATTGGTTTAAAATGGAAACTCAGAAAGATAAATCTACTTATAATATTTTGCTAACACCGACCGACTGCATTGAGATTTTATTCTTACGTATCGCATCGCCATCTCCGGAACCCACGAACCACTTTGCAGAAATAAATGAAAACCCTGATAAAATAGCCTACCTAGCTTATGTTTTTAGGGGACGTTTATCGCAGACTTCTAAATCCAGCCGCGGTAGTATCCGCACGTTTCTGACGGCCGGCTATAGGTACAGGGGGCCTACCGCGAAAACCGAAATTCGAAAATTGTGGGGATCTTTCTCTTTTACACTCGCTAAAACGTAATTAGAGTGACAGAGAAAAATGCCCGCAATTGACGAACTTCGATTTTCGCGGTAGGCCCTCAGGTACTCCGCCGTCAAAAACGTGCGGACACTGCCGGCTGGATTTGGCTGGCTCATGTACCTACGTGATGCAGGTGGATCAAGTGCGCACACCGTATCCATCAAGAGGTACATGAGTCCCGCGTCGGATTGTTGTGTGCGGTAGTCACGCATTTAGTCAAGAGGATGGGTCACGCATTTAATCAAATTGTTGACTTACCTTAAGAATTATTTCTCCTCTGCATTAATTTCATTCTGGTAATTTGGTTATATTTCGTCAATTATTAAGCCTCATACAACGTTGAATTGCTATTCATTTAATCGGCAAACATACGATTACCATTAAATATCTGTGTTTAATAACAATATATTGCGCAATATTAATATATTGCGTAGCTGCCTTCGACTGACTCCGACTCGTGTAGAAAGGCAAACTGATCTTCTTTTCGTGTACCATGTAGCATTATCGTCACTTACTTCTTCTCGTAAAAATACAAATAAGTAAATTAGTATATTTATTTATACGTCTGACAGTGACATTATTCATAATTCATTGACATTGACAATCAAGTAACGAACGCTGCAGCCGCAGTCGCCGGATGCAGCCGCTGCACGCTGCTGCAGTAATGCTGCAACGGTAACGTCGCAACGGTAGTGCGGCTGCAGTCCGAAATGGACTGTCACCTTTATAGTAAAATTTACTGCTTAAGATGTACACAATCGTTATCTAAATTTTATTCTGAGGAATAAAAAATTTAAATAGGCTGCCTTCATACATTTATCCCAAAGTCTTCTTAATTATCCCATTTCATGTCCGTATTTTTCCTTGTCAATGTGTAAAGGCACTTAGTTTTTCACATATTAAGACTTGTTGATTAGTTAGTAACAGTTAATTATTAACGTTGGTTTTAGAGGTTCAAAGATTAAACTAATTTTTACAGTTTACACTCACGCGACATGTGTCGGAGAGTCTAATAGGTCTTAGGCCTTTCTCAAGCACTAACAGTGCGAGCAGCGTTCACGACGGCCGTGCTTCGCGTACTGAAACATGTCACACAAGTAACTAAAACACGTAAATGTAAACCGTAAAAATTAGTTTAATGTTAGTATATGTCTCGCGATAGTTTGAACTAGAGTCGCAATGTGTGAACTAGAGTCGGCATCTCTAACAAAATGTTTCCGCACCTCAATGAAGTACTGGCGAGATGCCACGCATGTGACAAAAATTTAAAAAAATATATAAAAATTAAAAATGCCATTGTGCGTTTGTAAATGTATTCTAGAAAACAAAATTGCTTTCGGCTCGCCCAAATTCATATTTTTTGGACTTCTGATTTTGTCAGTTGAGTGTCGATGGCGGATGGTCGAAAATTTTTAAAATATTTTAGGTTTTTGGCGTCAACTCCATTTGCAACTGGTAAAATTATCTCAAAACTTAACTAAATTTACGTTGCTAATCCAATTATTGTGGTAAGAAGTAATAATAATCACGTAAATAGTAGTGATTTTTTTTTTTTAGTTTGTAGGGGGTTGCCCATGGCAACCTTAGTGACTCCTCATGAACGAGGACGTTACTTTGAACCGTCCGGGAGATGGAAAACTTAGAAGCTCTTTAACGTTTAGTTTAGCCCACCATGAGAAATTCGAAAATACGCATTCTTCTAAGTCTTCCATTCCCGTAATGGATCAAATATATCGGCGTGAAAGGGAGAAACGTAAGGAATTGAAGGAACGCAACGAAAAAATGCCGAATAAAGGTAAGGGGGCCCGATCCAGGTCCTCCAGCCCTCCCGACAGATGGTCGGACGTCTCAAATATGGATTCTAGTCAGCCTCATTGCAGTTCGGAGGAAAGTCAAATCCCGCCAGGTCAGCAATCGCCCAGTCACGCGTTAGCCCAGTCTCATGCCGCAACTCCACCGGCTCATCTAATAGACCCACAGGAAAATAATACTCCCTCTCAGACTCCTTCTTCTCCCCTTACGCCCATTGGGCGCATAAAATATACAACCAATGATCAGGGTCCCTTTTTGGTTTACGTCCAAAAAATTGAAACGGCTCTAGATTCAGGAGTAACTCTCCACCCTGTGGCCTTCGGGCGGTTCTTACAAAACCGTAAACGAGAATTCCCCAATATTGTCGAGGGGTCAGTAAAAAGAATCGGGCGAAATCGAGTGTCGATCAGTTTCCACTCCGCTGAAGATGCCAACCTGTTTCTGGAATCTACCACCCTAACTCACAATAACTACAAGGCATTTGTGCCTACTTTTAATGTCACAAGGCTGGGACTGGTTCGAGGTATTCCTGCCGACTGGTCTCCTGAGGAGATTCTCGACAACCTCAAGGCTCCCTTAAACTCAGGAGGCCCTGTCCCTATCAAAATTAGACGCCTCAATTTTAAAAAAACGAATCAAGACGGCTCACATTCATGGCTTCCATCAGAAACGGTAATTATCACTTTTGACGGCCAAACCCTACCTAAGAGGGTATTTTTATGTTTGAACTCCTTATTGGTTGAGCAGTATCAACTTCCAACTATTCAATGCTTCAACTGCTGTCGATATGGACATACCAAAGAAAAATGCAGATCTCTTCCTAGATGCTTCCGTTGCGGTGGCGCTCATCAGGGAGGCAATTGTAATGGCGATGGTGAACCCCAACCGTTCTGCTGTGTTTGCCCTCAGGGATTAGGGGCAGGTCACACAGCCAACAGCAAATCTTGCCCCGAATATACTCGGCAGATTAATATTAAAAAAACCATGGGGGTAGAGAATATTTCGTACATTGAGGCCTTAAATCGTCACGCTAAAGTCACCCATAAATCTTATGCCAATGTAGTGTCTTCTTGCTCTTCCTCTTCTCAACCACATTCTTATAAAAAAACTATTTTCCGTCAACCTCGCACTCCCCCTCTCCTCGAAAAAGGGTATGATAAAAGAGCTCATGAGGCTTTAACAAGGGACCCGGTAGTTGAATCCAGACCAGTCTTCCTTAATCAGCATTCACCTAATGAACAATTCATAGTTTCAGAAATAACAAAATTGATTTCAGGATTTGTTAAAATGTTTTCCCCCGCCAGCCCTTTGGCTAACCCTTCTTTGCTTTCCCACGTAGCGCCTTTTATTTCATCTTTGCTAAGTCATAATGGATCAAGTAATTCTACAGTGGAATAGTCGCAGTGTAACCAATAAAAAACAAGAGTTACTCCACCTTATCAATAAACACAATCCATCTATTTTAGCCATATCAGAGATATGGCTAAAGGAAAGTTCTAACTTCAAAATTCCCAGTTACTGTTCTATATTGGACTGTCGGGCTGATGGACGTGCTGGGTGTGCCCTTTTCATAAGAGACCATATCTCCTTCTTACCTATTCCTTTACCTAATAATAGCCCTAAATTTCACGCAACTTGTGCTCGTGTAGAAGGCATTACCTTCTTATCTCTTTATATTTCCTGATCCTTCTTCTAACATTCTTAAATCACTTAGAAAGTTAATAGAACCACTCCCCCAGCCTATTATTGTACTCGGGGATTTTAATATCCACCATGTCTTGTGGGGTTGTGAGAAAAATGATGATGCTCTAGGAGAACAGTTTCTATTAGATATATTGGACAAATGCAACTTATGTCTACTAAACTCAGGTACTCCCACCCGGCGCTCTCTACCGAATCAATCAGCTAGTGCAGTGGATTTATCCCTTTGCTCTCCTTCTCTTGCATCTCGAATTACCTGGGAAGTCCTGGACAGCACTTATGGAAGCGATCACTTCCCAATTTTACTTGGCCTTCCTTTTGTTTCCTGTAAAAGGCCTACAATAAGCTGTCCCTTATTAGTTTATAATATCAACGGCGCAGATTGGGATAGATACAGAAATTTTTTGGATTACGAAACGTTACATCTTCCTCCTATTACTCCACTTTCTTTAGAGGTGTGCTCTGATGCTCTAGTTGCAGCTATTAAGATTTCTGCTGATAAGACCTTCCCTCTTAAAAATACAGTTGTGGGCAAGCTGGCTTCTCCCCCTTGGTGGGATAATGATTGCACTAAAGCTGTCAAGGTTAGAAAGAAGGCAGAGCGGGAGTATGCCGCAAATATGTCATCTGAGAATTTCGAAGCCCTGGGAAAAATTATGGCGGATACCAAAACCTTGCTTAACAATAAGAAGTCTGAAGGGTGGAAATGTTTCTGTTCGTCTCTAAGTCCCTCTACTCCTAATTCAATTGTCTGGAATAATATTAGAAAATTTAGAAGATCTTATAACCCTTGTAAATGTCCTCACCCTAATTCTTTACAATGGGCTGAATCCTTTCTAGCTAAAATCGCTCCTCCATATGTTCCAGGAGTTCTGGACTCCCCTATAGGCTTGCTAGATAATCATTCATCTGATCCCTTAGATCAATTGTTCTCTCTCCTGGAGCTCAAGAATGTGCTGGGAGCGGTAAAAGACTCCGCCCCAGGGCATGATGGAATCCCCTATTCTTTTATTTCTAAAGCTGGTGATAGATTCCTTAAATATTTCCTTAGCCTATTAAACTTTATTTTGCTTTCGGGCCGGCCGCCTCGGTCCTGGAAATCTCAACTGGTAATGCCCATTCTTAAGCCGGGAAAGGACCCTAATGACCCACAATCGTACCGACCTATAGCCTTATCCTCTGTTCTAACCAAGATTTTAGAGCATCTCATCAAGAATAGATTGGAATGGTTTCTTGAAAGTCATGAACTTTTAGGAAAATCCCAATATGGGTTTCGAAAGGGAAAAAGTACAATTGATAGCCTGGCCATTTTCACTACTGATATAAGGCTAGCCTTTTCAAATCGTGCCTCGGTTCTTGCTGTATTCCTGGACGTCGAGGCTGCTTACGACAATGTTCAACTCCCCATTCTCCGAGAAAAATTCCGTAGTCTGAGAATTCCGGTGAGGTTGGCCTGTCTTATGGGTAACCTCCTTTCAGAAAGACAAATTTCTTTCCGGGGTAAAGACCCTCTCATTAACCCATCAAGACTAGTATGGCGCGGATTACCTCAGGGATCTGTCCTGAGCCCCTTACTTTACAATTTATATACACACGATTTGGAAGGGTCTGTTTCTGGCTGCCAAATTCTTCAATATGCAGATGATCTCTTAATTTACTCCACAAATAAAAACCTGGTTTCTGCATGTGCGTCTATCAACAACTCCCTCCAGTCTTTAAATAACTGGCTTTCTAATAATGGTTTGTCTCTCTCCCCTTCTAAATGTTGTGCTGTCGTTTTTACTCGTAAAAAAGCTTTACCTAACTTGAATGTATCCATCAACTTATCTAGTATTCCTTTTCGTGCCTCCTATAAATTCTTAGGGATTATTCTTGATTCTAAACTGAACGGAGACTTACACTTTGAGTATTTAGTTAAAAAATGTGAACGTGGGCTTAACACTCTCAGGTGCCTTGCGGGAGTTTGGTGGGGTGCTCATCCTACTTCCCTTAGATTAATTTATAATGCTACAGTACGAAGCATATTAGATTATGGCTCTCATCTATTGGTTCCAGGGAATAAATCTGGACTGAAAAAACTTGATTTAATCCAATCTAAAGCGTTACGAATTATCTTAGGTGCAATGAGGTCTAGTCCAATCGTGGCCATGCAGGTAGAGTGTGTCGAACCTCCTCTTGTTTTGCGCCGCCAATTCCTAGCGGATAGTTATTTTTTCCGATCGCTACAATTTTCATACCATCCAATCATTCACCGTTTATATGAACTTAAAGCATCGTCTGCCTTGAATCGTCTTGACTAACCCTGTCTTGTGAATAGCCTTAGAAAATTTCAATCTCTCAAAGATCCAGTTTTCCATTCTCGACGCCTTCCTTTATATGAATTTAACTACGCTGTTATAATTTATCAACCTCGTGTTATTTTAAATTTTGATATTTGTCATAATGATCCTCATGCAGATGAGTACCTACGTCAGATTCTTTCGCGTGAATGGCATGACTGGAACTCCATATACTGTGATGCGTCTAAATTGTCGCCATCTGGTTGTGTGGGAGTAGGTGTTTTCCATTCTCAATATGACATAGTGCAAAAAATTAAATGCCCTCCTGAAACGTCTGTATATACTGGAGAGTGTATTGGCATTTTGGAAAGTGTAAAGTTTATTCTTCTTTTCAAACTTAGGAAGACTATCATCTTCTCGGATTCTCGTAGCTGCCTACAAGCTCTTCTATCTAACCCTTTTTCGACCAAATTCCGCAACCCTATTATTTTCCAAATTAAGGAGAACCTTTTAATTTGTAAAAAAAGGGGGTTTGAGGTTGCCTTGATCTGGGTTCCAGGTCACTCAGGGGTCGCAGGGAACGAACGAGTCGATCGGGTTGCTAAGGAAGCTGTGGTATGTGGTGATAAGACTCCTTTTAGGAACTATTGTTTTGATTTAGTCCCTCTGGCGGCTAGGTGGCTCTTCCAGGTTTGGTCGTCCAATTGGGCTGCCGCCAATCGGTTCCGAACCAAGCCTTATTACCTCGTACAACCTGACGTTCCCAGAAAACCTTGGTTCTCCAAGATTTTTATTCAAAAACAGTTCTGCTCCACAGTTATAAGAATGAGACTGGGCCATTGCTGCACTCCCGCCCACTTAAAAAAAATCCATGTTCGAGACTCCTCTCTGTGTGAATGTGGAGTAGACGAAGGTGACTTAAATCACATTTTCTTTGCTTGTCCTTTATATAAACATGATGATTTTTATGCGGATCTCTTAAGTTTAAAAGTTTCTTTTCCTACTCACATTTTCGAGTTGTTGCAAATTAAGGATAGGGACACTTTGGTGGCCCTAGTCTCTTTCTGTAATCTTAACAAATTAAAGATTTAATTTCAATTGGCTCATTTATTCCTAGTTACTTATATATTGTACTAATGTTTTGATTTTTCTTTACATCTAAATTTACTGTCGTTCCTACATTCTCATTTGGATTAGCAACCTTATGTCTGATAAAAATTCGCGCCCCGAAATAAGTTTATCAGAAATAAATCGACATGACACTGGCAATCAACAGTAAGCCATATTAAAAAAAAAAAAAAAAAAAAAAAAAATGTATTCTAATCACGGACAGACAAGCAAAGAAGCCGGACAAAAATAAGAGCTTGCAAAGGTATCTTATTCACAACACGCTATTACTTTTTGTCTATGAGTGAATGAGACAACAATTCGCAATTACTATCTTTTTTTTCAGGCTTGTCACTAAAATGAACTGAGGAAATTGTCAAATGGATGTAATTGGATGTAATATAATCCAGCCAAATTAAATATATAATTGTTATTTCAGAGTAGGTGTCAATACGTAACAAGTTTACATTACAGCAGGATTTCAGCGGTTAATTATATTGTTAATATTCCTGAAGATTGTTGAAAAACGTGCTGACTTTTTATTTGTAATGGTTCGAAGTTCCTTGTGTAATAATGACTTGTGTGATCGAGGGCTGTTTTTTCGCATATGATTCGATTCTTTTCTAGCAAATGAAAATATTCAGTGGAGGCGGCTGAAAGCTGGAGTTTTACCAACATTACATTTGACAGACACACTTTGGTAATATTTAAACAAATATGTATTATTGCATTACCTATCAAAGCATCATCATCTGTAAAAACGTTGGGTGAATTTCCTAAGAAATAATATATTCATATTTTATTTTAAGGTTAGTACTCCAGTGCCTATCGATGTGTGTGATGCAGAACACATAAAAGTTTCCAGTCATAATATATTATCGGAGTCAAGAAGATAGCCCCTCAAAATTGCTAAATAAAATAAAATACTATATCTCGCGCGACCAATGATGATCCGTATGACAGTTCATTTTTATATGGAACAACTGCCACGTCAAATGTTATTCGATTATGTTATTAAATTATCGCGACTAGGCTAGGAGGCCTAATGAAAATAAGAAAAAATGATTAACAAAAAATGTAATTGAAATTATTGAAATAAAAAATCATATTACACAAATGTTTTCTTTTATTTCCCATTTGGTACATAAAATAAGTAGATTTTGAGTGGTGGACTCTAAATGAGATCGATGCTACATACATTCTCATATTAGGGTCTGTGCGGAAAGAGAGGAGTCGTGTAATATATGGGAACCAAACCAGTACATTTCATGACTCTTCTCTTTCACAGAATAACTATTTGAATTTTAGAGAGAGCGGAATGATTAAAAAGGGTATCATACTTATATTATAACAATTAGATGTATGACGCTGTCAGTTTCATGTACAGTCAGCCAAGAAAGTAGTCTTTATTTGCATTGTGCATCTAGAGTCTAAAAGTGATAGCCCACTTTCTCAACCAGTAAGCCACTGTAAATACAAGATTGTTATCGTATGTGTGGCTTATCTACGATGCAAAATCTGTATTTAAATACGTGCACATGTCCGAGTGGCGAGCCGTATAGCGAGTGGACTTTTTTTACTTACTAGACACTAGTCTTTTTTTCGCTTCAGCGTCCTCTTTGCTCGTGCGCTTGTATCGAGCTGAGAGAGGTGTTACTCATATGTGCAAAAGGACGAAAAGAAAAGAGGAAGGTATATGAATTATTCGACGTGTGCAAAATTCGTATTTTCTTTTCACTGACAGAACATAAGTCCATAATTTTTCAATATAAATATCTACACCTACCTACATTCCCTAGTAATTCACTCAACTTGTGACACCCTACAAAAATGAGGAATAACAAACATATAAACATCTCTTTTTGACACATTATCTAATTCATAAGGAAGCTAAGGACGGGTATACATGTTTGTGAAGCATTTTTTTCTTGACCGCATTGACTTATTAGCTTAGTGACAGACGTCAAACGCCGACATTTATGTCAGTGGTGTGAAATGTAACTATTGACAGATTTTTGTAGTTTGAATGGGGTTCATGTGGTATACCTTGTCACCCTGTTGTAAGCCGGCTACGTCGGCGGGTCCGCCCGGCACAGTCCACACTATGACGGCCTCCCGGCGACCACTGGCGTCCGGCTTGCCACCCACGACGCGCATGCCAAAACCACGTGCTGCGTATGGAACATTTTTTTTTATAAGTATGAGGAATAGGTACTGCACCCAATCACAATGTGACTCTACCCTGAACATACATGAAGGGAAATTGAAATTTGTTCCCAATTAAGAGGAAAGAGGACGGCCGATTCTCCATACAAACGTAGTCCCCATTTTCCTCTCTGGGTATTGACATTTTGGAAAATACTTTTACATAAATTTAAAAGTGGAAAAATTACTGTCTTATTAATATCGATATTCTTAAAATTAATATCGATATTCTAGCGCTCTGCCATCTGAGCCACCAAGACCTCATCCATAGGCAGCACATTTTTCCACCATATGGGTGGGTTTTTCCATTTTTGAATTTATTCTTAGCTTAATAGCATCGTTCGCGGACGTTACTGCTTGTTATAAATTAATTTACTTATATGTGTATTAGAGCGTTTTGGAAAACAAATTTTTGAAAAAATTAAAAAAGAATACTGCACTAAAGTGTACTACATGTATACAATAATTGTAAAGTGACTTATAATCTGAGTATATATCGTATAAAAACTGTAAAATTGTTACTTTAAAGACAAAAAAATCCAAAAAACTGAAGAAGGGGAACTGATTTTTGAGTGTCCCATGCACACTTTGCAAACTTTGGAGCGAAGTATTATTTACCTATCTCCATTTAGGCCTGAACCTGGTTGTTGTGTGAGAAGATACAAAAGTTTAATTTATGATTGCCCTGTAATATCGATGTAGTGGAAGTTTCCATCCACGACACGGAGTTTTTACCAACGTAGTTGCAAAAATCTAGTAATATTTAACGCATCCTCTATTACCCGGTGTTTGGATTTTGCACGGCAGTTGAGCTCGAATAAAGCTAGGTTTAGGCTGTGCGTCAAGGTACAGATTTTTTTTCCACAACGAACTGGATTAAGGTGAAGGTAAGAAACCAATTGGCTACTTGACTGTTTTTTGTAAATAATAAGCCTTGTATTTTTTTATAATCTCATTATAATTTTTTAAATTCCACTTTTTTATAATGGATGGCTCATTTTCTATCCATTTAACTAAATTTTGTTATAATACAACATGTGGCAAGTACCCAATTATTGACTAAATATTTATGAATTTAATAATTATAATCAAGAGAATTCAAGGGATCAAACCACTATTTCGCTTTATTTACCAACAGGCATGCCTACGTCACATCCTAAACGTCGCCGTGATGTATTAGTGGAACAAAAAAACGTGACGTATGGAATAAAAGTGCACGGTTTGCATGTAGTCATTTTAGCAATAACTAAGCTGCCAAAACTAAAAAGACACAAATAAATTTATTCTAGCTATATTCGTGGCGACCTAACTCGTAGGTAACTTAACTGGTGTGGTGTTGCATTTTGAGCCATACCTTATATAACTTGTATGAAATGTTAAAGACGCTCGATTTTGTGAAGTGTGAAAAACTGAAAAATAAAAATAAAAGAATAATGCAAAAAAGTCAAATTCAGCAATTGCAGTAAACTTTGGGACCTTTAGGTATATTTTTGTTAGGGAAACAAAGTTTGTTTAAATTATTAGCAGATAATCTGTTGCGCAAATCATTTTTTATTTGCGCTTTTCAAACTGTGATATCAGGTGTATTTAAATAGGCGATGCCAATATACAGGCCTGCCGATTATATCAGCCGATATATCGGTATCGGTATCATTACATCCCTAGTATAAAGTACCTTACCAACGCAATACAAATGTAGTATATAATTACTTTTGTAATTTTATTATACATTATAGAATATAAGCATAATATAAGTGTAAGGGCTACCCCACACGAGCGTCTCTTGAGCGTCGTTGTTTTGCCAGCGCCCGCACGGCGACTCAACTTTTGCGTCGCGTCAACACAACGTCGGTGCGACGGCAGTAGTGTTTATCGAGCACCAGCGTCTCTCCAGCGTCCACGCAGCTACGACGCAACGTCTCTAACGTCTTTCGAACCTCGGCGTCTTGCCAGCATCAGGGTAAAAACGCTGTGCAGGCACTAACAAGACGCTGGAAAGACGTTGACGGTTGAAAAACGTTACTGACTTCATACCATATTTTCTTTTATAATAATTGAGTGATCAAGTTAGCAGTTGATACATATTTGGAAACTTGGTGGGTTTTACTAAAATCTATGTTTATATTACTGTTACGATAGGTTTAGTTTAGTATTAATTTGTACCTGTTTAAATTTTTGAGATTACATTTTCGAATAAATGAATAAAGATTCATTAAACTCATAATAATAAGATTTTTGGAGAGACAAACATTACACTCTGTACACAGAAAAAATAACCTGAAGAAGTAGCTTCGAGCAATTATTTCATGAAACCGATGCTGCCAAAAATACAGGGGTACGGGGGACGCGGTGAGCGAGTCTTGTGCCGTGATTGGTCCATTCAAACTCACGTGGGTGTCAGACAAAAATGTCTGCCGGCCGCTAGTGATGTGACACGTCATTGTCAATCACTGTCAGTGGATGGTGGCAAGTACAGACAATGGAGGAATTATATGCAAATAGATGACTTTTGAATGCTATGTTGTTTCCTTATTCGCAATGAATATTTTTTATACAGAATGACATATTTATTTATTTATTTTAAACTTTATTGAACATCGAAAAAAGTACCAATGGCAGACTTGATTAAGGTTTAAGAAGTCAGAGACTTTATGTTAAACAAAAATCATTTTAACATATAAACTTTTTAATTACAATTCTGAAGTCCTTGGTAGCAGGCACTTTTTATTTTAAAAGGCGGGGCAATAAAAAAGTTGTTGAGGCATATGTCAAATACGATCGGAAAATTGTTGGAAAATGGAGAAAAGCGAATTTCGTGTGTTAATTAAACATTACTTTTTACGTGGGAAAACTATTAAAGAGACTGTAAACTGTTTAAAAAAATATTATGGGGAATCTGCTCCTTCTCATGGAATGGTACATAAGTGGTTTACAGAATTTTGTACTGGACGTACCAATACCAATGCCGCACAACGCTCTGGAAGGCCGATTGAAGTGACCACTGATGATGTCGTGAATAAAGTTTACGATATTGTTTTGGATGACCGTCGAGTGAAGATTCGTGAGATAGCTGAGACTGTACACATTTCATCTGAACGAGTTTTTCATATCTTGCATAATATTTTGAATATGAAAAAGCTTTCCGCAAGATGGGTGCCGCGTTTGCTGACAGCCGATCAAAAACAACTTCGTGAAACAACTTCCGAGCAATGCTTAGCCAAATTCAAGCGTAATCCTAATAAATTTTTACGTCGATTTGTGACGGTAGATGAAACGTAGATCCACCATTATACGCCAGAGACGAAAAATCAGTCAAAACAGTGGACTTCTGCTAACGAACGGGCCCCAAAGAAAGCGAAAACCGTTAATTCGGCAGGAAAGGTAATGGCCACTGTTTTTTGGGACAGTCAAGGGGTTATTTATAAAGATTATTTAGACAAAGGTAAAACAATAAATGGCCCTTATTATGCTACTTTGTTGGAAAAATTTAACGCAGAAGTTGTGAAATAACGGCCACATATGGCAAAGAAGAAAATCCTTTTTCACCACGACAATGCCCCTGCACACTCGTCAGCAGTCGCAACAGCCAAATTAGTAGAATTGCGTTACGAAATACTGCCCCACCCACCTTATTCTCCAGATCTGGCCCCATGTGATTTTTTTTTATTCCCAAACATGAAGAAATGGCTCGGTGGGAAAAGATTTTCATCAAATGAGGAAGTCATAGCTGAAACTGAAGCATATTTTTCATTGTATGACAAAAAATATTTTTTGGAGGGGTTGAAAAAACTGGAACATCGTTGCATGAAGTGTATGGAGAAATAAAACTAAAAAAGCTGAAAAAGTTTTTTGCTTTTTGCAAAAAGTCACTGACTTATGAAACCACCCTCGTAGAGCCAAACAGAGAAATGTCAAGGTGCTTCAAATTGATGATACACAATACTTTTAACTTAGTTGTTCAAATTAGCCGTCTTTGTACATCGTAAATTAAAATAAAATTATTAAATTCCTAAAGTGCGGTTACGCTATCACTCGATGTTACTATCTCAGTTATAACTTTCTTTGACAAGTGTCAAAACACTTTTTAACAATATATACGTTTTTGCCGATTTATATACACCCGATATCACAGTTTGAAAAGCGCAAATACGAAATGATTTGCGCAACAGATTATCTGCTAATAACTTAAATAAACTTTGGTTTCTTAACAAAAATGTACCTAAAGGTCCTGAAGTGAACTTTGATTGCTGATTTTGATTTACTTTTGTATTCATTTTGCATATTTCTTTTATTGTTATTTTTCAGTTTGTCTTACTTCACAAAATCGAATGTCCAATAAAACATCCGTTTTATGCATATTAAGTACATAATTCTTTATTAATTTGATTTGTTAAGTTACTACTAAGCCATTGATATCGGTACCGTCGATTATTTACTTAAAATATCGGTATCGTATCGGTGAAATCATGTATCGTTACATCCCTAATTCAGTACTAAATTAAGTAGATTTTCCGCACATCTAAACCTTTCATGTGATTCCTAAACGTCACATTATGGTCCATAACGTCACTTTATCCTACTGTAGCTGTAATTGATTTTATAAGAATTTATATTAATTATAAGGATAATTGAAACTGATTTCGATCTCATTTGCAAGAATAATAAGTGATAATTAAAAAAAAAAACAACTTTTTATACTACCTTTACCTTACGTATTTTATGCAAAGATCATTGTAAAGCAACGATTAAAACCAAAAATGTAGCGTATTGGAAAGACTTTGTCAAATAACTTTATTGTAATACATTGTATTGCATATGTTATTCGTTTTTAGAAGATTATTTTTGTTTTGTATTTTTATAAATAAAGACTGGTTCACACGCCCATTAACCATAGCTATGCTCCTACGTTAGACTTTTTTCGATTAATGTAGGTATTATTATAAAATATTACAAAATTTTAAATGCTTCTACTTTTATTAATATTTTTAAAAATTTGAAAAAATCTAACGTAGGAGCATAGCTGTGGTTGATTTGATATACAACAAATCGTGTCAAAAAACCTTCAATAATGTTAATACTCGTATCCAGAGAAGAAAATGAGGACTACGTTTGTATTAAAAGGTGATTTCGTGATTTCGCGCGGGTTCTCCACTTTCGTCTTAAGTGCTTCAATGTACATACATGAAAACATTCATATTTTTGAGGCCCGCCATTTTTAGGGTTCCGTACATCAAAGAGAATAAAATCTGAAGCCTTATAGGATCAATTTGTTGTTCATCCGTCCATCTGTCTGTCAAGACTCTTTAACTCGGGAACGTGTGGAGGTATCGATTTAAAATTAAGATGATATATTCAAGTCTATAGTCCCATGAAGCTGTGAAATAATAAAACTTCTAAGTTAACGTAGAAATAAGATATAGCCGTTTATGCCGCAAAAAACATAGATTTCGTGGAATCAAAATGTATAGGGTACTTCCCGTTGACTTAGAACTATGAAATTTGGCAAGTAATATCGTCTAACGCTAAAAGTACAGGGACAAATGTCAAAATTATAAACATTAAAAATATAAAAAAATACGGAATATTAGTACGAAACCCTCAGTGGGCGAGCCCGACTCGCACTTGTCTGGTTTTGAATATAAACCTGACCTAGATTGATGCTAATAAAATAAAATAACTAAAGCTTACATCTTTTGTCATTAGGATCGCGACGCAGCGAGACTCGTCGTGGCGAGCGGTCATCGACGTCGTGTATGACGATCTTGATCGCCTCCGCGTCAACCGACATTTGCCGCGCGGCTGCAGCGGCGGCGGCTAGGGCTGCAGCCGAGGGGCCCGGGGCTTCGCAGGGGTCCCCAGTGCGAGCTAGGGCAGACATTGCACTGAGCGCCCCCGTCCTTTGTTGAAGTGCGGCTATGTCTGGGCTGATGGATTTACAAATAAATATAAATGAGTATATTAAGTTATTTTCTTTGTTTCTCTGGTATCCTAAATTGATTGTGACTTACAGCTGGCTACCGCGGCGCCTGATGGGCCGGTCTTCATCAACGGCGAGTCCGGCTATCGAAGGCGTCGATTCAGATGTGTCTTCTGTACGGTAGGAGCCGCGACGCGATCCTGCTCCCGCACCGCCGACCACATCCACTGCTGAAGCTCTGTGGGCACAAAATAAAACTTGTTCAAAAAATCCCTTTTACAAAAAATTACAACGGAAATTGCCGATTTCGGACTCTACATCAGGCGAAAGTCGACCTACTCGTATTCCATATTGAACGTGTTAAATTTTGAGTCATCAATCACAGTTTCTACAGCTACTAACGAGAATAAAGTTCAAAATGATGATAAGTAAAACCCTAAATCGAAAACTGGAAATATACCTACTTTCAAAAGTTTTTATCTCCACCGCATATGTAGCTCGCTTGTGAGAAGGGTCCAACATGTACGCGGTTATGTGAGTCGTATTTGATTAATGAACGTTGTTTTGTCCTTGGTACACCAATTATGAGTTGTGTGATCCATTGTGTAGTACAACATATAAGCGAAGCCAGCTGTCGGAAGCAGCATGCACCATTTATTTTTATTTTTCAACAACAGCTAAGAAATTTGTATTCCAAATTCAAACATTTCTTCTGCGAGTGACATCATTTATTTTAGTGTCATGAAAATACATAGGCAGGCAGGCAGGCATAGGCAGGCACCTTTATAATAACAAATGTGAATACCCGGGTTATCTTATCCTACTAGCTTGGTATTAGTTCCATCAATTATGCAATTACATGAAATATACTCGCTAAAGATAATACTTGTATTTTGTTAAATTACTAAAAAACTACACACGTAATATATCTTTAGTATAAGTAATAGTTTGTAAGTAGGTGGTAGTATTATGTCAGTAAACAGTTACAGCTGTATCGATTCTATTCATTTTGTAAACGCATCTATAGGTAGCTTAGTAGGTTATCAAAAAATTACACAAGGGTGCTGCCACACATATCGGAATTCGGCGAATATTTGTGATGGCTCTCGCTATCAATATGTGTGGCCGCAGCAGTATACACATTAACAAACATTAGCAATAATAATGTAACTTGTATTACCCACGACCTTAAGTATGCATTAAATATAGATTCACTACCTTACTTAGTATATTCTAGTAGGTACTGATATGTTTATACAAATCCGATAATTTGACTTTACGTGACACATAAAGAGAATATGACACCGTACAAATTATGTTTGCATTTCGAAGCTGGCGGCACCTATTGGTTAATATTATTGATGGAGTCTCGGCGCTGAAAAAGGAAATTGCATTCGTACCTTTCCACGCCATTAACACGATTATGTCTACTCCGGTGACGCGTGGTTCGCCCGCCGTTGCAAATATGTCTAACGGTATGGAATTGTGTTAAAATTATGATAATATATGTCGGTTTATGTATGTGGATGAACTAAGTAATATAATAATATACAAATACTATAGACTAATCGTTACATAATTAACGACAGTACATTACGGGTACATACCTATAGACATTGATGCACTGAAGTAATGTAGGATGACGCCAATAATAGGATGGAAGAGCTTTTAAGGGCTGTAGTTTTCCTTCAGTTTAGATTCAACCCCCGATAACACGCATGTAGATGAGCTTTCATTAATTTTTGCGATTTGTTAAAGACAATGGAGATCCATTTGAACAATTTATATGTTTTCTACCTCTAGATAGTGACACTATCGTAGTGTATTCCTTTAGGTATTTAACAAAATGTAAACAAACCACAATTACTATATTTTATTGAGCATGAATAGCCGGGTACACGATGGCAGCGCCGCCTAGCGTTGGCAACTCGGTAGGCGCTGAAGAGTAATGAGTGCAACAAAATAAAGATTATCTCCTTAATAACATTTTTTATATTGCAGTTTAATGCGCGAAATCGATTCGTTGCTAATGTTAAAAACATTTGGTTTTTAGCTCTACTGAAAATAGTAAGAGTGATTTGTGTATTTAATATTATTATGTCAATATTATTCGTTGATCTTTCGTTACAAATTAAAGCTAAAAAATTTATATTTTGTTATGTTTTGATAGCATACCTTGTGATCCTCTTCTAAGGAATACGTATGATGTTTTCAAATATAAAGTTGTTATTTTTATGAATTTTAACCAGCAACTTACACTTGTAGTACGATTATGTTATCTCATTCGTCATTGTTCTCGGCCATACGCTTGACTTGACAGGCGATAGACAGAATGAGGTTGAGGAGATAATTCATAATTTCATAGAAGATTGATGTTGAAAATAACACTTGCACAGTCTGTGCTATCAAAATCGCTGGCTTACTTACTTGGTCTTAGCTTAGCTTGGTCTACCTCTATGCGTCTGGCCCTACGCTCCAAAAGTATGCTTTTGATGGTCTTTCAATAGGTAACTGAAATTATAACTATTATTACAATCGCCTAATGTTAGTATACTATCCATACTATTTTATTAACAAGCTAACATTAAATCTGTGCTGACATAAGCTAGATAAAATGTTTTATCTACGCACATATCATAAACCCTCTATGACGCCTTCAAAATCCGTAAATAATGGCCAACATTACGATAGACTGTTTTGTTACAACAAATTTCTTATATGTGATGATGTTGTAATTGCTTCATAATAACTACATCAAAATCGATTTGGTTATGACTTTAAATTTGGAACATCCTTTGACCTCTATTCTAATATCAATCGAGATGCCTTTTTGTTAGAAAAGAAATGTCAATTGCATACCAAAAGCGTATGCATTATACATACATATCTCGCATGTTAGTTTGTATCGAATGATACGGAAATAGGCCCCCGATTCTAGGTTTCTGAATTTAAAAAAAACTACGAAATGCGTGAAATAAGTTTTCATTTGCCGCCATTTGACGTACAGTTTATCTTTTAATTAGTTTTAAGTATAAAATGAATATGTTTTGTTGTTTTTAAAGTAACTATAGCAAAAGTTTCGTGTAAAATGAGCGATAAAAATATTTCGGTGACGCCACCACATATCCGCGAGTTCCGCCAAGAGAGCAACGATGCCCTGTAATTTGGTTTAGTGAATATATCATAGAAAGTTTATAATATGTGTGTAGATAAAATAGTGTATGTAACTGTACATAATTAGGCATTAAAATGAACTACTCGTGCTCAAACACTCGTGTGATCCTATTAAGAAACTCACTTCGTTCGTTTCTTAAACCCACACTCGTAATTTTAATGCCTTTTATTATGTAGCAGTCACATAAACTACTATAGCCGTTACGTTTTTTGACCGAAGCGTAGCGAAGGTCTACGTTTTGACTCGGGCAATCTGCTTTCGTATGTCTGAATGTTCTCCTCTACAGGTCGCAATTGTCAACCGATTCGCGTGAAATTTTGTGACCATATTCTATTCTTCAATAGAATTTTTTTGTCGGTCCAGTTTTTGGATTTTTTTCAAAATGGCGGAGTCATGGTACGTCGCGCCAAAACAAATAGTCGTATTGATATCATAAGAGTTTCTTCCTTGTGAGACATGTTTACAGAGTGATTTGCGAAAAATTCAGATATTTTGGAACGCTGGTTTAGGGGGTATTTAGATGCTTAGGTTTTACTCCAGGATAAGTACCCTAATTTCACCATGACACATATATCCTCTCGTGGCTCAGTTGAAATACATTCGCTTTGCATTAGCGAGGTTCCCAGAACAATTAATTCTTTTTGTTTTTTTTTCGCACTTTAATTTCCTATTTTTGATTGACTAGGCTTTGTAGGAAGTGGGAGGTCCCTGGATCTATCCCCTGAATTGTAACTTTTTGTATTTTTTGTTGCATTTAAATTTCGTATTATTGACTAATCAAGCGATCGCGAAGCACGGGGTACGTGTATTCGTTGCAGTTTTTTTGTCTGAACTTTTTTTTCAGTTATCAAAATTTAAGGAGACGGACAGTTGCGCAGGCGAAAACAGGTGCGATGTGTGGGGGTCCGTGTTCAGAATCTTTCGGAGCAGTTTTTATACTTAGATTAAGAACCCGGTAACGATTTTAGAGCAAAAATTTAAAATTGATAGATTTAGTCGTTGAAATTGTACACCTTTTGTTACGTAATATCTAAATAACAAGTATTGGTTTCTATTAGCACGTTTTTTCATCTTGCCTTTTAATAATGAGGTCGCAACCGTGCGTCCCCGGTAATAGGTGACGAGAAGGGACAGTTTTTAAAAATTCATCAAAAAATTATGGTAGTAAATTATACAAAATGATGTATAAGAACAGTTTCAGCAAATGTTGTAGATTGTTTAAGTATCAAAATTACGTTGATATTAAGTCAATTTTCAGAGAAATTGTCACTTGTTTTGAAGTAATTTCTGGAGAAAATTGATTTCGTTTAACTTTCATTTACACTACTTCAAATTTATAATAATAAAAATGTAGTTTGTTGAATGTTGTGTTGTAGTTGAGTGAGGATTGAAGTACAGGATATTTGTAATACAAAATTACTATTTTTAGCAGTACAAACTTTACGAAATTTACAAATAAGATCGACAAAATCACTGCTTTACGCGCGTTTACCTAAACGCCCATCAGAAAAAAAATCATTACTAATTAAGTGAGTCTGTTTTAAAAAAATTGATTTATTAAAATGAAAGATAGCAAGATGTGCTAATAGAAACCAGTACTTGTTATTTGTAATAGTTAACAAAAGATGACTTTTTTGTAGACCAATCAACGAGAGACATACCCACCATACATTGTGTTGTTATATCTCAAACGGATTAGGCAGCGTTTTCGAATAAAGCTCCTTGACAGTGTGATATTTTCCGTCATCTTTAGCAAACATCGGCATATTTCAACCAATTTACGCAAAACCATAACAAATTATACACTTGAACCTTCCTCAGGAATCACTCTATTGATTTTTTACCAATGTAAAAACCACACGAAAATCCGTTCAGTAGTTTTTGAGTTTATTGCGAACATACTAATTGAGAAGTTCTGAAACACCGCGAGATTTTTCGCCAACTTTGGCCACATCAAGCGCTGCGATCGTTTTTGTTTTTCCGCCAAGCCATCTGCACCCTGCCAATTTAAGTCAATTGGTTTAGCTCGACGTGACGAAACTTACAGAATACTTGGTAATATTACTTACTCAACGTAACAATGAAGCTGCAGTAATCGTGCTATTTTGCTAACAGGAATACGAGTATATCAGGGTGATTTTATTAATCAAAGGTAATTAAGTTTTGTTGAGCGTAACAGAGATTTCTAAAACTCTGAATATTGACACAAAGAATTCGACACTTTGGACAGGTATTATAGCACAGCGCAACTCGAGGGCACGAATTATTTTTATTTAACTGACACTTATGATTAAAGTCAGGTGGCGTAAGAGAAACATAAATAGTTTATTTTGCTGGGGGTAAGAGTACCCGTATGAAAAAGGTTCTTAACAAAAAGAAAAAACAAATCTATCTATATGTATCTGTTTAAAAGATATCAGATCTACAAATCTACAAGAGATCCGATTTCTTTTTGACAGGGCGAGCCTTATGGTCTCGTCTTGGCTACATTTTACATGAAAAGGTTTTTGATGGGATTTAATTTCTTTTTGTAAGTCGCAATTTTCCATCCCCTAATTTAACGGGTTGGAGGGTTTACTATTAAAAATCCTAAAATATTCCCCATATAAATATCAACAGAAACGCCCATTTTCACCCCCATTTCGCCGCTACGTGGTGATTTTGGGATTGAAAACTATTCTATATCCTTCTCCATAACAAAAACTATCTACATGCCAAATTTCAACTAAATTGGTTCAGCGGTTATTGATTCCCCATACAAAATTCCACCACCCTTTTCACCCTCTTAGGGGCAAAAAATCTCAAGTTTTAGATTTTTTCTGTTGTTTGTGTACTAATACTATCCTGCATACCAAATTTCAGCTTCCCAGGACATCAGGAAGTACCCCAAAGGTTTTGATGACCATCAGTGAGTGAGTGAGTCAGTGACGAAATCGGGGTTTTTTTTAGATATGAATAAAATCGAAAGTATGAGAGCTATGCAATTGAATTTTTGTTTAATAAGTCCACTATTGACATTATATCCCGAGAATTTTGTTTATCTATAATCCAAACACAAGTTATGAGGGTTCAAAGAAATGGCGAAGCGCTTCGAGAAAATGTAGGTAGTGCCCTTGCGCTTCGCTTTGCTCGTCTTGGCGGGGGCACTACCGTGCTTATACGTAACAATTTTTATGCTGATTTTATTTATGCATTAGTTTTATTTTTAGTATTATCATCATCTATCAGGTTGTTTTAGTACGAGCCAGATGCACTCTGAGTAATGTAAAATCAATACCAAATCCAGTGTGACCACCCCGAGTCGGAGCGAAATGTAATTTGGTGGCATACCCCATACTACTACATTATTGGAAACCAGCAAATTTTTCCTGGCCGGAAGTTTTACTTGCTCGGTCGCCGCTACTCTTTCATAGCTAGGGTTGGTAACTTTTTTTTTGGTGAGTAAACTAAAAGACAATATAATGATAATTTTTAAGAAAAAAAAACAACTACAATGAGGGAGACCGGTGAAAGAAAGATTATTGTTGATTTAGGATTTCATAGAATGAAATTAAAAAGACAGCATCCTACGCCTAAAAATGTACAAAATGGGGTAAAAGAAGGTTTGTTACTGCACCCACCTTGACACATTTCAGATTTGCTGGTTGACTGATAAAATACCCGCAATAGGGTATTCGACTGTATTTAAAATAAATTATTTCACACCATGCATGAAATAATAATAAAAATAAGTAAATATAAGATATAAGTTATCTTAAAAGCGTTGAGAAGTACCCTCAATTCCTCATGGAATCCATCATCAGAACTCAAACTTGACTGAAATGTGCCCTGAAAACCTAACTGCTTCACAAACATGCGAAGAGAACAAATTGCCAAACGTTCACTATGCGGCGTTGATGAGTTCCATTCTGTTCATCATCAGCAGTTCCGCTTCATCAAATGTTACTTCTTAAATGTAAATGCTTGATTTGTAGATGAAAGTATTGATGGCCACATGTATACTCGTACCAATTTGAACTTAAAGTGTAGGTAATTAGGATCGTTCTGTTTTTAATATGTTTTTGTGTTACTTATTCTCTAAAATGAACTTGTTCTGTATTTTAAGTCTCTGGACTTTTATAGTGCTACCTGCAGTGTGCTACTATTAATTATTGTAACAAAAAAGTCTTAGTCCAATTAGTTATTATTTTTGTTTGTTTTGTATAACTTGCGATGCTCACTGATTTACTTTTGATTTAGTATATATTCTCATTAAGTGAAATGTAAAATTTCTTTTGAGAAATAAAGTTCTTTAAACACAAAATACAAAAATCACTATATGCATGCTCTTCACATTTGAAGAGTTCCCTCGAGTCCTCATGGATCCCATCATCAGAACTGAATTTTGACAAAAACGGGACCAATCTGTATATAAATATACATTCAATCAAAAAAATATTTTTCAAAATCATAAAAAAAACATATCAATCGTATACCAACCGAATTGATAACCTCCTCCTTTTGAAATCTTGAAGTCGGTTCAAAAGAAGTAAAAACTGTGATAAAGAAGATTTTAAATGAGTGAAGTGAAACATGTCTATGAATTATATGTGTGGCAAAAGACACTGGGATCTTAACTCGCCTAAGTACCTACTCTGTCAGGGGCCCATTTCTCGAACGGTATTAATCTAATATTATTATTGTGTTTCGTATGGTAACCCATACGACTTTACTAATTTCATTTACTAATAATATTAGTCTAATACCGTTCGAGAAATCGGCCCCTGGTATGCCTCGTAACTCGTAACGCTCGGAGTGTGCGTTTTGTGGCCGGAGTGCATGTGCGTTCGTGGCCATTGTGTTAAAGTAGTGTTTTACACATTTACAGTTACCTCCTAGACATCGGTGGCGGCGCGACGAGCGCAGGTGCGTGCGCAGGCGAGTCCTGCTTGTCATCGTCGACGCTGCGCTGGCGTGCGGCGGGCACGCGCACCGAGCGCCGCCGCGCCGGAGTCACCGTGCTGGGCCGCCGCGACTCGTTCGCTGGCGTCGCCGTGCCGCCGCCCTTTAACTGCCGCAACGGCAGCGTGGTTACTCATACACGAAAATATCATATCATTATCAAATTAACGTAACATTAAAAAAACCGGTCAAGAGCATGTCGGGCCATGCTCAGTGCAGGGTTCCGTAATGACTCTTCCGTCACAATAAGCTAAACTGGAGCTTAAAGTATAGTAGATTGTTAACCAAGGGATGAAACGGTAAGTTTCACCCGAGTTAAACAAATAGGCAAATACCTAATTAAAGTAACAGACTTACTTGCAATCGGAGACTTTGCATGTCTAAATATAAATATCACATAGCGAAAATCATTTAGATTGCTGTATAGATGAATAAAACACATATTTTAGCAAACTGCAGTAGTTTTAAAATGATTTAGTTCATTAAAACATGAAAAAGTAAAGTATAACAATAAGTCTCTAGGACTTCATAATGCATCGTACGAGTGCAATAAACGAATATGAATATAAAATTAGCGGGATTGCCTCTTACTTTTAAATTTTTACTCTTTCGTTCTAAAACTGCCAATAGTCAACGGCTTTACTCATATAGCCAATGAAACTGTTTTAGACAAATTAAACATTAAATAAAAATAGAATGAGTAAAATAAGCAAATTTTTATCTTAAATTTTAGCTTACATGAATAATGCCAAATAACTTTAACAACTCATTTAATGTCGTAATAACGTTTAACTACGGATGTACGTTTTTTACTATGAATGAAACTTTGCGATAACCCAAAAACAGCCAAACTGATAATGTCCGCTGTATAGGCTATCAGAATCCGCTATATAGGTTATATATCTATAGGCTATCAGAATCGCTGCGAACTTAGCTTGGTATAACTACCTTCCTTACACGTAGTTGACTTAATGGGGGTACATGGTGTAGGTGTCGTTGAATAGGTCTTTCAAAACAAAGAAGGCATTTTGACAAACATAAAAAAAGTGTCCCTCTGACTTTTAAACCGTTGCTTGTTGTGTACCATCAGCCACAAAAGTGCATAGCGACTTTATCAATGAATTCAAATAATTTCTCCATGCAATTACGCAGCTCACTGTACATGGTACCTACCTACTTAGCCCCCGCAGGCCCAAGGCCGCCTATTGTGACCCGTTAACTACGCAAACGGGACCCTACACTGAACATGGCTTTACATGCTTTGGCTGGTTTTTTAATGACAAATTCGGATGATTCAAAGTATTCAAACGGTCTATCCACAAAAAAGTCGAGATCTAAGTGCCTAATTAGTCAAATGGTTAAAACTAAGAAAAACGTTTTGCATTGTAGCATTGTAGGTAATACAATATATTAAGGTAAATAAACATTAAAACAAATTAAACGGAGTTTTGTTTCAAAAAGTATTTTTTCTTAAAAAAGTATTTATAAAACAGTAAACGTATCTTGTATCTAGTATTTCAAATACCATTTCCAAAGGTATCTTGTATCTGATATCTTAGATACTTGACTACCTAGTATCTTGTATATTGTATTTTAGATACTTTTTAAAGGGTATCTTGTACATCTCTGCCTATTAAGTACCTTATTACGTATCCAATTGCAGACATTACAGCAGTTAAACCAGTTCTTCTTCTTCATAAAAGTAGGTACCTACTCTACTTCAAAACTCCATCAAATTAATTCAAAAAATCATTTTTTGTTCAGAATGGCAGATTAATTTTTATCCTTTTATTGTAACTCAACAAGTATTAAATACATGTTGAGCTTAATAGTACATTACTATAGAGGACGGGACACGAAGGGTTGCAGGCCAAGTAGATATAGACGGCCGAGCGTAGCGAGGACGGATAGGGAGACGCGGCCGGCAACCCCGTTTCCCGCCGAGATTTGTATAGTGCTTTTCTCAAACTGGCAATGAAATAATTAAAAAAAAAATAGGATGATGATGATGATGATTGTTTCATGTTCTAATGTGATAGGTTATGCAGTGCGTGGGGTATTGAAGGGGAACAAAAATGTAATTATTTTGACGCTAACACGCACGCCATTATTACGCTTTTTTTCTTTTCGTTTTCTTTCTTTTTTGTGTTTTGTGTTGTTAACGAAATGGAACGAAAATTTGATTATTTTTACGCTACGACGCACGGTTTAGGAGATACAGCCCTATAAAGATTTGTGCATGGCTGAAAAAAATTAAACTTTTTGGGGCTGTATCTCCTACACCGTGCGTCGTAGCGCAAAAATAATGAAATTTTTGTTCCCCTTTGAATCCCAGAAATAATATTTAACAAACACAAAAAATAAAAAAAAAACACAAAAAAATGAAAAAAAACATACTGGCAGAATTTTGCTTATAGGTTTTTATAGTTGAATGCCAAGACGTACCATTATTTGACGTTAAAAACCAAAAGAAGGTTGCCTTACAGGCCTAAGTGTGTAAGGCTGTATGAAATTCCTTTACATATCATCTTCACTCATCGCACCTGATATGTGGTATTTCCGGACCTAATTTGAACTAAGTCATGTCAACATTTCATAATTATATTTTCCTACTCCTCTACTGTTATCTGTCATTTATGCATTCATTAACACGAATATAAGAACATACATAAAAGATTTCAAGAAAAGTCTATATTGTCTATTCCTCATAAAAGCTCTTGTGCTTTTATAAGCTATAATGTTACTGCGATTAATGGCTACCAACCTAACAAAACCAAAACGAATACAGTTTTAAACTAAGTGCATTGATGCCAACTTACAAAATATTCATTTGGTTGCATACTAAAAATAATTACTTCATAAGTCAGAAACACGCATGTGACACCCGTAATATAGCAACACCCATAGACTACGAAGACCGCTTAGCGTTGCTTGTTAGTCTCCGTAGGCTACGGTGGCCAAAATTGAGAAAAAACTGTCCAAAAAATTAATTTAGCAAGTAGCAAGTACCAGGGCCTCATGAGTTACGAGGAGGTGTCGCCGACCGGCCGGCCGCGGCCCGGGGCGGGCCGGGCGCGTAACAAGGTATGCTCGCGCATCTTGGCTATATACTTTTGCTGTAATTTGTTTACCTAAATTAAGATTTATTTTTGTTGACTCGTAGGAAAAATATTGTATGCAACGTTGTATAAGTAGGTCAAAAAATTCTCGTGGCGTATTCTTTTACAATGTTCGCCTACGCCTTCGGCTCCGGCTCACATTGTAACTAACGCCACTCGCCTTTTTTGACCCTTCTTATACAACTGATGCATAAAATACTATTACATATCCTTCCACACTCGATATGTAATAAAACCTATAACTATAAACCCCTACGCTATATGCCAACAAAATCCATTATATGCCAAAAATGCCTTTCATCATTTTGGAAATACTGATACTCTTCAAACTGGGAAACATAGCGAGATCGGCCCATTCGTTGAAGAGCTACGATGCCACAGTCAGACATTGGTGACAAACATATAACACCCCTTTCTTGCGTCGGGGGTTAAAAATACAAGAGTACCTAGGTACCGACCTAAACTTATTTAAAAGGGTAAATACAACGAAACTTTTGATTTTGTATGACAGGCGATTGACGAAGGTTACAATAACAGACAGAAACGAAGGTACAATACATGATTGCGGAGATGAGAGAATGTCACCTCAAGAAAAAAATTACTTTGACGCTTTGGCATTTTATGTTTCCCCTTTTCGAGTCACAATATAGTTACATTTTATCACGATAGCAGGTCAAGTGTTCGAAGCAAAAGTTCACGCACAAAACCGAACCTATTTTGAATGATGTGTCAACGCGTTATCTTTGTAAAGGCTTCTTAAAAAGTAATCGTCGTGACAATAAATGGCTCAGACAATTGATGATCAAAATCTGAATAGAGGCTTTACCGTTTTAACTAAAAGTTTGTCGCATTAGTTTGTTATTTTTAATTGAATTGAGAAGAAATTAAGAAGTATAAATAAGAAGTATAAAAATTACGTTTATCGATTTTCAAACATGTTAGGCACACAATGTCGACTACTGCGTAAATTCACTCAAATGGCACACATGTTCCACCCAAACAGAGGAAATTATGACGCATTCAGGCAATTTGTACAATATGTGGAGTTTATTAAGTTTACCGCATGTTACGTGATGTTTTAGGGGAAATATAAATCTTTTTGACGGGAGTAATATACTAAAAAACCAGATTTATCCTTAAACATTAATATTTGGAGTTGTACGTATGCTTGTTGACAAAATAACAGATGATTAAGTGTCTTAAACAACAGCCTGTACAACAGCAATACGTAGGAGTGAGATGAAGATATCTCACTATAGGTACAATTGTAAACTGAATAAATAAATAAAAAATAAATAAAATAAATCTCCATTGTGTCTCACGTCTAGAGGCGCCTATGTAGTCAGTTATAAAATTCAGGTAGGTATGAGAAATGAAATACTAACCTATCAATAAGTACGTCTAGCATATCTTGATACAAGTCGCGGGACTTAACACATCACGCGGCTTGACATATGGAGCCGCGCCAGTTGCGGCAATAACGTGCAGGTGTTATACGAGTAAATGTTTCAAATATTACCTTTTCTAGTTCTTTTAGGGAGGCGGGTGAGACATCAGAGTGTCGGCGTAGTTCGGGCGAGCGTGGCGGTGCGAGGCCGGTACTGGAGGTGCCACCGCCTAACCGAGCTTCCGAATGACGCCGTTGTAGGGAATCCAGCACAGGCACATCAAGAAGTGAATCCGTACTGTCTTGCGCTGCGGGTGGTAGTCGCGGGGCAGCTTTACGCCGGCATACAGAGCATCGCCATGAGTTCTGTCATCGAAAAACTAGTTAAAACTAAATAAACATTGTTTTTCCTGACCTTAAATTAACGTTAGTAAGTAGTAGGTATGTCTCTGTTTAATGAAAATAGAAAAAAGTTGTTTGTTTAACAACTAATATGTAAAATAAGTGTAGGTATTTTAGTAGTTTTAAGTTCTCGTGTAACTGGATTGTATAATTCTTACAATTAGAATAAAAAAATCTTCATTATCTTCCTAGCGTTGTCCTGGTTTTTTGCCATAGCTCATGGGAGCCTAGAGTCCGCTTGGCGACAATCCCAAGAATCGGATTGGAAAAGAAATTATTACGAAAGCGACTGCTACCGCTTCAGACCTTCCAACCTAGAGGGAAAAAAACCTTATTGAGATTATTCCGGTTTCCTCACGATGTTTCTCTTCACCCAAAACCGACTAGTAAAAATCAAATGATATATCAAACGTACGTTTCGAAAAACTCATTGGTACGAGCCAGGGTTTAAAACCCGACGTCCAAACCGGATTGAAACCTAGCTTTTCATTTCTTCTTAGGGGCTATAAGCGTTTTTTTGATAATTAAGAATTATTTAAAATCTAATATTGGAATCAGAGCAAGCGAAAGATTCCAAATCAACGAGCGTAGTTAGAGACGACAGTGCACAGCGTAGGAAAAATGTATATGTATTTACATAAGACATCTTCATAACATCGCACAGAGCGAATAGAAACTTACCGCCTCCTCGTTCTCCGCCGGCTTGGAGTACGAAGAGCAGTCCTCACACACGCGGTGCTGACATCCGTTGCACGTGTGGAACACTTCGCCAGGCTTTAGCGCCTTTAGGCACACGCGGCACGCGCCCGCCCGCGACGGCGCCTTACCCGCTTCCCTGCAATCGTAGAAATTAAATTAATTACACACCTGCAAATATAGCTGGAAAATGTTATACCTAATAGGTAATAATACAATTCGTAATCTTCACCTAGTATTTTTATTAGGTGATACCCTAAAAATATACACTTTAAGGTAAGTAGTAACTTTCATTCATTTTAGCGTTACATATACTGTTACTGACTCTCATAATTAAGGTTGGACTTACTAAAGTCGGGCCTGAGTTAAATTGATGAACTCATTTCAAATTATTATTTCATTTTGTGATTTAATTATTATTGCATCTCTTATATATTTAAATAAATTTGCTTTGCAATATCAGCTTTTTTATCGATGTTCATGAGATAGGAAGCCGTTTGTGTCCGTTGTTTTGATGAGTTAGAAATGACAACATTGTGAATTCCAGACGCGTCACGTAGCGCTCTGAGCGACGATATGAACAACGAAGCGTTTTGCGAATAAGGGCCCTACAATCAACGGACGCTCGTAACCAAACGATCGAGTACTTGGGTAAACCAACTTTTAGACTACACTATTTTATTCATATACTTATGTAGGAGAAAAATATATGTAAATATATCTAGTTGCTTAAATATAAATGCTTGCATTTTAAAACTCATATCAGAATGCCATCATGACGTCACGAGCTATCATAAAAATGTTGGAAAGTCAATGGCACACTTTATTAATTGACATGCTCGTATAGAGATGTCTTTAGAATATTTTGGCTCTGGCAACTTGTGCGCTGTCATTCTTTTTTTTTTGCTATCACGGATCGACCGGTAAACATCTCATTAGATTTTACTCTCGATATTATAAGTTATTTACTTAATGTTAATGTCCTTATTGACGACTTTACATTTGTGCATTTTGGAAATACACGGAGTGTTAAAGGACGACGTTGTTTTAGTTCACTATCGCACCACTTCCTCCTGCTGCGTATGCACCCAGTGACGGGCTCTGCTTAACAGGTTAAGATGCCCAGCATACCACGAGAAAAGGAGAAATCGTGATCCATCTAGTAAGTGGCTGTCGATCGAGTGGCAAAACCTTCAAAATATAATCTCTTACGTCGTCCTACAACGTTAATTCTACACATTTTTGACATAAATTGCCACGATGGCTGTAAATGCCACTAATGTCGTCATGGGCACTCCCGTCATCGAGAAGCTGGACGGGAACAACTATCTAACGTGGAAGTTCGCATTGAAGATGATTTTGATCACGGAAGGATTGTGGGACACAATAGACAGGGAGTCGGACGAGGCTTTGACGGGCACAGATGCCGCGCGCGACCAGCGCGCTTTGGCACGTGTCTGTCTCAACATAAAACCGGCTTTATTTCAATACGTTCGGACTGCGACAACAGCTAAAGAAGCGTGGAAAAACTTGTCGGACATATTTGAGGACAAAGGGCTGTATCGGCGAGTGTTACTTTTAAGACAACTACACAGGGTAGATTTCACTGAGCATGCAGACATGGCTACATATATTGAACATGTAATGTCCCTAGTTCACCAAATCGCTGACATCGGCAGGGTGGTCGAAGATAAAGAAGTGGCCGAAATCTTATTGAGTGGCCTTCCGGCAGACTATGACACATTGGTGAGCAACCTAGAAACGTATTGTATATCTTCTGAAGAGCTGAAAAGCGACCTGGTGCGTACTCGTCTTCTTCAAGAGGCGCAAAGGAAGTCTGCGAATAACGGGAGCTCGACAACAGCATACATTACAAGCAAGATTAAGTGTACATACTGTCACCGAGTCGGTCACATCAAGCCCAAGTGTTTTAAATATAAGAAAGATAGGAAACAAAGGGATTCTTCCAAGTCTGCCACCGCCACTGCAGCTTTCTTCGCCCAGGACCGGACAGATGTCTTCTTGGACTCAGGAGCGTCTTCTCACCTTTCTAATGATCCAAACTTGCTCAGCAATATAAGGGATACAAAGAAGCAATCCATAAGTTTGGCTAACAGCGAGACAATGTCAAGTTCCAAAACTGGAGATCTTAGTGTTGCTTTAAATGGACAGGTGAGAACCTTTAAAAATGTCATGTTAGTTCCCAACTTATCCGCAAATTTACTTTCTGTGTCTAAATTATGTAAAGATGGTCATTCTGTTTTATTTAATAATGATGGGTGTTTTGTTTATGATAGGGGTCATAGTCTCAATAAAGCACCTAGCGACTATATGGCTATAGCTAACTGTGTTAATGGAATCTATAAACTCTCTGGGGATGTGTCTAGGGCTGAGGGATATAATCCTAACAGGAAGCACTCTTTGGACCTGCAACCCAGGCAGGTCGCACCGAGCGCTGCAGTTGCCGTCTCTACCCCGTCTGTGATGGACATGTGGCATTTTAGACTTGGTCACCTGCACTCAGCTGGGATGTGTAAGTTGAGGGATGCATGTGGTGTGTTGTTTCAGGATAAAAACCTCAAGAACTGTGAAGCATGCATTAAGGGGAAGCTTTCGGCCGAGCCTTTCCCTAAGGCTAGTAACAGTACAACAACGCAACTACTACAGCTGGTGCACACTGACGTCTGCGGACCAATGCCTGAGACGAGCCATGGAGGAGGAAAATATCTGCTCACCTTCACGGATGACTACAGCCGGAAGAGTTTTGCCTACATAATGAAGAACTAATCACAGGTATTTGATTGTTTTAAACATTTTAAAGCTATGGTAGAAAAAGAAAAGAGTTTGCCTATCCTTTGCCTTCGTAGTGATAATGGTGGAGAGTTTACTAGTTCTAAATTTACACAATATTTAAAAGAACATGGTATTATCCACCAGACCACTATTCCCTACTGTTCTGCTCAAAATGGAGTAGCAGAGAGGACTTTTCGCATTATATTTGATAAGGTACGCTGCATGTTACAGCATTCAGGTCTCAGCAAACGATTTTGGGGAGAAGCAGCAATGACTGCTGTATATTTAAAGAATAGATCTCCCACGTCGGCTTTAGCTGGACGTATACCTGAGGAGGTCTGGTCTGGCAAAAAGGTCAACCTTGGACACCTCAGGGTTTTTAGCTGTACTGCTTTTTCATTGTTACCTGAACATAAGCGAGATAAATTGGATGCTAAGGCAAAGGAATACATTTTTGTGGGATATTGTGATACATCTAAAGGCTATCGCTTAGCTGATCCTTTGGATCCCACAAAGGTTATTAAATCTCGAAATGTTGCTTTTATTGAGAATAGATTTTACAACCCGTGTACAAACCCCTTTCAAGAACTTTCCACGAGTGATAGCATTTTAACTTATAATGATATTTCTAATGAGATCTGTGATATTGGTAATGTTTCTAGTCAGAATAGTCAAGTAAATTCAAATAATGATAATGAAATCGAAAATAATGAAATTATTAATAATGAAATTTTAAATGATAATATTTTAATCAATGATAATAATAATGAGAATAATTTGAATTTATCTGACAGAGATTCATCATCATTTTCAGGTGGAGAAACTGATGAGTACTGCACTGGGAGCAGCGACTCCAGCACAGCTGATTCACCAGGTGCCGGCGGCCCACAACCAGTGAGCCTTCCCCCTGTGGCAGCTGAAAGTGATGGAGCGTCTCGTCCTGTGGCCGACGCTACACCACAACGATCGTCTCGCTCCACGCGTAATGTACTCCCTGCGAGGTATTTAGACTATGATTTATCCTTACTCGCTCATGGTCCCTCTCCATCGACTGATGAACCCATTACCTATGAAGAAGCTGTAAGTGGCTCTAATAGCCAGCAATGGCTAGATGCCATGAAAAGTGAGTATGATGCTCTAGTTAAAAACAATGTCTGGGAATTGGTAGATAGGCCCGTTGGTAAAAATGTAATAAAATGTAAATGGGTTTATAAAACTAAATATGATGCTTCTGGTAATTTTGATCGTTTTAAAGCAAGATTAGTCGCCAGGGGCTTTACCCAACGGGAAGGCATTGATTATAACGAAACGTTCGCTCCTGTTGTCCGTCACTCGACAATGCGAATTTTATTTTGTATAGCTAATCAGTTAGACTTAAACATTGACCATCTAGATGTGGCAACAGCTTTTCTCAATGCTGACCTTAATGAGACTGTATATATGTGTTGCATATGTATGTGTGCTCACGCACACACCCACCGCGCTAACTTACGAATACACGTCAGTACGCTAACAGCAAGCAGTAGTTTCACTTGTCTCACCCCACGTATCTATCACTGGCGACGACTACCCACATAGCAAAAAAGATAAAATAACGAAAAATGTCTGGTGCTACTTTCGGCTTATTGTCTTCGTTCGACCACACTACGCAGTCTTGGGAGACATACAAAGGACGTATTGCGCAGTGGTTCATCGCGAATGATATTGACGACACCAAAGATGCTGGGGGCCAAAAGAGACGAGCGATCCTCCTTAGCGCACTCAGCGACGGCACATACAAGCTTGCAGCGGACCTGGCGTTACCGAAGGAGCTGCAGAGCGTGCCATACGAAGATATCGTCAAGCTGCTGGACGACCACTTCACTCCGAAGCGCTGTGGATTCGGCGAGCGGTACAAATTTTACGCGGCTACACAGCAGTCAGGGGAGACATTTCCACAATGGGCGGCACGGTTGCGCGGGTTGTCTGCATATTGTGGTTTTAGCAATGTGGAAGAAGCTCTTCGCGACAAATTCGTCATGGGAATGTCATCCGGTCCGGAGAAGGAGAAGCTCTTTGCGCGGGATCTTACTGTGCTTACTCTAGCCAAGGCCGTCGAGCTGGCTGAAAGTGTACATTGTGCTCGCGCGGGGGCAGCGGCATCGCAACCGGTGCAAATATCCCAGGATCAGCTGTTCAAGGTTGAAAAAACGCTACAGCGAGACAGTACGTCCGCGAATACCGGCGGCGCTGACGGTAAAAAAGAGCAGTGTCAAGTGTGCGGTTACTATAATCACAAAACATTGCAGTGTCGTTTCGCGAAATCCAGGTGTAAAAAGTGTAAAGCTACAGGGCATCTAAAAAGGATGTGTAAAAGTGTGAATTTCATGGCAGTGAACGCCGTGGATGAGGGCGATGACGATGACGGTGAGTGTTATAAGATATTTAATATCCGTTCAAACAAAGGGGAACCGATGATTGAAACAGTTTTAATGTTTCACCGTCCAATTAATTTGGAAATAGATACAGGAGCAGCCGTAACTGCGTTGCATGTAAATACGTACAAAAAGCATTTTAGCGATGTACCATTGTCAGCTACAAAGAATCGGTTAATTACGTTTACGGGTGATAACATTCCATGTTTGGGGGCAGTCCGCCTACCCGTCACTTACGCAAACCAAACTCATACGCTTAAAGTTTACGTAGTGCGTAAAGCAGGCGCCGATGTCCTAGGTCGCGATTTTATTTCGCGTTTCAATTTAGAGCTTGCGATAATTTCGCCTGTCCGTTATTGTGGTCAAAACCAGGAAACTAGCAATACAATAAGAGAATTGGAAAAACGTTACACCTCAGTATTTTCCGATAAATTAGGACAATTTAATAAATATAAAGTCAGTTTGCAGTTAAAAGAAAACGCTAAACCAGACAATTTAATAAATATAAAGTCAGTTTGCAGTTAAAAGAAAACGCTAAACCAGTTTTTATCCGCGCGAGGCCGATCGCATTCGCCCTACGGGACAAAGTCGATAAGGAAATAGATCGATTATTATCATTAGGAGTTTTAAAACCGGTCGACCACTCGCAGTATGCGTCACCTATTGTGCCGGTATTAAAACGTAACGGGGCGATAAGGATTTGTGCTGATTATTCGACGGGCGTAAACAAACAGCTGGTTGTTGACCAGTACCCCTTACCTACTGTAACCGAACTTTTTGCAAAGCTGTACGGCGGGAAACAATTTACGAAATTAGACCTATCTAATGCTTATAACCAGTTTGAGTTAGACGAAAAGTCGCAAGAATTAACTTGTGTAAATACTCACCGTGGGTTGTTTACATATACTCGCATGGTTTTCGGTCTCTCTTCGGCGCCCGCCGTGTTCCAGCGCGCCATGGAGGGGGTGCTTGCGGGGGTTCCGGGCACGCTGTGTCTACTCGATGACGTGCTCGTCACGGGCGAGAACACCGAGCAGCACCTAACTAGGCTGAACGAGGTACTTAGAAGGTTACAAGAAGCCGGCCTCACGTTACAAAAAGAGAAGTGCGAATTTTTTAAAGATGAGGTAAATTACTTAGGATACGTGATAGATAAGCATGGCTTACATAAATCACCGCTTAAAGTCAAAGCCATGTTAGACGCTCCAATACCGCAAAATGAAAAACAGTTACAATCCTTTTTAGGATTAGTGAATTATTATAGGAGTTTCGTGCCGAATGCGTCGGCCATCCTGAGTCCGCTATATGACTTGTTAAAAAAAGGGGTTAAATGGTGCTGGACAGAAGAACATGATAGGGCATTCGCGGCTATTAAACAATGTTTGGCTTCTGAGCAAGTGTTAGCACATTTTAACCCTGCTGCGGATATAGTTCTTACCGTTGATGCTGGACCACACGGCTTAGGTGCGATTTTGTCTCAAATTGAAGCTGATGGTACCGAGCGGCCTATTTCATTCGCATCGCGCACCCTGAATGCTGCGGAGAAGCGTTACTCACAGCTTCAAAAAGAGGCAACTAGCATTATATTCGGGATACGAAGGTACCACCAGTATTTATACGGCAGGGCGGTACCATTCACCCTTCGTACGGATCACAAGCCCCTATTGTCGATTTTTGGACCGTACCGCGGCATACCAGAAGTGTCAGCAAACAGGCTTCAACGTTATGCTATGTTTTTAAGCGGTTACAATTATAAAATCGAGTATGTTCGGAGCGCGGATAACAATGCAGATTTCTTATCTCGAGCCTGTCTTCCCGGGCCAGCGGGGGCGCGGGGGGAGGCCGCGCGCTGCGCAACCGCCACAACTGATATTCCTGATCGAGCCTCATACATTAATTTCGTTGTGGATGGTAATTTACCGGTGACATTAACCGAGCTGCGACAGCACACGGAAAGAGATACTATTTTGCAAAAAGTGATCCATTTTATTTTAAACGGTTGGCCTAAAAAGGTATCAGAGGAGGCCCTAAAACCTTATTATTTATGTCGGTTACAGCTGTCTTATGAAAACGGCTGTGTCATGAGAGGTCACAAAGTGGTTATTCCAGCAAAATTACAAAGCGTAATTTTAGCCGAAGTACATCAATCCCATTTAGGCATTGTAAAAACAAAAGCTGAAGTTCGGTCTAGGTTCTGGTTTCCGGGAGTAGACGCGGCTTTAGAAAGATTGATAAGTGCTTGCACCATATGTATACAACAACGCCCCTCCCCCGCGCGTGCGCCGCTCGCGCAATGGGAGTACCCGCCGTGCGCGTTCCACAGGATACACTGTGATTTCTTAGGACCGATCAACGGAAGCTCATATTTAGTAATAGTAGATGCATATACAAAATGGGTAGAAGTCTATAATATGAAAACCACTATGACATCTTTAGCGACTATAGAAAAAATTTGTGAATTCATGTCACGATTTGGAATTCCACATACATTGGTAACCGACAATGGTACGTCGTTCACGTCGCGCGAGTTTGAGGCTTTTTGTATGTTAAACGGGATTTCACATGTTACATCACCGGCATATAACGCGGCTAGCAACGGGCAGGCGGAGTCCTACGTCAAAATAATTAAAAAGGGCATTAAAACCAGTATACTGAGTGGCAATGGGGTACAGAATTCGTGGAAAAGACTGTTGAAATACTTATTTGACTACAGAAATTCTGTACACACTACAACGGGGGTTTCGCCTGCTCAGTTGGTATATGGACGTAAATTAAAGACTCGGTTAGATTTAATTAACCCTAAAATATCGTCACCCTCATCTCCGGCGCTCGTTAATACTGTACGAAAAAATCAGTGTTTACAGAATAAATCGTCAATGTGCCGTAAGGCGCAATGTTTCTCTCGAGGAGAGTTAGTATTATTTAAGGCCTTCGAGGCAAATGGTAAATTTAAGTGGTGCCGAGGCACAATTGTAAAAAAAGTTGGCAAAGTTGTTTATATAGTAAAAGACAATATTACTTTCAAAACATTTAAAAAACACAAAAACCAAATTGTGTTAGATAAAGGGCACGGTTGCGCTTACTCTAGTTACTCTGATGAAGACATAGAAATCCAGGACGATGACACATCATCGGCCCACCCGCTCTCGCCAGCGCCGAGCGAGGAACGGCAGCCTAATAGCACGGGGGAGGAAAGAGAGTGGAAATTGGTTCCAGATCCACAGCCTACGTCATCAGCCGAGCCTATTGCAACGCCGCCGCGGTCCATCCCCGGAGGCCAGTCCGAAGAAGATGACGAATTCTTGGAGGCCCTGCCTGGCCCGGTCACTGAACCCGAGACTCGAGATTCTGAAGTCCCCGCTGATAACAATCCCGTGCCTACCACTTCTCGGTCAAAGCGCAATCGACCCAAGATTAACTACAAGCCATTCTTTTAGCAATAGGTTGTTGTAATCCTTTGTTATTCTTATTTAAGTATAATTTAGACGTGTATGTAAGCTAAGGGGAGGAATGTTGCATATGTATGTGTGCTCACGCACACACCCACCGCGCTAACTTACGAATACACGTCAGTACGCTAACAGCAAGCAGTAGTTTCACTTGTCTCACCCCACGTATCTATCACTATTGGTCTGAGATTGGTCAGAACAGCCTATTGGTTTCAGTGATAATAATAAAAATAAAGTATGTTTGTTAAAGAAAAGCATTTATGGCCTCAAACAGGCAAGTAGAATGTGGAACTGTAAAATACATAGTTTACTTAGTGAGCATAATTTCACTCAATCCAAGTGTGAACCCTGTGTATATGTAAAAAGTAACAAGGATGATTTAGTGATTTTGGCTTTATATGTTGATGACTTTTATGTGTTTTACAGCCAAAACAGTTCGATTAAGCGAAATTTGTTAAACATTTTAGAAAGTAAATTTAATGTTAAAAATTTAGGTCCGCTTAAGAGCTGTTTAGGTATAAATGTGTCTAGGGATAAAGTTAAGGGAACTTTGACTCTAGATCAGAGTGAATATATCAGAAAACTACTTGTACGTTTTGGCATGGAAAATTGTAAGGCCGCAGCCACACCTATGGAAATTAACTGTAAACTTGTAAAATCTGAAAATAATGACTGTTTGCAGGATGATGTTTTTAACTATCGACAACTTTTGGGTTGCTTGATGTATCTGTCTGTATGTACACGGCCAGATATATCATATGCATGTAGCCAACTTAGCCAATTTAACAATTGTTTCGATAGGTCACATTGGTTAGCAGCTAAGCGTATATTGCGTTATTTGGCAGGTACAATTCATTATTCTCTATGTTTTCATAAGAATGAGAATTGGTCTATGTATGCTTATACTGACGCAGACTGGGCCAATGATATTACTGACAGAAAATCCTATACTGGCTATGTCATTAAATTGGGAAATTGTACAGTTAATTGGGAGTCTCGCAAACAAAGGTGTGTCTCTTTGTCATCGTGTGAATCAGAATACCTAGCAATATCTGATGTATGTAAAGATGTATCATTCATTAAGAGTCTTTTGTCTGAGATTTTGCCTAAACAAATTAATTGTATTGTATATAATGACAACCAAAGTGCTCAAAAGCTTTTACAAGCTAAGGAATACTGTCATAAGCGAACGAAACACATCGACATAAGGTACCATTATGTTAAAGATTTAATATCTAAAAATGTAATTAAAGTAGAGTATTTGCCTACAGACAAAATGATTGCCGATGTTTTGACAAAACCTTTAGGTAGAGTTAAGCATAATGAGTTTATCAAAGCTATGAACGTTTGTTAATACTTTCAATAACTAGAGCATATAAAGTAAGTTGTGATTGTACTCTAAATTTATATTAAGTATTTTTATCTGTTGTTTTTTTTTGTATAAAAAGCTAACAGGTTTATTATTATTACTAGTATATGGTAGAGTCAATATGAATTTGTTTTAAATGTACATTCAATGTTTATTTGTGACATTTAATATGGTAGAGCCAAATTTAGTTGTTTCATGTTAGTTTTCTCTTTGAAATATTTGACTCTACTATGGTTATTATTTAGATAACAGTGTGCCCTTGAGGGGAAGTGTTGGAAAGTCAATGGCACACTTTATTAATTGACATGCTCGTATAGAGATGTCTTTAGAATATTTTGGCTCTGGCAACTTGTGCGCTGTCATTCTTTTTTTTTTGCTATCACGGATCGACCGGTAAACATCTCATTAGATTTTACTCTCGATATTATAAGTTATTTACTTAATGTTAATGTCCTTATTGACGACTTTACATTTGTGCATTTTGGAAATACACGGAGTGTTAAAGGACGACGTTGTTTTAGTTCACTATCGCACCACTTCCTCCTGCTGCGTATGCACCCAGTGACGGGCTCTGCTTAACAAAAAAAATCGGCCAAGAGCATATGTGGCCATGCTGCTGTATAGGGCTCTGTAGTTACTTATTTTTTATTTTATTTTATTGGTATTCAGGACAACAACAGCCGTAGATATACAATTTACATAGGTATTTTTACATGGTATTAGGCCAATAACAGTTATCCGTTGGGTGCAAAATAATATACAAATATAATTAGTTAAACAAAGTAATAATCAAAGTGAAACTGTGCAAGCCCACAGTAACAGTAACAGTAGGTGATAATCAACATGAAAATTGAAGTTAGAGGTAGGTACACATGCTTGCATAAAGTTGATAGGTGTGCATTAACGTTAATAGTTGATTTAATTTATTTATATTGCTCTTGTAAATAATTTAAGTGATCACGCTTTTACCCAAAGATCACTATTTAGCGCTCCTGTAAAGTAACTGTTTTACTTACTACATGGGACCATCCCTTGCATAAGATACCAAAATTTGTATTATGCCAAGACGCCAATGATGAGTACTACAGTATAATATAGGATTAACAATTACAACAGTATTTGGTTAATCTTTAGAACCTATTAAAACCCAAAATAATTATTATATTCATCTTTTTTTGTTAAGTAATATATCTAATACGTCATTTTTAAACTTATTTTTAGGGCCATTAAAAGGATCCGTTGAGTCAAATTCTTGATTATAAAGATGGGGAATGCGAGATAGTACGGCATTTGCACCGTAGTTAGTGGAGTGTAGTGGGACTTGAAAGAGGGTGGTATACCTGGTGCGACGTTTAGGAACTCGAAATAATATGCAAGACAGTAGCTCAGGGCAATCAAGACGGCTTCGAACGATATCAAAAAGGAGGTTCATGTCTGCCAACTTGCGTCTATTTTCAAGTGTAAGAAGATTGTATTCATGGCAGCTGTCAGAGTAAGAAGCAAATGAATTATTAAATTTGTAATTTAAATGGTTAATAAACTTTTTCTGGATTCGTTCGAGGCGGTCTTTGTGGGTGGAATAGCAGACTGACCAAACAGGGGAAGCGTACTCAAGAACGCAGCGTACGTATGCATAATAAATAATTTTTAAACTTAGTAAACTACGAAATGGTTTGCAGGTTCTCATTAAAAATCCAAGGTTACGATAGGATTTATTTACTATTAGGTCAACGTGGTTTCTCATAGTCATTTTGGTGTCAAGCATCACCCCCAGATCCCGCACTACATCGACTCTCTGGACTGTGATGCCGTTAAAATGATAGGAAAAATGTATAGGTTTTTTTTTGCGACTAAAACTAATGCATTGACATTTATTGATGCTGATTGTAATCCTGTTTTCTAGGTAATATTTCATAAGATTAGTAAGGTCACTTTGCAAGAGCTCACAATCAGCTAATGATTTAACACGCATGTAAACTTTTTTGTCATCAGCGTACAATAGATGGTGAGCATTTGTGAAACATTTGTCTATATCAAATATGTACGCGTTATAAAAGAGAGGGCCAAGATGAGAGCCCTGGGGCACGCCAGATGATATTGCAATATAGTCAGATCTGAAACCCCCCAGAACAACAGCTTGTGAACGATTTCTGAGGTATGATTGAATCCACCGGAGTAAGTCACCATGTATTCCAAGCGTCTGTAGTTTTGAGAGCAGGATGGCGTGATCTACACGGTCGAAAGCTTTTTCGAAGTCCGTGTATATCACGTCAACCTGACCACCTCCTTCCATTTCAGTAAGAACAAAATTTGTGAAACAGGCTAGGTTAGAGACAGTGGAGCGACCTTTAAGAAATCCGTGCTGCCTGCTGGAGATACCGCGACTTATTAGGGGATAAATATGATTAAAAATAATTAACTTGAATAGTTTACCAATGGTGTTGAGAATAGAAATGGGTCGGTAGTTATCAATTTTAGACTTAGAACCTTTTTTATGAATGGGAATAATGTGGGCTTTTTTCCAAATAGTAGGGAAAATGCAGCTCTTTAGCGAGTTTTGAAACAAGATTGATAAAGGAAATGCAAGTGATTCGGCACAAGAATATAAGAAAATTGGCGGGACGCCATCACAGCCAGGTCCTTTGGATTTATCAAGTGCTTTTAAGTGTTTGAACACAGACTCACCCGTTATGACAACTGCTGATCGAACGGAACTGTATTGAGGATTATTCTCGGGATTAAATGAAGAGGCTGCGGGGACGAAGACACTTTCAAAGAAGGCATTAAAAGCATTACATATCTCTTTACCCCCACTATAATGATTAGGGTAAAGGCACCTATTACCGTGGTAGTTAAGGAACTTTTCAAAAGAGATCCAAAAATTAAGGGTATCAATGCTGTCTAACAGCCAGGAATATTTTTTTTTCATCAGAGCATTTAATGAACTTTCCGTTTCACACGTTTTTGGTTTCATTTTGGGTTATTATATGTATTAAAATATTTTTTGAAGCCAAAATGACCAAATCTTCTATTACCGTGGCAAGGGCCAGGCTGTGATTCTATTATCGCGTATTGAGCTTTCATTACCGAGGGTACAATGGGCATGATTTTTCTGCACTCGTTAATAGAAACCAAACTCAAAATTCGAAACCTAATACCGAGGGTTAAAAAAATAATGACGACGTGGGTTCTGTATATTATTTTTGTGTCATTAAGTTTAATAATGACACAAAAATAAAAAATAAAACTATAGGAGTATGTTTAAAAATAAGAGATATATTCGAAGAGATTATAATTACACTTTGGCACAATCAAATACTATTAAATAGTTAACTTACCAAGTACCCACGAGTACCTGTATAACAAGTTATAAGTTGAATGTTTTACATGTAAAACAACAAAAATTATTGTTAATAAAGTTTTACTAAGGACGTATATGACAAATAGGCCTGCCTGTTATTAAATAAAGTAATTTTTAAATGCTATAAACATTGATAAGAATGTGTCTTACTGACAATTAGCTGCACAAAAAAAACAAGTAAGTAACATTTTCTCATAAGGCACAGCGTAAATTATAGTCAAAATTTTATAAGCTGGACGTTTACTACCTGAGTGGAAGTTTACCACAGTGAAATGGTAAACGTCCACCTCATAAAATTTCGACTATATATAAAAACATGAAAATTTTTAATTCTAATATTTTTGATAAGGTAATTAAGTTAAATAAAGTCTCTCACATATTATGTGTTATAATTTACCCGTTTATAATTAACAAATCACAGTACTTTTCTTATTGCTGATTCTTATAGCTAAAAAAATCATGTCTGAGATTTTCGACTACTGTATAAATAAAATTATATAAAAAAAAAATTAATCGGAACTGTCCGGAAGTTGGGTACCCTTCCTTGTCAGAGTAATAACTGAATCAGAAAACAGAAGAATTTAAATCTGATAATGATAACTGAAGTCTAAATTTTATCAACGAAATCTGTACTTGCGGTACCCTAAATGCGATATTTCAATACAATACCAAATAGTCACTCGGTAATAGATAACTCTTTAAGAGCCTATTACCGACCCATTCGATATTTCTCTGGGTCGGTAATAGATTTCTATACATTCTATTACCGAGGGTAATCTGATCATACCATCGGTAATAGGCTTAATTTGGAGTTTAATTAAACCTAATTCCGACCCATAAAAAGAATAAAACACAGATGGTTTTTCAAATCAAATCAAACACGTATATTACAAGCTTCTTGTAAAGACAAAATCACATAACTGGCAAGTAAATTTTAGGTTTTAACTCAAAATAAAAAAAAGTTGACAGATTAAGGGTTCCCATAGAAACAAGGAAATCGGTGCTGAAGTTTTTGTCAAAAATTAAGGGTTGGTTGAATACTTTCCATACCACGGAAATAGCTCTTTAATAGCGTGAATAGATCAAGATTGGAATAAATAAAAGAAATTATAAAATTGATAATTTGTACCAAAACTAAAGAGTAAATAACAAAACTACCACTTTTTTTATTACCGTGGCATACCACGGAATTACTTACCACAGAAATAATTGGCGCCTATCACCGCTGTATTTTATTTTCAATTTTAAACGTATTTCCCGGTCAAAAACTAAGTTAAAAGTAATTCAAAATCGTGTAGAAAACAATACACAACCTTTTAAAAGCCATTGCACTAGTTTATTTGCCATAACTATTACGTAAAACACTAAGTAAGATTGGAGTGCACTTACCTGTGGTGTCACGCGTCTGTATGGAACAACCGGTTCTTGCGCCGCCGTCGCACAAACTGACGAATCGCGAGTTTTTTGTTACACTCACACAAATGCACACTAATGGGCACGATAGACCAATGAATGAGCTTGTTTTGTGTATGCTTTATTTCTTAGGGAATAGATCTGTTTGCTTGCAAAATGAGTATTTGTAAACACCGCGGTGTTAGACGTCGATTTTGATACCCGCGTTAATAGCCGCCGTTACCCTATTATCGAATTGGAAACAATTTGGGTAGTGCGAGCCTCCTCGCTTAGATTTTACGTACCTCCAAAAAACTTTAGGAGACTGCCTTATATAGGATTCCGTATTCTGGGTAAAACGTTGAAAACACTCATGTTGTACGCGTTTTTGCCTAGCTCTGAGCAAGGAAAATTCCTCGTAATCGCGTGGGTTTGCCAATCTTTTCCATCTACGATGTAATTTTGTTTTTTCACGCAATATTTTAATAAGAGCAGAACTATACCATATTGGATAAGATTCTTTGCTTGGATATGATACGGGGACAAATAACGAGAAGCATTCTTGGAGTTTGTTATAAAAAATATTAACTGCTAAGTCTATGTCATTTGTGTTTAAAATGTTCACCCAATCTATGTTTTTTAAATAGTCGTTAATTTTTCCGTAATCGCATTTAAAGAAGTTGAAACGACGATTTTTATTAACCTTGAGCGGTTTAATGTATAAATCTAATATATCGACAGTGAATGACGGATGGTATTTATCTAACTTAGATATAGGCAGACTTTGTGTAACGCATAGCGGTAGGTTGCTAAAACACAGATCTAAAATATTACTACAAGAGTTCGCAATAAAATTTTGTTGAGTCAGCCCTAGATATTGCATGTCTTCTACGAATGCCAACGCAGCGTTTTGATAGTCAGTCTTTCCTTGATTTATCAAGCTAAACCCCAATTCATTGTTCCATGTGATACACGGCAGATTAAAGTCCCCTAATAATAAATAATTACATGTCGGGTGCATGCCAACCATTCGCGATATATTCGATTTTACTGTATCTAAATTAAGCGGCAACTTATCCTCATCCGGCGCCAGGTATACCACCGCCGTAATTAGGTCAACTGATGTTCCGAGAGCGCGGGCAGGGATAATGATGCACAGCGATTCGAATTCGGCGCATAACCACTCGCGATGCACCGTGGCACAGAGGCTACGGCGAGCGCACACCATTACCCCACCGCCGGCGCTTTTGTTCGTTAGTTGCAGGTTCCTATCACAGCGAAAAACATCATATCTAAAATCGCATAATTCAGTGTCAAAAATATCATTCTGTAGCCAGGTTTCGGTCAGGAATATTAAATCATAATCATTTTGTAAAATATTGTTATAAATCTCAAGACATTTTGTTCGAAGCCCACGAACATTTTGGTAATATATGTTTAATTTGTTTTGCGTATTAGGTGTGTTAGCCATCTTTGCATGTAGCGTTACTTAAAACCATGATTATTATCTTATAAATATAAATCGTTCGATAGCCTGGCATAATAGGTAGCGAATTAGTAAATGGCATATATATGTTATGGTTAATTTTCTTACGGTATATTATGTATATAATTAATTGTTTGAGAGAATAATAACTACGACAATAAGTGGGCCGAACATCAATATTTTTAATCGATTTTGTAGGAGATATGGTATCGTTGTATAAATTACGGATTACGAAGTATGCAAGTATTGCAAGTATAGTCTTAATTGTAAGGGCGGCGTTAGGGTAATAAATAAATAAATTTGCTTTGCAATATCAGCTTTTTTATCGATGTTCATGAGATAGGAAGCCGTTTGTGTCCGTTGTTTTGATGAGTTAGAAATGACAACATTGTGAATTCCAGACGCGTCACGTAGCGCTCTGAGCGACGATATGAACAACGAAGCGTTTTGCGAATAAGGGCCCTACAATCAACGGACGCTCGTAACCAAACGATCGAGTACTTGGGTAAACCAACTTTTAGACTACACTATTTTATTCATATACTTATGTAGGAGAAAAATATATGTAAATATATCTAGTTGCTTAAATATAAATGCTTGCATTTTAAAACTCATATCAGAATGCCATCATGACGTCACGAGCTATCATAAAAAAATCGGCCAAGAGCATATGTGGCCATGCTGCTGTATAGGGCTCTGTAGTTACCATTAGGTTACTATTATTCTAATAGGCTATACGTGGGCTATTAGTAAGTGTCATGTACATTATATGTACATTACAAGTATAAGGGAGATACCTTCGCAGCGCTTTGCGGCCCCATTCGAAGAATGAGATACGATAACGATAAGCTCTGGTTTAGATAAGTTATCATTTAGATATCGTTTATATGTCGTATAATTGATAGAAGCAGCTCGATTCGGGCAACCAAAATCACTTTGAGGCTAGATATATCGTAGATAGATCTTATTGGGATCATAGCGGAATCAAAATAAACGTCAATTTTGATGTCATTTAGTTATCGATCTTTTAACCTTTCGTATGCGCTTGTTAAAAAATTGCCATTTATTTAGCAACTATGATATCTTCATGTTTAAGTTGAATTTGCTTGAATATATATGGAGCAGATCTGCTCCTAAGCATACGAAAGGTTAAAGAGCTTTCCAAGATCTTGAACGTGTCTTAATCATTCTTTGAATCGGGCCGTTGTACGTCTTTTAACTACGAAGAGAAGACTTTTCAAAAACGGCTAGACCGATCATGCTCGCTATAGTTTTTTCGCTTTATAGTTCGTTCGCTAAGCTTTTGGTTTACGATATTTCTCATATTTTTTTGGACCCATGGTTCAAAAGTTAGAGGCGCGATTACTCGTATATCTGAAATTACCACTGTGTCAAAATATGGTTGTTGGAATCCTTTTCGTTTTGAAAGACCTATCCAACAATACACCATCGGCTTAAGCAAAAAAAAAAACCTTTTGTACCCTAAAATTTATTTGATTTTTTTAATACCGTTCTGTCGCCTTTCATGATTTATGTATCCATGCCAAATTGCAGCTTTCTAGCACTAACGATCACGGAGCAAAGTCGCGGACCGAAAGAGAGACGGACATGGGGAAATTATAAGGGTTCCTAGTTGACTACGGAGCCCTAAAAAGTTAAATACCTACCGTACGCAATTAATATATATCAATTAAGAAACTGCATGTAGCGTATTACATACTCTCACCATTCTCTCCGTTTGTTCAGACGTACTCTCAGAGTAACAACAGTTGAAACCGTACAATAGTGTTTTTCAACACACTTGCTCAAAACGACGTTTTTATTCCACCGATCTTTGGCTCATAATCCTAGATATTAAACACGCGTGCTTTTTCAGTATATTATAACCAGGGATCGGAAACCGGTATTTTTTGTATGGGAACGAAAACGGTATTTTTTCGTTCTTTGTTAATTACTTCATTTCTAATTAGGCAATCTAATAATACGAAGTCGTTATTTGAAAACACAACTGAGTCCTACATTTAGAGTATAAAATAAACCGAAATATATGGTTATTTCGATGTTTTTTCAAAAAACCGGTTCCGATCCCTGATTATAACACTCGTGCGTTTTCATTGTATTATCCGACTGAGTTAAGAAGGTAACTGATTGCTAATAATATACATGGAAACGGAGCCTTCTTAATTTGGTCGAGTAATACATTTTTTTTAACCAACTATTAGGTTTCAAATGTTAGTTCAAAGAGGTTTTATCAAACCAAACATAATTTATACTATTTATGTACTCGTACTAGTAAAAATAAACGAGCGACTATGTAGTCCCGCCCCGCGCCCGTTTAGTCTTTTCTACGGAAGCGCGGCGGAACGTGATTGGTCAAATAAAAAAAAAAAAACACAAAAAAGTACGCAATTATAGTTTGGTATACGAAATCTTAATTCAATCCACGTAATACTTAAATGACCTCTAATTACCTACTAATGTTAGTTATACTCCTATTTAATTTATTTATTTATAAAAAATCGATTTAAAAATTGAAGCAACAAGGGCCATATTACAAATACTTTACAGACTAACATTATAATACATATACATTTTATAAAATTACAATTAACACTATTCAAGCGACAAAACGGCGTTTTATATATATGATATGATATATGATATAATATCATTCAGATTGTCATTTGTATTTACTATTTGAAAGGTAGAGTGTTTAACTTAGGGTACAAACCCCCTAGCGATTGTTCAAGAAAGTGTGGGGATGTGGAAGTGTGGCAGTATATAAGCAGATATATGAACCAATTAGCAATCGGCCGTGGTTGTTTGTCCTAATTCAGTGGTGTTCTCAGCTACTTTCTGTACCAAGAGTCCACTATATTGTACGCATCAGTTCCTGGCTGGTGGCTGTTCAGAAATGAAATATCTTGGTGGTGTTTAACTGCCATAAACACACGGTCACTTTTTATAGATTTTGAATATAAAGATAGCATTTAGTATGATTGCGTACCGTTCAGTTTTAACCGCGGGCGCAGGCGGTGGTTGCGCGGGTGGCGGCGCGGGCGCCGGTTCTGCTACGGGTTCGGCCTGCCGCGGGCCCAGTTTTGTTGTAACTGAAACATGAACAAAAATAATTGTAGACAAATGAAAGTTATAGTAAGATCTCAGGATAATTCTAAATTTATACTTATATGTATAACATTATAAATTATACAACAAGACCCGTGGGCCTTGTAGCGTGCTACATATACCTATTTTTTTACTCAAACTGTGTTGAAATAAGTGTCAAAAATACTCGCGTCTTAGTATTTCTAACTCCTCTATAGAATATTTAAAATAAGTTTTACTTTACCCAAGTGTATCATTTAATTGAGTGTTCTACATATGTCACCTCGAAGCTCATAATATGACCAATTAAGAAAACAACTAATTTGCTACAGTTACTCTTTCCTTAGTATGATCTCGTAAGCCTATAATTTGCCAAACCAACACCTAGTTAAATACAATTAAGTGCCGCGGCCGTTAAAACCGCTAAATTGACTTAAATTACAATACCTAATTTACTACGAAAGCCGAATTGAATAGAAAATTGCAAAACCTTGTCGGTTGCCGAATAAATTAATAAGACAGCCACGAGATGCTTTGCGGAACTCAATATTAAAATTCTGAAATAAAAAGGCAATTAGCCTAATTTATTCAATACATTCTGACTTCATTACATTCCTCTCGTTTCTGTATAAAACTTGAGGGGAGACACGGCGTTTTATTAGACTTATTGATCTAGTTGTGGTGTGTGGATCTAGTATTGATGTACTGAGTGGTGTGTTATCATAAATAAATTTTGTCATTTTTTTATGATACTGGAGGCAAACGAGCAGACGGATCACCTGATGGCAAGCGATTACCGCCGCCCATGGACATTTACAACACCAGAGGGGTTGTAGCCTATCTGTTGTCCTTCTTCAAAAAAGGAGTGTACAGGTTTTTACAGGGTCGGCAACGCGCATGTAATACCTCTGGTGTTGCAGGCGTCTATAGGCTACGGTGACTGCTTACCATCAGGCGGGCCGTATGCTTCTTTGCCATCGCCGTGGTATAAAAAAAAGTGCGTTGCCGGCTTTTAAGACGGGAGTACGCTCTTTTCTTGAAGGTTTGAAGGACATGCTTTTACTTTTAACATATTCGGCGTAAACATAGTGGAGGAATCATTTTAATACCCACATTTGAATATACATAGTTTCCATTTTAGTAATATGTATATATTTTTAGGTTTCCGTACCATAAACGGAAAAAACTGAATCCTTATAGGTTCTGTCACAGCCTATTTGTTTCGAAACTGCTGGTAACGGTAACCAATAAGTTGAAATTCGGGGGTCTATATTGGAACGCATACATTGTTCTTGCCTATTTTTACTTCGCATAACAACTATTGGCATAACAACCTTCGGCATAACTATTGATCCGAATAAATTGATAATCCAATTTTTTATGCGCATAAACTTGTCTTGTCTAAAAGATTTTCGCTCTACAGGTTAAATGTCATAAGATTCTTATGTCGAATCCTTCTATACGCAAAACCAGAATAGCATATGTCTATTTTTTATCCCGTAGACTAAAATGACATTTCATGTATTGCTCGTTTTTTACGTCTTATAAATAGTGATGTGCTACAACCGGTACTAACCGAAAATAAACTACTGGGAGTTACGTATATAGGCATGTAACACCATTTTGAGGCATTTAGAAAGTTTGTATCCAGGTCTAAACACAATATTTCTAATATTTAAAAGCGATTTTATTGTAAGATTAACAGTCACCTCGAAGCTCATAATGCAATTTTTAAATGTTTGAGTGGATTAGTAGTGAGTAGATTTTATTTATTGTTTACTTCCTATAATGTAGTGAGTAGATTTCATTAATTGTTTATTTTGGATCTAAAATGAATCCAATATTTATCGGTTATTCACAAACCGCAATCAAAGATCAGCACTATTTGTTTTAAGCTGGTCACATTATTTCTGCGTTTGACATTTGTGGTTGTCATTTTAGTCTACGGAATAAAAGAACAGACTATAAATTCGAATATCCTAATTTTTATGCGCATACACTTGTCTCGTCTAATAAATTTCCATCCTACAGGTGAAATGTCATAAGATTCTGTCGAATCCTTCTATGTGCATAACCCATATAGCCTAAATTCAAATAACCTATTTTTTTATGCGTATATACTTGTCTTGTCTAAAAAATTTCGATTCTACAGGTTAAATGTCATAAGATTCTTATGTTGAATTCTTCTATACGCATAACCCGTATAGCCTAACTACAAATATGCTAAAACTTATACTACTAATGCGTAAGTTACCAAATATTAACTTCTTGACAATAGTTTATTTAATGCATAATATCAAGCCTAATTAACCTAACCTGCTTTTCTAATAACAGTTCATCTTTGTGGGGGTCACAGTTCTAACCTAACCTAACCTGCATTTGTGGCAACAACAGTTCGTCTTTGTGGGAGCTGCAGTTCTAACCTAACCTAAACTTCTTTTCTGGCAACAGTTCATCTTTGTGAGGGTCGCAGTTCTAACCTAACATAACCTGCATTTCTGGCAACAGTTCGTCTTTGTGGGGGTCGCAGTTCTAACCTAACCTAACCTGCTTTTATTGTGAAGGTACTCACCTGAGCTATTAATATTCCTGACCTGGGAGTCTAGCCAAGATGACAATCGTTTGCAAAAAACCAAACGGAACACAAGATAAGCGTAAAAATTTATATAAATGATGGCGTTTTATTGTTTCGTTTTCTATAAACGATTGTCATCTTGGCTAGGCCCCCTGCTTGCCCTACAAACAATTAAACGCAGTGTAGTAGTATAAGCGAGTAGTATAAAATACGTCGTTTTAAACAGCCTGAAATTATAACATCAATTAAATTAGTAATTTTATTTATAGTCATTTCAATGTTAGGATTTTCAATATTAGTAGAAGCATCTGTTCAACGTATTGAATATTATAAAGTTTAAAGTTATAAAAATCCGACTTTAGTCATTTTCATATACGGCCAAACAATGTTATGCGCATAATATATTAGGAAGGATTAGGAAGAGGGCACTCGAAATATGGTCCACAAATGTGTATAACCTAAAGAGGGACACGTGACGTAATTAAAAGAATGATAAACAAAGGGGCCACTTTTAGGGGGTCAATGAAAAAAAAATTCGTTGTGTGTTGTATCGTGTTATTTTTTTGTATATATCAAATGAAACGGCATATTATGAGAACCTCAAATATATTTTATATAATAGAAAAAAAACAAGGCTCGAGCTCGATTAAGTAGCAAAACCGTGAAAAAGTAACCGTAAGATAGACATACTTACAGTTACTTTTGCGATAATTAAACTCGTATTGCCATAGATGACACGCATGTTCATTAAAAAATGCAACACTTATTTGTTGGATTACGCTTCTACAAACAATAGAACTGTCATTAATTTAAATTAAAACGTTTGCATGTGATTTGTGCCCGGATAACGTACGGATAATTGTGGAAATAAATCGATCATTGCCTATACAAATTGTACTAAACCGTCCGTAATAATATTATAAATGCGTTAAGTAACTTTCTTCTGATTGTTACCTCTTCACTTTATGCAAAAACAGCTGAACCATTTACTTATTTACTTAGATTATATTTGATATGGAGATAGGATCATTTTAATCACAGAAATCATCCTATAAGCGGTTGTAAGAGGATGGCGGAATTGACTATGCAAGGAAGGTAAAATTAGTATCCTACGCAGAATATTCTAAATTATGTCTAGGACATATACATTACCACTTAGGACTTATGTTTACTTTATCTTAGTGGTTTAGTCTTAAATGATGTCATATTATAGTTTATTAAAAACACTAAGAAAAAGGTAACGAGTATTTCGAAAGTGAAATAAGTGACTCCCAATTCTGTGGCTATTGAAATTCGAAGCTACGCCGTAGCATGATTTCGTAGCCGTGTCGTAGCACTCTTACGTTACCGAACGAAGGGATCCCCCAAGGTTTGAGCGTAACGCTGGCACGCGCGCCGACGCTGGCGCTTGATAAAATATTATTTTAAAGAACAAAGTTTTTCATTTTTGCTTTAAATATTTTAGATATCTTTTTTGTATTTGTATCTTGTAAAAACTGAATTCTGGATCGTTACGACTAGATTGATCACTTTGACGACGAAGTAAAGATCCATAGAATCGCGATGGTTTCACATAGGCACCAGCGATCGACAGGAAACAGTAAGCGACTCTTTTGTTTTCTATTTAAGTAAGTAAAGGTAGGAAGCCTATTTCTTAATGTGGCAACACTGTGCAGTATCCACACGTATTAGGGTCACGTATTTCTTGCTTATATTTTTTTGGATAAATAATAGAAGTGTCGGTTACTAGTTCCTATCGTTACTCGAAGGCAATAAGTAGATTGTTTCTAAAACTAAACATCAAAAATTTTATATAAGTACCCATCTTAAGTATAAAAATTAAACATAGATGATTCTTCCAAGTACGGGATTGTGTCGTTAGATTAAATTCCTCATCCTCATTAATCATCAGCCTATGTACCTACTATACTACTCCACATAGGTACCTATCTAACATACAATTGGTGCTGTCTTGTACATATAACAGGATTGGTGCTAACTAATTAATAAATCTTGCGTATGAAATAAATTATTATGTTTCATTCATCAGGCCAAATAGACAAGTTACCAAAGACTTTTAAAATAGCTATGTTTACATTTTTAAAGCTTGTAAAACTATGTACCTCAGCAAGTTTGTTAACATTTTATGGGAAATTTACAAACTTTTACCATGTAACAAGTTTCGGAGAAAGCTTTATTACATCGGACTAAAGATAAAATGGTCCGAGTTTACAACTTGCTTCGTAAAAGTAAATGCAACATTTTTTTAATGGTTCAAATTTGAACGAGAACAAAAACAAAACGCAGCATCAGTACCCCTAGTGTAAATTTGATCGACATCATAACGTGACGAACGCGTTTGCGTTAAGTCTCATTTTGTATAGGATTTTGAGTTTCCAAAACGTCCCGCTTGGCGCGCTCTTTCTAAATCCAATACAAAATGAGACTAAACGCAAACGCGTACGTCACGTTTCGAAATCGAATTTATTTACACTAGGGGTACTGTTCTCGATGTTTAATGGTGTGGTCACCCACGAGAGACTTCCAAAATGGTGCAGTGCATCAGAAATGTTCGCCCAAGCGCACACGGACAATTTTCACGCGATAATGCGTAAAAAAATCACGTCGCTAAGGGAAAGTCGAAACAGACTTAGCTGCCCCCTAATGTGGCATTGGATGGAGCAGGTCAGATCTACTTTGACCTGAGTCAAGTAGGTCTGATTGGCATAACCTTTGTAAATAATATAGGTTTTAAGTTAATTTTACTAACCATATATGGACTTCGGGGTCTCAAATAAAGATATATTTAATTTAATTTAGCTCTTTCCAGGAATTTAGTTTTTGTGGCACCACCCCAGACAGAGATACAGTAGGAGAGGACGGATTGTGCGAGGGAAATATATATATTTTTAATGTTAGTTTAGTGGTGGCAACGTGTCTTAAATGCTTAAATGGCCATATAAATTTCCGAATTCGGGATATCATCAGTTCATGTTCATAGTTCATATGCCCTGTCAGTCTCTGGTCAATCATTACTCCTAAATAGACATTCAACTTTCTCGATGACTGGGCAGGCGCATTTTGATTGATTTTTGTCATTACAGTTATGAATCCTGATCTCGAACGAAGTGTTAGGCTGTGTACCGGCAAGCATCGTAAAGCAGATGTAATTGGTTTTTTGCATATTTAAGGTTAACAGGTTTTCCGGCAGCCAGCGTGCAATTTTAGATAGGCCGTTCTCCGCCAAAGTACGTACATCCTCCCAACTTGGCTTACTGCAGCCAGCGTGCAATTTTAGATAGGCCGTTCTCCGCCAAAGTACGTACATCCTCCCAACTTGGCTTACTTACTTCCAACTATCTCCATAGAATACAATAGCTGTATCGTCAGCATATGCAAAGATGGAGCCATTGTCAACGGGCATGTTGCATAGTTGATTAATATACATAAGAAAGAGCGTGGAAATTAGGACACTTCCTTGAGGAACTCCGTAGTCTACGTCACACTCGTCACTTACGCATTTCCCCACTCTAACCCTCTGTCTGCGATTTCGAAGGTAATCGCTTAGTAACAAGAGTGGGATACCTCTAATACCATTGCCTTCTAGAGCATTTATAACGGTGGGAATAGAAACCGTATCAAAGGCCTTTTTTAGGTCGAGAAACACAGTCAAACATTTTTTCTTCATGTCTACTTTTTGTGTTAATTAAGTAGGAAGAGAAATGGCTGCATCTTCAGTGGATAGACCTTGTCTGAAGCCAAATTGATTAGAGGATAGTATATTATATTTATTGAGGTAATTCATTAAACGATTATTTATAAGTTTTTCTAAGATTTTTAACAAAACTGGAAGAACTGATATAGGTCTATAGTTTGAAATAAGGTCTCTGCTTGCTTGTATACAGGAGTGACAACTGCCTGTTTCAGGGAATCTGGAAATTCTCCTTGTTCAAAACATAGATCCACAAGGTGAGCAATTAAGGCAACCATGATAGCGCTCGTTACTTTAAGGAACTTAGTGGGTATATTATCCCGGAGAGGATGATATAGACTTCATTTGGATTAGTCTCGTAGAGGACAAATGAGTTGACATTGGTGATATTGACATTACAGTGACCACTGTTGTTGGAACTTGCTCGAGTATTGACACCGCGACGCAATGATTTTAACAAGTGATTTGCCGACACTAGATAAACAGTTATTAATATTGTTAACAGAAGAGACAGGGGAGTTTCCATTGCTCTCTAATAATACTGAGTTGTCGTTATTAGTTTGTTTCCTATGCGTTAGTTTATTTATTTCGTTCCATAGTTCTTTAGAATTCTGGCTCGCCTTCATAAGGTTATCTCTATCGTATTTCCGTTTTAATTTTTGAATTAGTGCATTACAAAAGTGTCTATAACGTCTATATGTAATTTTGAGGGTTATATTTTCAGCGTCGCAACGAAGTTTTAATTGCATTCTATTTCTATTCCTAATGCAGCGCAGTATTCAGAGTGTTATCCAAGGTTTTCTTATGCGATTGTTTCTCGGGATTATCGTGGTAATTGTACTAGCTGTAAGGCAGTTTTTCAATTTACATATAATGAGATCTGTTAGGAAATTTGGGTCCGTTTGATTATACAGGTCAGCTATGTTTTCTTTTAATAGGCAACTGATTGCGTTTTCAAAGTCAATGATAGTTTTTTGAGTAGATAATTGGGTATTACAGTTGCTTAAATTTAGTATGGTCACAGCATGGTCTGTGACTGTCGAGTCCAGGATTAAAACAGTTGTCTTAGAATGTATGGAGCTAGGTTTGATCATCACGTGGTCAAGGCACGATTTATCTCTTGTAGGTAGGGTATGCCCAGGTATATAGTATTCCGTGCATTCCGGTAATTATAATGCTTTTACATGTTTTTATGCGATCTAAATGTGAGTTTAGGGAAAGTATGAAGTTATCGGCGTTATTATTTGACGGTGAGCGATAAATGACAAATATCTTCTTGTCTTCAATCGTTATTTTTTAACATCAGGCATGTGTCAGTTTTATTTCAGTAACTTTAACCTGGAGGGATTTATTCACGTAGGCAATAACCCCATCGTTTTGATTTAAGGTGACAGTCCATTTCCAACTGCAGCTGCACTACCGTTGCGACATTACTGGTGCGTCATTACTGCAGCGGCCGACTGCTGCTGTTTGCGGCGTGCAGTCGCGGCAGCGTTCGTCAGTTGATTGTCAAAGTCAACGAGTTATGAATCATGTCACTGTCAGACGTATAAATAAAATTACTAATTTACTTAATTGTATACTTGTATTTTTTACGAGAAGAAGTAAGTGACGATAATGCTACATGGTACACGAAAACGAAGAACAGTTTGCCTTTCTGCAAGAGTCACAGTCAGTCGAAGATAGCAATTTAACTTCAAATTGAAGAAATACAACCAAATTACTCGAATTAAATGAATGCAGAGGAGAAATATTTCTTCACTTAAGGTAAGTTAACATTTTGAAATTATCTTCCACATCCTCTTGACTAAATGCGTGACCACCGCACATAGAAACCAGACGAGAGCAGGGCTCATGAGTCATGATGTTGTTGTTGATGTAGAAGTCTGCGGTAAACATCCCCTCAAAAAGCCAGATAGGCTCTTTTATCCCGGGTTTACTTTATTTCTGCAAAGGGATTCGTGGGTTTCGGAGATGGCGATGCGACACGTGAGAATAAATTCTCCAATGCAGTCGTTTAGTGTTAGCAAAATATTAAACCAATTTTACTTTCTTTAGGTACCTAACAGTGAAGAATACATGAATAAATTGATTTGTAAGAGCTATAATTGCGCAATTTACACTGAATACTGTCCAGTTTCCTATTTCAAACTAAGTAAAGCACAAATTTAAATTTTATAATCGCTTTTGTGTTGCTGGTGTCCATGGGCGACGGCACTCGGGGTCGTGGCAGATACAGTTTATGACTAAACCATATAAAACTTGACGGGCGATACAAGAAATCCTTTATGAAGAAAGCTAATTACGTCAGCCAAGTGGCTGATTGAAAGAAAATTTAATAAATGAATTGGAATAATAAATATTTTCCTCGTGTTGTTGTGATGAAAAATTTTTGTGTTGCACTCCGTAGCAAAGTTTGTTTAACCCTCATGCCTTGAAGCCCCCACAACTGTCAATACAATTTTACTTTTAAAACCGCTGTCGCTTTTCTCGTGGTTCAATTTTGTAATCTTTCTTACGTTTGAGTATCCATATGCTACCATGAGGTGTTAAACAACAACTTTGCCATCTGTACTATTAGGTACAACTTATTGCTTATACAACTTACTGATTACTTCTTTTGAATGGCTCAGGAATGGCTTTGAAATTACAAAGTGAGAAAGTGTCACGATATTATACACCGTGAGCTGGTAAAACCTGATAGATTTTAAAGTTGTATTCTTAATCGCATTTAGAGGCTAAAATATCCTACAAAGTTTTCTGTAATCTTTCAGAGATAAAGGCAATTCTTGCGAAAATTTGTTTCTGCAATAACTTTGTGAGAAACGCCTTTTTGGCTGCGGCGCTGCCTCTGTGACTAGGTTTAGACATACCTTCTGACAAACATTACTCAACTAAAAAGAACACTCGCAATTTAGGTCTATAGATGAATTAAGAAAATTTTACTTCTTCGTTGTAATGTTTTTTTTTTCGCCAATATGTAGAAAGAAATAACATGTACACCACACGTTATGCACACGCAGAAAATGGCTTTTTTATCGGCTTAAACAAAAAATACGAGTAGAACATTTTTTGCCAAATTTGACTAAAATTTTTTGCTCCTCAGGAATGCGTGCTTAAAATCTGTCGGGTTTTACCAACCCACGGTGTATATAATATGATATTACGACACTTTCACATTTTATCACACCAAATTCACTGTGCCACGGTATTGTCAGCGAGAATTCAGTAATTAATCCTGTTGAAAACGAGCATCACTGAAACTCCTAAGCAAGCCTCCAACTCCAGAAGTGATACATGCGCGTTGCCGACCTTTTAAAAAAACCTGTACACTTCTTTTTTGAAGAACCCATACTTTAGACCCTCAGAAAAACCTCGGCAGGGAGCTCATACTAAAGCCGGATCGCCCGCGGGAGGAAATTCCTCTTAAGCCGCACAGTGCGCGACCATTGTGGCCACTAAAAAATGTAATCTACTATGGTTTCGTAGTATCCTAACACAAATATAGAGGATACAGAGGAAGCTATTTCAGTCGAAACCTTTTACTCAGTCAGACTTTGGAAAAAGAGAGAAAGAGGAATGAGAGAGGAAATTGCATACGACCACTCCGGTCAGTCTTAGAATCATCATATAAATATTATGTTGTCACATTTTTATGGTGTTTATGCTGATGATTGTATGATGAATAACGGTTAGCATACCTATATCGATCTTATTCTAACACATAAATGCGTCCTGTAATTTAGTAGTAGTAATAGTAAAACTTTTTATTGTAATAAAATGAAAACAAAACAGGAAAAAAAAACACTCGTCATTAGTACAAAGGCGAACTAGTTTTCCAGTTTTTTCACTATTATCAGTCATGTAAATAATTTATATATACATAGATACATAGCTACTATCTACTTATTGCCTACCATGAAAAATTTTAATTTGAAAATCGTATATATATTTGCCTCTCTCTTATAGCTGTTCTCGGAAAACTACGAAAAAAGGAAAGAACAGTTTATTTAATGAATTTATCAGGAAACATAAAAAAAAAAAAACAATAAGAGCAAGGCCAAGATACAGAGGAACTACCGCGAAACACAGAAACTATCGGGGTTGTTTATCCGCCGGTGTAATGAACTCCTTAGAATGTAGTGGTTACATCCTCTTTGCTTAGAGCTACTAGTATCTGTGACCAAAGACATTTCTGTACGGGTGAAAGATTTGACGTGCAGTTGCGCTTCAATACACTAAAAATCGCCATGCTACGTGCAGTCGGTCTTGTCATCATTTTACTATGGAATTTGACAATAACACCGACGCATTCAGGCCGCTGCAGTACTGTCGGAGCAGTAGTGCAGCTGCGGTCAGAAATACGTTAAAATTACCATATTACGAGCAGTCGGTATTGTCATTGATTTTATTATGGAAATTGACAATAACACCAACGCGTTCAAGCCGCTGCAGTAATGTCGGAGCAGTAGTGCAGCTCCAGTCAGAAATGGACTGTCACCTTTAAGTGTTGAGTTGTGAAATGGAGTTGGAATATGTTTGGTAGTTACTTAAAGCGTTACGTTTACGTTTGGGAGTAAAATGTGCATATTGAACTCTTTGTAAAGTAAAAATAGTCATGAAATATTTTTACTTTACAAAAAAATTTGTACCAGCCTAATTAATAATGTTACAACGTGGTACGACGTGAAGTGGCTGGCTTACGGTCCGATTCAAAGAATGAGATACGATAACGATAAGTTCTGGTTTAGATAAGTTATCATTTAACAAAGCCAACCAATGTCACTTTGACCTTTGAAAAATCGTAGATAGATCTTATTGGCATCACAGCGAAATCGATGTCGTTTAGTTATCGATATTTTAAAGATCTTTCCAAGATCTTAAACGTGTCTTAATCATTCTTCAAAACGAGCCGTAATTCCTCATCTTAGTCTATAATCATATAAAACAAAGCAAATATCAAGACGTTTTTAAAAAAATACTTGCATAAACTGTAGTAATTAACTACTTAGAATAAATAAATTATATTTTGCTATGTATAATTTTAGTAAATAGAGGCTGATAATCCCACAGTCATACTCATCATTCAGTTTTGTGGAGCAATGACTATTTTGTGAGATTAACATGTATGGAGACTATGGAGTATTTTCCTTTACACAGACGAGTCAATGAAATTGTGGACGAATAAGTCAAATTAAGGCTTTAAATATTTAACTTAAAAAAAATTAAATGACCCATAACTAACTACACCCTACAGATTCATCCAGCTTTGAATTACGATTGGAATATTTTCTTGAAATTCTGAATTATAATGAAACGACGAGAATTCAAATAAGTCCGCACTCCGCAGTTTGTGCCCAGGAGGCGCGGAGGTGAGCCGCGAGGAATCCGCTAACAACAAAGAGAGCGCTTGCCCCGTCATATCCCGCTATGTGAATATTGAGAAATGCTCATAAATTCCTGCGCGAACTTTTCTGAGCTCCTGTCAAATACTGCACGTTATTGTCCCAAATTCACGTGAAGTATGATGAAATTGACCTGCAATTTGAGCGTAAGCCGATGAACTACACAAAGCTGAGTAGAGCTATAAGTCTCGCTATAAGTTCTGTTACAAAGTTAACTGTACGGAACAACCGTGAAATAAAATGGTAAGATCCTCGTGTCTTACTCGTAGGAGCTTTGTTGAAAGGGCCAATCTTATGTTATTATTCTCTTAATCTCATGTTGTGAAATAAATAATTGAGTAAGTAACTCATGGCGGGATTCCACCAATGTGCGGCACTGTGCGACACAAGCATATTCAGTACAAAAATGCTAGTACTTTTGTTTACTTATATATATATAACTATGATTTATTTAAATCATTATTTGGTTACAGCTATTGACATGTATGCTTTATTGTGTTGCGGTAATTTTCAACAGTTACATTCTTTTTATACATACATTGAAGCAAGTACCTCAGTGTAATGGTGCGGGGTGTGAGGTTCGGCAACGCGCATGTAACACCTCTGGAGCTGCAGGCGTTCATAGGCTACGGTGACCGCTTACCATAAGGCGGGGCCGTATGCTTGTTTGCCACCGACGTAGTATTAAAAATATAGTATACATACATTTCAATAATGTTCAATTCATAGTCGTTATGGACAAATAACTTTGTAACAGCGCTTATGGCTAGACCATGGACTTTGGACTACTCTGCAGAGCATTGTTGATATACGAAAGAACTTTGTTAAATGTAGAGATTGTCGAGTAAAAAAAGCTATAACAGAACCCTAAGATACATATATTAAGCACCTTTTAATCCAAACTAACATAAATTGAATGTAAAAATTACGGAAACGTTTTTTATTTAACAAAAGTTACGAGTTCATAGCAGTGGTTTACTCACGGAATGAATTAATCGCACTGCGATTCCAAAGAGACGCGTAAATAAGGGTTAGAGTAGTCAAATGTGAAACTTTATTCCATCTACTCATCTACTTTAACTTTCTACTCATCTACATTAACTTTCTACTCATCTACATCAACTTTCGGTTCAGATTTTACAACTATCACGATAAGAGCATGTGTTTCGCTTGTCGCCAGACACAAGAGGAACGTACTGTAAGAACAAGATTAATTATCGTGTGTCGATTTTAATAAAATACGCGTAAAACCGGTGATCTGATTAATATCCAAGAAAAAAATTATCACAAAAGACAATTAATAAAGCAAACCTCGTTGAAAATAAACATTTCATCGCGTTTTCATTTAATATTAATGATATTTAAATATATCAGAGCGCTGAGCGGTGCCACCCTGAGTATAAGCAAATGAATTGGAAACAACTGAAGAGAATTCCTTTATCACGGGAGATAATTTTGTTTCGGACAATAACGGAGTTTGGGCGGATCTAATTAACAATGCTCTTTGCGTTATAATTGTTACGTCGAGTTTCAGTTCGAATAAGCTTCAAAGACTTTGCAAACGGAAAATTCATGAAGTTTTGGAATTAGTGAGGAAATTCGGGATGTTATTAAAATATATTTTTATTTTTATTTTTCAGTATTCACGCTATATATAAATTATAAACTGAAGTAGAAGCTATATAAGTACTAAAGAAAAAGGCGAAGAAAGAGGCCTTGGTCAATTTTTCTTTAGTATATGATTGTTTTAATTTACTAATGTGACTAATTAAGACTGGCCCGACCCCCCAGTGGCGACCCTCAGTAGTGAAATTGTGTTTTCTAATAAATAATAATAATAAATAAACCTATAAATACTTTGGTATGTCACAGTCATTGGGTACCTATTGAGGACGAAGGCATTAGACGATCGGTGAAGGAGCACTTTTTTCAGTCGGCTCACAAAAGTACTTAACAGTCTTTTGTCAGGAGGCAACAAAGTGCGCGCCTTCAACACCTGGGTAATGTACTTACTCACATACTCCTTTGGCATACTAAGGTGGACTCAGACCGAGCTGGATGCCCTGGATCGGAGGGTTCGACTACTGCTCACCACACACCGTATGTTACATCCACGCTCGTCAGTTATGAGATTGTACATCCCACGGAAGTGTGGAGGTCGAGGCTTCCTAAACGCCAAAAATCTCCACAACCGCGAGGTGTGCAATCTCAGGACTTATTTCCTTGACACCGAGTGTGGGATGCATCGTGATGTGGTAGAAGTAGACAGGAATCTTACACCGCTCTCCTTGGCAAACGAGAACTGGCACAAACCTGTGGTACTAAGTACTGCGGACCGCAAAGCGGCATGAGAGAGTAAGGTGCTACACGGGCGGTTCTACTGGTTACGATTCGGGGACCTCTTCGGAGAAGCCGAGGGTTATGATGACGAACAACTATCGGAAATATATCCTGAAGGACGGTACGTCGGGCATGCCACAGTCCCGGAGAGTCACTTGGGCACATTATTTCTCTCTTGCCAACGGCGAGTACTTGCACAGACATAATCTCGTAGCCAGAATTATTCACCAGCAACTTGCTCTGCTATACGGTCTTGTGGACCGCGAAGTGCCGTACTACAAGTACTCACCTGCGCCAGTTCTCGAAAATGGTCGTGCCGCGCTCTATTAGGATCGATCTATCATCACCGACAGGACTATTGTAGCCAATAAGGCTGACATTGTTCTGATAGACCGATCGCAGCGTCGGACCATGCTCGTCGACGACACCATCCCACATGATGAGAATCTCGTGAAAGTCGAGAAGGACAAGTCCAGCAAGTACCTAGACTTGGCTCACGAGATAAGCGCCATGTGGGATGCTCGACGATCATTGTTCCGATAGTCGTGTCATCGAACGGTCTCATAGCGAAGAATCTCGACCAACACCTAGAGAGACTCTCGCTTGGTGGCTGGATCAAGGGTCAGATGCAGAAGACGGTAATCTTGGACACGGCGCGTATAGTACGTCGGTTCCTCTCTCTGCGGCCCTGACCCCCGGCAGCTTGGGCCCTGCCCCGCTGATGGCGGCAACCTAAGCTAGGTTTTTTATAATGTGTTTATATCTTTTGTACGTGTTTTAATATTTTACTTTTATATACATATTGTTGAGATAGAAAAGATAAATAAAGGAAATAATAATAATAATTCAGCCTATATACGTCTCACTGCTGGGCACAGGCCTCCTCTCATGCGTGAGAGGGGTCGGGTTATAGTCCCCACGCTAGCCCAATGCGGATTGGGGACTTCACATACAACTTTGAATTTCTTTGCAAATGTATGCAGGTTTCCTCACGATGTTTTCCTTCACCGAAAAGCTAGTGGTAAATATCAAATGATATTTCGTACATAACTTCTGAAAAACTCATTAGTACGAGCCAGGATTTGAACCCGAGACCTCAGGATTGAAAGTCGGACGTCATATCCACTCGGCGTCCACCGTTTTCTAATAAATCAATTAATTTCTTTATTAATCAGTATTAAATTAATATTGCTGTCTTTGTGTATAGTTGTATTTTGCTTATTTTTTTTGCCTTATCAACTAAACGGTAACGATCAAAAATTGGAGAATAAGTAGGGCAACAATATTAAAACTCTGATTTATATAGAAATTAATTGGTCTATTAGAAAACACAATTTCACTAATGACGGCGCCACTGGACGGTCGGCTAGTCTTAAAAGCATAAAACTTTAGAGTTAGTTCTTTCTTTTCTTTAACCAGCATCTAACTAAAAGAATAATTTTCAAAAATTATATCCGGATTACATATGTGGCTACATAACTATCAATTTTACATCGTAGCGCCGTAGCCGTAACCAAGTGAACATCTATATTATTAGGTAGTGCCCAAAGCCATTTATCAAGTTCAGAGCTAACTTTTACAACTGTTCTATTAATTTACCTTTGCAACTACGTTGTTACTATGTTTTTCTCATAATATTGGTCTCAAGAAAAGTACGATATCTTAAGAACATATTATTTTATTGTAATGAAACATATGTTAACAAAAGAGAGCGTGGGATAAGTTCAAGCAATTTACAACGCAACTTTCTCAGGCGGGATAACAAAGGGATTTCTTGTTGGGTTTGATTACTCTTAGGGTTTATATTTGAGAAAATATTTAATAAAAATCGGATAAGTAATTCCACGAAATTATTGATGTTGCAATTGCTTTTTTATGTAAACCGTAGCCTTATAAATATAAGTAAGTACATTATCTATAGATTCTGATTACTTCTATAATAGACAGTACACCTACTTGGTACGTATATATTTTTTTAAACCTTTCGTATATGGCCATGGGATCAAACCTCGGCTGTGCCCTATTAAAAAAAAAAAAACATATTTTATGGAGGCGGCAAACTTTGTGTGACTTAATAGCCGCTTTTAATTTGTGTTACATAATATGAAGGAAGATTGTATACATCACCGTATGTACTTATAAATGTGTGTGTTGGTTGTTGACATGACGCGTTACTTCATACCTTTGTCCTGCGCCGTAAGCAGGCTGGAGGAAAGTGTCTGCCGCAGCTTGCCGAAGGTGCCGGGCGCCTCGATCTGTCCCGGCACCGTGTTTGCCGTGTCCTCCGTCGCCACCATCTGCAATTACATAGTTTCCTTCATAAATGTTGTCTAAGCTCTGAATAATTCTAACTGCTTAATTCACATTTGTTAACGTAGTCATTAAATAGCGAACCTAGAGAATTCTACTCGTAATCAACCTACAGTTGCATTTGTTTTAGAGAGCTGGCATTCGAGGTGCATGCATATTTTATTTGAACTATGAGCTTTTTCGAAATCACATATTTAATAATTACGAACACTCGGCATTTATAGCACCTATTGTAATATTATGTCTAGCTTAATGCAATCGTAACTTTAAAAGTAGTACGAACATGTATCTTCTAAACAAACATTTGTACCGAAACAGCTGTAAAAAGCTCCATTGAAATTAAAAGTCACAATGCGCCAAAGAAAAGGCCGTGTCGCGAGAAGCGTCGCCGCGGAGCGATAAAACTCTTCATACAAAAATAACGACTCAGTAATACTATCGTAAATTTTATGGAGAGCAACAGATGGAGTCTGAAATACATCAGAAAGGGAAATCAATATTGCCGTCTCCCGAACTCCGCTGAGTACCGTTTGGCTGTTGGTTCGAGTCATCTCTACTCCACTCGCTCCATAATGTTGTTGTAAGGGCGTATCGCAAGTGTCGCAACACATATTGTTTTTCTTCTTCGCCGCCTCCATAAAGTAGATACACTATTATTAGCTACCTAATGCTGCATTCAATTTACCAATACCGAGATTAATGTCAAATTTATCGATTATCGTTCTCTAATTTGGTCTTAATTACTTGTGATAACTGTTATTTGTGAACAAATAAGAAAACCTGTTTAAACTTAAAAACAATATAGTAAAAACATGGCATAGACCCAGAAATAATGAAATCGCTATATTTTAAATATCAAAAAAGCTATATCTCAGAGCAGCGGAAGGAACCGTGTAAGCCTTGAACAAAGCTAACTCCAAGCGGACGTTGTACTCGTAAAAGGCGGCAAGTCGCGCCGCGGAAGGAAACTATAGCCGTTCCGAGGTAATGGGGGTCTCGGTACCTGCCGGTCCTAAAACCACTTACAAAATGAGATCTTATTTTATGTTATATTATTATATTTCGCCTGTTTGCTAAAATATATTCATAATAATGTTTCTTAGTAGCTTAATTTGTACTGTTTGTATACTCATTTCATCGTGATCAAGAGGTTATTTCTATTGCTATATATATGTATTATACAGTGTGTAAGTCCAATGCGGGCAATAAATTAAACCAGAAAATTCATTAGTGTAATTATTCATTAGAGGTTTTTTTAAAGTTACACTTAATTATGACTCCATAGTTAATGTTATTTAACTTTCAACAAGCAATTGCCTTCATAATATCATTTTAATCAGTCAGAACAACATGACAACAACAGTATAAATTACAAGGAAATTATGTATTCATATTCACTTATTATTTAATGTGTGTGATGTGATAATTGAATTCAATTTAAATTGTGACTAATGAAAGACCACTAAGTTTGGTACATTGTTTCAAATTACTCATACTCATACTCATAATCTTTATTGCATATCACATTGTATCTAAACCTATTACATAGAATTGTATACAACATGACACCCTGTAGAGCGCAGCAAACAGTTTATTCAAGAGGAGATCGAGTTTTTTGCACCAGATATTATATAATTATTATTTACTGTATCGGTACTTTATTAATTGCAATTATTGGTCGTTAAAAAAATCATTTATTGTAAAATAAGCTTTATTCATGAGATGATCTTTTAGTTTTTTAAAGGATTCATTGTCGGACTTCGTGTTATTTATTTCGTTACTGTCTTTGTTGAATATTTTTATCGCCATAGAGTTAGGACTATTTGAATGTAGTTTTGAGGGGATAACCTGCACCAGCTTATTTTGAAACCTGCTGGCGTAACGTCGGGGTATATCTGAATGTTTCGTATAAAATCGAGGGTATTTTTTTACTAACTTACATGTTAAATGTAAATTAATGTTAAAGTAAGTATTTTTAGGTCGTTTATTTTATTACAACTTTGATTTGACAATGTCAATCATTCAATACAATACTTATAAAATATTTGTTTTAAATGAAGGTAACTCTCAATACTGATCATAGGACCTGTTTTATCGAGGGTAACTCGGACAAATTCATTCAGCTTATCAACGGACTGCTAGCATGTAAATACGCTGCCTGAAGAAGTACGTTGACAAACATGGTTGCAGCTGGACAGTGCTCCGGCGCACGCAGCGGTTCGTGTTCGGAATGCGTTGAACGATATGTCCCAGGACAGATGGATCGTCGACGTCCAGGTCCGAAGAAGTACTGATAAACAAGATAACTGAAGTTTATTTCAAAAATTCACCTACATCACCAATCTTCACCACGTCATGGAGTCTACTAAACGACGTCGTGAACCCTGCTATGAAATGCAAGGAAGACACGTGGAGAATCGATACCCGAGACAAAACCGGCGAAATTAAACCTTTTGTTTGGTTGTGCTTTTAGCCTTATCGCCGCCACATCCATGAAGTAACAAAGTGTCATCAACGCCACGACAAAAATTGCCCGTATACAAACCTGACCAAAACCACGACTTAACGACGTATGAATATAAATTGCTAATTGAAGTCTGTAGTTTTTTTATGTATATTCAACTTAATCTTTGAAAGTATTATGATTGCCAATGGATAAAACGCAGCATACTTGGTTATTATGTTATATACCTACTTATAACAGTTATGACATAACGTGATATGAGTTTTTGAAAGTAACTGTCAACGAGCGTTTAACTCGTGTGTTGCAATACATTGCGGGCCGAATTATTTTGTATGGATACAATTTTATAGTAATTTTAAGCAAAAGTTATCTAAATATACTTCTTATATCCTATGCTAACCACCGTTAAGTGATTTGCCCATATTGGATTTACACACGTATAGTTGTCTGTTTTCAGCATACCAGTAAGCTTTTCTCCCTGTCGGTTGCTTTGTGGAAAAGACAGACATGAATACTCAATTCTGTTTATTTATTTGCAAGCTCAATGATGACCTATTCTTGGCGATTTAATTCAATATATAATTTTCTAATTTATTTCGATATGATGCTTTAAGAGGAAATGCGATCCTAGCGAAAAAAAAAACCATTTCGGGAAAAACGTTTTCCACTAACTAAATCTTAACAAATCACTTTGATTTTGATGTCTTTCGCTTCGATCGCTTATAGGTTTCGTAATACTTATTTTGTAGATTTGTGCAATAAATAAATGCAAGTGTTATTGTGCAAATTGAAATAAATAAATTCCTATGAATTTATCTTGTGTAACTTTAAGTGAAATTGTATATTGTGTGATAAGTAAATCATATAATATATTTCAATGATATATATGATTTACTCATCACACAATATACAATTGCCCTTATGCGTGTCACCAGTATCACACAAAAATCATAAAACACGCGTTTAAAATCGTGGTGGCAACACTTTATTTATTGACATAAACCTGCTGTTTTCTTTGACTTCACTTAACTGATTAAACTGACATTCAAGAGAATATTAAAGTAAAACAAAATGCTATCTTTGAAAAAGCTGTACAATAAAATATCAAATAATAACATGTGATTCAGAAACAAGATCTTGTCTTAAATTAATAGTAAATCGTTAGCGCAGCTACCATCGCATCGACAAAAATTATGCCAATTTATTTCACTGGCAAATAATAAGGGATAAAACATAAGCATCTTCATATTATACATCTGAAACTATCTACTCACTACGGAACATGCAATAAGACACAATAAGTATCAATAATTTCCACGCCGAACGTACGCCGGTCAAATGTATCGGCGGCGGCGCGGCGCACATGTCTACACAAACAACAAAATACTACAAGAACTTTAATTTTTTTGGCCTTGTGGGGGGGAAAGTTTTTGTTATGGGGAAGGATATAGAGTAGTTTTCAACCCCAAAATCACCCCCTAAGGGTGAAAAGGGGGAGGAAAACAGCGTAGGGAAAAAGGAGATGAAGTTTGTATGGGGAATCAGTAAAAAAAACAGATTGTATAAAAGATGCCCTCAGATACGTATTTCAGGATTTTTAAAAGTAAATCACACCCAACCCTTTTGTCATAAGCAACTTACAAAAATCCCATCAAACACATTTTCATGTAAAATGTTGCCAAGACGAAACCATAATCTCTTGTAGAGTCAAGCTTCTAACTCTACAAGCCCTAACTTCACAAACCTTAGTTGAAATATGTGACTTGGCCGTTTCGTTACTAAAAGAAGTGTTGTATAATAAAAAATAATGAATAGTGAATATATTTTTCACCTACGCCTATGTGACGGTAGCGAAATGGTAGAGTTTCAATCATAACGGCAAAGTCTATTTTATGATGCTTCGTAACAAATTGAGATCGAAAAAATAAATTGCAATAAAGAAACTAAGGATCGATGATGGTCCCCTTTTTAGGGTTCCGTAGCCAACTAGGCACCCTTATTGTTTCGCTATGTCCGTCTGTCCGTCCGTCCGCGGCCTTACTCCGTGATCGTTAGTGCTAGAAAGATGCAATTTTGCATGGGTACATAAATCATGCATGGCGACAGAACAGTAAAATAAATTCTTAAAATGAAAACGACAATCTTTTAATTAAAAAATGAAGTCCTTTTAAAATATTTAGATCGCAAATTAAGGTAATATGCACATTGAAAAAAATTATATTGACAATCATTGCTTAAGCTGTCTTTTTAATATATAATAGGATCCTTAAAAGTCATTGTGGTCGGATAAACGTTGAATCATAGAAAATTTAAGAGGAAAGGGGACGGCCGCTTCTTCATACAAACGTAGTCCCTATTTTCCTATTTGAGTATTGACATTATGGAAAATATATTTATGTCATTTGATGTACATTTACCATAGCTATTGTCCCTACGTCAGATTTTCTTTTGATTTTTTGAATATTGAAAACTATAGGAATGAAAATAGCGTTGGTAGGCCTGTCAGATGTTACGTATGCGCCACCACAGTCCGAAAATTTATTTCTTTTGCCAAAAACTGTAATTATTTCAACATTGCAAATTGAAATGGACAAGTATAAGTTTTAAATACACGGAAGTTTCAATTTAGGACGCAATATCGCCACATTTTCAAGTAGCTGCCAAAATATACAACACGCTGATTTCACGCCGGTCACGCCGCCACCGCCGATCAAATATCAGACGCCGCCGATGATTTAGCCATCGACGCCCACCTCTAGCAGTAAAGTATGAAGCCGATGGTCTTGAATTCAAATCCAGGTAAGGGCATTTATTCGTCTTATAGTGGAACTAAGTCCATTGTATAATAATGTCCTATTATAAAAAAATGGTTTTAAGCAAGATAGAGCGTGTAGTTTTAGATCTGTCTACTCTCATAGCAAAACCTACAAAATTTGACATTCAGTGACATTATGAATCAATGAAACGTAAGCGAAAATTTACATCATTTTTTTGCGTAAGTATGTTTACATCATTGTTGCCCCAGCAATGCTACAGCTGCATAGCTACTGCAGTCACCATCGGATGTCACATTTACGCACTTTAAATTAAAGACAGCAATAGACCAGTAATAATTGGTTCAAGTGTCACATAAAAGTAAATTTGATGACCGATTTGGCTTAGTCGGTAGTCATCCTGCCTATGAAGCCGATGGTCCTGAGTTCAAACCGGTAAAGGCAGTTGTTTGTGTGATGAGCACAGATATTGGTTCCTGAGTACCCACAACACAAGCCTTCTTGAGCTTACTGTGGGGCTTAGTCAATTTTTGTACGAGTAAGAAGGTCCTTTGATATTTATTTGATTTTTATTTATGATAAATACTCTATGTCAGACAAACCTCATTATTAACTCAAAGCTTTTGTTTCATAACATTGTTTCAAACTGAGGTATTTCCCAGACATCTCCTGACTGTCGTAGTTAGAGTCTCATGAATATTAGAGCTACAGATCAGGCTTTGCTGCCCTCTCGGGAGCGCGTACGCCACTCGCCAAGCGCGCTGCCCACTCCCCTGGTGTTATTGAATTTGCCACCAAGCGTTCGTGACTTTCCCTACGGTTAAATTATAAATCAAATTTGCATTCGCGCGTGGCTTTGCCTTTAGAAAGAGTTGCTTACAGTTTCTGGAAGGGGTCGAAAATAAAACACAAACGACAGTTTTATTTAATCTCTCAACGATGTACATGCACATGTACATAGTACATGTACATAATTATGTATATGTAATTATGAACATATACATGTATGTATATGTGTCGTGACCTCGACCCATTCGTAAACGCCTTATAAAGCGGAGTCTCTGTAGTTACGTACCAAATCAACTACTCAATGTACCTACCTACCTACAAGTGTCAAGTACCTACCTACTCCGACTTCGATTAAAATATTGAAAAGTGGAAAAAAAACACTGTCCCTATAGGGGATCTTTTTATTTAAACACGCTTTTAATTCCAAGTTCTACTCGTCAAAGAAAATAGGTTGTAAAGGCAACAGCAACAGCACAAATAACTAGCACAATATATGTAAGTATAATCTAAAAAAAAACATTTTAACAAAACCCTGTTGCATCGATGAGGCAACCAGATCACTATTTGTATAAAACTTTTTAAAATTTATTCCATGTAGAGAATCCTGTCTAATATTTAGGTTCTCTTTTCCCAGACGCGTAGCTATATAATGAAGTCTTGTTATCCTCATAGCCCTCCGACCACAAAGTTTGGGATAAGTAATCAAAGTTTTAAAAACACATCAAAGTTATTGCTACCTGTGCCGAAGATATTACGGTCCTAGTCTGCGTTGGTAACGGCAGATTTATAAGATAAAGTAGGTCATGAACAGGCGGTGTTCATGACCCGCTAGAGCTGCGGGCCCGGTTCGGGGAGGGGGTCACGGCCCTGGTTGACCCACTTGTTGCCTGCCGCTATTTACATTACAACTCTAATTGCTGACGACATATGGCTCGAGAATCGTCCGCATCCTTTACTTTCACCTAAACGATCGTCATGTCCCAACGGCTTTTCCTTTTACAAGAAATTAACATTTGTCAACAATGTCAACATGGATGACAAAACATCGATTTCCTAAGCTTTGTACACAAATTGTGGCTGAATCTCAAATTGGGTTACGTTTTGTTTTGGCAACTCAACACGGCATTGTTATAAGCTGACCTGCTTTGTGGCTGAACTCAAAACGCTATCAGGCTTAATGACACTAAAGCTCCGTCATTAAGCCCACCGTTACATTTCTGCCAATCTGTGAGACGACACGAAAGATATAAACGAGATAGGTTTCGTTACAAAATCTTATGTCAGTATAAACAGTATCTATTTATCTACTAGTGTTCTCCTAAATCCTACATCATAGGTACATAAGTACTCTTGTCCAAGAATCTTTTTTTTTTATTTAAGCTGAAATCATTAGAATGCATCGCTTGCATCCACAATGCAGACTGACACTGGAATTTTCGTAATAGTCCCTAGGTATTTTCATTAGATGCTTTTTAATCTGATTCGATGCTATGAAGCAACGATGTTATTTTACTTACCGCATTTTATTTCCTTAGCGCTGGGAAGGACCACAATAGACATTTGAGGGTATCACGTGGCTTCGACGCGGCCGCGCGGGGGAGGAACAACAATGGAATGTAATTACGCGTCCCCGACATACGACCCGATTGCTCTTCTAAGCTATTTTCAGCATCCACCTAAACTCTATTCCGTTTACAATGTAACATAAGAAAAATGTCGACGTTGGCGTCGGATGACCCGAGATAATAACCGCTACAGAAAGCACATATAACTTTCGACTTATTAATACTTACCTATGTACCAGACTACATTAAGTAGGTAAAATTGTGACAACGTCTTGGCATTCAATCATCAAATATGTAGTAGTAGGTACGTCTTAAAATTGAAATAAAATTAACACGTTGGACATCATTAGATAGGTCTTTAAAAATTATATTAAGGGTGCTAAAAGGTTTTCTTAAAGTAAATACTTTTGAAAATAATCGCTCCGAAAGCCAAAAATAGTGCGTCCCCTCTAACTTTTGAACCAGGAGAGTAAAAATGTTTAAAAAATGTGTAAAGCTAATTAAACAAATTTCAGGAAAATTATTTTGAATGAGATCGGTAAAGCCATTTAAGAGTTATTTAATTTAAAAAACCTGAACTTCTTATTAAAATGACGTAATTGCCACGAATATACGCTTTTTTGGTTGCACGTATGCGTGGTCCGACACGGACTAAGCCGGTTTTTTCAGTACGGATGTGCACAAAAAGAGGTACAGTCAAAATAATCAAAATTAAACAGTTCTATAATGTAACGCAAAAAAGGAAATTTTTCAGCGTTATGGCACGTTAAATTTTGCCGACGCTCGTCGTTTAACTGGCCAGCTTTGCTAATAAGTTGTTTGCTGGCCACATAAGGGCTTGTGCACAAATCACGCGGGGTGTATTCGGCTACTTTTGGCCGAGAGCCGAGACCAAGATCTCGGCTCGATTTTTGGCCTAGAATACCGAGACCGAGATCTCAGTCTGACCTTACCTGAAACGTGTCCGTTCAGGAGCTAGTATTTAGTACTTTCCATGCCTTCTCGTTATAAATTCGCTCGACCACCCAAAGTTTGCATGACGTTTCACATTACCTATGCTCTAAACATGATTTTGTACTCATATTCGTAATTGTATATCTAAATACCTATCGAGTATAGGTGAATGAAAGGAGATCGTGAAAAGAAACATTAAGTTGCTGATGTTAATTTTATTTCTTCGTCTTCTACGTTCTTATTACAAAATTCCTTATCTTTCTGGAACGAGGAAATGCTCAAAAAGCGTTAACGGTCGGAGCGAACGCTACAATTTCTGTGACATTCGTTAAGTGAAAGAGTAAGATTAAAGATTCAAGTAGGTACCTAGGTATTTTCGCTCTGCAGAAATTCGTTTTAAAAGGGTTTTTTAGGCCAGGTACCTATTTCGAGCTTAACACGCTGTCGAGATATTGTTGAAGGGGGGACACAACCTTGCAGGTTTTGTTCGTAGCGTGCTTCGGATGCACAAAGGGGAGACTTGACAAAACCACGAAGGCCCATTATTCCGCTATGACATGACTGTGCAGCTAAGTGCTGGTGTAATAACGCCGAATTAGCTGGCACATTGTACAGTGTATTTGTAATGTAAGATTTCAGAATAAAGATAAGATACAATTCATTTGGTCGCATAACAACTTTTGTCATATTTTTAATTGTCATAACACTTTATGCATAAAATTGTAAGTAAAAAAATCTTTAGTCAGAATTATTCTTGAGCATACCTGGGTTTTTGTCATAAATGAGTTATGTCATAATTTTTATAGTAATTTATTTAATTCGCATAAAATTTTTGTTAGGTTTGTTAGGTATGCACAAAAAATATATGACAACTGCTATGTATGTAATCAAATATTACGGCTAAAAATGTATGACACAATATGACTTTTAAGGCACAAAAAAACTGTTTGCGTTCAGCACTTAGAATATCACGTTTGGAAAGCTGTCAACCGCATTTCATTAGACTGAACATTTTAACTTTACCTTGTCTCTATATTTATGAAACAGTGATGTTAGTTAAAAACAACATTAACACTTACCATCAGGTGAGATCGTGGTCAAACGCTTGCCTATCGTTATTTAAAAAAAAAAAAAATTAACCAATTTTCTACTATTAATAGTGCTCGGCGATGTAACAAAATATATTCACAATCATTTAAAACAGCTCTTCTTACTAAAAGTTTTTTCGGCACTGCACCTAAATTATATAATAAACTGCCAAAAGATATAGTCAAACTGGAAGGCATTTTAGAATTTCAAAAAAGCTTATTTAGATTTTTAGTAAGGAAAGCTTACTATTCACTCACTTCAAAGCCAAAACATAAAGATATCTAATATTAAATGTTAATATTTGTTCCTTTTTTATTGTGGCACTGTGGAACGTACCTCGTTACAATTTATAAATTGTATATACAGATGTCAATCACAATGAACAAATCAACTCCCAGATTGGCCAGAATGAATGAATGAATGATCGTTTATTTGCGTTAAACAAAGTTATTATTAAAGTTAGTATTTGCGTTAGAGTTGATCATCGTTTATTTTTTCATTGTGATTGACATCTGTGTATACAAGGTGCTCGTGAGCATTGCGAGAGATTTTAACGGTGCAATCCTGATGGCAACAGAAGCAAAAATGTTATACGACTTTTTGTGAAATTCGACAATTTTTTATTTTGTTTTTTCCCCTTTTTTTGAACACTCCTGTACATAAAACATAATTTTTATTGATAAACACATAAGCTAAAATTAACTAAAAAGTATTTTTTTATTTGGGGGTACCTCTCGAATACATTTTTTTAATTTTTCGATGTCAATCAATAGGTATGTCAGCCAGACTAGACCTCAAAGTGGCAATACCGCAGTCAAAAATGTGTTTTGTACCGACTTATGGCGAAAGAATGATTTCGAAAAACATTTAATTATCTCTGAAATTAGGCCTAATCCAGAAAATTTTATATGACATTTTAGTTTCTAAATATTACCAGGAATGCTAGTTAAAATGTCTCGCAATGCTCACGGGCACCTTGTACAATTTATATACTTACCTAATATTGATACGTTTTTAGATAGGCAAGTCGATAGAACTCTAGTTCTGTGGATACCCCCCGGTACTGACTAAAATAACCGACTTGGTTTACCATAGGTACATCTCAAAACTTTTGTAGTAGAAGATAGAAAAACTGCGTTGCGAGACTTACATTTTTTTAGTTATTTTATTGAAAGTTGTTTCTTTGGAGATATTTTGGTTTGATTGAGTGTTTTTAACTGATCCGCTTGCATGAGACTATTTTTAGGGTTCCGTAGTCAACTAGGAACCCTTTTAGTTTCGCCATGTCCGTCTGTCTGTCTGTCTGTCCGAGGCTTTGCTCCGTGGCCGTTAGTGCCAGAAAAATGAAATTTGGCATGGACATATAAATCAATAAAGCCGACAAAGTTGTACAATAAAATCTAAAAAATTAATTTTTTTTGGGGTACCTCCCCTACACGTAAAGTGGGGGTGATTTTTTTTTGCCTCAACCCTACAGTGTGGGGTATCGTTAGAAAGGTCTTTCAAAACTAATACGGGCCTTCAACAAACATTTTTTGATAAAGTGAATATATTCGGAGATAATCGCTCTGGAAGAAAAAAAAAATGTGTGTCCCCCCCCCCCCTCTAACTTTTGAACCATGGGCCCAAAAAATATGAAAAAAATCGTGGAAGTAAAGCTTAAGAAAGACATTAAATGAAAACTATAGTGGACATGATCAGTTTAGCTGTTTTTGAGTTTTCGCAAAAAGTTTCCCCTTCATAGTAAAAAGACGTACATCCACAGTTAAAGGTTATTACGACATTAAATGGGTTGTTAAAGTTATTATACTCTAAGCTCTAGTTTAGCTTATTGTGACGGAAGAGTAACAACGGAACCCTACACTGAGCATGGCCCGACATGCTCTTGGCCGATTTATTTAAGCAAATATTCGGTGTGACTTGGATATACAGGAAGTAAGAAATGACAAGTAATTTAAACATCCTTAAAAACCATTCCTTCGAGCGGTGGTTTCATTTAGGAGCTCCATGGATGGTACAATTTTGTGGTAAGGTTTTCAAGCTTTTGTAGGCCAAACACCAACTATACTTACCTAAAAACAATTTTTATTTATAATATTTATTTATTTATTATTTATATAAACAAACACGATTGGTACCTATTTACTATAAAAACATTATCTTCATTTGTGAAACCTTTGTGGAATTTTACAATATTACAGTGCATCCTGCGCAATGATGCAAATTGAAAAACTTCCGGTAGAAGTTTAAAGCGAACAGAATTAATTACTGGGTAGTCAAGCATAGCTACGAAAATCGTAGTTCTTATATCACAGACACAAGGACTATTATTGTTGAATTCGAGTGCATATTTTTGTGGTAGTTACGCAGTAAGGCAGTTTATTTGCTGAGTCTCGGAGCCGTACACACGGCCGCTACAAAGTTTGGGATTAGCTATTCATGGGATAATGGGCCTCATTACTTATGCTTCGTCAACGGCATTAAATAATTACTTTAAAATGTTATGCAAATTTCTCACTGCCGCCAGCAAGCGTTTATTAGTAGCGTGATATATTTTAAAAGGGCATTTTCAGGATATTATTATGTGTTAATAAAAAAACAAACATCCGCACCTAGGTATAGTCAGCGCAAGGTAAGAACCAATATTTGACAGACTAATTCATAAATTGACCCTTACGAGTATTTATGAAGTTAAGACCTACGGTTGAACTGATAACCCTAACTTCATATGTATATAAGTATAATAATCCATAACTATTTTAGTATTGATTCTTACATTACGTTATAGTAGGTAGTTCGCCTTCGCAAAAAAATTGGTTTCATGTTTATATACAACTGTTGTTCGAAATTTAACTTATGTGAGACATATTCTAAAATATTTAAAATAGTCAGTCACTCGACTTTTTTTGTCGCTATTGGTGTAACCGTGATATTTAAATATTTTACAATTGTTGTTGTGTGTGTCTCTTCACTTTGCAATTAGCTATGACTGCATGATTTTTTTGGTAGATGTCAATCGATTCTACTTCCCGTGAATCATCATTCAAACCTTCTTCTTCTAAGCTTTTTTTCCCATACATACATGGTATTACCACGGAAGTATCATCTGCAAATAATACTGTAGGAAAATCTACGGCTTTAGGCAAATCATTTATGTAAAATGAAAATAATAATGGGCCCAAGACACTGCCCTGTGGCACGCCAAAGTTATTTTCTCTGCAGTTGGATTTATAGGTGTTTAAAGATTTGTTTTCCTTCCTAACAATTTCTGTATACTGCGTTCTGTGACTTAAGTATGACTCCAACCAGCGAAGCACATTTCCTCGCACTCCATAGTGCTCAAGCTTTGTCAAAAGTCTCTGATGAGCAACCAAGTCAAATGCCCTACTATTATTGAACTGACTGACACAGTACCTATATAATTTTCAGTCTATGCCATTAAATTGTATATAATAGTTCCTTTCTACACAACAGTTAAACATTTTCTATGTTATCGGTGTATTTGATAAAGGTTGATGTATTAATTAGCCACAGTTAGGCGGGTGCGGGGGCAATTCGGCTTGTAACGTATGTTTAATGGGAAACGTCGCTCGAAGACATGTTTACATGTCGTAATGCGTGGGCGGTTACCGGCCATAAGCAATAAGCAAGCTGTGCCTACCTCGACATTGTATTGATATATTTAGGTATAAATCGTTACCAATCAATGACGTTCTCAAGCAGAACGTTACGTGAGGCATAAACACATAAAATCGAGATTATACACACTCGATCCTTGAGTTTCACCCAGAATTTAATGTGGTTCATTCCAAAGCTTTTATCCCGAAACGATCGTCTCACCTTAGGATGAATTAGCATTTAAAAAGAGAAACGCCATAAAACATTTCTTTAGCAGACGTTCCGTTCGCTTGCGCCGCTTTGTTTTCATTGAACGCCGTGAGAAGAGTGAAATTGGTTTAATAAGGTTCTTTAAAGCTTTGAATAAACATTTCTTTCAGTATTTAAGCTTCGCTACTTCCAGGCTAAATGAACTGTATTTCATGTTATTTTTTCATGTTTGTACTAGGTTTAAGTAAATAAAAGTACGTATGTATTATTATTATTTAGTTTTAGAAAGGCAGCTGATGCTGGTACGTCTAAATCAGAGTTCACTTACCATGATTTCACTATTTGGATAGTTTGTCAAGATTGTTTTTAAATTGATTCACACTACAAGAGTTCACCACTTCAGAGGGTAATTTGTTCCAGGCATTTACTATTCGGTTTGCAACAAAGTTTTTGCTGATATTTGTTTTATGCTTTGTTGTTACTATTTAAGATATAGTTATAGTGTACTCTTGTGCGCGTGTTTGGATTTCGAATGAAGAGGTCGCTTAGTTCTGGACAGTCGTAGTATATCCGTGAATTATTTTGAACATCTCGATGAAGTCGCCACGTTCACGCCTTTTTAGGGTTCCGTCTGTCTGTCTGTCCGATTATGTCACAGCCACTTTTTTCCGAAACTATAAGAGCTATACTGTTCAAACTAAGTAAGTGGATGTATGCTATGAACCGCATTAAGATTTTCACACAAAAATAGAAACAAAACAATAAATTTTGGGGGTTCCCCATACTTAGAACTGAAACTCAAAAAATCTTTTTTCATCAAACCCATACGTGTGGGGTATCTATGAATAGGTCTTTCAAAATTATATTGAGGTTTCTAATATCATTTCTTTCTAAAATGAATAGTTTGTGCGAGAGACACTTCCAAACTGGTAAAATGTGTGCCCCCCCCCCCCCCCCCCCCGTTTTTTTTTTTCATGAAACCCATACGTGTGGGGTATCTACGGATAGGTCTTCAAAAATGATATTGAGGTTTCTAATATCATTTTTTTCTAAACTAAATAGTTTGCGCGAGAGACACTTCCAAAGTGGTAAAATGTTGAACGAGATCTAGTAAGTAGATTTTTTTTAATACGTCATAAATGGTACGGAACCCTTCATGCGCCAGTCCGACTCACACTTGGCCGCTTTTTTGTAGTGTTGTCAGGCCCAGCTTGACTAATCTTTCCTCATACTCGTACGAAAGTGACTTTAGCTGCGCGGGAATCTTAGTAAATCTACGCTGCACACGCTCGATCATTTTTGAAGTATGGATTCCATATCTGAAAACCATATTCCAGAATTGGTCTTATGTAGGTCTTACATATTTTTAGCATCGTTTTGGTGGTGAGAATACGAAAAGCTCTTCTAATTACGTAGACTATAGAGTTAGCCTTATCATTTTTTTTTCAAATATGGGGTTCCCACTCGAGATCGTTGGATATAATAACTCTTAACAGGTCTTGATGGGTCGTGGCTCCTGCTAATTGTACATACATTGTTTAAAGTGTAGGGCAACTTTGGGTTTTTCTTGTGCATGTGGAGGACTCTGCATTTTGATTCGTTGAGGTTTATAAGCCAGTCTAGGCACCAGTCCCTAATTCGGTTCAGATCTGACTATAGTTTGCTGTGGTGTATCACAGGGTTTACAAACAGCTTGGAGTCATCAAACAAGCTGAAGTTGGATTCAATGGTGGTTTGTAAGTCGGTAACATATATGCTGAACATGGTGATTGAGATGACCGATCCCTGTGGGACGCCGCTCCAGACGTCAAATTCGTCAGAAACACTGTCAAGCGATTCGCACTCTAAATTTTCTGTCTTTTAGAAACGATTCTATCCATTGTAGAAGCTTTCCTCTTATGCCAAAGTGCTCAAGTTTGGTCAGGAGTCTACGATGAGGCATTCTGTCAAAAGCTTTTTCATACCTTTTTTTGCTTTTTTTTATTACCTATAAAAAAATGTTTTGGCATGGTATCTACAATAAAACCAATATTTTTCTTCTCAGGGGCAGATACCTATCTCGTGACCTCGTGAAGTCTTAAAAACGGGGTTATTTTATTTTTAAAATCCCTTACATGCCTCTTCTTTGCGCGTAGAAAAAACCGGCCATTTGCATGTCGGGCCATGCTCAGTGTAGGGTTCTGTAGTTACCTGTCCGGTCACAATAGGTAGGCCTCGAACGGGGGCTATTAGTAAATATCATATACATCACAAACTAAGGCGATTAGCAGACAGGATCCGATTCGACTTGCGAGCGGGATGTCGCTATAATACGCGCATAGCGTTGTCTCGCTCAAACATCGGAGCGACGTGCGAATCGTATTCACTGTACGTGCTAAACGCCTATAGTGAGTATTTTCGCAGCACTTTGTACGCTAGGAAGGACTTTTGCGACGACCCATGGTTCAAACGTTGGAGGGTACACATATTTTTTCTCTTTCGCGGCGATTATTTACGAAAATATTTACTTAATAGAAAAATGGTAGAGGAAGATCCATGTTTGTTTTGAAAGACAACGGCACCCCGCACTAGGGTTGAAATTTTGATAAAGTTAAAGTAAACAATCGGCCAAGAGCATGTCGGACCATGCTTAGTGTAGGGTTTCGTAGAGACCATTCTCTCAGAACAGGCCAAACGGGGGCTAGTATTAAATATCATGTACATTACAAGCATAAGGAACTAAGGGAAGGGAAGATTTTTTACAATAACTCAAAAACGGCTAGACTGATCATGTTCGCTATAGTTTTTATTGAAAGTAATTATTAAGCTTTTGTTTCACGGTTTCTTTTCATATTTCTTGGACCCATGGTTCAAAAGTTTATTTTGAAAATATTATCCTTATAAAAAAAAGTTTTTTGGAAACCCTTATTCGTTTTGAAAAACCTATCCAACGATACTCGAAAATGAAAGCGATTTTTTTATTTCTTATATTTTATTACCATTCTGTCGCCATGCATGATTCATGTATTCCTGCCAAATTACAGGTTTCTACTGGTACTAACTATCACGGGACAAAGCCGCGGACGGACGGACAGACGGACATGGCGAAAATATAAGGGCTTCTAGTTGACTAGGAATACGAAACCCTAAAAAACGGATTGACGGACATGGTGAAACTAAAGTCCTAGTTTACTGTACGGACCCTAAAATATGCTGGGGCTTACAGTGACTCCTCTCGCAAAATATCCTTGTATCTCTTCTACAATTCCTTGTATCTATCTAAAAGTCTCTATCGCGAAACGTTCTATTTATGTATCTAAAAATCTATATCGCAAATTTATGTATGTCGGGAAAAAAAACGTGCGAACATGGCGTGTTACGGTGTGGCAATAATCTATTTAGAATACCCATTTTGATAGCAACGGGAAAGTTGAATGTAGGCAGTCTGAAAGACTTGCGTTAAATATGCAGGCTTCGATAAACTGCACCTTTTTGCAAGCTGCCCCGCTAATAGACCCGTCAAAGCGAGCGGCCGCGCGGCCTTTCAGCCTCGTTGCTGCCATCCAACCCCCCTGTTTCCTTCCACCCTTCCTCAAGGGAGGCGAAAAACTTTTAAAAAGATGTAGATCTACAAAAAGTACAGTGGACTCACTCCGTCGTTTATTTAAAGATTGTTTGGCACTGAGTTTTAGATTTGTCTAAATATTATTATTTTAGAATGTTATTCACTTGTCAGTGTAAATGCCTTCAAGTCACCCAGGCGATTCGAAGTAATATCAGGGCAATTATCATAGCTTTTCAGCTATCACGAAAAGTTTACCTATTTCATAACATTATTTCAACGCGCTCTTTATTTACTAACATTTGTATTTACTTGCCAAAGTATCCTTCTGCAATAATATTCGTGGATATAATTGTCCAAGTACCGACCCTATGGGACCCTAATAATAATTAGGAACTTATTATTTACGTCCCGTAGATCACGATCAAATTACCTTTAATATTTTATAAAAGCTGAAGAATGTAATACGAACGCTTTTTAGCGTTAAACCCGGTTCTAGTCTGCTTCTACTTTAAAGCTGTTTATGTACAATCAGCTGCAAAGATAGTTGACCGCCCCCTGTATACCACAAACAGTCTTTGCAGGGGGGCGGTATCTCTACTTATTGTACTACTACTATACAATGTACTTACTGTTTTCTTCTTCTGAGTTGTGCCATTATAAATATTTCTAATAAGAATATTCGTATTGATAGATAGAAACAAAAGTAACATGATCTAAATCGCAGAGGTTGACTTGTTAATTTACTACACGACATCAAAACAAGATACTACTTATTAACTAATTTAGTACCAAGCAGACACCTTTACGTCTGCGACTTCTGCGAGCGATATTAAAAAAAATAAAGGAATAATGGATAAATTTGGACCTTGGGCTATATTCGTACTCGTGACCTTTTGGACCACTGGTCCGATCGCTCTGGCAAACTAAGTACCAAAGTTCACCAGGCCCGTGCTAATATATCCAAACTTCAAAATTCCAAAAGAAGGAAATGCTCAATTCGTTTGTATATTATTTAAAGTTCAACTGATTTGGAAAATATTTTTTTTGTTTTTAAAGTATGTACTGAGGTACATATTGGTCCATTTTTTGTCAAAATCTAGTTCAACTGATTTGGAAAATATTTTTTTGTTTTTAAAGTATGTAATTAGATACATATTGGTCCCATTTCTAATGATGGGATCCATGAAAAATCGAGGGAATTCTTTAAATGCTATAAGTTTTTGTATTTTACTCAACAAATTAAGCAGTCACATAAAAAGTGACATTTTATGAAGTGGAAATACTGTCGAAAAAGAGAACGGAACACCTCAACGACGCGTATTACACGTTTGGTAATTCGTCTTCTTCGGTAAGTTTGTTCAACAAGTTAAGCAACAATTTTGTTTAATTAAGGTAGATTTTTGATGATCGGTTCTACGAGGAGTTGAGGGAACTCCTCAAATTGTATAAACACACTTGTAGCGATTTTTTATTTTCATCTAAAAACCAAGCAAAGTTAAAAATCCCATTAAAATTATTTAAGACAATAGTGCATGTCATTACAATTACAATAAGCCCCGACGACGTCAAATACTTGTAGTGGAAGTGTTCCATTCTGGTCTTCATCAGCAGTTCCAGTTCACCAAATAGCACTGTTTAAGGATTTTAAACTGTTTTGTTAAGTTATTTTTTTTTCATTGAAGATTATTGTTTACACGCCTTAGGAAGGCGCATAACAACAGGTTTTCCAATGGTAACAAAATCTCAAAAACTACCTATCAATAACTATCTCAATAATTGGAGCTGATGTAAACATTTTCGAAATTTAGAAATAATATGAATATAGCATCTCCCACCTACAGTCTAGCCACGATAGCTTAAAATATGTATGCATGCGGCAAGCGAGCGGCATGAAGCGGCTACGCTTTACGGTACAGGCACTACAAATGTAGAAGTTTCGCAGCGGAACGCTGAAACAAACACACACAGAGATAAGTTCGCCTTTGTTGTATTTAATTTACTCTGTAACTGTGTTTTTCGTGTTTTTATTTCTATGTACAATAAAGTATATACATATATACATACATACATACAAACTTACAGATACTAAAGGATGTGAAAGGTGCTGAAATTTTGCAACATTTTAGTACTGCTTTATTTTGCAACATTTTAGTATTGCTTTATTTTATTTCACACTTTGCGTATAAGAGCGTGCGTCTTTCAATCTGGTGGTCGAGGGTTCAATCCCCGGCTCGTACCAAAGAGCTAATCCCAATAAGGCCTAGCTTCCCCTCTGGGTTGATGGTCAGATGGTAGTTCCCAGGCCCCTATGAGCCGTGGCAATAAGCTAGGACAAAACCCAGGAACTAGAAAAAGAGAAGAACCTATTGTCACGTTTTGGTACCTACCCCAAATTAAATTTTGCAAGTCAGGTGATTAGTTATTTACATACCTCATGCTCTGAAATTGACTGAAAACCAACGTTGTATATACTGTAAGTCCTTTTTAATACAACGCAGAATAAGTTTGAAAAGCGGACGTATTTAGTGGACCGGAAATTGAATAGTAATGTGAAGGTAAAGATTATGTATTTGAATTCAGAACTCTGGCTCAGTTAGATGAATAAATATCTGCAGGCAGGCATTCCGTTGGTGGCAGTCATTAAAAGAAGTCGATATTTGTAATGTAGTAATGATAAAGAAATAAATATAAAGCCAGAAAACTACGACGTGTGTTTATCTCCCACTCCCACCACAATTAGGCGTCACTCTTTACATGATGGTGGTGCGGGGTAACGTTTGTTATTGTAGAGAACAGCATAAATGTATTTTCTCTACTTGCGTGTATATGCAAGTAGAGAAAACGGAAGCGGGGGCTGCATATGGCCGCCAATCTTCCCGCCGCGCCTTCCGAGATGAACTCCTTCAACTGCTCAGCAGCAACAGATACGAGCCCTAACAGTTTTTTAAAAGTTCAGCCGAGGAGTCAGGGATAAGGTTATTTTCATATGCTTTTTTACTTACCATAAACCGTATCCAACCATTTTGGGGATCGTAGCCATGGGCACGACCTGCGCGGATGGTTTGGACACGGGCTACCTTGCATAAGGCTAACTCATAGCGATTGGGTGTTAGGTAAATTGTATACGCTGTATGGGTTTGGAGTAGGTTCCGTAGGGGTCTGTAGTTGGGGTAGAACAGGATAGGGTATAGTTTTGTGATAATTATTGCCACTTCCACCCGAGGAGGCGAGATATGTGAAGGTTGGAAACCTTCACAGTCTTTTGGTAGGTAACTGGCAACGATTATGTATTTGAATTCAGAACAATCGCCTTGCTAGATGAATAAATATCCGTTGGTGGCAGTCATTAAAAGTAATCGATATTTGTAATCTAACTGAATGATAGAAAAATAAATATAAAGCCTGAAAACTACGAGGGTTGTTTATCTCCCATCACAATTACGCGTCACCCTTTATAGTACATACCTTGGAGAGCCAATGACGGTAATTATGGCCGTCACTCGGCTGTAGAAGATAGTGATCTCCTTTTTTAAAAAGTTCTACGCACAGAAGTGCGTCCTTCACCGCACTGTTTTACCCAATGTAATCCATCACAAACTAGTTACTTATACTCGCATAATCAACAAATGGTTTACAATTATTTGTCAACCAACCAAGTTGTTTCAAGCAACAACTAAACTATCAGGTCCAAAGAGTACAGACTTTAATCATGTTGCAGGTAATTCCTATAAATTGTACTGCACTCAGGGTAAAAAGATTTTCTCGACAGAAACAGCAATCAGGTTTCGTTCTACTAATTCAATTCCCAGCTTCCTTGGCTTTGTTTTGTGTTGGTTGCTTGAAACTTGTATATTACGATACGGTGGACGACAGTCTAATGGCTCCTCTACACGATGGCCCAGCGTAGGCCAGTCCAAGGAACGCATTTATGCGTTAGAGGGAGCAAGTGATATTGCTATCTCATTCCACTGCATAGCTGCGTCCCTTAGACTGGCGTACGATGGGCCATCTTGTAGAGGAGCCCTAAGATTTGATAATCAACTAATTAGCTACTTGTGCAGTGTTTCGTACTTATCAAAATGCGTCCTTTAATTGGCTATAAGGTGGTTACAAACACAAGTACAATAAGTATTTAACAAAATCGGCATGACATTGTACTTATTTCAGCATATCAAATGCTCAATGACTTTTTCCAAAATATACGTATAAGCTTAGCCTAGTATGGTACCTACTCACGGATACTGCTGTGAACTGTGAAGTGCTGTGTGATGTAAACATGTTCCGTGGTTAAATTTACGCTTATAAAGTATTTTGTTTTATTTTATAAATTAACTTTAACTCGATAGTTAGGTTAGGTTAGTTCCAACCAACGGAAATCCAACATCAACAAATTATGTGTACAGTCAGCATCAATAGTAGCTGATGAAACAACGCGCCAAAAATATCTGACATCCCAGATAACTTTTCCAAATATACATAAATTTATAAAATTCACATTCAAAAGTATATCTGTTACAGTCTTTGTTGTTCTATATTAAAGACATCACTTTTTGTTAAGCTGTTACAGAATGGCAGATACTTGATCCGTACGATGAAGCGTTATTTGATCCGTTACTTTTGATGCTCACTGTACCTATGAATTCCTCTGGAGTCATGTAACTCCTCTGGAGTTGCAGGCGTACATAGGTTACGGAGACTGCTTACTATCAGGCGGGCGGACAATTTTTTTTTAATACTACGTCGGTATTAGACGTAGTATTAAAAAAAAATTGTACTTATCACTTTTCAATGAAGGAAAACATTGTAAGAAAACCAGACTATTCCTAATAAGATTTAGTTTCCGTTCTGGGTTTGAAGGTCAGACGCTTGGGTAAAAACTAGTGCTTGCGCTAATTTTATAAGATATATTTTCGGAGCCGTGGCAAAAAGCAGGGACTACCTGTAGAAAGGAGATGGTGGGATATATCAGCCATTTCTCAGACTTTGTGGGACACGACGTTAAGTTGTAATTAACATGTCCTTCCGCGACCTTAATATCTCAGTACATTATCTGGTTGTGGTTTCTGCCTGAAATACAGGAATGTGGAATGGAATCCTAGTTCAGGCACTTGTAATCAACTCTTCTTTAATAACACTTCCTAGTCTTTAGAGTTATAACTTTATAATATTTGTTTCAATAAATTATGTTTTTATATTTCCATCTAATTGCACTTAATATTTCTCATACTACTTATTTCCCGTACCCCGTACTTATCTAAATAATATCCAAATCTTGTAAAACAAATTCACTTACAAATAAACTAAGTTAATCAATTGAGTTCCTTACCCATATTTGATCAAAACTTCGCAAAGTGGTTGGAATCCAATTGATAACCCTTTACAAGCTCTTTCATATGCATGAACAAGTAATGAGAAGGTGCCTAAATACATAATACGAGCCTTTTAAATCTGCTACGAATCTGCACTCGCTCGAATAAACATCTCAGGGGATCAGTCTACACATAATTGGCCGAGATTTTCTTAAAATATCTTTCAAAGACTAAATCCAACAGGTATTGATTTATTGTCTGATACCTATAGCTCAATAGTGGGCCCGGATTTTTGCCCTTAAAGTTTCGATAATTCTAAAGATGGAAAGTGATGCTTATCTGATATGGGACATATTTTTAAGCATATTTGTAAAATATGACGAAAAGTTAGAACGAGCGTTAGATAAAAATGAGGTATTGATGATTTATGAGTAGTGAATTAAAGTGCAAAGTTTAAGCTTCATCGTTTATAATATTGATTTAACAGCATAAAGCCTCATGGCTTTATGCTGTTAAATCAATATCTAGACACGCCCATTATTTACATGTCTAACTTTTTACTAGTATACTAAATTGATCGATAATATTGTAATTTTGCAATATCAGCTACTCTAATTCTATATTTACAAAATAATTCGTGTTTTTACGTTCACCAGAAAGCAGCTGTTCCAGATTTCCAAAAACCGAATATTGTAAATAAATGGAAATGTTCTTCGATATGTTAAAGTTTTTTGTAACTTTAATTCTATATTTACTTAGTTATTAGCAAAAATTTAAATATTTAAATATAACCGAACGCTCAACCTTACAATTTCAAACTTTTTATAAAAGTATTATTTAACATACTCCCAATGACATATCAAAAAAGAAAAAACTTTAATATTATCGAAACCAATTTTTGTTCAACCGCTGGTCTACTACGTGGTTAAAGGATGACTCACGTTAGACTGGGCCAGGTCCGGGACGGAACTAGCAGCGCTTCGTTTTCTATGGAAAGCATGACGTCATCACCGGGGCTTTGGAGTGGCCCGGTGCGGATCCGGAGCAGAGGCGGGCCGCTCATGCTATGAGCAAAGACCTGACAACCCGGAGGCTCAATTCTTCTCTTCGGGTCCCACTTGTCCAAGATCTGTGTCCAATGTGCATAGTGTCTCACTCTCTCATTAAGCAAAATGTGAGACGCAAATACACACTGGACCAAGATATATATATGCATGCTCGGATGTATCGGAATATATTTGCCAAAATAAGAAGGTTGCAAAACGTCATACATTTGTTAATATAAGTACTTAATTTTAAGAACATGATCAGCAGTGAATTGTGGATAAATAGCTAAATAAATACGTTATATTACTTAAGCAGGCAAGAATACGTCTAAAAATAGGTACTTGAAAATGCAACAACAGCGAAAATTAGAAACAACGGTACTTTAGCTAATGAGTTTTCCCTAGGCATTTTCAGCTACTCGAATCCCAAACAATAGGAGTAAAAACCGGCTAAGAGCATGTCGGGCCACGCTCAGTGTAGAGTTCCGTAGTTACTCTTCCGTCACAATAAGCTAAACTGGAGCTTAAAGTATAGTAATTGTTAACCAAGGGATGAAACGGTACCTTTCACGCGAGTTAAACAAATAGGCAAATTTGCATAATCAGTACCTAATTAAAGTAAGTCTTTTTACTATGGGAGAAACTTTTTGCGATAACTCAAAAACAGCTAAAAGTTTTCATTTGATGTCTTTCTTAAGCTCTACTTCCACGATTTTTTTCATATTTTTTGGGCCCATGGTTCAAAAGTTAGAGGGGGAGACGACGACACACATTTTTTTTTCTTTCGGAGCTATTATCTCCGAATATATTCACTTTATCAAAAAATGTTTGTTGAAGGCCCGTATTAGTTTTGAAAGACCTTTCCAACGATACCCCACACTGTAGGGATGAAGCAAAAAAAAAATTCACCCCCAGTTTACGTGTAGGGGAGGTACCATCAAAAAAATTAAATTTTAGATTTTATTGTACGACTTTGTCGGCTTTATTGATTTATATATCCATGCCGAATTTCAGCTTTCTAGCACTAACGACCACGGAGCAAAGCCTCGGACAGACAGACAGACAGACAGACAGACAGACGGACATGGCGAAACTTGTACCTTACCCCATCTACTACTAAACTAATTAACTAAAATTCAACCAGGATAAAATAAAAATAGGAAAATAAATAAATTTGGCCAAGTGATCGTCTAGTGTATTTACGTTGTGAACCTTAGTACCCTTCGTCTTTTATGTGAAAACTGATACGATTTGGATTTTTCAAAACTATCCCTAAATATCCTATGAATTTGTAAATATTCCTACTGTATATTTTTATTAACACTATTGTTAGACAAACAAAAATAAAAAAATAGTAAATAATATATATTTTTTAGAATTTATCTCCCACCGGGCCCTACCGTGACCAGTTACCGTGAACAGTAGTAAGCCCTTTTTGTTTGTAATTTAAAACTTATATTTTCCTTTTAATATATCTCTTCGCTAACCTAGCTAGCTAAAGGAAAATATGTATATGTAACCATTGTAACCATAAATAAATATTGCAAAGAATAGTACGTACAAACATACTTTATCTACTGTCACGCCCGGATGAAGACGGGTCTCTAAGCTAATTAATACCCATTTTATTTTATTTTATTTTTAATAAGTATTCCTAAGCACTATGTAATATTACTCTACCAACGTTTCGTAACCTAATTTCAGACGAGAAGAAACGCAAAGAAACTCATCTGAATGTACTATTAATGTATGGAATACTGAAAACAATCGTCTATTAAATATGACTTTATTTACCCTTTAATTCCCCAGTTATAGAAAAGCTCAGTTGTCACTAGTGAACTGCTCCGCCTGTCACTAGCTCCCTATAACAAAATTATTTAGTATGTCCTCAAATAACTTTGTTCCCCTATCTCACCCAATGTAAAAATATATAAACCTTCAATCATATTTAATGTACGAGCCTCAGTAACCCATCCATATGCTACTGAAGATAGATTTTAATTTATTTTGTAATTAAAAACAGTTAAACCTCTAATGATTTTAGTTTTGTTTACAATCAAACTAAATGTGAAAGAAAATAAATAAACCTAACACCCAAATAATGACTCTACCCTAACTCTACCCCAAATTCACCTATTCTAATGTGTGTAAAACTAGAGGCGAACCTCTATTTTTACAGGGAGGAGTGTGTGTGAGGGACCCTAATTTAAGCTCTAAACGTTCGGCCGACAAAACCGAGGTATAGCAAACCCTAGTGTCTGTGTGATTGCCTCCCCCCGTCTGTGTTAGCCGAAGCCTGGGTACAGACGAATAAGGCGCCCTAACCATGTATATAATGTGTATAAATAAATATATTTAACAAGACAACGCTTCTTCAATTACCAACAGATTTCAATGAGTAAGGATTACTCCTAATGGTCCACACGTGAGACCCTCATATCCCTCTGTCAGACCTTGAAGAGAACGTAAGAGGTATAATCGTCACCTGTGTTGGTAAAAAGGCTGACGCCAGGCCCCTCTCGCGACCTGGACCTAACTCTCTACTGGATTCCCGAGTAAACCTGCTTGTCACCGTCAGGTTAGGTGTACTCGGTAGGTTGACCATGCAACCTGACACTGAACTGGCTCTAAAATACAAAAAATCCACAAAAATAAGTAAGTATTGACACTAAAATAACAATTGAACAGATTGACAAAGAACAGCATAGTAGCTACGCAATGTCAAACATTCAATCGTCAAAATAACAACCTTTGTTTTTACGTCTACGAATAAGCCAGAGAAAGTGACAATCCGACGGTCAAAAATATAATGGCCGGTCCTGGCTTAAAACTGAGCTATTTATAACTTTCGGCAAACGCTCCAGACGTGTTAGACGCGTCTCTCGTAATTATCGTAGGGTAAAGGCACCAATAGTCAGCCCCTCCACGAAATTTCTATGTTCAAGAACGTCTCATTTGCCCACTAATTGACCAATAAGAATTATGAATGTTTTTACTCATCAATAATTTATTAAAGTTTAATTTTTATAAAGAATATAACGTAATTTAATTTAGCTTATGGAAATATTTCATTAAATATAATGCAAGGGCCTTTTTGCCAGCAATCAGCCTCCCGTCTACCAAGACACAGCCTTTAAGTACCCAGTCTACAGCCATCCCATTTTAACGCCTGGCTATTGGGTTCCGAGTTCCGTGATTTCAGTGTCCAGTGGTCAGCCACAGGATGACTACTGAGTATTTATTTGATGTATTGCAATGAAATAAAGTCATAATAATGTAGATATTTAAAGGTGCTTGATTTAATGACTTACATTGCATTTGAAAAAAAAACTTGAAACCTGTGCTCAGCCTCTATCGGCTGTCCTCTGGGTCCACGATCCCTTTAAAATTACTGCCTGAAACCCAGTAATCGGCCAGGGCTTACTTTAATATGGATTTATATTAATTTTTCACTTTCTCCAGACAAATTAAGCATTAATTACGTGAAGCAGCGCACATGCTTTCAAAAAAACATCACAATTCGGCCGCCAACGTCTGATCAAAACACCATGTGACGCTCCAAAAAAATGGCCATATGACATATCCCTTCATGTCAAAAGACAGCACTTCTTTGAAGTAGTGTTGTGGTTTATGCTAAACAAAAAAAAAAAAAATAAGTTACTTTTCAATTCATACTTTATTAATCTATAATAACACCTACTTTTGGCACACTGACGCATGTCTGAGCACTGATGCCTTTACCTTATACGTTTGACTAGTTTATTACCCTTTAAACTCGAGTACCAATCACTTTTTCTGAGTAACGACCCACTACGAAATATGATTTAGTTAAAGTCTTTGTTTGTTGTTCAAAATTTCTCGTGAGAATATTTTGCTTCTATTCCATTAAACTTACGGAATTAATTTATTAGATATATACATACTATTTACTAGTATTTTGATTAATATTGGAACATAATAATTGAGGTTTTTAGTTTATGAAAATGATATGGACCGATTATTTGTGCCAATTATTTTTATATGTTAACTAGATCTGCTAGTGCGTCTAGTTACAAACTATAAGGGTTCCTAGTTGACTACGGAACCCTAAAAACGAGATTTTACAGTCTCAGATCTATTTTACAGTCAAAATACCTACATTTTAATAACTAAAATAATAATGTATCCTGGTCAGCATTCTGTACTCTAATATCTAGCAGAGGCAGGAAGCAATATCAAATTATTTCTGTAGCTAACCGAGCACACCGCAATTTTAATTATCTAGCGGGGCGCCAGGGTACATTTTCATAGCGAAGCTCTGCATCACATACATATCTAAGCACAATATAATGGTAAAATAAACGCAAACCACACTACCATGTTTTCGGGCATTAAGTATTCACCTTATCATTATCACTTTACGAGAAATGAAATAGTAAGATGTTATTTTTTTTAAATAAGTCTATTAGGGTATCAGTCAGTTAAGCGGAAATACTCTTACGACCCAATTCGAACAACGGTTATAAGATGACAATCACCCCCTAGAGGGATGAGTTGTCAAAAATGCTAAAACCATTTTGCTTGTTTTCTAGTTTTGTGTTAAGTTGCGAAGTTTCATATTCTTACTTCATAAATGTCGCTACCCATACAAACGTACTTTGAACCTCTTAAGGGACGAATATTGAAAAATACTGAAATTGCTTTACTTGTATTCCAGTAACATCTTTTCTTGTATTCTTTTATTATGCCTTCCTAAGAAGTTTCAAAGTATTTACACGATACAAACATTTAACCCCGTTTTATCCGCCTTAGCGGATAAATTCTCAAAAACGCTGATATTATATTTCTGGCTAATGGTGTTTCTTTCTCCGCTGAAACGATTTAGTAAAAATTTTGTATGTAGATAGTTTTTGTTATAGAGAAGGATATGGAATAGTTTTAAATCCGAAAATCTCCCCGTAAGGGTGAAAAGGACAAGGACGTTAGGGGGAAAAAGGTGTTGAAGTTTGTATAGAGAATCAGTAAAAAAAATAGATTGTATTAAAGTTGCTCCCAGATACGTATTTCAAGATTTTTAACAGTAAATCACCCCCAACATTTTAAATTAGGGGATGGAAGATTGTCATGAGCAACTTACAAAAATAAAAGAAGTCCCATCAAAAACATTTTCATGTAAAATGTTGCCAAGATCAGATCTATTGTAGAGCCAAGATTCTAACTCTACAAGCCCTAAATTTACAAACTCTACACCTTAGTCAAAATATATGCGGCATGGTCGTTTCGTTACTACAAGGTGTAGATTTTATGAAGTTAGGGCTTGTAGAGTTAGAAGCTTGGCTCTACAAGAGATCTGATACCTTTTTGACAGTGCGAGCCTTATGATTTCGTTTTTGCAACATGACATGAAAAATTCTCATGAAAAAAAGGTATTTCAAGGCCACGCCGCCGATACGCTGCCGCCGCCGACCAATTTCGACCGCCGCGCCGCCGCCGGCTAAATGTCTTATCTACAACTTTATTAATTCGTGGTTTAAATTGAGACACGAAGTACTTGAAAGGTTTTAGGGCCATAGGCTCGCCATAAATAAAAGTTCCAGAAACTTAACGCTTAAATATAACAAATACCTACCCTTCATCGTCGGACCGGTAATTGTCGTACTTTTATCATCTGTCATTACGGCCATTTCGTTCTAATAAGTAGTAAGTAGTGTAAGAATTAGCTCGCCAAACGAAGACTAAAAACAGACAAATGGGTGAAATAATTCGTGTATAAACGAATTTTGGTATAGTTGTAGGTAAAGGTGCCTTACACAACATACTGAAAGTACTGATGGATAGGGGTGGCGCTAATGGGTGGAGGGGGTTTAAAGGTCCTTTTTTAGTTTTTCGTAAATAACTCGTAAACGGTGGCCAATAGCAAAAAAAAAATTTATACGCAAATTATCTATATAAATTTGCCTACAAGAAAGATCTCGTAATTGTTTTCTCTAGGATCAATATTTTAAAAGATAATCAAGCGGGAAAGTTAATTAAAATCACTTTTATGGTAAGTTTTTAAAATTTTCGTAAATAAATGCTGTTAAAAGTAAATAATCTACACAAAAAATTTTACAACAAAAATTCAGTACACTTTTTGCAAGGATCAATACTTAAAAAGATACTATTCCTTTTCTTTAGTATTTCGTAAATGATTTGTAAAGTAGGTACGCATATGTTATCCGCGGAAATGTTCTGCATCTTTTACGATCATATTTGAGTGACTGAGAGCAGACTACGGAACTGACTCAAATATGTTTGAATACAAAAGAGGAAAAGTCATACAAATCGGATGTGCGTATGCTGAGGTATGGTGTGCCTCAAGGTAGCGTATTAGGGCCACTGTTATTTTTACTCTACATCAACGATCTCCCTAAACATGTCAAGCACCCTATGGTTTTTTTGCAGACGACAGTGCAGTTATAATTGAATGTAAATATATTAATAATTATGAAATGGAAATCAGTTATACTATAAATGATATAAGAAAATGGCTTAATGATAATTATTTGATAATAAATATTAATAAAACTAAAATAATGCACTTTCGACAAAACACACCCATGTTGCCTATAAATTGTAATTATTAAGGACGTACTATTGAACCGGTTGAAGAAACTAAAATTTTGGGACTAACTATTGATAGCAAGTTGTATTGGAAAACACATACGGAGGAAATTTGTACAAAGCTAAGTAAATATGCATACGCGCTTTACAGATTATCTAAGCTAGTAAGCACTGAAGCAGTAATTGCCGCATATCATGGCTACGTTGGGTCAACCCTTCGCTATTGTGTTATATATTGGGCGAATTCGACCAACAGTGAAATCGCATTCAAAGCACAAAAACGATGTATAAGATCAATGTGTGGTCTACATCAATTGGATCCATCTTTTAAAAAACTTAATCTTTTGACTCTACCGTGCCTCTTCATATTTGAAACTGCTGTATTTGTAGAAACAAAACTGAATTTATTTAAACAAGTGTCACGAATATTTAACAGAGATATCTACCGCACTCACAAACTTGGTACAGTATTTTCTCGTTCTGCACTAATGCGTAAAAATGTATTTTGTCTGGCCAGTAAAATTTTTAACAAAATTCCTATAGCTCTAAGAATGAAACCATTGCACTTGTTTTATTTAAAATAAATTATTAATATCTAAGTGCTACTATTCGTTGCCAGAGTTTTTCGGTGACACTTTAAATTAGCCTGTAAGTAATTGTATTGTATATATGCATGAATTATTGACATAAAAATATGAATAGAATATAATAAATAATTTTGAATTTGAAATACGCGCAATTATGAACTTGGTATACAACTACATTTGACAATAATATTATTGTATAATTGATTAATATTTTATTTTATTTAGTTAAATGTATTTGCATTTAACAATGTATTTTAATTGGTATATGTCTACCTGGTTTCAAATTTGTATGCCTGTCGGCGAAACATAGAGTTCACACATACTTTTTGTACTTACCAACACTGTTACCTATGTTTACAAATAAATCATTTGAATTGAATTGAAAGTATGACCTAGTAGCAAAAAAAATCTGATACATAAATAATTATCATAAAAATTTCTACAAGAAACATGTGGAACACTTTTCGCTCGGATCAATATTTAAAAAGATAATAACGCGGGAATATTAATAATATTCAATTTTAAAGTCCCTTTTTAGATTCTTCTAAATAACTCTTAAACGGTGGACGGTGGTCCATAGCAAAACCTATTCGAATTCATAAATAATCTAAATTAAATGTTCTACAAAAAACAACCAGAACACATTTCTCTAGGATCAATATTTAAAATAATATTAAAGGGGAAAGTGAATTACAATCAATTCACGGGTCCCTTTTTTGTTTTTCATAAATAATTAAACGGTGGCTTGCCATGCCATTGCATATTAAGGGTTATTTACGAAAAACGAAAAAGGGACTTTAAAATTGATTCATAAATAAATATAATAAGGACATTCGGACACAAATTGACTAAGTCCCACAGTAAGCTCAATAAGGCTTGTGTTGAGGGTACTTAGACAACGATATATGCATATACTATATAAAAATTTATAAATACATAGAAAACACCCATGACCCAGGAAAAAATATCCGTGCTCATCACACAAATAAATGCCTTTACCAAGATTTGAACCCGGGACCATCGGCTTCATAGGTAGGGTCACTACCCACTAGGCCAGACCGGTCGTCAACATTAACACCATCATCATTCATTCGTCATTATTATTATCATTCCCGCTTTAGATCTTTTTTAGGGTTCCGTAGCCAAATGGCATAAAACGGAACCCTTATAGTTTCGCCATGTCCGTCTGTCTGTCTGTCTGTCTGTCTGTCTGTCTGTCTGTCTGTCTGTCTGTCTGTCTGTCCGAGGCTTTGCTCCGTGGTCGTTAGTGCTAGAAAGCTGAAATTTGGCATGGATATATAAATCAATAAAGCCGACAAAGTCGTACAATAAAATCTAAAAATTTAATTTTTTTTAGGGTACCTCCCCTACACGTAAAGTGGGGGTGAATTTTTTTTTTCGCTTCAACCCTAGAGTGTGGGGTATCGTTGGAAAGGTCTTTTAAAAGTAATAGGGGTTTTCAAGAAACATTTTTTGATAAAGTGAATATATTCAAAGATAATCGCTCCGAAAGAAAAAAAAATTGTGTCCCCCCCCCTCTAACTTTTGAACCATAGGTCCAAAAAATATGAAAAAAATCGTGGAAGTAGAGCTTAAGAAAGACATTAAATGAAAACTATAGCGGACATGATCAGTTTAGCTGTTTTTGAGTTATCGCAAAAAGTTTTCCCTTCATAGTAAAAAGACTTACTTTAATTAGGTACTGATTATGCAAATTTGCCTATTTGTTTAACTCGGGTGAAAGGTACCGTTTCATCCCTTGGTTAACAATTTACTATACTTTAAGCTCCAGTTTAGCTTATTGTGACGGAAGAGTAACTACGGAACCCTACACTGAGCGTGGCCCGACATGCTCTTGGCCGGTTTTAAATATTAAGGATTGGATTTAGACATCGGTTGCCTTGTTTTTGGGAAACTGTGATATTGGAGGGGCTTAGGGGGCTTAGCTGAAACCCTTTACGGTGGTTTTTATTGCCGGAGATGCGTATTTTTTTTTTACGAAATTTGGTCTATGAGCCTGATACGCAACTTAATGGTAGTTTATTACAAATCGTGGCACCCCGACTTCCACGCGGTCTTATCGGTCCTACCCCTAGTGTTTTTATAAAGCCGGAGGCGCGGAGGGACTGCACATCCCGCAGCGCCGGAGCTGTTCCATTTCGACATTTAAGATTTCTTTCACGGAACTAAAGGGATGTTTTTATATTGATGTTAGTGTTGAAAAAAAAATTAAAATCAGATAATAAGCACCTCTGTGGGTGGGTGTTAGTGTTTGGGGGAGTTATACTCCCCTTCCCCTCCCCCTATCAAAGGTACTACCCCTATTTTATGTAAATACTGAAAGTTAAAATTGTAATATCTCAGAAACTAAGCATCACCGGCAGGGGGAGGGGGAAAGGAGGATAGCCACCCCCCTCCCTCCTATCAAGGCAACCAATTTCTAAATTTTTACCAATATTAATCCTAGCGAAAAGTGTTCCATATGTTTCTTGTAGGAAATTTTATGATAATTATTTATTTTTTTGCTATGGCTCATACTTTACAAACTATTTACGATAAACTAAAGAAAAGGAACCTTTGAATTGATTTTAATCAACTTTCCCTCTTTAATATCTTGTTAAATATTGATCCTTGCAAAAAGTGTACGTAATTTTTCTGGTACAAAATTTCATACAGATTATTTGCGTTTAAGAACATTTTTTGCTATGGGCCACCGTTTACGAGTTATTTACGAAAAACTAAAAAGTCCTTTAATTAAACTTCTTTATACCCGTTAGCGCCACCCCCATCCATCAGTACTTTCAGTATGTTGTATGAGGCATTTTTACCTGCAACTATGCCAAAATTCGCTTATACACGAATGATTTCCCCTGTTGTCTTTTTCCTTCATTAGGTCGCCTAAATGACGCATGACACGAAGGACGATAAAATCGCAACCATTCTATTCGTGCTGGTGTGAATAATATGCCTTACCTTTTTCATAAAGGACATAACATTTGTAGGCAGCATGGTGGCTTCCTCTCTGCACTGTTCGCTTAAAACTTACATCACTGCACTACACTGAACTACACACTGTACCGCCCTCAGTCGGGAATTAGCACGCTACCTCCAAAACACGACATCTTATAAACCGTAGGCAGCTATAACTATTTAACAATATACCATAGAACTTTATGTTAATATCACGCACTTCACAGTTTGGCACTATCGAGCTCGATGATATGTTGTCTGAAACAAAAGAGAACACATGTTGTAGTGCGTGTAACATAAGTACCAATGAAGAAGTTATCCAAAACATTCTGGGGTACACGGCGGATTAGGCTGTAAAACGGAGTGGCAAATGGAATGAAATATTACTAAATCTACTTATCTAATTCAGAAGATGACGTTGACTAGTCGTAATATATATAACCAATTTATTATTTCTCAAGAGTGCGCAAGATGTAGCTGTAAAATAGGAATTCTTTATCGAACATTTTTTTTACATATTTCTCAAAAGTCCAAAATACGGTTGAGGCTCTAGCCATATTCTTTAATCGTCGAATATTTGTTTATCTTGTATATCCAAAAAATTACCTACTCAGTTCAATTGAGTTCTCGATATTCATCATTATTACAAGCGCCATCTTTACGAATTAAATGAAGTATAGGTAGCTAATGGGGTTTAACAACACATCTTGTAACTTTTATTTATAAATTTGGTATAAATTGCTAAATAAATGTTTTTTTTTTATTAATCTAAACAATAATCGCTCAACTATACTTAATATGTAATTGACAGGCTTGTAACCTTTAGTTTAAGTACTTAGTAAGTTTTTTTTATTTCTTTGTTTTTATATGTTATTAAATAAATCATTGACAGCGTATATTGGTCTCTTACACTATAAAATGTCTGGGAAGTTGTGCGGGGGTTGACTAGTTTCATTCCCGTCCTCCGCAGCAGGTAGGTACTCGTGTTCACCGCAGCACCCACGCACGACCCTTCACAAGAGAGAATGGGACGCATTCAACAGGTCCTACTTGGTTCATTAAGAGGCTGTCAATACCTAAAGCGCGCACACTGTCTATTTGTATCGGAGTTAATGAGATAGCACTGTCGCATGTTACTGGTCCTGGGCAAGGGAATAATAAGAAAATTATTTAAATAAAATAAAGTGGATTATAGTGTAATATTTTACTCGTTAGCGGTTTAGATATAAATATTTTGAAATTGTGATTTTAATTGCAGACCCATAAGTCAAATCAATAAAGACATAGAACCGTTTAATTTGGATTTTAAGACCAATCTTTGCAATTATTTTCTATCGAGCCGATTTCGTTCAATCATGTATCGAGTACAACCACGGTCTTTGAAATATAATTAATATGAACATATAGGTATTTTTCTTACTTGACTAAAACAAATAGTCTTTCTTAAAAAACTGTTTAAGTAACATCAATTTCAAGGACATTGGGTGTTGACAGCCCCTTGCGTACGTCTTTTTAGGGTTCCGTAGCCAAATGGCAAAAAACGGAACCCTTATGGATTCGTCATGTCCGTGTGTCGTCTGTCCGATTATGTCACAGCCACTTTTTTCCTAAACTATAAGAACTATACTGTTCAAACTTGGTAAGTAGATGTAATACCATCAACCGCATTAAGATTTTCACACAAAAATAGAAAAGAAACAATAAATTTTGGGGGTTCCCCATACTTAGAACTGAAACTCAATTTTTTTTTTTTCATCAACCCATGCGTTTGGGATATCTATGGATAGGTCTTCAAAAATGATATTGAATTGAGGTTTCTAATATCTTTTTTTTTCTAAACTGAAAAGTTTGCGCGAGAGACACTTACAAAGTGTTAAAATGTGTCCCCCCCCCCCCCTGTAACTTCTAAAATAAGAGAATGATAAAACTAAAAAAAATATATAATGTACAGTCAGCGTCAAATACTTTGTAGCAACCAAAGTAGCCAAATAGTTCGGTACACCATATATTTAGTATGGTGTACCGAACTATTTGGCCACTTTGACTGCTACAAAGTATTTGACGCTGACTGTACATTACCATGCAAACTTCCACTGAAAATTGGTTTGAACGAGATCTAGTAAGTAGTTTTTTTTTACTACGTCATAAAATTTAAAAAAATATATATTTTTTCATCAAACCCAGACGTGTGGGGGACTATGGATAGGTCTTCAAAAATGATATTGAGGTTTCTAATATCATTTTATTCTAAACTGAATAGTTTGCGCGAGAGACACTTCCGAAGTGGTAAAATGTGTCCCCCCCCCCCCCCTGTAACTTCTAAAATAAGAGAATGATAAAACTAATTAAAATATATGATGTACATATTACCATGCAAACTTCCACCGAAAATTGGTTTGAACGAGATCTAGTAAGTAGTTTTTTTAATACGTCATAAATGGTACGGAACCCTTCATGGGCGAGTCCGACTCGCACTTGGCCGCTTTTTTTCGTATATTACTTGTGTGATGACCTCATATAACTAAATTTCAAACAAGCAATAGAGTTGATAGCATAGAGCGGAGCGACTATCAAACCGAATGTTAGGGTTTCAAATCCCGACTTGTTGAATGAATTTCTTGAATACTCAAGTAAGAAATATAATTTGATAAACTTAATCAATCGCTTTTTAACCAAGGATCAAACTAGTGAGGAAACCGGACTGGTCCAATCGTATAGTTTCCCGATAGGTTAAAAAGTCAGCTGGCAGTCGCATTCGTACAAACAAGTGCCTCTGTTAATTCTTGGGATTAGGTGGCTGAGCGCACCCCTGGGCTCCTCACGTGAGCTGTGGCAATTTGAGACAGCTAGGAAGATGATGAATTCACGGGATGAATTATGTATCTCAATGTAGAAATCTATATATCACGCCTCATTAGAATAAAAAAAATCCTAGGTGGTTATTATTAATGCAGTTACGTTACATTACATAAATTCTAACTAATGCAGTTGTTCAATCGATACGTAACGATTTGATATTAGAATTCAGTCAGCTCTTGTATAGAAGCGAAATTGCATCGTTAGCTTGAGCGATATCGGCGAGTCGAGAACGGATATCAAGAGGCCCTATTAACTTCGTACGTAGTTACGCACCCATACAATATCCACATTAACTATCATGTAGGTACATATTCTACAGTGTGTTTAGGAGATAACATAGGAAGCTGGAACAACTAGATTTCTCTTCGCGGTATGTTATCGCGCTGTAACCCTGATTAATGTGCCTTATTCGGGAGCAAAGTTTGTTTAACCATCGTGCCTTGAAACCCTCGCAACGCTCAAGATTCCTCTTTTAGAGCCACTCGCTACGCTGGAGGATCAATATAGGAACTTTTCTTGATCTGCTAAAACAAATGTTTGACCTACCTATGTCATGACATGACGCCGTACCGGCCGTACAACGACGTTGCATTGTGACACGTAGTTCGTTCTGATATTGAGTTTGGCTTATGGCAAGCATTACTAGAATGTCTGATTAAACCGATAAACTCACATCAATTCTCGTATACAAAGGTGTCAAGGCTGGGGTGGCATTCAGCTGATGACAGTTAATGACTAGTAGTTTTTGTTAAAAATAAAAGTGGAACAAGACGAGTAAGTACTTTGCTGCTAGAAAAGGTAAGCAAAATCTCATTTGGTTCACAATCTCCTCGTGCTTTTATTACGTCCCTTGCTAAACTCAAGGTGCTAAATTAGAATACAATCTCTCGCTACGCTGGTGTTTCTGATAAAGGAGATCGTCGATTTGGGCCCTACCTATATGCTATTTGGCATATATTTTACAGACTATTCATATTTAATACCTACATACGCATTCTACTACCTACATACGAATGTAAATGAAACGGAAACTAGAAATACATAATAAAAAGACATTATGTTCTTCATTTTCAATACTTCTATGTATTTATTTACAAAAGCTTTGCCGTCGTCTACGTCTTTATAGCATCTACATAAGGCTGAACTCCACCTAACCCGAAAGGTTTTATCATTAAGGAGTTATAATCTAACTAACGCTAACGCTATTGTCCCTCGTATCACTCTTCCTTAATGCGATAGAGGCAGATAGCATTTCATTTTGTATCCCTACGAACGACTGACATCTTGGCTAGGGGCTAGGCCCCCTGCTCTGCCGTGATACTCTTTGTACTAAACTTTACTTTATGGTAGGTAGACTAGTCTGAATTTAGTTTGACTATGAATATATAGTATTTAAGAGGGTAGGCCACGGCCGCTTCTCCATACAAACGTAGTCCCTATTTTCCTTTCTGGATATTGACATTATGGAAAATGTTTTTACCCGATTTTCAATAAACTGTGACATTTTTTTTTATAATGTTAAAATCCTAGAAAATGAGGAGTACGTTAAAGGCTCACCAGACTCCTCGCCGGAGCGAATCGAATCGCAATAATTCGTCTGTGATGAACGCACATGGTACAAATACTCAATCAACGCGGCTCGATTCGACTGTAGTCGACGTCAGCGTTATTGCCTTCTACATTTACTATGAAATGAATAGACGGAGTTTGAAATAGTACTTTCAAATCATTAGTTAAAAAAAAAAATCTTTGCTTATTTCTCAACATTCCCGTTTTATTTCGTGATTTTGTTTTACCATCGTAATCTAGAGTTCGAATCGCGTTTGTATCGATAAAAACGCGCGTCGACGGCGCGTTAAAAAAACGTGGTGTGCTTAGCCCCTTAGGGTAGTGTTTATCAATCATTATACGTTATGTACGTTTGTAAAGTAAAATTATACCAAAAGTGCGTATACGACGTATACGTTTCATGACGCACCCTAGAAACTTTACCTCGTGCCCTAGGATTTATTTAGCAAAAAATATTTGATTTATAGCCAAGATGACAATGACAATCGTTTGTGGAAAACGAAACGAGACGCTATTGTCTCTCGTATCGTATCATTCATCCTTAGTGCGATAGACAAATAGCGTTTCGTTTTGTAGCCCTACGAACAGATGATCTGAGCCTACGAACGATTGTCATCTTAGCTAGGCCTCCTGCTCTGCCGTGATACTCGCCTGACTATATATAACGTAGGTAGGTACCTACATAAGATTATGAGAAATTCAATCAGTGAACTAGAGCCACCTACCTACTTCATTTTGTGGATATTTGCGTCCAAATCCCCCCCGAGGCAAATGGGATAAATATTTTGGCGGGCATAGTGAAATATTAAATCGCGCGGTAAGTCGATAACAAACAGCTATCTTGGGCAGCAGCCCCGCTGCGCTGGATTAAGGTGGACAAATTGAAGTTTCTCTTTCAAGTTAACGTTCGAAACTTGATTCTAGTTTAGTAATTACCTATTTTATTACGTCATCTGTAACATGAGAGCAATGTTGGTTTTTGCTGCAAGTGCTGATTTCTGATTTTGAATTCAGAGTAAGCGAAAGATTCCATAACTATAAGCCAAGACTCGATACGCTATTGATTCTATTTACAAAGTTGGTGGCACACTGGCACATATGGCTTTTTACCTCAGTAGTGAGACCGAGAACATAATAAGTATTAGAGAAATAACGTTATGAAAATGTTTAGAGTCAGGTTTAGGACCGGTTCTAGGTTCTAGTTCGATTACGTAACGTAACAATGCTGTATGGCAAAATTGTGTTGGAGGTTTCAGTTCGAGAATATTTAAAATAAATAAGAAAGGAGTAATGTAACATATTTTTATTATAATTACAATTTTCCTCCAAAATTTCAATCATCACAAACCGCAAGAAACTTAAATGAGAACTAAGTTGATGCATTATTTCTACCTACAAAATTTTAACAGAACAACACATACACAGAACACCTTCCGAAATAGGTACCTATTGTTTAACCCACCTATTAAAAATTTATAATAAAATTAAATACTATTGATCATATCACAATATATACTAAAAAAACTAATGTTTTTTTTTTTACACTCCTTTTATGTAACAATTTGTTTGTAGATATCGAATCTGGACCCCATTTTATGAAGCTAAACCGTTCAATTGTATGTGTAAATCAGCAACATTACTCGAATGGCCTGACACCATTGGTCAAGTTCGTGTCATCAGCGGTTTACATCCGTGAAAATTGTAGCTCATTAATCATGCCCCTGAGGCCCTTCTGTGGAAATCGAATTCTCGTTATCTGCATCTAGATAACTGTTGCATATTCGAGCGATGGAGATGCAGCTAACGAAATTTCATTTTCGCGGTACTATTAGACCCTCTGGTCATTTCCATCCGAGGTTATTTCCAATTTAAGGGATTTTAAGCACATGAATTCAAAATCCCCTTTCCTCATTACCTCAGATTATTGTCTATGTTCAATGACAGATTTCTTTCTTCATTCAAAATTCTATCTGAAATATCACGAATCTGACATTCATCTAATTAAATTCATGACTCGTAAAAATTCAGATCATTAGTTAAAACCATGAAATCATGTAAGTGGGATGCCCCTTAAATTGTTTGCTATTTCGATATAGATAACACGAATAATTAGGGATACCGCACATCCATGAATTCATGATCTTAAAGTTTTCACGAAATAATTCAGACAAATCTCTAAACATTCAGAGCATGAATTCATGTGTGTGTTTTTACACAAGACACCCTTAAAGAACAATTACCCAATATTTTAAAATCAAAAACTCAATATGTTTACTTGGTTACACAATAGATAAAAAGTTTATGCTAAGCAAACACTCTGATGATTTTAATATAATAGTAGATTTGTTACACCAAAATAACAAAAACTGTAATATTATCCCAATAGATTAAATTTAAAATACATAAGATTAATTATATTTACTTAGGAGCTTAGGACACTTAGGTAATTGAAGATAGTGTAATTAGAGAAACTAATAACAATGGAAATCATAAAATGTACATTAGTTACTTACAGTAAAATAAACAAATTCCCTTTTGTGAAATGAAGTAATTTTCACATTCTTTAATAAAACTGACCATCAAAATCCTGGCTCAGGGTCTACTTGGTATGTGATTTCATATGCCAAGGATGTACACAGAAATTTGGGTCTGTTCACAAATGAATTATACTATTCTAACTTTTGTTATCACATTCACTGCCGGGAACCCACCTGGTGGGCGCTCGTGAACTTTGTTCAGACAACGGTTGTTTTGTACGCAGCTATTGACCACCGGTTTCTGGGGTAGTGCGCCCTTTTTTGTCTGGTAGTGAATGTGTTAACTAAAATTGTGGCCACACAATGGAATGAGATATCTACAAATATTAAAATCAGTAGTTTGCCATCTTGTACTGCACAGTTAGCACAAGGAATACCTTAGGACAGATTACCTTTTCCTTTATATCTGTATGAAGATGGGTCAGTCAGGGTAGTCTTTTTTCCGAGCGGCATGTGTCACATTGTTACTTGTGCTGTCCTTGCTAAAGTAACATAATTAGAAAAATTATTGGCAACTTGGAAACACATAGGTTGGTGTTGCTTGTAACAAAAGTAGTCTTTGTCTTTTCTTGAATGCCAGTTAGCTTCACTAAATTATGTGGTGTTACATTCTATTGGTAGTTAATTTATTGTTCATTCTCTAGTTAACAAGCAAGATGTTTCTATACTTTCTATAAATAAAGTTAATATTTTATAAATTCAGCTCTTAAATACTTTTGTTATGGCACAAGAGTGATCTTGATATCTGGTTACAAATAAAAAAACACAAGTCTCAAAATATTACTGGGTATTTAATTAGTGAAGCTAATAATAATGAAGTATCCTGTGTGTTAATATATTCTCACTAAACTCTTCTTCAACCAATACCCTGAATTAGAAATCTCAAATTATTAATTTCTGCATTTTGCATTTTAGCAAGTAAAATTCTATCAATAAGGCAATCTTGAAAATGAAAATAAATACCAAATGATTGTTTGCGAGTGAATCATAAAACAATAACATTGTAAATAAATATTAAAAATATTAGGTAGGTATTTCAAATATTTCTTGGCAAATAACTTATAATGGCTTAAATAGGAAATTCAATGAGTAACCTGGCGAACAATCCCTGATAAGAGCCAAAATGTCCACTATTACCATCATGAGATATATATATTATCGATCACCACTTGCCGTTAAACATATTCATTTGGTAAGAATTATTCTAGTCATGAGACACCTTACACATTAAAATACACATAACTTGTATTTTTGGTAGGAGAAAATTTCACCACTCTGCATCTCCATTGGCTTTTTGAAAGACATAATCTTTTCCAGCTAAATTCATTATCCCATCTTTTAAGTAAAACTTCCACTTGTTGCGACTCCGAGTAATTTTGTCATATTGACATACAACAACATTATCGGTATCAAACATGTCGCCAGGCTCTTCATCAGACACATCATCCCCCGAGTTGAGGGGCTCCTCTTCCGCACCACCATCCTCATCCCGCTCTTCCTCTTCCTCCTCTGCTGGCTCTTCTCCAGATTCCTCATCATCATCATCATCCCCTGCTGCATCATCTGAGCCCTCCCCTCCATTTGAGCCTTCATCATCTGAAGAATCCAGTGCTCCATCCAGGGAAAATGGGGCTGCACCACTCCGGCCGCCCCCGCCACCATCAAACTCATTTTGTTGCGCTGCTAGTGCAGAATTAATATGTTGTTGAAGAAGAGTTGCAGCTAATGGCTGCGGTAAGCTAATTGTTGCATTGATTATGGGCCCAGTCAATACCTGGTGAAGCTTATTACCATTAAGAGCAGAGGCTGGAATTTGAATAGTGAAAGAACGTGGTTGCGACCCTGGGACACCAGGCTGCGCCGGAAGAGTCAATTGCACTGGAACTTTATTGCTGGGGTCTAAAACGTGGGGATGAGTGCCTGCCAAGTTGGGGCCCGGTGCTCCATGCTCCGCGCCTGAACTTGAATGGCTCGAGCTCTGCGCCATATGCGCATCCGGAATACGTTTTTGTATCGCATTGCTCCCATTTGCTTTTTGAAAATTTTGTAACACTGGTGGCGGCGGCATCGCCGGTTCCAACGGAGGCGGATCCATCGCGCCACTGTCAGTTAATTTGGTCTTCCATAACTGTTTTAACTCCTGCAGCACTTGCTCATCCACACCGTCATCTAAGAAACAGTCCCGCACTCCGGCTATAACGTCATCTACTACGGTATTGTAAAGTTTAATAACGGACAGTTGACTCGACGTCATCTTGATATAATTGGTGTACTCAGAGTTGTGTACTGGTATCATTCGTGATGCATAAGAACTATTGTGAGCTCACAACGATTATAGTTTTCCTATCGTAAAATGCGTATCAACTTTCGGAATCACATCTCAATGTCAAGCGACACGGCAATCTACACAGCCATTATGACGAAAGGATTACAATTTCATATACAATTCAATGAAGTTCAAAATCTCACGATTACTAATAAGTAAAACGTTTGGGTGTAGTCCACTCCATTTCTATAAGGTTTCCAGGGAAATATTTAACACTAAATTTGACAATTCACCACTAAACATAACCTACAAACGAAAAGCAGAATTTGCCAGATTACGAATATTGTCTCTGGTCCGGTCCTAGTGGCCATTGATATTGCACGAGTGTACTGCGCATGCGCGATTACAGCGCCACCAGCGCGCGCCGAACATCGCGACCAGCTAACTAAAGATTTGTATTATATTAAATGAAATATAACTTTATTTTATTTGAAGTCATCCAGACTTTAGTAATTACTTAATATTAAATAAACACAAAAATCAATTTTATCAGATTAGTTTCGTTGGATGGATAAAACACAAATGTTGCCATTAAAGTAAAAACTTTGAAACATCAAAATCCTTGAATTTCTTTGCCTGCAAGTTAATAGGGTTGTTTCCAACTTTTTGAAACGCTTGTAATACGTTCTATATTAACCAAACGTTGCCCTAAAATTTAACTTTTACCCTAAAACGGCTTTAAATATGTTAAATTAACAAAATATATTTTAACCCGTGCTTTCGCGCCCAAAACGCTCTTTGAAAATTGTATGACGTCATAGTTTACGGTTTGACACATAACTATGTACATACAAAGAGTAAAGTAAGTATATAGGTACATACACACGTAAGGGCTCCACTACACGATGGCCGAGCGTAGGACAGTCCAAGAGACGCATTTATTCGTTAAAGGGAGCAAGTGATATCGCTATCTCATTCCACCACATAGCTGCGTCCCTTAAGCCCCCTCCAGACTATGCGCGTGAATCGCGGCGTGACTTCGCGGAGCGAACATACCGCGACGTTGACGTAGACTCCACGCTCGCACAACTTCACGGCGATTTCGAAGCGTCGATCGGATTTAGTTTGCGGCAAGGCACTGATTCAAACTGGGAACTGTCAAATTGATTTTTGGTTGATCAAGTTCGCACTTATTCGCACCGAATATAACCAAGCCGTAAACTGTAACGTCATACAATTTTCAAAGAGCGTTTTGGGCGCGAAAGAATGGGTCAAAATATATTTTGTTAATTTAACATATTTAGGGTTTTTAGGGTAAAAGTGGTTAATATAGAACGTATTACAAGCGTTTCAAAAATTTGAAACAACGCTATTGTAGCAATGAACAATATTCACATTTTTACTGACTGGACCATTGACTGGTCATGGACTTAATAATGCATGCAAAAACAATGGAATGGAAGTTATACACGTCGCGATCTTGACCTAGGCTATAACCGCAAAAATCGAAGTTCGAATCGAGGGTATTTTTCTCTATCACTCTAATTTCGTCTTAGTGAGAGTAAAAGAGCAAGATGATAAATGAGCAAGATTTTCGCGGTAGGCCTTCAATAAAGGCGGTGCTGAAGAAGATCCTCGAAGATTGGATTCGACTGAATACGTGACTAACCCGTTTAATATACATAATTTTAATGCGTTTGCAACTTTGCATGTGTTCGAGAGGGATAACGTGATAAGAGTAATTATGTGTGTTGTAGTACTATTACTTACCTATTTAATTCTGCAACCATGGTCTACTCTCTGTGATTTGTGAGAGAGACACCACTCTAGCGTCACCCGACCATTGGCGTCAGCTCTATAGGGCCAATTACATCCACACTCCCCGATATCGGGGCCGAAGTCAGTCCCGATGTCGGGCTTGATAATCGTTTTCCGCTTCACGGACTATCAGCACATCGTTATATTTGAAATGAAAATAAATGTTTCAAATACAATAATATCGAACATTGAACATTATTTACTTATTTATTTAACCTTTATTGCACAATACAAAAAAAAGTACAAATGGCGGGCTTAATGCCATAAGGCATTCTCTATCAGTCAACCATTGGGCCAAACAGAAACTTACAATTGGTGTCGAAAGGAAAATCTTATACAGAGAGATAAAAGTCACTATCTCAACACTACTATTATAAATAAACATATATACATTTTATATGTCAAATATTGTAAAAGATGTTGATATTTGGTGAAATGGAAAAATACTCTCGCTCGGGCCCGACATCGGGCCTGACATCGGGCGATAGCGAGTGTGGATGTAATTGGTCCTTTATGGCTACTGCTATCGAGCAGTAATACTGCTCGACGCAACGTTGGTGCAACTGCGCAGTGACGCCATTAACGCCATTTTCCATTTCTCAAAAGACGCTCGTGTGGGGTCTCTAAATTGACTACTCAATCATCCGGTTTCTTTTTGGACCGTGCGAAGTGCATGGTGGGGGTAAGTAAAGCGATCCCAGCGCATAAGGACCATAAGGTGGTAAAAATGTGAACTAACTGCGGATAACGTCTTTAACATTTCGTACAATTATATGGCTCGAAATGAAACTTTGATTTACGATTACTCCTGAAATATGCATTTAAATTGTATGGTGTAAGGGACCATTGTAAGCTGTATGAAATGCTTAATATAACTAACGTATTTATTTTGATAATTGTTAGTAATGTATCCATGTAAATAGCTTGGCAAATGCCACATATTACGTGATCTCATTCCATTCAAGCAATTTTTTATTCGTTCAAGAATCGCACGCTAGAGTGCGCTGTTCTGTGTAGTAAAATCCTAAATCGCGATATCAATTTTTTTTTATGGGAGACTAACAAACAAAAGCGGCCAAGTGCTAGTCGGACTCGCCCATGAAGGGTTCCGTACCATTTATGACATATTAAAAAAAACTACTAACTAGATCTCGTTCAAACCAATTTTCGGTGGAAGTTTGCATGGTAATGTATATCATATATTTTTTTTAGATTTTTCATTCTGTTATTTTAGAAGTTACAGGGGGGGGACACATTTTTTCACTTTGGAAGAGTCTCTCGCGCAAGCTATTCAGTTTAGAAAAAAATGATATTAGGAACCTAAATATCATTTTTGAAGACCTATCCATAGATACCCCACACGTATGGGTTAGATGAAAAAAAAAAATTAATTTTATGACGTATTAAAAAAAAACTGCTTACTAGATCTCGTTCAAACCAATTTTCGGTGGAAGTTTGCATGGTAATGTATATCATATATTTTTTTAGACTTTTTCATTATGTTATTTTAGAAGTTACAGGGGGGGGGGACACAATTTTTTTCACTTTGGAAGTGTCTCTCGCGCAAACTATTCAGTTTAGAAAAAAATGATATTAAAAACCTTAATATCATTTTTGAAGACCTATCCATAGATACCCCACATGTATGGGTTTGAAGAAAAAAAATTTTTTTTTTTTTTAATTTTATGACAGTTTAAAAAAAAATACTTTCTAGATCTCGTTCAAACCAATTTTCGGTGGAAGTTTGCATGGCAATGTATATCATGTTTTTTTTTTAGATTCTTCATTCTGTTATTTTAGAAGTTACTGGGGGTTACACACATTTTACCACTTTGGAAGTGTCTCTCGCGCAAACTATTCAGTTTAGAAAAAAATTATATTAGAAACCTCAATATCATTTTTAAACACCTATCCATAGATACCCCACACGTATGGGTTTGATGAAAAAAGATTTTTTGAGTTTCAGTTCTAAGTATGGGGAACCCCCAAAATTTATTGTTTTTTTTTTTCAATTTTTGTGTAAAAATCCTAATGCGGTTCATAGAATACATCTACTTACCAAGTTTGAACAGTATAGCTCTTATAGTTTCGGAAAAAAGTGGCGGTGACATAATCGGACAGACAGACAGACATGACGAATCTATAAGGGTTCCGTTTTTTGCCGTTTGGCTACGGAACCCTAAAAACCGGCCAACAGCATGTCGGGATTTACGGGCCAGTGGCATGCCTACAGTTATGGATAAGGGCAAGCCGAAAGATATGTGTACTTAATAACCTGTCCAATCTTCACTTTTCGCACTCAAATGAATTTGTTAGCCAGTCGAGGCGAACTAATCATAGCGCACTGAGGTAAGTACCTACTATACTACTAAAATAGAATTTTACAAACATATCAGCAATTATAAACTTATCTTTATCGCGCCTGATAAATTATATAAGTCGTCATAGCCGGAAGCATTATTTATTATTGTCTGTCTTTTACAAATTCTCGGGACCTATGGGGTCCCGGACATTTGGAAGGCGTGCGTGGGGCCGAAGCCAACACGTAGAGTCCCCTTGTAATAAGACAATTTACTCTAAATGTAACGTGACACCAACCGACGATTATCCCTGTTCACACTATAGCAGTGCACCCAAGGACAAGCCCCGGTTAGTGTAGGACTATTGTAAAATAACCGGCCAAGAGCATGTCGGGCCACGCTCAGTGTAGGGTTCCGTAGTTACTCTTCCGTCACAATAAGCTAAATTGGAGCTTAAAGTATATTAGTAAATTGTTAACCAAGGGATGAAACGGTACCTTTCACCCGAGTTAAACAAATAGGCAAATTTGCATAATCAGTACCCTAATTAAAGTAAGTAATAATAAATAATAAATAAATATTTAATAAATATTTATAGGACATTATTACACAAATTGACTAAGTCCCACAGTAAGCTCAATAAGGCTTGTGTTGAGGGTACTTAGACAACGATATATATAATATATAAATATTTATAAATACTTAAATACATAGAAAACACCCATGACTCAGGAACAAATATCCATGCTCATCACACGAACAAATGCCCTTACCAGGATTTGAACCCGGGACCATCAGCTTCGTAGGCAGGGTCACTACCCACTAGGCCAAACCGGTAGTCTTTTTACTATGAAGGGAAAACTTTTTGCGATAACTCAAAAACAGCTAAACTGATCATGTCCGCTAAAGTTTTCATTTAATGTCTTTCTTAAGCTCTACTTCCACGATTTTTTTCATATTTTTTGGACCTATGGTTCAAAAGTTAGAGGGGGGGGACACATTTTTTTTTCTTTCGGAGCGGTTATCTCCGAATATTACTTTATCAAAAAATGTTTCGTGAAAACCCCTATTAGCTTTGAAAGACCTTTCCAACGATAACCCACACTCTAGGGTTGAAGCGAAAAAAAAATGTCACCCCCACTTTACGTACCCTAAAACCCGGGAGGTACCCTCAAAAAAATTAAATTTTTAGATTTTATTGTACGACTTTGTCGGTTTTATTGATTTATATATCCATGCCAAATTTCAGCTTTCTAGCACTAACGACCACGGAGCAAAGCCTCGGACAGACAGACAGACAGACAGACATGGCGAAACTATAAGGGTTCCTAGTTGACTACGGAACCCTAAAAATGTTTTTATAAATACAAATGAGTTTGATACATACTTCTTTATCCCCACCTTTTTCAAATCGGGCACGAGCAGCGGTCCGATCGCAAGCCATTGTTTATTAATAATGCAAGGCTCTTAGTGGGAGTTCAATGAATAGTACGCACCAAAGAGCCAATACATATTAATTTCGCAATGTTCCTACTGGAGTAGGTCCATGAAACTTTTGTATAATGTAGAATATAAACTGGTTCATTTTTGAAAAAAAAATGGTGTGTGTACCATGAGCCAAACTTGATATACAGGGTGATTCTTTTTTTATTTTTGTTTTTTTTTTTTTACAAGAATTTAAATGGTTAGAGGGTTAATATTTTTTTAGCACATAGATTTTAGTCTTATTAATATTTGTACAAAATTTGAAATTCGTCAGTTTCATAGTTTAGGAAAAAATAATTAAAACAGTTTTTAATCGGGTGTTTTTCACCCCCAGGGGGTGACAGAGAGATGAAACTTTGTGCAGAGTATAACCTCCCCAAAAGGCATCGTTTGATTACAGTTTCGGCCCAAAATCGCTGGGGGCAATTTTACCTAGGCTATCCTGCTACACCCTTTCACTTCCACCCTGCGAGCATATAGCTCTGACACCCCACTCTGGACGGCCGGTAAAGGCAAGCCAGAGGTGAGAGTCCTGCGGCCCCTGCTCAGTGTTCACTCCAGCCGGCCAATCAAGGCAAGCCAGAGAGAGGGGCCTGACCGACTCTCGGGGGTATGGGACCCAAGGGACGTCACTTCCCATTCAGCTCGCCACAAGCTGCCCTGGGGGCTTATTATTATTATTATTAATAGATACATCTTATTTGTATGGGATCAACTAACAATCCAATGTGTTTTGGTTTTGTAACCGGCCGTTGCCCTACATAATTTTCTCCTATGCGACTGACTTGCCTGAGAAATACACAAGTCAGGTGTTGGTTTGGGCGCGGAAATGATATCCCGTTTTTCTACGAAGTTTCACAACTTTACCTTGCCTTCGTTGAGTAATACGTGGACGCATCTCATCACACAAGGAACAACTTCATATATTGTAAACGAATTAGACACTTAAACAACAAACAAAGGACCGAAATTTTGCTCATAGCCCGCCTCGGCTCGTACAGTCACATCTGAAAATATCGATACGAAACAAAGTGCCAAAAATATCTATATTTTCAGACGTGACCGCACGTCACCGCCTCGAGCGGTCGAGCCGCCATTTCCTCCATACAAAACCTCCGTTGACGACGTAGCGACGCTCGACGCCGTTGAAACGCGTGAAGCTAAATGAAAAAGCTTCAACGTGTGTCACCGATGTCGCGCCGAGTATGTTCGCGAAACTTAAAAATCGCGTACTTTAAAATTAAATTAAATTAAATTACCGTTTATTTCAAGCGCATGTGGCTCATAAAATGTTAGTTATGTACAATAAAACTTAAAAAAACTATGTTAGTAACAATAAATATCTTAACTAAAATCATAACGATTCACTGTTACTGGGCTTATGAAGCCCGCAACAATGCATTATGTACGGACAGTCGATCCTATCCGCAATCATAGTGAGGATGGTGTTGGGGCTGGCGCGCACGCGCCGTACCAGCGATGCGGCTCGCAGGCGCATTGCTGCTTTGAAGCATATTACGTGCGCGTCAGCGAACATCTGTGACGCACTGCAAAAGCGCGGCAGCCCCATCAACACCCGGAACGCATTATTATATTGAATTTGTAGGGCCTTGTACGATTTTTTTGTAAATTTGCTCCACAGGCTGCACGTGTAAAAAGTGGTACAAAAAGCCCTGAACAGGGTTATTTTACTGTCATTAGAGCAACGTGCAAACCTGCGGGCAATCATATTAGCTCTTATCGACAAGGCCCTACGTTCACGTTCAATGTCAGCATTGTCCTTGAGGTCGGTGGTGAGTATATGCCCTAGGTATTTATATTTGAACACTCTTTCGAGATCCACCGAGTTCAAACGAATGGGTGGTAATTCAGATGGTAGAATAGCACCAACCCCAAAGACCATGTACTGACTTTTGCTGACATTATATCTCAGCCCGTGCGCTTGCGCATAGTCCTCACAAACCTGCAGCAATCTTCTCATACCGCAGATTGACGCGCTCAGCAGCACCATATCGTCGGCATAACTCAGATTGTTAACATTAACGCCATCTACGTGACATCCTATATGCATGCTGCAGAGCGCGACAATCAACTCATTTATGTACAGGTTGAACAGCGCTGGCGAGCTCAATCCCCCCTGCCTCACACCGCATTCCATGCCATATGAGTCCGATAGCGTACCAGCCCAACGAACATAGTTGATCTGGTTTCCATACCAATGTCTAAATAAAAAGATGAGTTCCTGAGGTAGGTTTACTGATTCAAGTTTTTTCCATAGTAGATCGTAGGAAACCATATCAAATGCCTTCGACAGGTCTAGGTAGCATGCATAGACCGGCGTGTTTCTAGTAACATAGTACGCAACAGTGTGCTTAAGGGTCAAAATTGCACTTTCAGTCGAAAGTCCGGGTCTGAACCCAAACTGGTTATCGTGCAGCAAGAGTACTTTGTTTAACTGAGCATTAAGCACACTGTCAAGCACTTTTGCAACTTTAAGTACGTACGTCTATCACCCACTTAAGGGATAAAATCGTGCCTTTCACCCGAGTTAAAGACAATGCAAATTTGCATAATCAGTAATTAAAGTAACAGACCTATGGCCAGGATTTTTTCCTCAAGACCTACCTACAAAGCAACAAATCAAGCATTTACATTTAAAAAAGTGACATTTGATGAAGTGGAACTGCTGATGATGATCAGAATGGAACTCTACAACGACGCATAGTACACGGTGGCGATTTGTCCTCTTCGCTGTGTTTGTTAAGTAAATTAGATTTTCAATACAAAGGGTCTAGCCGCAATCCTATAGTGAAACTGCCCCTGGCTGAAATGTATACCTTTCTTAGAAGCGTTAATTGGTCTTATTATAAGATATCATTTTACAATATTTCAAGCCTGGAATCCCCTTGGTTTGGATAAAAAAACAAAAATATATAAAATCTTTTTTAATTTTTCTAAGCTAAACTAATGGTTAGATTTCTTTGAAATTCGGATTATACATGGCACTAATAGCAATACATTTTCAAAAAAAAAATCAAGGTTCTAACTTATTTACAAAGGCCTAAAAAAATTTTTTTTTGTTTAAAAATTTTTTTTTAGTATTTACAAGAGGGCGACAACCTCAATTTTTAGGTATTTAATGCACAATACAATACTGTATGAAATATATTTTTTTCATAAAAATCCATTTGGGGCAACAAGGTAAAAATGTCTTACTAATGCAGGCCATTCGTCTTACGACCATTAATCATAAAATATAGATACATTCTCGGCATATGTCTAAGAAGGTATATAGATGCTTCATAAAGTATGATGGCGAAAAGAGGGGAGTAGAAGCAATCGATCAATATTGTTGTGAATGTGCGAATGGGTTAAGAACAGTAGGTTGTTGTTCACATGTAGCGGCAATTATATATTACTTGTCGTATTGCAGGTTTTTATCCAGAATTCCGCGGCCTAGCCATAAACTCTGTGTACTGTTCAAGACCGAAGGTATAAATATTACTTAGAACTGAAACTCAAAAAATCTTTTTTCATCAAACCCATGCGTGTGGGGTATCTATGGATAGGTCTTCAAAAATGATATAGAGGTTTCTAATATAATTTTTTTTCTAAAATGAATAGTTTGCGCGAGAGACACTTCCAAAGTGGTAAAATGTGTGTGTCCCCCCCCCCCCCCCCCCCCCGTAACTTCTAAAATAACAGAATGAAAAATCTAAAAAAAATATATGATATACATTGCCATGCAAACTTCCACCGAAAATTGTTTTGAACGAGATCTAGTAAGTAGTTTTTTTTAATACGACATAAAATTAAAAAAAAAAAATTTTTTTCATCAAACCCATACGTGTGAGGTATCTATGGATAGGTCTTCAAAAATGATATTTAGGTTTCTAATATAATTTTTTTCTAAACTGAATAGTTTGCGCGAAAGACACTTCCAAAGTGAAAAAATGTGTGTCGTCCCCCCCCTGTAACTTCTAAAATAACAGAATGAAAAACCTAAAAAAAATATATGATATACATTACCATGCAAACTTCCACCGAAAATTGGTTTGAACGAGATCTAGTAAGTAGTTCTTTTCATACGTCATAAAATAAAAATTTTTTTTTTTTTTCATCAAACCCATACGTGTGGGGTATCTATGGATAGGTCTGCAAAAATGATATTGAGGTTTCTAATATCATTTTTTTTCTAAACTGAATAGTTTGTGCGAGAGACACTTCCAAAGTGGTAAAATGTGTGTCCAAAGTGGTAAAATGTTGAACGAGATCTAGTTAGTAGTTTTTTTAATACGTCATAAATGGTACGGAACCCTTCATGGGCGAGTCCGATGTGTTCTGAGACATTTCTTATTTTATTGGCCTCGGTATGTAATCTACCATTGCTGTACGTAAACAACTACTACGTAAACATTCCTATTATGAAATACGCAATACTGCATTAAAAAATATAATTATACTTAGTGTAAACAATTTTTCTGCTCGACTAGCTGCTGCTCGTTAATACCTACTAAATGGTTGTAAAGGCGGAAGTACACAATGAGCCAAGTACGTTGGCCCAATGTGTAACCTACAGACGCCTTAAGTCGAATGGCCTGCATTAGTAAGACATTTTTACCTTGTTGCCCCAAATGGATTTTTATGAAAAAAATATATTTCATACAATATTGTATTCTGCATTAAATACCTAAAAATTGAGGTTGTCGCCCTCTTGTAAATACTAAAAAAAAAATTTTTAACAAAAAAAAATATTTTTTTTGGCCTTTGTAAATAAGTTAGAACCTTGATTTTTTTTTTTAAATGTATTGCTATTAGTGCCATGTATAATCCGAATTTCAAAGAAATCTAACCATTAGTTTAGCTTAGAAAAATTAAAAAAGATTTTGTATATTTTTGTTTTTTTATCCAAACCAAGGGGATTCCAGGCTTGAAATATTGTAAAATGATATCTTATAATAAGACCAATTAACGCTTCTAAGAAAGGTATACATTTCAGCCAGGGGCAGTTTCACTATAGGATTGCGGCTAGACCCTTTTTGTCAAGTTCGAGTTCTTACGATGGGGTCCATGAGGAATAGAGGGAACAGAAAAACAGAAAACAGCAGCCAAATAATACTAGACCCTACTCATAGTGTTGTGTTCCTGCCGGTGAGTAAGGTTGCCAGAGCTCAACGAGGGGGGGGGGGGGGGGGGTTTAGGGTCGGCAACGCGCATGTAACGCCTCTGGAGTTGCAGGCGTACATAGGCTACAGACACTGCTTACCATCAGGCGGGCCGTATGCTTGATTGCCACCGACGTAGTATAAAAAAAAAAAGAACTCTTCAAATGTGAAAGGCATACATATAGTGATTTTTGTATTTTCTTTAACAAATCAAGCATTTACATTTAAAAAGGTGACATTTGATGAAGTGGAACTGCTGATGATGATCAGAATGGAACTCTTCAACGACGCATAGTACACGTTTGGCGATTTGTCCTTTTCGCTGTGTTTATTAAGCAAATTAGATTTTCAAGACAAAATTTTGTCAAGTTCGAGTTCTGACGATGGGGTCCATGAGGAACCGAGGGAACTCCTCAAATGTTGAAGGCATATATATAGTGATCTTAGTATTTTCATCAACAAATCAAGTATTTACATTTGTAGAAGTGACATTTGATGAAGTGGAACTGCTGATGATGAACAGAACAGAACTCTTCAACGATGCATAGTTCACGTTTGGCCATTTGTTCTCTTTGCTTGTTTGTCAAGCAGTTAGGTTTTCAAGGCACATTTTTATATTTCTATTTCGTTTTTTTTAATAATTATCTTGTGCTTTATTTTATGCATGGTGTGAAATAATTTATCTTAAATACAGTCGAATACCTTATTGCGGGTATCTTACCAGTCAACCATAAGGCAAATCTGAAATGTGTCAAGGTGGGTGCAGTAGTGACAAAAAAAAACATGTTACCTCTTTTTCTATATAATTAGGCGTAGGACGCTGTCCTTTTAATTTCATTGTATGAAATCCAAAATCAACATTAATCGTTCTTTCACCGGTCTCCCTCATTGAAGTCGGTTTTTTTTCTTAAAAATTATAAATTTGTTTACTTTTTCGTCCCATAACTGCCAAATAGTCAACGGCATTACTCATACAACCAGTGAAACTGTTTTATAATAGTAGATTGTTAATCAGGCGATGAAAGAACTCATTTCAGTTGAGGTAGTTTAAAATTAAAGAAATCATACTTGGAATGTATATTGTAAATAAATAATAATGTTTATAAATCGTGAAATATACCTAAATCAGTAAAAATATAAAGGTCTAATTATTATGAAAATATGACTTTTACTGAAACACGTCCAAATTTTGACACGCCAAAGTAGGTGCAGAGATAGCTTGTTGCAGGTAGTTTCATGGCGGCCAGTTATTCGCCGTCCCCGATCGATACGCTCCAGAATGCTAAGCTCGCTCCACCTGACTAGTCAATTTGACCACTTTCATCCCCGGTATGTACGTACCCTATATTATGTACATTAGAACTTTAATCCGTTAGTTACTTTCGTATTTATTTAATGGTACGTACCTACCTGTCCATTTAACTAAGATGTTTTACGGTAGGACGTTTTAAGTAAAAGCAATAACTATTTAGTAATAACACAATTAAAATCCAAGCTAATACTTCTCCTACAATGATCTATACAAAAACCAAGTAGTTTTTACACTTGGTAGTTAAGTAACAGGTTTGAGTTAAGTATATTTACATACTAATTTTGATACATATTAATTAGAATTTGCGATCACATGTTGCAATCGTGGAGCTGCTTTTTTAACCGACTTCAAGATTTCAAAAGAGGAGGTTATCAATTCGGTTGTATGTATTTTTTTTTTTTTTTTATGTTTGTTACTCCATAACTCCGTCATTTCTGAACCGATTTTGATTTTTTTTTAATTGAATTTATATTTATACAGATTGGTCCCATTTTTGTCAAAACTCAGTTCTGATGATGGGATCCATGAGGAATCGAGGGAACTCTTCAAATGTGAAAGGCATACATATAGTGATTTTTGTATTTTCTTTGACAAATCAAGCATTTACATTTAAAAAAGTGACATTTGATGAAGTGGAACTGCTGATGATGATCATAATGGAACTCTTCAACGACGCATAGTACACGTTTGGCGATTTCTCCTCTTCGCTGTGTTTGTTAAGTACATTAGATTTCAAGACAAATTTTTGCCTTGTTCGAGTTCTGACGATGGGGTCCATGAGGAATCGAGTGAACTCTTCAAATATGAAAGGCATGCATATAGTGATTTTTGTATTTTCTTTAACAAATCAAGCATTTACATTTAAAAAGGTGACATTTGATGAAGTGGAACTGCTGATGATGATCAGAATGGAACTCTTCAACGACGCATAGTACACGTTTGGCGATTTGTCCTCTTCGCTGTGTTTATTAAGCAAATTAGATTTTCAAGACAAAATTTTGTCAAGTTCGAGTTCTGACGATGGGGTCCATGAGGAACCGAGGGAACTCCTCAAATGTTGAAGGCATATATATAGTGATCTTAGTATTTTCATCAACAAATCAAGTATTTACATTTGTAGAAGTGACATTTGATGAAGTGGAACTGCTGATGATGAACAGAACAGAACTCTTCAATGATGCATAGTTCACGTTTGCCAATTTGTTTTCTTTGCATGTTTGTCAAGCAGTTAGGTTTTCAAGGCACATTTTTATATTTCTATCCTAAATAGGATTATAATTATCTGGTGCTTTATTTCATACATGGTGTGAAATAATTTATTTTAAATACAGTCGAATACCCTATTGCGGGTATCTTTCCAGTCAACCATAGGGCAAATCTGAAATGTGTCAAGGTGGGTGCAGTGGCAAAAAAAAAAATGTTACTTCCTTTTCGACATAATTAGGCGCAGGACGCCGTCTTTTTAATTTCATCGTATGAAATCTTAAATCAACAATAATCGTTCTTTCACCCCTCATTGAAGTCGGTTTTTTTTTCTTAAAAATTATGTTTTAAACGTGTTCCTCATGCAAAATATGATTATATAATAAATAATCAACGTCACTAGATGCGATCACAAGCATTTGAACGATAACACTTTATACAAATTCATTCGTCTGTAAATCTAACAAGCCGACTAAGTTTTTTTGTCCTTCTCCGTTATTTTGACATTTGTGTTTATTAGAATGAAGACACACAATGTTTTGCAAGGTTTTATGAAATCGAAGTATTTAACTCGTGGACATTAGTCCATTGTTATATTAATAACACTCTATATGATTTCACTAATTTCACAACACTACATTTTCTCGTCTACTTGTACTGACAAGGACCACTTCGTCATACGATAAGTACTAAATGTAATGCAAACTCAGCATGTAATACCCAGATCTTAAACAGGTATTATATTTTGATACTCGTATTTATGATTGCGCATGTTTATGCCAACTGGCAGTACCTGAATATTTATGTAGGTACAGGAACAGACTTCGTAATTTTTATAGCGATTGTCCGGCTAACGTTATCCATGAATGACGTTATAATTGCTGGGTTGATGGACACTGTTTGTACGGACCTATTTTATTTTATCTGTAAATTAATTTTATATTGGTACTTCTCGCAATGCTTTTCCAAACGACAGGTAAGTAATAGGTATTTAGCTAATGGTAGGTATAGACAGAGTAGTTAGGTACCTAAAACATTTATACTTGTAAGCCCTTCGAGAAACTTGAGTTAAAACTTGACTTGACGTCGTGTTTCGGATTATCTTCCTTCGAATTTTACCTGAAAATATCCTTATTGGGTAGGTAGGTATAATCAGTGGGATGGGTGTTGAGAGGAAATTTAAATTATACTTGTAACTTTGCTGCCGCTTGTAAGTATAATAGAATTAAAACATTGTCGGTTATCTCAATGAGACCATTACAGGGAAATGAGTTTACAAGGATAGGAATCCCAGTCGTTTTCCGGTGTCGTTTAATTAATTACAAGGTGCTTATCTACTTGTTAAATACTTCACTTAGGTGGATGAGTATTAAATTTCAGTATGTTTATGTTGCTAATTCGTAAACGCCTAGGCACCTGTGTTTTAGTTAAGTAAACAAAAATGAAAGTATTTTTGTTTACTCCTTACAAAATGAGGTACATATTTCCTTCTTTAGCTTTAGATTGATAAACGCATCTCGAGCCATTCTTCTATACTGCCATAATTATAGAAATATTTTTATTTTCCTATTATTTAGTAGACTACAACAATTTGACGATTAAGTGTTATGTTAATATTCAAATTCTTATTATAAAACTCCTGTGAGTGATTTTTTTCATCAAAATCTAAATATTATTACAGTTAATGTGCTGACAATAGATTTCTATACTTAGTTGTTTACTAATATGAAATATACAGTACCGCTACCACCAGTTTGACACTGCTAAGGCAGTTGTGGTAAGGCTACTGGATCAGATTATTAACCGACAAATAGGTACTTATTTTAAATCAATAAGGCCAACGTTGTCCTGAAATTGAGTCCATCGCGTGCTAGATTTTCATAACAGCCGTTGTGTCGCGGAACACGATGTTAAACCCTTAAAGGTGGATTATTTACAAGGTAATTTCGCTTGTCGACCCCTCGCACGTCTCAGTCGAATTTTTAGTGACGGCTTTCGGACGGGCGGAGCCAAATCCGCCCAATTTGCAAATCGAATAATTCTACTGCTAACAGTCCAGAAATCGTTTCGACGTGAACTAGATTTCCGTTGTGCCGTGGTGTGTATTGAATATTTTGCACGCAAAAACCTCAACGAAATATGGACAAGATGCCAAATTTTTTTCATTTACAAATTTTGAAACGCGAGTTTAAGAACACCTTTAAGTAATAGATGTTTCTAAGAAAACGCATTTGCTGTTTCTTCGCGACAGTTCAATTATTATTCATATTCCTCAAATATAATATAACACGTACTAATATTTAAATAGACGACTCCTTCGAGACTCCTCCTCCAGTCACCCTTTATCGTTCCAACGTTTTCAAATTTTTGTGGAGAGTAGCCTAATCAATAGTACGAAGTAAAAAAATATAAATTATTTTAGCTTAAAACGTTACGATAAGTCGATAACCGCCGCCCCTTATTATCACTTCAAACAATCAAATTCTATCGGCCAGTGTATGATGATACGCAGGGAAACTTTATTTACTTATAAATACACGCCTTTAACGATTCACAATCTCCCAGATGCTATTTCCTTCCTCCGAGAGCAGAATTTACTCAACTTACGCCATCACATCATTCATCTTCATGTCGCGCCTCTTCCACGTAAAAAGAAAGTCAAAGTAACAACATCAGAGTTATTACTATTCCATTTTATGCGTATTATAGGTATTATAACTCAAAAGTTGTACGTCTGAAATTAAAAGCAGCGAGCAAAGATAACTAACATTGTTTATATAAGCAGTTTCTTATCTTTGATTAAGCAACTTCATTGAAGTGTTTTAAAGTAGGTTCTATAGTTATGTTGGTAAACTGTACCCCTAGTGTAAATTTTATCGACATCATAACGTGACGAACGCGTTTGCGTTAAGTCTCATTTTGAATAGGATTTTGAGTTTCCAAAACGTCCCGCTTGGCGCGCTCTTTCTAAATCCAATACAAAATGAGACTAAACGCAAACGCGTACGTCACGTTTCAAAATCGAATTTATTTACACTAGGGGTACTGAAGTCGATAAGTAAAACAAAGTATACTGCCACTAGTAGGTCTCAGGAACTGTACTACCGACGTTCATTCACACTGTTAACTTACAATTACAATTCGTGAACCTTATTCGCAACTAAGGTCTGTTTTTTTATTCCGTAGACTAAAATGACGTTTCATATGTAAGACATGACATTTCTTAGTACCACATGAATTGTCATTTTAGTCTACGAAATAAAAAAAACAGAATATACATATGGCCCACCGGTGGTCAATTTATATTGTCGCTTTTAATACAGATAGGTACAGAGAGTTTGTCATCCCTCTGCTATACCTCGCGAATGGAATATGTAGGTAGGTAAAATAATGGTTGTCCTATAGAAAACTTTATAATGTATGAAAATTCGGGGCGGTCGGTCCTAGACATAGTAACCATACTTACTTACCTTTTTACCTAGAAGATGGAGCTCTCTAAGCGGCTAAAGGGTTGAAAAGCATTATCTAATGATATTGCACAATAAATACATAGAAAACTAAGTATTATATTATATGAAATTCAGTTCTAGAAAAATATTTGGTTAAAATAATATCAAATAATTCAGTAAGATTTTATTTTCTCATAGATTTAACGGCTGAATTTGTCTGGGTATCCAATTTTTTAAAAACATCGGGAATAAATGCATAATAATAAAGCATAAGTTTTACATTAGGTATTATATGATTATAATCAATACAACGATAAACAATGCGACAGAAACATAAAATGGTATTAAGATAATGAAAATACAGGCATTTTTTTATTGTTATTGTACTTATAGTGTTCGATATACGAGTATAGTCTAAAAAAGTACTCGTAGTTAGCTCACAAAACCCTAATAGGTATAGGTATTTACCTCAACTTAGTAGAACAGAGACACAAACCAGGAGACTTAGAGACTACATTTTTTATCGTAAGTTTCCGAGTTCTTGTCTCTCTTCTACTAAGTTTAAGTAAATATATTCAATCTTTTTCGATCACTGGAAATGAATTGTCATTTAGGACCTGTTTACACTTGCTTACATTTGCTACTTGCGTTTAGTAGAAAATGTATGAACTCGTACTAAACACTTATCAATGTGTATTAAACAGACTCTCAGAATAACACAGACACAGATTATCAAATTCATAATATTTTTTAGTCACGGCAGGCATCACAAGCTAAACTAGGTATTGTTATTGTAGCGACTAACAACCGTGCCCGTGTCTAAATTAAGCGCATTGTTCTATTCGTGTGACCTAGATTGCTTTAATCGAAAATTAACCGACGAATAGCAATATAGCATAGGCGGGTCAGACACATAGAAAAAGGTCATTTCTGTGGAAAATACAATCAAAGTTAACGACTCTGGTACGGCCAGCTACAGAGAAAAAGTACCCCCCTGCATACAAAATTTCTATGCAGGGGAGTACCTTTTCTCTGCAGCTGACTGTACATATTAGATATCCCGTTTTTCTTATTTAAGTCTCAAGTACTGAAAAAATGTATCCTGCCTGTAAAGGTCGCGAAAAAATTAGCTTTAGATTGTTTTAAATTTGCGATGTCTACAGGAAAGATGCGAACGAGTCCGAACACCTTATATAAAAATTTCACTTCTGTGTGTGTACAATAACAGTTAACGACTCTGGTACATATTAGATATCCCGTTTTTCTTATATGAGTCTCAAAAATGTAGTGAAAAATGTGTCTCGCCTGTAAAGTTGCCGCGTAAAAATTAGCTTTAGGTTTCCTTTGCGATGTCTACAGGAAAGATGCGAACGAATTTTCTAAAAAATGTGTATGACCCAGGCACTATGTTCACTAATATCTATCTACGTTAACTCGAAACTACCTATTATCATTGCGTCAATAGATTGTTATTTCAGTACAATTTCAACCTTAATGCTTGTAATGAAAACATAGGACAGAATCACAGAAGCTATTCCAGTATAGGTTTAGCAATTCCATTGGAATTGCGGGCATGCTCATAATGAGGGTGTGGTGGCGCCCGCTCGGACATTCAAGCCGCTACATAGATATAAAAACAGAGGTAGGCAATGTTTTATATTACAAATAATTCACAATAAATCTAAAATATAAATTCTATGATGTCAAAATCAAAACAGCTCGTAATTACGTTTGAATTTTAGGGGATCGAGTGTACCCATCATGAACGTCGTCTCATGTGTGATGTGTCCTCAGCCTTCACTAAACCTAACTTTTTTCAATGTAGCTAATCTGCCATAATTCAGCTATGAACAGCTACACTTAATTCAGGTACACAAAAGTAATAAATTAAGTGATAAACATTGAGAATTGTTTAAAACAACAAAGTTAATGCTGTTCAAAACTGATCTTCTAACAAGGACGTACTAAAGTTCTCAAGAAAATAATGCGCTCTGCTCCGTTACATGCAAATTTATTATCGATTCATACGTTTGCTTAGTTTCTATGTCGAACTTAGAGTTAACTCACTAATGGAGCCATTTAAGTCCTTCAGGTAGGCGCCGTGAGGCTCCGGAGCGTGAGGTGTCGAACGTAACAAGCAACTAACTCGTGCTACAGGTGGGCAGACTCATGACCACGTATGGCGGCTGAGTAACGTTCCATAACTTTACGACTTTACATTTAATCTTTACTGCCTGAAGCACAATAGAAAACTTGCAAGTACCTTAACCTACATATTGCATGGCTATTTTGAAGTCAGATCAACGGTACAATTTAAAAGAAAAGTTAGCCAAAGGTACTCGGGATTAGTAAGGATTATGCTCAGGGTTCTCAAGGGTTAGCGAATAAGTAGCTCTTCCGATGTTGCTTATGTCCAAGGGCGACGGTGACCGCTTCCCATCCGGTGGCTTGTTTGCTGACTACGAGAATCACATAAGCATAAGTCAACGAGGAACACTTTGAAAAAAATGAATTGAGTTATTACCCCGAACAGAAATTTCTTATTTAGAGATAATGGTCATATCAGAGATAAGTAACTACAGAAGACTGAAAATCTCCATAAAGAGAAGCGTGTTACGTTGTTGCTGTAGATCGCTTGTTTCGCTTTGTGCGTTTGAAAGCGTATCGTTGTATGGAGATTGACAATCTTCTCTATTTACATGTCTCTGGTCAAATCTACTAGAAACAATACTTTAGTTACATAGTAGCCTGTTATTTCCTTGATGTGTCGCTTTAAGCTTCTCCATTATTAGATTTTGTATTTTATCAAGGAATTTTTTTTCTATAGATACTAAAAAGGGTAGGCTATAAATAGGTAAACAGAAGATCCGCGCGAAAAGCCAGTGGCTTTCTTTCGGGTAACTTTTCTTTTTAAATCGTTCCATGAAATCTTATCACGGAAGGTTTCCTTTAACAATAACGGACGGATAAGATTTGTTTGGCACTCTGGCAATTCATTTTGCAAAGTTTCGAGTCGCAAGCAGAGTACCTATCTACCTAATAGGTATAGCGCTTCATGGTTTTGTACAGTCGGTACCACGAGCCGAACAGTACCCCTAGTGTAAATATACATTAGGGGTACTGTTCGGGTCAAAATCAGATCCATGAAGCGCCTGCGCAAATATTATAGCAAAGCGCCACAGAGGTCAATCTCCTCTCGTATTAATTTAAGATATTGTCAAAATTTGCATGTCACTTTACTTATTCCTGTACCACAAGACAGATTACACGTCTCATATATTTTATTTTGAGTTTTTCTGCTATAAGCCCGTCAGACCCTTGAACATGGTCCACACGAACCGGGTATAATTGAAGGAACCAGCATTTATAGGAGGACCGAAGGGAAATACCTATAAATTACCAATTTATCACCGAGGATATTACGACTGCCGAGGCTGTGATGAAGAAATTCACCAGGACATCGGAATCCAGCAGTGTTGAGTGTGTTAGGAGTTGTTAGGGTCCAGCACTCGTTATTAAGGTATAATTAGGTAGGATTTATGGTGGAAATACCAGGTTAGTGAATATTTTATTGTTTAAAGTGTATTGGTATTTATTGAGGTCAGATCAATTTGTAAGTTAGTTCGTTGTATTTATTTAAATGTGATATTCATCTAGTCAATTCTTAATTATTTTATTTATTTGAAACTCACAATAAATTGAATTGATTTTCGTTTAAATAACTTACTTTTGTCAACGCAACTTCTGACCGTTAATTTACCGCTATTCGTGTAGGTACGCTTATTCTATTCACTCGAGACTAGTCATTATCTTTAATTTATTTGTATTGTGGATTATTTTAAACAGGAATTATTACTAGGGATTTTAAATAAAAATTGTATTTTAAATTGAATAATTTTATATGAATGATAATCTGCGAATGTATGGTCTTTGTTAATAGGTACAATAAGATAATAGTTTAGTATATTTTACATTATTTTACACGAATCAATCAATTATTTACATTTTATTCGTGATTTCGAATTATTTATTATAATTTCATTGTAAAATCTTACGAACTAGACTATTTTAGCTTATTGACTAAACTGAACACAAAGTGTAATTTTAATTATTAAATTGTTTCAATAATCGTGCTTACATCTATTAATTGTTTACATTCAAGGTCTACGTACACCAGCTTCCCAAAAATGGTTGATGAAAAGGATTTAATTCGCAAAAGAGGCAGTTACAAAGGTCAACTAACCTTGTTTACTACATACCTAGGCACAGTGAAGGAATCGTCATTAACTCAAGCTGAGGCTAGTCAATTGCAGTTGCGTATAGGTAAGATTGAGGCATTGTATGAGCTTTACGATGATGTACAAACACAGTTAGAGTGCAGCAGTGAAAATTTGGACACACATATGGCAGAGCGAGACGAGTTTCAAAATAACTACTTCTCTGTGCTCTCGCGGGCCCAGGATATGCTCAATAATTTTAATAAAAAACGCGATGAATTCGAGTCATGCAGCAATCGTGGGTCGCGTAGTGGTTCAAATAATCATAAACTGGTTAAGCTGCCAACTATTCAGTTACCAAAATTTCAGGGTTCATACGAGAATTGGCTAGGTTTCCGAGATACTTTCAGAAGTCTAATCCATTCTAACGATGACATTGACAACATTAATAAATTTCACTATTTAAGAGCATCGTTAGAAGGATCAGCAGCCTTAGTTATTCATTCCATAGAGTTTTCTGGGAACAATTATGAGGTAGCATGGAAACTTTTATGCGAACGGTACGATAACAAAAGGTTATTATTACAAAACCATGTATCTGCATTATTTAATGTGGAGCCGATCGCAGAAGAGTCGTCCGTGCATTTAAAACGTATTATTGACCACGTAAACAAAAACTTGAGATGTTTAGAATCCCTAGGTGAGCCTGTCAATCATTGGGACACGCTCCTTATTCACATAATTAGCAGCAAACTAGACACAAAGACATTCCGCGAGTGGGAGGAGCACAAAGGAAGCTTTGATAAGAATATTCCTATTTCATTTGATAATTTTATCACTTTTATGCGTAATCGTGCAGATTTGATTGAAACTTTAGAGTTATCGAGCGCCTCAGGCGCCGGTCAATCTAGTCAGCCGGCTAAAATTGCGTCTAAACATAGGGTATTGCTTTCGACTCAAACCACTGAACACTGTGTCACTTCCCCGTCTCAATTATGTCCGAAATGCAATGGTGAGCATAGCTTAAATAACTGTTCCCAGTTTCTCGCGTTAAGCACTATCGAGCGGCTTAATTTGCTGCCGAATTATAAAGTATGTTTTAATTGCTTCCGACGAGATCACTACGCAAACCATTGCAAGAAGGCAGGTTGTAGGATATGTAAGCGCAAGCATAATTCACTCATTCATATCACAGAGCACATGCAAAAAACAGGATCAAATTCGTGTGAGCGTTCCGCGTCACGGGCAGCTACTGAGCCGAGTGATGCGCCGGCGCCGGCCACCGCCTCCGTTCCTGCATTAACGTCATATTCGCATGCATCTGAACCGAACGTCGGACTGTTAACCACTGCATTAGGTAATAAAAGTATACGGGCATGACAATCGCGAGATCATAGCCAGGGCAGTTTTGGATAATGGCAGTGCGACTTGTTTTATGACTGAGAAGATATGTCGGCAGTTAAATTTACATACTAATCGAGTAAATAAATCGATTACAGGCATAAACAAATTAAAGTCTCACGTAGGTAAAATGTGCCAGGTGCCAATTAAATCGTTAGATAACACCTACTCGACTTATTTAAATTGCTCTGTTTTGCCATCTATAACTGACGAGATGCCATATCAACAGATGGATATATCGCGAATGAATATTCCGTCTAACATCTGTTTAGCTGACCCTAACTTTTATAAGCCATCCGAGGTTGATTTTTTAATTGGGGCTGATCTCTTTTGGAACTTGTTAGGGTCACATAAAATTGAATTAAGTGATAGGCAGACGATACTATTTGAGACTAAATTAGGGTATATAGTCGCAGGCCCAACAAACAGCGGTCAGGTATCGGCTCCTTCGCGTATTAATTGTTATTTTACAAATGTCACCTCTTGCGCTAGTAATGAATTGCTTGACGATGAGACTCGAACCCAACTCACGCGGTTCCAGCAGCCTGCGAATGTTTGCACTAAGCAATCTCATCATTTCTCGAACAGGAAATCAAATAGAAAGCATTTCACTAAGTTTTTCACTAGACAAGAAGGTAAATATTCTCATACTTAGGTATATGTCAACTTAACGTTAAAGGGAAATCTTAGTGTTTCGGTATTTATATTTATCAGTATAAGCTTGCTTAGCTACTATTTGTTACGTTCCTAAATATGTGAAAATATGTGAACTAAATTAGTGTACATCGGCTGATAGATTGAGACTTGTGAAGGTGTCAGATAGCCATGTTTCGTATGTTTCAATACTAAGTACACATATTACCAGTGATACCTATTTGTTAGGGTTACTCATTACTTCATTTGTTCTGTGCATCATTTATGAGTGCATACAATGAGTCTTGGCTACCTAAGCTGTAATTTGCAAGCTAACGCTGCAGCTAATGATTACATTACTTTTCATGTCAGCTCCGCGTGTCTGACATTAAGGAGGTTTTGGGAAGCTGAGGTAAAGTCGACCACATTTTGTTTAAATGAGTGCTGGGTATTGTAAAAGTATGTTTCTCGTCAATGAACTCAACACTGTTTTGGTTGCCACTTCCCACCGTTTCGTCGCGCCCTGAAAATGCTGCTGCCACTCCCTCGGTGTCCGTCCTCTAACGTCAGTACCGACTCATGTCCTCAAGGAACGCAGATGTCTTCGGTCACTCACACCCCGTCAGGGTCGAGCAGATGCGACATCAAGCCGGTTAAACAAGAAGTTCTGGAATCTTCTACTAGAGGCTGGATGACACACACTCAACCGTTGCAAATTGACGCCGTGGTGCTCGTTGAGAAAACTATGAAATTATTTTGGACCTATTACCCTTCATGACATTCAAGAGGGGTCACACCACCGTCATTCATAAAATTAACCACCAATTGGAGTAGCGATTCTTCGTTGCATCCTATTTGCTTCCTGGATCAAGCAGTTTGGGTTGAAAGACAAGCTTTCAACGCCCGGGGGCATGTTCGGGTCAAAATCAGATCCATGAAGCGCCTGCGCAAATATTATAGCAAAGCGCCACAGAGGTCAATCTCCTCTCGTATTAATTTAAGATATTGTCAAAATTTGCATGTCACTTTACTTATTCCTGTACCACAAGACAGATTACACGTCTCATATATTTTATTTTGAGTTTTTCTGCTATAAGCCCGTCAGACCCTTGAACAGGTACAGTTCTCGAAAACGAAGGAATCAACGAAAATATTCACAACATGCATATTGCTCACTGAGCAAATATGGAGATGTTCATCTATCGAAGCTATACAATGGGAAAGCCATTTGTTTTCTAAGTTAGCTGATATTCGCATATCAATTTGGTTACTTTTTATACTTCCTTTACATTCGATATACAACCATGCTTGTGGCTATGCACAGTCGACGCCAAAGATATGTTTACACTTTTGCACCTTACGGCCCAATTCGAACTTTAAAATACGTCTAACATTTGCTTAAGATACGATATGGATTAGATATGGTAGTATCAAAAGTGACGTTCATCAAACAAAAACGTCACTTTTGACACTGACATATACAATCCATATCGTATATTTAGGAAATTTTTGACGTATCTTAAAGTTCGAATATGGGAATGAATCATTCTCACCTGGGCCCGCCCCCTGAACGATGAGCGGGCACAGCACAGATGGGAATACACCTTTAAATCAAATCAGTTGGTTAGCATGTTTATACATATATGTTTGAGCACCGTGACCATTTCAATGTATCTGATGTGACTGTACTCGTTACTATAGCTTATAGTTGGAGTATGATCAATTGAATTGCACTTGGCATGCAGCCATAGCGTGCGATTACGTCACTTCAACCACAGTAAGACGATTACATTGGAAGCACGTTGTGTAGAGAATTTGTCCCACAACCTGAAAATACTTTCGATTTAATAGCTTATGTCCTATTCTTCTAATAAATGACTACCTACACCATGCGTGTTCGATTTGTAATATATTTTGAAAGCTATAAAATTCGGGACACGTAACAGGCACAAAACCCCTTATCAGACTTGGCAACCAAAAAATCCCATTTGTCATCTGCGGCTATGGTTTTATGACACAAATGACCGCAAACCCTTTCATTTCCCCTTTTTCAACAAGAGCTAAAGCGTAGAAAATAAAAGCCTCTTATTATTATCACCTTTGTGCGAAAAGGGCCGCGAAGCAAACAAAGTAAAATGACGCAGTGTTCCAGGTTGACATTCCGTTAGCGCGCGATACAAAGAATATTGTTAGAAATCTATTGAGATGCCGTAGAGGAATGTAGGGTGGACAATATGCGCAAACTATTCAGCTGAATTAAATTATATTTGTTTCGTGTCAGCTAAGCTGACCATTGAAAATGTATAAGTAGGGTACTTCTTTAGCGGCGCTGTGCACTTTTTGTGATAGGGAAAAAATGTTAAACGCGCGACAGGTCACGTTCAGATTCGTCAGATTGAAAATTCGTAAGACGGACACGTGACTTGATCGAAAAACTCCATGATGGTTCTAGTAATGATGATAGTGTAAGAGTCGTTGAAATTATGGATGGAAGTTGATTTTTCTGAGAGATAAACTTTTTAATGTTAAATAATTATAATAGTTCTGAAGTGTTCAATTTTTACCCGACTGCCAAAGGGAGGAGTGTGTTTTTCGAGTGTATGTATGTCTGTTTCCTTGTGGCCTCCTGTAGCCTAAACGACTTGATGGAGTTTGATGTATGAGTTATCGTTAGATTTGTCTTGATCAAGGGAGTGTCATATGATGTTTTTTGGAGTAACTAAAAAGTTATAAATAAAATAAAAAATTATAAAAAACAAAAAACCCGACTGCACACTAAAAAAGGGGAAAACAAGCCCCACAAGAATATTATTGTTGATGGTAAGTATCGCAGGCAGTTGTTGGTCCCCACAACCAAAATTACTATAAGTAACCCTCTGTTGGTTCCCGCCTGCGATACTTACCATCAACAACAATATTCTTGTGGGACTTGTTTTCCTCTTTTTTAGTGTGCAATCTGGATTTTGTTTTGTTTTTTATAATAATATTTTTTTTAATTACTTAATGTAATATCAATTGTCATATTTGTGTACGATAGCGCAATAAATGAATATTGTATTTTACCGCATAAATGATAGTACTTTTATACTGATAATTAAATCAATTCGTGCAAAATGATTCCCTAACCATTCCAAAATATCAAAAATGCACAACGTTAATATTCAAGTTTTCACTCCTGCCGGCACTCCCGGAGTGCAACCCGTTGTTAGTACAAGTATATTCTTAATGGAAATAAACGATCAGATATATTCGTTTTACTGAGATTGATTGGTTTGCCCAAAACGAGGAAATGGAAGAATCATCACGAAAATGTCGCAAAATAAAAACAAAGATAAATGTTGCGTTAAATGCAAGGCAGGTATCAGTAGATAAATTGTTTGTAGTTTGCCAGAGGCGGATTCGCCCTTGCTGCGCCGTTGAAACGAAAACACTTCCTAATTATACCCAAAAACAGCCCCATACCATGCCTACTTCCTTCTTGTAGCATTTTTTTTCTGAAAATAGACTGTCGAATGATTGTAGACTAAAACTGATAACTAATTATCTGTAGCATCACTCAAGGAGAAGCTTAAAAAATTGTGGCTTTCCGATACTTTGGTTACGACTTCCTAGTTCCATTGAGTACTTCTACTTTTTTAATTTCCTTTACTTTTCTGGTTCGAATTCATATCTATTTATGTTATATATATATATATATATATATATATATATATATATATATATATATCATATAAAATAATAATATAAATAAAATACACAAATTGACTAAGTCCCACAGTAAGCTCAATAAAGCTTGTGTTGAGGGTACTTAGACAACGATATATATAATATATAAATATTTATAAATACATAGAAAACACCCATGACTCAGGAAAGAATATCCATGCTCATCACACGAATAAATGCCCTTACCAGGATTTGAACCCGGGACCATCAGCTTCGTAGGCAGGGTCACTAGTCACTACCCACTAGGCCAAACCGGTCGTCATATAACATGAATGAAGGCCATCGGGAACTATTTTAATCCACCCAAACTGCAAAAAAAAAATAGTTTCCACGTGTTTTTTTACCTGAAGTAACTGGTACATTGCGAAGTCAGCTGATAAGCGCTCACCTGCTTACAATATAACAGCCTAGCTTAAAATATACACGAGATGTAATACAATGTCTTAAAACACACTTGTAATGTACGCCAAAAACGTTTGCTTATTTAAACATTTTTGGTTTTTAGATTATATTATTTTTAAATCATTGTAATAAGTTTTGATTTTTTTACAGTGTTATAATGTTATAGGATATTATAAAATTACTTAAGGTGAAATAATAGAGAACTCACTTTATTTTTCGTTAGGCAAGTTAGGTATGCTTATCAGTTTAGAGCTATTGCTATCCTTTTCTCAGAGGTATTTATAGATGGCGGCTATCAGAGGTATTTATAGATGGCGCCAGCATAGATTTCCCTGTTTCTAGTTCGTTCTATAGGATTTGGCTTAAAGGGCCATCCAGGCCATAATATTCCAAAAAAAATTAAAAGAATTTGGCACCATTCGTAGGATTGACAAGTAAAACCTATGCTGGCGACATCTGTAAAATACCTACTTCGACCGGCCAACCCAATTATAATTTTGTTTGCTACGCGAAACTTAACAACTGGCCCACGATAGTAGATAGTTATTAATTAAACACGTAGGTAAGAACTATAGGTAGGTGATGTAGGTAGGTATATGCCGTTATTTATCTTTTATCATATTAAAGTTGGCCTTAGATACCTATTAACTTTGCATATCGAACTGCCAAAATATTAAAATACTTATCTGCTAGGTAAATAAAAAAAGTATAACAAAATTTTCTGTCAGGATATCTACGTTGTTAAGATACATCAGACGAGTTAAGCAAGGCTCTGCTGGGAGAAGAGCAACATTGTTGTACAATTTACAGCCGAGGGGTGCGGAAGCCAGAGACGATTCGCAATTAACGCGATAAAGACATTTCCCTGTCTCCCGGTTAGCTGACAAACAAACCCTCCGCTAAGTAAAATTAATATTATACCATTCAACAACGTCGAAAGGGCGCATGTTTTAATTTGCCCGATTTTTTGAGTCGAATGACTGATTTATACGCTTTAAGTGAACGATATATCATTCGACCAAAGCGACGATTCTCACGCCATTCGGCTGCTCTAGGCACAGCGAATAAATGACTTCATTAAACGCGACCCTTTATTTCCAACGCCTCTGAAGGCGTGTAGGCTTGCCGCGCAAATTGGCTGTTTATCGCACAGCGCGGGCGCGGTGCGGGCGTTACGCGGAACGCGCTTTTTCACAAGCCAATTTAAACCGTTCTCCTACGATCCCGTTTAAGAAAGCCATCAAGTTACAAAACAAGAAAATAAAATCGCTGTTGTTACTCGTACTGTTAGCCATTGAAAGTATTTGTGATTTCAGTATGATATTTACATTATAAAAGCGGCTACAAACCCCGGTTTCACTTAAAGCCTGATTCAAATGGCGAAATGTAGAACTTGGAAGACGTATGCAAGAATCGCACAGAACTTTAAATGACTTTAAGAGCATGATTAATAGGTAATTATATCTTGATTTAGTTTCTTGTCATACGTAAGTATATTCCCCTAGGTGAAAAAGTAGATAGATATCCATGAAATCACTCCCTTGGTTGCTGAATTGTCTCACTGTCTCATATTATCAACCGAAATCAACCGGTTTTCGATTTTAATCTGTGTATCTTAAAGTTTAAAATAGATAGTTAAACTGACGATTGTACATGAGGAGGGAGTGTCAGCGCGCTCTTTGTAGGCGACGGAAATGAAAGCTCAACATGTTAATTGCAGGCAATCGACTGCGAGTAATTTGCTAATCTACCTGCAGCACTCGCTGTAATCTTTATGACCTAAACACTACGTAAGTTAGTATCCCTATGTACCTCTTCCACCTTGCCTTGAATATGTAATTATTACTGTTAACACAGCCGTAAATAAAATGAAATAATTTCACCAATAAAGGAAATATTATTTTCCTATTTTTCTTATCTCGCAATATTGTAATCTATTGACTTAAAAATAATGAAAAGCCTTCCACTCGAGAAGTGAAGTCCCTTCCACTTTACTTTCTTCTCGTAGGCTTTGCTATAGCCATTCAACATTTATTTCCCTATATGTTTTCATTAAAACCACCTTAAAAGAGATAAGGAATGAAGAGAAAAAGGCATGGGCAGGCCACCACGGGTTGAGATTTTATTGCGCGCCACTTGAGCACTCTAATAAGTAACAAATGGAAAGAAATTGCGCTCCAATAAGCGAGCATGTTTTTAAAATAAGAACGATAATTTACACTTATTGTTAGTATAGCGTCCCACCGGAGTGGTTGGGACATTCGTATCCCACAGAAGTTTATAACTCTCCGGGTATTTATTTTGTATGTTAGTTTTTAATGTTTAATGCTTCCTACATTGCCTAATTAGAGGCGAGAATTATCTATCAAGCGACCGTAATCGTGTAGGTACTAACCTAATCGTATGGTTATATACATGTAATTACACTGATATCCAGAATCAGGAAGAAAGTTGATGTTTTATGTTTTTTATTCAATCATATTTAACACAACGAGGCTCAACGAGGGGGGGCGGGTTTAGGGTCGGCAACGCGCATGTAACTCCTCTGGGGTTCAGGCGTACATAGACTACGGAGACTGCTTACCATCAGGCGGGCCGTATGCTTGTTTGCCACCGACGTAGTATAAAAAAAAAATTATATGTAAAAATATTACAACGATGACTTTTTTTAAACAGGGACATATCACATAGGTGTAAAAAACAGTTTTCGTGGGTCTCATCGAGAACGTAAAACAAGCAATAATAAATCCATATACCTACAATGTCGAGCAAAACTTATACTCGTACCTATGATAATAAATGAAGATAAAACGTCATTATATAATAATCCGTTAAAAACAAATAAATGGGTGAAGTTGAATGAATGCCACTATATCTGGCTTAGGTCCATTATGGTCCATACGCGTATTACGAACGTTTACCCTCGGCGGATAACCGCCATGTTCTACAAAGGTTGTGCAAGGAGGATTATTATTTGTCCAATTGTACACGTTATATTGTTGTCATGTTTATTAATGAATGTAATTTACGAGATAATTTAATCTATAAATTATGTATGGTGTGATAAAACCTCTTCGAACTAACATTTGAAACCTAATAGTTGGTTAAAAAAATGTATTACTCGACCAAATTAAGAAGGCTCCGTTTCCATACATATTATTAGCAATAAGTTACCTTCTTAACTCTGTCGGATAATATGTATAATGAAAAAGCACGAGTGTTATAATATACTGAAAAAGCTCGCATGTTTAATATCTAGGATTATGAGCCAAAAATCGGTGGAATAAAAACGTCGTTTTGAGCAAGTGTGTTGAAAAATATTTTATCTACACACATACGAGTATCATAAACCCTGTATGATGCCTTGAAAATCCGTAAATAATGGCCAACATTACGATATACTGTTTTGTTACAACAAACTTATCTGTGATAATGTTGTTATTGCTTCATAACTACATCAAAATCGATTTGGTTATGCATTAAAATTTGGAACATCTCTGAAAAAAAAGCAATTCGATTTGACCTCTATTCTAATATCAGCCTAGATGCCTTTTTGTTCGAAATGAAATGTCAATTGCATAAAATTTTGACATATCTCGCATGTTAATTTGTTTCGAATGATACGGAAATAGGCCCCCGACTCCAGTTAGTCTCTGAATTTAAAAGAAAACTACATGCGTGAAAAAACGTAAAGTTTATCTTTTAATTAGTTTGATACCCCAACGGAGGCTGTAATTTGGGTTAGTGAATATTTCATAGAAGTTTTATATGTGTGTAGATAAAGTAGTGTATGTGACTGTACATAATTAGGCATTAAAACACTCGTGTGCTCTTGTTAAGAAACTCACTTCGTTCGTTTCTTAAACCCACACTCATGTATTTTAATGCCCTTTATTATGTAGCAGTCACATAAGCTATTATTAAGGTTTTAGGTCACGCTCGGTCCGATTCGAAGAATTATTAAGACATGATGATGATGATGAAGACACGTTTATCGATAACTAAACGACATCGACATGTCAAATTTGACGTTTATTTCGATTCCGCTGTGATCCCATTAAGATCTATCTACGATATTTCTAACGTCAAAGTGATATTTGTTGCTCAAATCGAGCTGCTTTTGTCAATTATACGACATACAAACGATATCAAAATGAGAACTTATCTAAACCAGAGCTTATCGTTATCGTATCTCATTCTTCGAATCGGACCGCTGTTTTTTATCGTAGCAATGGTAGAAAACATGCTGTGTCGTTTTGTGCTGATAAATGACATTTTATATACTATAACGTTCATATTCATTTAATAAAAATTTCTAAAACGCGTCCTACTTTCTTTCGCCTTAAACTAAATCTCTTATTGTGTAATCATCTGTGCTCTTCATAGTTATGTGAAAATTACCCATATAGTTATCTTTCTGCTTAAGTTAGCTAGATGATTAAATATGGCTATCGTGATCTATCATTATTAAAACAAGACGTCATGAGTTCTATACAAACTAATGAAAGCAGTGAGTTTTTAATTTTCGCATGCCATTCTCATTAAAATGACATGCAGCTGCGGTGCGCCGATGTTCCCATCGCTTTTAATTGATATCAGATTTATTAATTTGACATTTATCTGCTTTTTCAATTAGTACAGATTACTTTAGCTGAGGATTTTAAATGAGAGTCATTCAGGCGTATCACTTTTTAAACAAAAGACACGTTTGCGATATAGATCTGTTGTAGTTTGTAACCTCTTTTGTGCTGACAAATATTTAGTTTTCTAGTTCTATTTTCTATATTTCTTGATATATTTTTGATTTGCTTTAGTTACCTCAACTTCAAATAAAAACACTCATGTCATAAACATCTCTTTAAATATTTTTTTTACAAATACCTAATTTCTACAACAAGATCCATTTAGGGTTCAAGCTAATTTGGTTTTCAATACTAACGGTATGAAATGTCCAATGTAAATGCTAAATGGCTCAACATTTTAAGTCCGTGACTGTACCTAGATTTCCAATAATAGTCGAACAGGTACTAATTAATTATTCTCAAATCATATTTGCTGTCACTCATTTTTTATGAGTTTCGGCAATTTATTTTTCTGCGCTAGCATTAGGTACATAGGTACGGTAACTTTACCAAATCGAACAATTTTGAGAGCAACGGAACGTCTTCACTACCGCAGGAAAGTACGAGTACGTGAAGCTATTGAAATCAGAAAACACAAACATTTCAATCAAAATGAGGGACAGGAAATTTCGTCTTCGTGGAATCCGGTGATTAGCAAATGTAAGGGTGAAAAAACATTCCAACACATACCATCGAATTTCGTGAGTGTTGTGTATAGGCAAAGTGACAACCCTAGCGTAAAAGTGAATAATCAAGATCAAGTGCGGGTATTTCGCAAAACTTGCGCAGCAAGATGTTGATACAATTCCTCGCCAGTCTGCCTGTGACCACGAACGTAATGTCACGTTTGAAACGTCAGGCCATATAAGAAACATAAGTTTACGCGATTAAGTCCCGTATTAGTTTTAAAATTATGAATTTTGGTTCAGTTATTTTGTTGGGTAATATTTTTAGATACGAGTACAATACATCTACACGTACATTTTTGCCGAGCAAAAAGTAATAAACTTCTTTTATTCAAACTAAATTTTAAGTAAAGTTGTATGATCTCCATGGAGAAATTATTTGAAATGTTGAAACAAACTTGGGAAGAAACTTACTAAGAAACCTTGTAAATGACGTTCTTAGGTATTGAGAACTAAACAAGTGTAAACAACCTCGGAAATAATGAACACTTGTTGTGATGAAGATAAATTATATTTCAAGCTACCACTTGTAAACAACCTCAAAAAACAAATCAACACTTTTTGTATTTCCAACTATCTTAATCACAGACGTCCGTTCGGTTCCGTCGCCCGGTCAAGAATGCCCCTGCGCGCCAAGTCACCTCACTCCCGTTTTTTTTCCGCCATCGGGCATGACATCACCAGAATAGTCAATGCAGTTACTAATTTCGGTTTAGTTTATTTTCTAAATATAATAGAACCTTACACTCGACCATCCTGATGACGTGCATGTCCCCAGGCACGTATCTGGTGAAACCAAAACCTTACACTCGGCGAGCAAGGACATTCCAGACCTAGAAATTGTTTTTCATTCAAGATAATTTTATAGAAAACTAAATCAATCAATTCAATTCAAATTTTATATAAACATAAATTCATCATTATGTCATTCATATCTAATTAAATGTAACGAATATAAAACTAGTATTTATATATTTTTAGACATAATTATCTATAACAATTTATATTGATTTTAATAGCAATTTACTGTTATATAATAAACATTATGTAAGTGATTATCTATTGAAATAATAATTATATTCATTACGATTTACCATGTATCCAAGTAGCTATATAATTAGTTAACTCTCTATCATAGAAACTATGCATATGGAACTAACAAACTGAGTAAACGAGTAACCTTTTAACTTAAAAATATATATATAACCAATTATCCCTGCTGCCTTATTACCAAATATCCTATTAACCTTGTAACCAAATATCCTTGTAACCAAAAGCCTTGTAACCTTGTAACCAAATATCCTTGTAGCCGTGTAACCAAATAACCTTGTAACCAAATATGCAATCAAACATATATCCAGATTTGTTCATCTCGTTTCAGGCCAAGCTAAGCACGCCAACCATTTCCGCGTCTTCTAGCACTCGACCTGAAACGAGACAAAAAAAATACATTTGCGATAGCTAGTTTTCTGAATCGTCTACCTCTTCTATGTAAGAAACGTCGTTATCGCTTTCGTTATCACTATCGATTTCTAGTGAGGCTATATGTATCCAAGGGCGGATTCTGTCCGCAGCCACTGTAGTTTTTCGTTTGTTCTTCATACCTTCATATCCAGAAATAGGAGCTACCTTATAACGGTCGTTACCTAGTACCTTAACGACTTTAAAGGGCCCCTCGTATGAAGGCATAAGTTTGGTACTCTTGCCATTATTTTGGAATGCAACTTTAGTAATTTTTACTAAATCGCCATTCTTATAAGAACGCGCAGGACGTCTACCCTGATCATAACGTAGTTTTTGAGCGTCTTGAGCCTTGTCAATTCTATCCTTAACCTCGCTACGAATAGACGTTAGGGACAATTTATTTTGTGTCTTATCTGCAACTTGATTTAAAACAGGATTATATTCGCTTGTCATTTCAACCCCGAACATAACTTCAGCTGGTGCCCTACCGATCGTCTTCTGCACTGTATTGTTTAGTCCCCACTGAATTTTCCCTAATTCCCTATCCCATTCTCTCTCATCCGTTCCAAGGCCCTGAGCTGTCAGCGAGTCGAGGATCGTTCTATTGTATCGCTCGACTTGACCATTTGCTCGCGGGCTGGCCACTGCGTTTAAGACATGTTTAATGCCTCGATCTAAACAAAACCTTCTGAACGCATGAGAAGTGAAGCACGAGCCACGGTCACTAATGATTCGATCAGGCACTCGGAAAGTGTCGAATATGTCCTGCAATACCCTTATAACGTTCTGAGTTTTCGTGTTTTTGACCGGTTTTATGAATAAAAACTTCGTAAATGCATCTACTACGGATAATATATAAGTGTGTCCCGTTTTTGATCTAATGAAGGGCCCAAGATGGTCTATATGCAGCGTATGAAACGGTTTTTTAATCTTTTCTATAGGATGTAAAAGGCCTTCCTTTGCATTTGTACCCTTTTTGGCATATGCGCACTCAATACAGGCTCCTACATATTTCTTTATAAACTTTTTCATCTTTGCAAACCAGTAATTTCTTCTAACTCTATCTAGTGTTTTTTCAAAACCTACATGACCTATATCATCATGATTACGCTTGCATATTTGCCATCTAGCGCCCTTCGGGACTACCCACCTCAAGCATTCTTTATCACCGCCTATGCATCTAAATACTTTATTGTCCCGTAAAACGTAATTTGATTTAATGTATTCTACGCCTTTGGGGTCTAGATTACTACTGATAGTATCGCGGATGCGGCAGAGTTCCGAATCACCCATTTGTAGCGTAAGAAGCCAGTCATCATCGCAAATTGTCATGACAGAAGGGTATTGTTCGGGACATTCGGTTTCTACATCGGTAATGGGATTTCTAGATAGCGCATCGACGTGTGCCATTTTGGTTCCTGCCCTATACTCCACCGTGCATTGAAATTCCTGCAGTGCTAACCACCACCTGGCGATCCTAGGTATAAGATCGCGTTTTTCGAACGTGGAGCGGAGAGCACTACAATCGGTGACTATCTTAAATGGCTTACCTAATAAGTACACTCTCAGTTTTTTAAGCGAGCATATCACGGCTAATGTCTCCAATTCATAGGAGTGGAAGTTCCTCTCCTCCGGGGTAGTTTGGCGACTGTAATATGCCACCGGATGAAAAGAGCCCCCACTCCCCGAGGGTCGTTGTAGGAGAATTCCGCCGACGCCTAACCTACTCGCATCTGTGTGCAGTTCCGTTTCTGCAGTAGGATCATAGATTGCCAGTACAGGCCTATCAACTAACTTTTCTTTCAACGTTTTAAACGACTCTTCTTGGTCGTTTCCCCACTCCCATATAGCATTCTTTTTAAGCAATTTTGTTATAGGCTGGGCTAACTGAGCAAAACCTTGTATAAATTTTCTAAAATAACTCACAAGTCCAAGAAATTGTCTAGCATTATGCACATTTTCGGGTCGTGGGAAATCGACCACACTCTGGATTTTTGCTTTTCCCGGCCGCATGCCAGCTGAACTAATTTCAAACCCTAAGTAGTTGATTTCGTTTTGTAGGAAACTGCATTTAGATAAGTTAAGCTTCAAATTAGCCTTTTTTAGCGACAAAAGGATTTCTTCTAACCTACTTAAACATTCCGCGGAGGTCTTGCCAAAAATTAACAGGTCGTCAATATATACGGTAGCTTTATCGAATCTGGCCGGGCCCAGCACACGGTTCATCATACGTTGGAACACCGCTGGCGCATTTGCCAGGCCGAACGGCATCCGGTTATATTCGTATTGGCCATCCGGCGTGACAAACGCTGTCAAATGCTTACTACCTTCCGAGATTGGTACCTGGTAGTACCCGGACATCAGGTCCAACGTGATAAACCATGACTGGCCGGCCAAACGAGCGATCTCGTCTTCTATCACCGGTATTGGGTAGCGTTCCTTTACGGTTATCGAATTGAGTAGTCTGTAATCGACGCAAAGTCTGACGCCACCATCCTTCTTTCGGACGAGTATAATAGGACTAGCATAATTAGATCCGGATTCTCTGATTATACCAGCTTGTAACATATCATCTATCATCGCACGGACCTTCTCACGTTCATGATGTGACAGTCTGTAAGGTCTATATACGACCGGTCGCTCACTATTTAACTCTATATTCATTTCGGTCGTATTAGTGCAACCTAGACTAGCTAAATCAGAAGCAAAGCAATCTTCGTAACAGCTGAGAAGTTTGACGAGCTTGTTTTTATCATCTTCGGTAACATTTTTACCTATATGGAGTTGTTTTTCATCAAACGGTGATGACGCGGTTTCTTCTACAGTTATTTCATTTTCGTACTGGCGTACTGCTGTACCTATATCCGATAACCTATATACCGCCTCTACACGTTCTGCTCGCGCAAATACAAAGTTTTCTTGTAGGTAACAAGACGCAGCACAGGGCATAACCATTACAAAAAGGTTACCCTGCTTCACCTCATAAATCCCGCCACAAACCAAATACTGATCTTGAGGTTTCCCTACCACTTTAGTATTTAACACAACGTTGCCACTAAACTCTGTCCCAGTGGCGGCTCTTACGCTAGCTACCCCATATATCCTGTTACGTGCTACAATTCTTACTCTCTCTAACTTTTCATCGGCACGCTCTTGTAAGTTAGGAAGCTCTGTACCTATGTGTAAAAATTGCAACTTATTTGCATCTTTGTAAACCACGATATGTGGTTGTTCAGAGTAAGTCTGACCTATGAGCATCGACTTTTCAAGCAGACTATCATTAACTACCCTACACATAACGGTGGCGGATACACCATCAATTGTTATGGTCAACTCCGCCGATCCTAAAGACTGTACGAGCTTATCACCGAACCCTATCATCGTAATAGGAATGCAATCATGAGAAAGCCCAAGATGAGAGAAACTGGATTCTCGTATAAGAGTGACTTCGCTTCCTAGATCGACAAAGGCTCCCACTGTCTCACCATTAACTTGTACTGATTTTCTAAATTTGTCAGACGGGTTAGATCCGTATATGCGCATCACTCTGGGTACAGCGTCAGCCTTTGTCGAACCAGAGTCTGACTTTAGCCTACACATCTCTGGTTTATGGCCCACCTTTTGGCACGTACTACATTTAACTAAAGGCTTAGGACAGCGAGAATAAATATGCCCTTTTTCCTTGCAGTTATAACAAAATATGTTAGGATTTAATTTCGTGCTGGCTCTACTAGACGTCTTCTCATCACCCCCAGTCACGCTCCTATCCTTAGGCAACGAAATATTTACGAATGATTCTTTATTATTGCTTAGTAGAAATTTAAGAAGCTGATCGGGTTCCTCACACCGTAAAGCTAAAGCACTAGATCGCATAGTTTTATCTGTGATACCATGAATAAGGCAGTCGACTGCTCGCCTACCCGTGATTTCGCACTGATTAAGCAACGCTAATTTCTCGTAAAAGTAAATTTCCATAGATTCTTGGTACTTACTCCTACGTTTCAACATGTCTTCTAGTAATTGCCCGTAGTTTTGTTCTGATGGAAATGCGTTAGCCAATTTAGTTTGCCACTCGTCCCATGAAAACAAAATTGTATTAAGGCTCTCAAACCAAGTCTTAGCTAACCCTGTCAGTTTCTGCATAGCAAAATGTATAACCGTCTTTTCGTCCCAGCCGTAAACTTTAGCACACTCGTTGACTTTTTTTAACCACACATCAATCCTTTGATTTTTTTCGGATGGGTTAAATTCTGGAATAATGTTTTTGTAGTCGATATTTCTGTTAATCGGAATTTGGCTTTGTGTTGTCGGCTGAGACGGTAAGACATATTTAATTGATTTGATTATTTTGACAATATCATTAGAAGAGAAAGAAGGACTACATGACCTTTTATGCCGTCGATCGATGCTCGTGGAATCCCTTCCTGCCCGATCGCGCGTTGCTCTGGGGCCCCGCTCTCGGCTGCGGCTGCGCGGCTCGTGGCCGATCCCGGCTCTCGGTGGTCGGCTGCGGCTGCGGCGCTCGCGGCTTCGTCTTGACGTCGAATTGCGTTCGTTCATCCGTGAGCGGCGCTCGGCGTCTTTTTCTTTCTGCAGATCCTCCTCCATCTGCCGAATACGCTCTCGCTCCCTCTTTAGAGCCAGGTCTCGCTCCCTCAAGCGGCGGCTGTGGCTGCGGCTGCGGCTCCTGCGTCGTACATACGTCCCACTGCGCCTCGATCGGGAGCGATCACGCTCTGGAGTCACTAAACTTCGGCGTTTCCCATATTCTTCATCCATTATCTGAAACTCGTCGCATACAGTAACATTAGTACCTTAACTAGGGAGGTAGGGAGTAATTTTAGGCGACTAGAACTTTAAGATTTCTCTTTTCTCTTATATCTCGAAAACGGTGCGTCCTAGCGCAAAACTAATGAAATTTTAGCTCCCCTGTGATACCCCTGTTGACCTTAGGCACGATGATTGACAAAGCAAAAATTTAGAAAATCCTAAGTTTTCCAAAAAAAAATTTTTAAGTGGTTACAGCATTCATGTAGGTAGTATAGTACCTTGGGGTACACCTATATCTGTTTTTTTTTGTATCACCCGCATATCAGGTGGCTGGCGTAATTCAGATGTTGTATAAAACATGTGTTTTATAAAACACGTGGTTATCACGTGATCGTAATCACTAATAAAAATATGCAGGAACAGGTAGTTTATCGAAATAAAAGTGTTTGTTCTAGAAATCTGAGTACTTATTGCATTTAAATATATTTTACACAAAACTATGTAAAATATACCAACCTAACTTTATACTCGTGTCCAAATTACTCTAGCACCTTATTTAGCAAAGACTCCTTATATCATATTTGATATAATATGCATTATTAACAGAATATACATGTGAGCGAGTACTTACGGAATTTCGTTATCCCACTGGCTGACTTGTAAACAACCTCGGAAATAATGAACACTTGTTGTGATGAAGATAAATTATATTTCAAGCTACCACTTGTAAACAACCTCAAAAAACAAATCAACACTTTTTGTATTTCCAACTATCTTAATCACAGACGTCCGTTCGGTTCCGTCGCCCGGTCAAGAATGCCCCTGCGCGCCAAGTCACCTCACTCCCGTTTTTTTTCCGCCATCGGGCATGACATCACCAGAATAGTCAATGCAGTTACTAATTTCGGTTTAGTTTATTTTCTAAATATAATAGAACCTTACACAAGATATAATAAGTACGTTAAGTAGATACGATAAAAATAAGTTGGTCCATTACAAAATACTGCAATTCGGCCTCTAGTAGATAGCTGTCGTATTACTGGCCAATAAAGAAATTTAGGTTCGAATTTGAGTTTCCTATTCGAGAAACTTAAGAACAAGCAAAGTTCAAACATAGGCAGAGGTCGCTAAGGCCAAACTGTGATCTTACGTCGATTTCATTAAGTTTACATGCGATATACCTATATTTACAATTCGGGACTGAGCGGCGAATGGCTCAAACCATGTGTATTGTATGTGTGCGTTTAAAATCGGTTTGCTAAGAAGTCACAGTTTTGTCATAAGAGTCACGAACCCGCTACCAAACAGCTGTTCAAGGTTCGTGTGAAGCAACGATGCTTCTATCTGTCAACTCTGGGTGAATTTGTTTCACCTAACAAGAAAAACATCCATTATATACCTAACTTGTCATACAAAATTAAACTCCAGCGTCCTTTTCATTAGAGAACTGAATAGCACGTTTATTTATTTCTCTTTAGTTTTATGATTCGGCTACCATTTGTCAACCTGCGTTTCTCACGTGTTGAATAGACCTCCTCTAATATTTAGTGCTAGTAACTATGTCGTATAGGGTAGGGTAGGTATAGTTCAACAAGCTCTCATGCAAGGTTCTAATTATTATTAAAACTGTGTATGTAAGTAATTAAGGAAGCAGTTTTCAGACGAAGTTGTAATTAAAGTCAGCTGGCTTCGTCGAGCACAAGCTCGCTTTTTGCGGCATTCAAGCCGAAATTCAAATATTCGAGTCGGTCTTTGCTGACTTTATGACTTGCATACTAATTAAAGAGAATTGCTCATAAATGTATCTATTGTATTTAAGATGTAGCACATCCTAGACAAAGTTATTATTTAATAAAAAGTAATCATGGATAAGCTCACTTAAGCCCCATTTGGACGGTGCATGAACTTGCTATTAAGATTTTCGTTACTGGCTACTGAGATACCATCAGATTGTGTATTTAATGTAACATAGTAATCAAATTATTTAACGTTTAGAAATGTTGTCCCTTAGTGTAGTATCTGTATTTGTTATCATATTTGTATTTATTACAACGTGTGTTTATTACAATGTGATTTATAGTGTTTAGTTTTAAGATATATTGTTATAATATGTATGTTAGTTTTAAGGTATTTATTTATGGGCCATTAGTTGCCTGAAATAAATGTAGAATAAATAAATAATGTAGTCAGTCCACTTTTAAATGAAATGAAAACATGTCATCTCGAGCTTTGGTAGGCGGCAAGTGTTGAAACGTTCGTATTTAGCGAGCAGATGAAATGGCGGACTCCAGGCAGGCTAATTAAAACCTCTTTACGAGCCCTCTCTTTGTCGCGCCAGCCTGTTCGCCGTCGGCGCCATGCCCAGCCTCATTGACATCTGATAACTGGACATGCATTTTTACAACTAAAAACTCTAGTGCAAGTGTATTTCCTAATACACTTGCACTTGCTTGTGTGTTTGTCGAAGAGTCGTAGTTACATTGTGTTTGAAAATGGTGTTCCACGGTGTTATATCTTTATAACGATTTGTGTAGTTAATTGAATTTAGTGTATAGTTAAGATCCAGCCTCATTGTGAGAAAAGATCGCGAGATATCGTAAGGATTAACAAATTAAAAGTACTTAATTTATAATAGAAGTAGAACCTATGTGCATAAGAAAATATTGAGTAACCTATGAATATTTAATTTTTAGTCAAGAATCCATACATGATGGTAATCCATATGCTAAAAGTCTTTGGAGTCCCTGCGGGACGGCCAGCACGCTCGACATCTAATCTCGTATTCCAGACATTGTATTGGATAGTGCGGGTCTTAATTGTGATGGAAGTTTATTTGTTTTCTACTGACCACTAATTAAACGATCCTCTTTTTATACTGATTCAAGAGACCGTCAAAGGTTTTGTTTTGAATATAAAAACTACCAAGTAAGATCTTAGTTAAACGTAAACTGCTGTTACCTACTTTTCTATTAATTTATCCTCCCGGTAGCCAACAACTCTTATAGATATTGCATGTAGATTATTAGGTATTGTTATTTATTACTCGGTAGTCGCTTATTTTTCTAGTTACATGGAAAACAGGTGCATTAGAAATAGCAAGGATATAAAGAAGCCTCTGTTCTAATTTTAATAAAATGTTAAAGGTTTATTTTATGTTGAATTTCACATATTTATTAATTATTATTATTATGTATTCATTATTTCAATTAATTTTAATTTTATTATAAATTTTCATTGTCAATTATTTTTATTTATGTTTCGAAAATATTTGAATATACTAACATGTAGCAATAATGAACTGTACCTTGTTCACTGACATTTTTATGGAATCTAATGTTCTGAAATAAAGATATTTTATTTTATTAAACCGCTACGCTAGTACATACATACTTATTAATCAAAAAATATCGTTTTAAATAATACAATACAATACAGTACTCTTTATTGCACACCTCACATAGTTGACAATAAATGTACAGAAACAAACAAAGACAATTTGATAGAGGTAACAACAGGCGGTCTTATCGTTTAATTTTATTTTGTTTGCGGAAGAAATAATGCACTGACGTGGCTGTAAAATACGTGGTTGTTATGTGTTATATCTGCGTACCTTGTAACTTATAATAATTTCCGGCATCAGCAGCAACCGGCGCGAATAATATGGACGGTACACAATTATACATATAAGTACGACGTGCGACCCGGATCCAGTGTGCTATGCGCCTAACGTCGTAGCATTACGCCGTAGCTCTTAGCAAATATATCTATCCTTTACCGCGAAATGCCTTTTATTTTATTTTAAGGGCTTATATTTTGCAATGAATTGAATGGTTATTCTATTTTTTGATAAAAACATTTTTTGTAAAGATTTGGGGACAATCTTACACTAATCGACTTAGCCCCAAACTAAGCAAAGCTTGTACCTACTATGGGTATTAGGCGACGATATACATACGGATATAGTTAAATACATACTTATATACATAGAAAACATAACGAGAGGTATGGGCATTGTGAATGTCATCTCGCTTTGCGTGGTAGGGCACAGCACAGCGGATGTTGCACCTTACAGAAAACCGCAGCCAAATAACACTAGACCCTACTCATAGGGTTGTGTTCCTGCCGGTGAGTAAGGTTGCCAGAGCTCAACGGAAGGGGGGGGGGGCTTAGGGTCGGTAACAAATCGATCGGTGCAGTGAGTGCAGATATACAAATAAATGCCCTTACCGGGATTCGAACCCGGGACCATCGGTTCATAGGCAGGGTCACTACCCACTAGGCCAGACCGGACCCGGACATCCGTTTTTATTCAGCCGGAAGGCAAATTCAGGTGTGATTTCCACAGCGAGCCGTCGCGTCGCGGCCGACGCGCCCCGCCCGCGCCGTATCGAGCGCGCCGGTACACACATACACCCGGTTTAAAAATATTTGTGTACCTACCCTAAACTGTTCAGCGTTCCTTGTTTACCTAGAGTACGAAGGCTACAAAGTAGTACACAAAACAAACGCTATTCCATTATTCATACTTTTAAAAGTTCTGTTAAACAGTACCCCTAGTGTAAATTTGATCGACATTATAACGTGACGAACGCGTACGTCACGTTTCGAAATCGAATTTATTTACACTAGGGGTACTGATATCAAAAGTATATACATTTGGTATTTCGATTATTACTTCAGTTACAACGTATTTATAATGAATCGCTTTCATTTTTGGTTCTCGAACTCTCTAGTCTCCCCTCTTCCTCGTTATCCCCAAATCTTCTCAATTCCTTGCAAATCCTTCAAAATATCCAAAATATAATAATCTGAACACATCTCGCTGGCAATTATCGTTGCTAAATCAACTAAGATAGATACGAGATAGATAGATAGATAGAATACTCTTTATTGGCACACCTCAGTACAAAGATACAAGAAAAATAAACAATTTATTAAATGTAGAGGCAGACAACAGGCGGTCTTATCGCTAAAAAGCGATCTCTTCCAGACAACCTTTGGTTTGGGTAGCGGAAATAGAGAAGTTAATCGAAAAAGTAGGTGTTGCTAAACCGTTATGAAGCTTACATTCACACACACAATTACAGTGAATAAACATACACATAAGGAATACAAATAGACATACATAAACATACAGTATATAAAAATAAATAAAATTAATAACCGGAACATTGCTAGATATGACAGCAGCATGTCAGCCACAGAGTAAAAATAACTAATGTACTATATAAACACTAAGGGAGAGATAAATAATGTTCTTTGAGTGATTTTTTAAACACAGCAAGAGATTGAGCGCATCTATTGCCAACGGGTAAGGAGTTCCAGAGTCGGACAGCTTGAAAAGTAAATGAAGTCTTGTAAAATTTTGTAGAAGAAGATGGGACGGAGAGAAGCAGGCTGCGCGACATCCTCACAGAATTTAGATAGTTAAAACACTCCTTGAAATAGCGGGGAGTTGCTGAAAAGAAAATAATAGAATATAATAAAGACAGAATATTAAAGTTACGACGAAAACGAATAGGAAACCACTTGAGCTGTGAGCGGAAAAGAGAAACATGGTCATACTTGCGTAACCCAAATATGAACCGGATGCAGATATTTTGGATGCGCTCAAGTTTATTAGTTGCTCCTCCGTTAGATCAAGATATGAAACGTCAGCGTAGTCCAAAATGGGCAGAAGGAGGGTTCGGGCAAGCTCAATTTCGGTCGGTATTAGGTCGGCTAAGATTACTAATATCAAACCAACATCATGCTTTTTGCGCTTCCTTTCTTCCTCCGCTAATATTTACGTTAACCGTTTCACGGATGTCAGCTCGTGACTAAGTTTAGCCCCATTTGCATCATGTATTCGTCAGTCTCCCAACATTGTCAATTCTGTCTTGAGTTTGGACTTCAGATCTGCAAATACGGTGTTTGGGCGTGTTAGGATGGCTAGATTAGGGTAACCAGATGTCCTGTTTTTTACGGGTTGTCCCGTATTTCAGGCACGACTTTTTCACTGTCCCGTCATTTAGAGAAACCAATACCAGACAGTACATTGTTCCGTAATTTTATGATTTAATAGCATTTAATGACAAAAATACCTATTTTGATTATTTAACATTTTCCTTTCCAGATAATATGATTTTTTTATGTTTTATAATATTTAATATTGTATTTTAAATTCTTTTATTTGATTATGCCAAACTTTAGTAATAAAAAATATGCATGTTCATTTTTAATTTAAAAAAACAGCCTGTCCCGTACCTCGTATCCTAATCCTGTATTTTCAATGCAGTTGTCCCGTAAAATCGGAAATCAGATCTGGTCACCCTACGCTAGATGCACATCTACGTGTGCTTACATATAGGTAAATAGGTATACTAGAGCCTTGTTTTTAAATTTTGGTACATTTACATGGAATTCATTCATAGAGTGGCCATGTACTTTTGCAGCTGGGTGCACCTGCAATTGTACTTTTATTACCATCAGAAAGGTATTAAGTTTGAGATATTCCTATAATCAAGTTTTTGAATATGAAATAATTACAAACCCCGAGCCACCTGAATCACATACTAAAAATCAGCAACGTTGGGCTTTTTCCAAATTTTCCGACATTTGGTCTTAAAACAAACGTACCTGACTTATTTAAATGAAAATAATACGCAATTTTAATTTTGGATAAGTTTTCCTACCAAAATATATTTAGGAACAAATAGAACTTAATTTACTTATGTATAAATGTAGATGTTTTTGTTGTTTAGGCTACATCCTACACTGTGAATTTAAGGGTTAAAAGTAAGATCTATCTATACCATAAGGCGTATTCGGATTGTAATTATGCCCTGTATACATATAATGGTCTAGCCAAGATGACAGTTGACAAACGCAAATGAATAGTAAAAATTTATCGAGATTGCGAAAAGTTGCGTGACTATTTCCATATATTATTGAAGTTTCGATTGGCGTTTTCTATTAATGTTTGGCATCTTGGCTAGGCCCCCAGATTCTGTTTGAAAAAATGACAGTTTTGACACTGACAGATCATATCCATAATAAATCTAGATCAAAGCCGTAACCTGTTATTACAATCAGAATACGCCTCCATAATGAGTCAACCTCAATTAAGAGGATAGTGGATGACTGCTTTTCTATACAAACGTGATCCCTGTTTTCCTTCCTGGATATTGTCATTATGGAAATTTTACACAATTTATTGTATATTTATTAACTATAGTTTTGCCCTTCGTTTGACTTTTTTCAGTTTTTGTTTAATTTAAGAGTTAGGAGGGAAATAATTCAAAAATCGAAAAAATAAATCAAACAGAATATCATAATTTAATTACAAATAATATAAGGGTTGTATGTGTGTACGTAGCTATGCTGCACGCTGCCAGCGTAATGGGGAATTTGAGCCAGACACGATTCGTGATGGTTATTTTATTAAACATAAATTACTATTTTAAAGAAATAACTAAGCCTGTTGCAGACTGTATCATCATTGGTATGTTTGGGACGAAGCATGTTGCTGATTTGCATTTGTGGCCACCTGACGAAGCCTGCGTTGCGGATTTCTTTCATATAAACTAAATATTTTTTAGATTTTATGTTGGTCAATGAATACATTCTGATATCCAGAGAGGAAAATGGGGTACGTTTGTACGGAGAAGCGGTCACGTGACTTCGTCACCTTTCATCTAAACTCTCGCCCAGAGAAGTCAAATTATTGCTTATTCTGAGTATCAATTCTAGGTACGACTTCTGTTATAGTCCAGTTTTGAGTGACATCATCAAAGTGTGATGAAATATAGATTTGTTTTACAGAAGGCCAAAGTTGTTGTTTAACCGCCCGTGCTAATTAATATTAATACCTCAGCAACCGAAAGATTTCAAAATTGAACCAGAGGCATAGCGAGTTTTTTTTAATACCACGTCGGTGGCAAACAAGCATACGGCCCGCCTGATGGTAAGCAGTCACCGTAGCCTATGAAAGCCTGCAACTCCAGAGGTGTTACATGCGCGTTGCCCTTTAAAAGCCGTACCGTACCGTACTGTACACTCCTTTTTTGAAGAACCCCAGAAGAGTGGTTCGAGAAGTGGAATCTTAAGCGTTGCGAGGGTTTCAAGGTACGAGGGTTAAACAAACTTTGCCTCCGAGTGAAACACAAACAATTTCAATATACCAACGTAAGGAAAATACTAGCTATGATATATTTATTTCTTTAAACTTTATTGCACAATATAAAAATGTACAAATGGCGGAAAAATAATTAAATTCTCTACCAATCAACTATTGGGTCAAACAGAAACTACCAAAGAACTCAAACCAGATCAAATCCAAATTAACGTAATTAAAAAATTATTATTCAAAATCATCATTTAAAAGTTAATTTTACCGGCTAACATAAGGAAACAACTCAAAATTTGCATGTGATTACTATGCCCCACATGTGGATGAAATACAACTTTCTTATTCGTTTTAGAACAATTAAGAGGACCAGTTTCTGTGGTGAAAACTTACCTTATGAGAGAAAATACTGGAAAATTTACATATAAATAACTTAAGATTATTTTTGTTTGCTAGTTGTTTAAAACTATTATTTAGCTTATCCGAGTTCAGCTGCGCTGGATAACAGTGCTGTGAGTATACAAAGGCAAACAATGAAGCGAAGCACGGTATCAAGTGCAATTAAATTAGCTATAAACATTTCAAGAGGCGATTCAGTCCCGGCTCCATGCCGCCACTAGCGCTTGCAATACAAACGGCAATTTATTCCAGTTCCTATTTATTTATAGTTCGATGATAGGAATAAAGCTGATTATTTATTATTATCGTTGCGTGTTAATGATAAACGTTTTCGCTTATTGCTACGATGGTGTAGCAATTAGGAGCATTATGCTTATTTTGCACGTTTTTTAGGTAAATTGTACACATCCGCTCATTATCTAATTTGTCCACTTCTCAATGATTGTATCCTTGACAGAATGGGTGTGATTTGACGGCGCAACTTGGTCATTCGTAGCCATTTGTTTAGGCACAGTTTGATGCTTTGATGCTACCACTCCATAGAATTAGTGCATGTCTATACTGCTAACGTCATCCTAACTCCTGAATATCTGAATGTTTAGGTACCTAAGCTCTACCCGTACTTTAGCAAAGCAATCGAGTAACCAAGTAGTATATTGCTGTAATAAAATATTACTAACTTAGTAATAAATAAATAAATAAATATTATAGGAACATTCATACACAACTTGAGTCCCACGGTAAGCTCAAGAAGGCTTGTGTAGTGGGTACTCGGACAGCGATGTATATAATATACAAATACTTAAATATATAGAAAACATCCATGACTCAGGAACAAATATCTGTGCTCATCAGACAAATAAGTGCCCCTACCGGGATTCGAACCCAGGACCACCGGCTTTATAACCTAGCTTTTATAGTAATACCTACTTTGTATTAATATCGCGCTTAGCAATGGCGGGGTAAGGCGTGTTAAAGTGACAAGTCATTTTTACTTTATTTATTTTTTCGAGGAATTACTCAATGTTTTGTCCCGAAATGCTTCTTAATAATAATTTATTGTATTCCGAATTACTCTAAAATTAAAAGTTGTGGTTTAAAGCTAGGCAAGGTTTTACCTATGAAAAGCCTTCCGAAGGTAGCTATTTACCCGTTACCTGATACATTTTATTTCATTCATGTTTTTTAACTTTAGTTAAATTATCATGGCGGTGAAATTCTGCACAGTTACACAATGAAATACAGGTATAATCAAAGAAGTCATTAGGTTGCCGTTCGCTCTCTCCCCCTTAGTACGGGAGCGTACAAGTCTATCGACTTTAAAATCTTTAAATGTTAACCCCCTTTTCACCCTCTTAGGGGCAGATACCCTATGATTCATCCGAGTTATAAACTACCTGTGTGCCTAAGTTTATCCAACTTCGTTCAGCCGTTACTGCGTGACTGAGCAGCAAAAATTTAAACTTTAACATTAGTCATATTAGAAATATTATTTCTAAACAAGTGTGTTTCCAAAAGACCACTTTTATCACAGGCAACGTACACTAGTTCAACTTTAATTTGCACCGGAAATAATTTTATTATTGTCAAGAATAACGTCGAGGTGTGTATAGAGTCTGGGATGGATCAGAGTCGGCAACTTGAAGTGACAGCAGGCTAACAAGTTAATTAAAGAGGATCTGTCATGTAGTAATCCTCGCGCCACTTGCGGCGCGGGGGCTGCGGCCCCCGCATTAGCCCTGACAGCCTTCACACCCGCACTCAAACTCTCGATCCCACTCTCACCTATTTTTAAACTGATATTTTTAACCCCCCAAAGGCCGCAATGTCCCCGGATTCGAAGTAAATAATGTCTTCCTGTGTAGGCCGAGAAAATCTGTGCAAAGTAACTCCGCGCGCGTGAGGAGCGAATTTCATTTCATGAAAGGGTTGGCTTGATTTACTGGAATTTGTTTACGGCTCATAAAATACGTCATGAAGTCTAGAGAACTTTTTTTTTAAATGAACCCGCAAATTGTACATTATCGTCTTTATGGATTTTGCGTAATCTGGTACCGAATTACTGGATACTCAAATAACAGGAGGTCTTGTTATTATTGTTTCAAGCGGGTCCAGGGAGTAGTAGTGAAACACCTTATGTGTGATAGTATAAGAAGAGTTATTACAATACGTTAACGTCAACTTTAGAATCAATATATGCTCATTGACTTGTTAGATACCCTTGCAGAAAACGATTTATTTGCCTTCAACACAAATGGTGAATTGATGACTAGGGTACTGCTTGTGTTCAGTCGATCCGAGATATTCTACGTTATCTTTTGTTACGCTGTCACTGAATGTCAGTCCCACGTTACAGTAGGCGCGTGAACGCATGAATAAACTCGTACAACTACTATAATTATAACTCTAAAACTATAAATCAGTAACTACAATAAGCACGGTTGGACAATAGCGTATGTCCCACGATGAAAATGTTACACTGTTTAAACCTTACAGTCATTTTACACTACGAGTGAAACGATTTCCGAACTGTGTTTACCTATGCCCTTTTGTCTCCTGTTTGATAACCTGACGCGGGGACAGATGGGATTCCTTCCCATTTGTGTCTGCCGGGATTCTATTCCCTGCTACCTCTAACTAATTCGAATTAAACCACTTTCCTCAGTCCCAGATGAAAATGGCTTTATTTCTATATATTCCTGTCTCTATTATTTTTCACCAATAGTTATTTGTTTAACAAGGGGGCAATTGATGCCTACGCAGGTGAAAAATTCCAAAATTAAAGCACGATTAACCACAAGTGGTTCGAAAATGGAATCTTGAGCGTTGCCAGGGGTTTCAAGGCACGAGGGCTAAACACTTTGCCACCGATTAAAACAACATTTTCACCATGTCAACGCGAGGAAAATACTAGAGTAAAATATTACACTTAAAATCCAAGTGAACGCTCTGAAATATTTATCATTCATAATCATCACTTAAAAGTCAGTTCTACCAACCAACATGGCAAACAAATCAAAATTTGCATGAAATTACTTTGCCACTCTTGTGCAGAAATTGCTACTTTTTCATCAGTTTTTGAAGAATAAAGAGAGCCTTTACAATGTGAAATATATAATCTTCAACAAACCACATTTGTAGGGTTCGGTACCCGAAGTAGCATTCGGTGCTCTATTAACAACGTCATTCCGTTTGTCTCGCTGTCAGCGTCTATCTCAAGAATTTCCTCAAAGTGTAACAAAAAAATCCACTGTCTACCTGTGAAAATTGAAACAGAAGCCACTGCCACATAAACTGAGATACGGACGAGCAGACAACGTAAGCTTAGTAGATATTTAATAAGATTCTGATTGTCAACCTTCGGGTACGGTACCCTAAAAAAAGAAGCAACATACACATAAACGAAGACCGACCGAACGAGCGCAACGTAACACTCATATATCCCAGCCTTAGTCCTCTATTATAATGGAAGGCACCGAGCTACCCCCGCACCTAATCAATGTTATAGCGGGCATGATATACCCTATTATATGGAGATGGCTCCACTGACGGCATCCGTTAGTGATCGCTCTTACTAATATCGACGTCGTAAACACTTAACCACTGCATTAAGGCTATGTATGACGTGTCCTATAAACTTGCATTGTTTATTATTGACCCCCTTGTGCAAGATGGCCGACTAACGACTTATATGGCGGGTACTGGCGAGTCTATTGGAGTGCCCTTGAAGCCGCATAAGTTAGTAAATTATAGTTTTAGTCGCAGAGTGCGGGCGGGCGTGGCTCGTGCGATGTAAGTGCGCCGTGGAGGGCCTTCAGCTCGCTAAGTCAAACGATACGAGGCTGCGCTCACCAGGGATCGGAAACCGGTATTTTTTGTATGGGAACGAAAACGGTATTTTTTCGTTCTTTGTTAATTACTTCATTTCTAATTAGGCAATCTAATAATACGAAGTCGTTATCTGAAAACACAACTGAGTCCTAAATTTAGAGTATAAAATAAACCGAAATATATGGTTATTTCGATGTTTTTGCAAAAAACCGGTTCCGATCCCTGGCGCTCACTATGCGGCGCCCGGCGCCGGCTTCTAAACTAATAATTACCTACTTCCAAATTTAAATTTTCATAATTCCTTCTACTGACATTGTTAAAGATAGACTATATTGAAATGGTTGCAAAACACACTTCTTGTCCTTGCATATTTAATAAAAAGTGCAAATTAATAATTTAAAGTTATTTTTAAGTAGGTAGCTTATCTCTTATTTATAAGAATAGCCTAACTACGAATCGACATTAGTACAATTTGTCGATTTCACTTGCTAATAAATATTTATTACCTTTCTTCCAAATTATCTTTCAACTGTATGCTCAAACATCATTATCAAATCAATCAAAAATCAGTATCAAATACTATAATAAGCGCTGTAACAAACATTTTCTTTTTCATTTTAATGCTCTAAGTTTGTACTCGTATCCTGATTTCCTATTAAGTATATCATACTTAACGACGACCGGTTTGACCTAGTGGGTATAGTGACCCTGCCTAAGAAGCTGATAGTCCCGGGTTCAAATCCTGATAAGGGCATTTATTCGTGTGATGAGCATGGATATTTGTTCCTGAGTCATGGGCGTTTTCTATGTATTTAAGTATTTATATATTATATATATCGTTGTCTAAGTACCCTCAACACAAGCCTTATTGAGCTTACTGTGGGATTTAGTCAATTTGTGTAATAATGTCCTATAATATTTATTTTTATTTATTTATTTATACTTTTATTACTTTTACTTTTAAACCTTTCTTACCCTCAGCGTCTTTTCTCCGAGCCTGCCTCTAACTATGGGGAGGCAGCTAACAGTAGTTGGAACGAACAGTTTGCAACACCAAACTCGCTTATCTTTAATGGACTTCTTGTCTTCAGGCTTCTATTTAGATATCGTTCATTGTCTGAGTTCAAAGAGCTGTTTAACAGAATCACTCGTTTCGTGAAAAGATGTCTGGAATACTTTACTGTAACGCGTTATTCGCAGTTGGAAATCACATTTCACTGTTTTAGTGAAATAATGGGAAATACCAAATCGAATCTAGCCAGCTTTAGATATGTAAGTATGTTACCGCATAACTGCAAGTTTTCGTATTGTTTACTAATTGCATGCTTATTTTATACAGATAGGTTTTACATATGTAGATAATGCAGGTACTGGTGAACTGGTACGAAAATTATTTGGATTGAAAAACATATTAGAGATATACGACTAAAGGCAACTTGTACAATTTGTCACAGGGTTACGCTTCAATTTTGGGAACGCCTTGAGTTATAAGAAATCATTGCTGATTAAATGATGTTTGTAATTAATGTCAGTTACACACTCCAGGTGCGAAATCCAAAAAAATGAATTAAACTCTTGCATTTTCAATATAGACTGAGCTTTATACTATGCGAGTGGTCTCGACCGCGTTTCGTGACACATTTCTGTAAATAAACGCTAAAGATGGAAGAGTTGCACGCCACTTAAGACACTCAAACTGCATTGTGTGGGCGACGGAGATGTCCCAAAACAGCATGTCGAATAGGGAAAAAATATCCGCGTGACAGACATACAATACCACTACAATACTTTACTTATTTCTATCTACGTTACATAAGCAGTTTTCTTGTTAATATAAAGATTTGTCGAAACGTACAAATGTTTTTTAATCATAAATAATATTATTCCGTCTGTTGGATATAAAATTGCAAACCAGGCAGGCAGGCCATTTTATCAGGCAGGCGTCGGGGGTTTTTTATGACATAGCTTAGCCTAGTTTATTTTAGATTCCATTAACTCTCAATAATGATTACACCCTGACGGATGCTGCCTCTGTGTGTGTCCTATGACACGGGCTAGGGCAGAATCATCTCAATGTAACCATTTCATCTCATTAAAGTGTTAAATTGCCCCTACATACGTGTTGGCCTCGACTTCGCGAACGGTTCAATGTCCGGAACACAATTTTTTTCGTGATGGGTAAAGACATACAAATAATTATATCATAGTATTTAGATATCAACGACAACATCGTAATTCACTTCGGAGCTCCTTATTTAATAGCTCTACGTGAATTAAACTATAGCAAATTATTTTAAGCTCGTTTTCACGCCTCACGTGATATCATATCAGGTACCTAACTCGAGAGCCTCCCATGTAGCTTTTTAATTAGCCCGAGCTAATTAGCCGTCCACAGACAACGACCGTTAATGTGAACAACGTTTAACACTCTCATTGTAAAATAATTGACTTGTTAATTTCTTATTATTGTGCACTAAGTTCGAATAGAAGGAAAAAACTGGCCAAATACGTCTCGGACCACGCATAGTCGAGGGTTCAGATCCTTTAGAGAGTTCAGAGCCTTCTTTCGATATACAAAATAAGCAACAAACCTACTAAAACCATAGAAGCAAAAAACACATCATGCTCTCTGGAAACCCCACATTGCGTTTTTGCATATTTTATTAAGATGACTTAGCACACACCTACCAAATTCATTTTACTATTTTACCCCTTTAGTTTGGGAGTAAAAGCCAAATTAAGTCGGGGTTGCTGTAAAGGTAGAGCATCTCATCAGCAACCACTACCGATGTCCAGCATAGGTATTTACTTTTTCTTCAAACGAGAGGTTGGAGAAATTAGTACTCACAATTATATTCTCAAATAAGTAAATTTTGTTTAATTTAATAAGTTGCCAGGAATCTTACAAACTAAGCCAACTTCGGTACTGATTCGAAATGAGCATGATGTGCTGAACCGATCACGTTAAACATATTTATTCTTTATTTAATTTTTTTATTATATTCATATTTCACCACCCACGCCCGGTACACTACAAAAGGAAGAGGATATTATTTTGGATTTTCGAAGAAATTATTTTCTAAAGTGTTAACTTAATTAGTATGATCTTATTGGTTAAATTCTTATCGAATACATCACATGACATGACACATTACATTATACGGAGCAACCCTAAAATACATTATAAAAGTTTCTACATTTTTTTGTAAAATTACTGTGACAAGCGGACAGACTGACGGCCAAAGAATGTTGGACGAACCTTTACCTAAGTACCTACGAGTAAGCTACAGATACCTAAAAATATAATTAGGAACCTTTAAACAACATCATTTTATTTTCGCCTTTAAATTATTATGTATTCAATAATGAGCAAAATAAAAGTTTTAATGAATACCTTACTAACATGCGAATTCATTCCTCTACGTATTACTAATTCAAGGGTATCGTGCTTAGTTTATTAAGTACGATTCGCCGCGTAGCTATAACATTGCCTCGTGGCAGTCATGGTATACACTGCGTTAGAAATTCATTAAGTATTTTGAAGAATGTAAAGATAAATTATTCAAAAAAAGTATTTTTGCACCCAAAATCTATTTTAGAACAGTCAGCCATAGGTCGCTTGCAACACTTGCGAATAAATTCATGTTTTTCAGAGACCAGCTGGTGAAAAACGTGCAGTGACAGTGACAAAATGTGTAAACTTCTAATCTGACACGCTGTGAGCGACCGGCGCTCGGTCGGCGTGCTGACAAATCTACTGTGTTGCACACTCGGTACGTAGTTTCCGGCACTCCATTACGCGGTTACTTTATTATCAGAAAACCTTCAGCGGAATAGCTTTTTAAGTAAAATATTAACAAAGTCGGAGTGGAGCTAAAAGTTTGCCTCAAACATTATTTATTTAGAGGCAGGGCGCGCCGTAGAAGGCTTAGCATTCAACGTTGCATTCATTACCTACAATATTTTTTGCTTCGTATCGGATAGCTTAGTGTCGAGAGAATATATATCTATAAGGCTCCTGGTTAATTTTTAGCGCGTTATTAGTAACAAAGTGGGCTAATCACGCTAACGAAGTGCTTTGAGGGCCTAGCCAAGATCATTTAGTCATTGCAGTAATGTATGACATGATAATTTAAGTAGACATGGTAACATATATGTGAAAATAAACCCTGACAGGATGAAGCAATTATTAAGTCTTAATATAATAAATGCTCGTAGTTTATACATATAACATAACAATGGATATAATTTACATTACATAAGCCAACAATAATATATATAGTTATATATTAATATGGAATTTAACTGCATCGTATGGGATCCAAACGACCAAAAGTATAGGTATATGATTGAGAGTCAAAAAAAAATTCGCTCGATATCTCTACAAGAGGCTATACGGTCGCTATCCTTTTCTCTATCCCTCGTTGTTTGTGGTAGGTATGGTCGGAATGAAGACGCTAGAGTTCTGGAGGAAAATGCTTCTCGCGATCGACTATGTCTTGCTTTTCCAGGGCAAAGTGGATAATCCTTGTGTGCTCTCGAGCATACGGCTGTTCGTTGCCAATGACTATGTGAGCACAGGCGCTCGACGCCGGCACGCACTGTTCGCAGCCCCCACGACGGGTAAGCAGTACGCGCGCCGAGCGCCTATGTCAAGAGCCCTAACACTTCTAAACGGTTTAGTTGGCTTGGTCCAGGAGGCTGGCCTTTTTAATGATAAGTTGAGTGTTTTGTGCTCGAAAATATCCCAATATTTAAGTAAATGTCTTTATCAGACGTCTCTAGACTGAGGCGGTTGGGAGATATGCCTAAAAAAATCAAAATGTTATAATTATTGTGAATAGTTTTTTTTTTGTTTCTATTTAATTGTGTATTTGTAATTAATGTGATTTTGTATAAATGTTTTGACATGTTTTTTTCCATGTCCTGGCGTTTAGCCTCAGCTGTGAGCCGGCCATGTGTTTGAAAATAAATAATGAATAATAATATGTATATGAGAAGTACGTCGTAGTATATTAATTATTATAAATTATAATATTTTGTTTGTGTATTGTATATACACAAATAAAAACCGTATAAAAAAATTGTATTGTATTGTATATGTAGTTTATTATATTTTTCAGTTGTTTGCAATAGTTTAAATACAGTTCTTTTACTTTTCTTCTTGCACTATTTTTACATTTCTGTTTAACCCAATGATTGACTGCTAGACTAGAGGATACGTTTAGGCCATAAGTCCGCAAATTGTATTTTTTTTTTGTATTTTGCACAATACTTCAAATAATTAAATAATAATAACTCTAATTAGATCTAATCTTGGCATCTTGGCTAGGGTTTCTGAGCCGCTCCCACTCGTAGCACACGAGAAGCGAATAAAAGTGTCAAATCATTAGCAAAAATTACTTCTAACTTCGGATCCTTGATGGAATCCATTATGTGCTTAACCGACTTTAACGTGTGCGAGAGGAATACTGACGCATTATGTGGCAACCCTTTTTTCTTTAGATATTATTAGCTGTCTGTGGCTGTATGTAAACGCGGTAAACGCGAATAGTTCATCCCTGTCATACCTAAACGCAACTGTGGTAGCAGAATAATTACTTACCATAATGATGATGTGGTTCGTTTAGCAAATAAATATCCTCCGCACAACAAAATCAAATATTAAATTGTAAATATACAATAGTATTTCCGTTTTTAAGTCATATGCTCTCTCCAAAACGTAAATTTTAATTAACGGTGTTTTCTATTCGGTTATTTACGGAAAATTTCACAGTATGTACACACAATAAACCAAGTGGCTCGGAAATAGACGGTCAAAGCAAACCGGCACTGTTGTCAGGACATGTTATAGTAGGTATCATTAGATACAGCGAAGCGAAGTTATAGGTCACTAAGCCACCCTCTGATTGTCTTCAGGTAATTCAGTTTGGCCCGGATAGATGTGGATTCAACTGTACCTATATATTGATTAAATAACATTTAGGGGAGACCGAGGTGAGTTAAAACAGAGGCAGGTTTTCAATTAAATTTTGTTTAGCCTCGTCTCACCGTCTGCTGGTCGCTCAATATGCGTCGATGCCTCAAGAATACATAAATATGTACCGCAAAATTGACGCTGTTTCAAGTTACCTCTGTTTTAACTCACCTCGGTCTCAGCTAGGCTAAAAAGTCTCTAAATGAAACTTTCTGTTTTTGAGTCCTTCATATTATTAAGCCGTTATGCTTTTTTGTATAAAGGAGACAAAAACAAGCATAACGGTTATAATTAGATACCTAACTAAGAAAAAACTTAACTGTAAGCAGTTCTTGTTGTAAACAATATAATAATAAGCAACTTTATCTTCGCCTGGATACTAATCATCTAAGTCGACTATTAAAAGTGTATGATATTAATAAATGATTTAAAATGAACCTGCCTGTTAAATTATATATGCATTATACGTACACGAGTTTTCATTGATATAAATATCTGTTCTGCCTTCAGTGATGCAAATACCTATTACCACCACTTGTTCTTATATAGCAGTAATCAATGTAATCCCATGCAAATTTGTACCTGTTAATTCAGACAGATGTTTCATACCTGACTGGGTGCAGGGGTGTCAATGAATGAAGTCATTTTAATTAAAATTCATCTTGTGACTTAATTAATTTTCATTTAGCCGCTACGCCTGTCATGTATCTTCAACAATAAATTACCCATATTATATACTGCTTTATCACTTGTAAATAGTTTAACAGTTTAAACTAATTTAAATTTGTAATGTCTTTGGGGTACACTATTTATAGCCCATCGATAATTATTTAACATATATGTTTCGTTCAACAAAACGAATGAAATAATATACTATTACAGTACAAATGGTGCTACTTTTCCGCACAAGTGCGTAAATTAGAGGATTATGTAACTATGTCGAAAATTTAAAGGGTCATATAAATATAAATAAATAAATATTATAGGACATTATTACACAAATTGACTAAGTCCCACAGTAAGCTCAATAAGGCTTGTGTTGAGGGTACTTAGACAACGATATATATAATATATAATTACTTAAATACATAGAAAACACCCATGACTCAGGAACAAATATCCATGCTCTTCACACGAATAAATGCCCTTACCAGGATTTGAACCCGGGACCATCAGCTTCGTAGGCAGGGTCACTAGTCACTACCCACTAGGCCAAACCGGTCGTCGATACATGTACTGTCCCATCGGTCGTGTTTTAATTTATCGCCACTTGTTACGAATTTCCTATTTTTCGCACTTGTATCGTAAATAACTATTTAAATATTTTTTAATTATTTCATTAGGAAATTAAATTTTTTTTTTCCCAATTTATTGAGTTAATTAAAAATATAATTTATAATATAATTAACCATCGTTCCTTCTTAATATTAAACCACTTTTTTTTTGACATTCTGATGAACTAATAAAGTAAGTATCTAATTCTGGATATTTGGTTTACAACAATTGTCTGTTACATTTTAAGCTACGATAAAAATTGTAAATCGGAAACTGTTGCGCCGGGAAAGTGGAATTTAGGGAGCTGTTAAATTTTAACAACATTCAGAAAGGGCAAAGGTACGTACGGTCTGGAGTGTTGGTACTACACAACCTTCTTTATGAGCGTTAGGTATTCCCATTCCCTAGGCGCCCCTACCGCAACCAAATCGGAACATCCGCATATAATTTTATCTTGTTATTTCAAACGATTCCGTTAAAATAGCTACCTTTTGAACTGGAAGAAAATCCAGCTCCAATTTTTATGATGTTTCCCGTCGTAGCATTTGGTTCTTTTATATTATTTTATGTCTAATAAATTGACTTTATGTAGGTGTATGAATGCCCCTAAGGGGCTTATGAACATTAAAACAGCGTGTGGCGATAAATAATGATTGGTGAATAGTACCTTTGAATAATGTAAAATTCATGAGGAAAAGTTAGATTATGAATTTTATTGTCAAAAATACCTCCGGGAGCCATGGCGGGCGTGATTTATCAGCATCAAACGATGATGAACTCCCTCAATGGAGATAAATTTCATCGTATCATTCATTCCAATTTTCTCCGGCCGTTGTATAGTCAAAGACAAAATGCTGTCAAATTATAATGATGGATATCATATATTTGTGAAACATGCCTAAATGTAGTAGACTAAGAGCTAGCCCCGGAAAATGGTACATGTGAAGAGAGTAAGGAAAACTAGTTAGTTTACTATCAAGTTCATTTCATACATTTTAGTATTGCAGAATTGTTTCATTTAGAGCGACCTCTAAGGAATATTTGATTGTTCTTTAAATTGGTTTATAAAATTTTTGTATGTTTTGGATTAAAAAGAACCCTGTGGAGGGGCAAAATTCAAATAAAAATATTTTAGGCCACACTAATAAACTTTGGTGCTTATTTAGTTTGTATCCTGATTTTCTTGAACTTATTAAAGTCCGACTAATCGGCGACTACAAATGTGAACGAACGGATAGTCGGTTTTCCTCAATTACCGACAACATCTACTAATCCGAATTAATACCCTTCATATTTTCAACACGCCCAGAACTCTAAAACTTGCATCCTTCAAGTGGCCCATATTCTTTTCCTTCCACCGGTAAACAGCTGCCAGACGCCTGGATCCAGTAATATGGATAGTACAGCAAGCTAACTATAGTTGCTCTTATTATCCAGGGCTAATTCCGTCTATAGTGGCCGCACTGATGTCACAGGGTGAACACGTTAGTAGGTAACTCTTTTTAATTGTGTCTATGTTCGCACGGCATGTTTAGGTACATATGCATCAATGTCGGTGTAAGTTGCTGATGGTAGTTAATAAAAAAAAATACAATTGCCATTAAATATATCGGAGCTCCCAAGGTACCTACTCCAAAATATCTGAACATGCACTCTAACGTCTACATAATATAGACAAAAAAAGCGAAAATAGGCGAAAAATTTGAAATATATCTTTGACGTTGTCTGTACAAGTAAAAATTTACTGGAATTGACAAGCACCGCTACTTGCACACTACACCGGCTTTTTGAAATTTCCGTCATCGCGTTGGTCATCAAACTGAGATTCTGTCAATCTGTAGACAATCTGCCGCGGCGCGGGGAAGTAATTCCATTCCTTTTCTTGCGAATAATAGGTAAAAAATCGGACAAGTGCGAGTCGAACTTGAGGGTTCCGTACAAATTTAACCAAATTTTTTTTTCCAAATTTATGGTTTTTAGATTTTTCTCTGTACTAGCACGATATTACTTGCCAAATTTCATGGTTCTAGGTCAATGGGAAATACACTATAAATTTTGATTCCCTTGAGAGTGTCGAAATATAAGTTTTTTGCGGCATAAACAACAGTATTTTACGTTAACTTAGAAGTTTGCTTTTTTCACAGCTTCAAGGGACTGTAGACACCACAGAGTGTATATGGCTTTAATTTCAACTCTATACCTCCAGGCGTTCCCGAGATAAAGGATATTGTCAGACAGGCGGATGCACAGACATAAAAATGATAATATAAGGGGTTCCGTTTTTTCCTTTGAGATACGGAACCCTAAAAAACTTTAGTCAAGTAGTCATCATCATTAGTTACCTACGCTCAAACAATTATTTAATCGTTAATAACGAAGCAACAATATCATAAAATCCATCAATGGAAAACCAATTTCATTATTTACACCAGGGAAACCAAAATAAATCATTTTCATGGACGGACAAATCCAGCAGTATAAAAATGTACCTCATCTTTCCCGGTCCTACTTAACTCACTTACACGTGCGTACGTGTGTCTGTGATCTGTTTCCAATGCTTTTATTTTTAGGCTGTTTCAAAATAAGCACAGTGTATGTAGAGGAGCGGTAACGACAGCACATATTGTTTCTTTGCTGTTACGCAAAGCTAAAGTCATCACGCCCTTTCAAACCTTACTCAAGTAAAGTCTTGCTATTTTTCAATGGAGATAGATTGAGTAAATCTGTTTATGTTCAAATACACGTGTTGTGTGTTTCGTCAGAGTGATGTGTTTCAGATTCATATTAAATTTTTAAAATATTTATACCTACCTCTAATGTTACAGTAAGCTGCAGAAATATGTAACCCCCCTCTAAACAAAATTCTATACAGGGGGGATTGTCTCTGCAGCTTACGGTAATTTTTTTCCAATTTGGCTATCATGAAAACACAGTGGCACTCGAATCAAACCAATAGGATATATTTTTATCATCCCATCTGAACAATACCCAGGTGTGTTTTATTAACGCAACGGGTGTTATAGGGATTTTTCGGCAATTTTCAAAACTTAGTATCGAGCCGACGTGTATTGAATTATTTATGGTGGCTTTGTGAGCCATGAGCGGAATGGTCCACGGGCCCGACCAACAATCAACGAGGTGTAATCGTAAGGGCTCGAGGCTCGCATCGCTAATGAACTGTGAGCGCCCTGTTCGGCTAAAGATTCCGATCGATAGCTCACTGAAGCGTCGCCGGATACATTGTTAATTAAATGCGGTTCAGATTAAACTTGACACTTCTTGGGAACTTGGCTTAGAGGACGGCGAGTACTTACTAGTAAATATTCAAAACTTATTCATATATTGATGACGAGAAATGCAACATGTTTCTTGCTTCTTGAAATTTTACATAAATATAGGACGCTGGGGACCGATTATTTAATTTCGAGCGCTCGATTTCGGCAGTCGAAAATCTGTGGAAAACGGCGAAATGCTATTTTTTTAATACGAGCGATAGAAATTGGGAATCGAGTGGTATGGACCACTCAAAACCAAATAAATAAAAAAAATCCAAAAATTTATTCTGCAAGTAGGCCTCAAGGGCTCTTTTACAAGTCATTATAGTAATATCATATAGTGACATGAAAAATACATAACAACATTTATAAATACAACAGCCAATACCTGGGTAAACATTACATTATAATAATCTTAAAATAAATAATTACTACAATACAATAGAGATGTATAGTCTCCATAGTTAAAAATACATTAAATCTGGAGATGTAGAAGGTCCCCAATGTCAGAGTACTAATACTAATAAGGTTTGGAGGTGTAAAGTATCTCCAAGTGTCAAAATAAAATTTATACTAAATAAATAAACCGCGTCTGGACTGTTAAACTAGCAGTCTCATAAACTAATGCTACAGAATACATAACTAGTATGTACCAAGTCAAGAATATGATACAATATTACAGAGACGTATAGTCTCCACGGTTAATACATTAAGTTTGGAGATGTATAAGGTCTCCACGGTCTGAGAAAGTAATAATACACAATAATAATGACATTAATAAGATTTGGAGGTGTAAAGGCTCTTCAAGTGTCCAAGAATAAAAAAATAAAAAAAGTGTATGAAATACATGTTTCACGTCAAGAGACTGTTAAGCTAACAATCTTAAAACTAGTTTTACAGAATACATAACTCCTATGTATCTAATAAGTCAATGTCATCATCAAAATAACTAAACACTCCTTTTCAATTCTATTAGTAGAATTTAAATGCCTAGTAGTGGAGATATTATTAAAGGGAGAACACAAAATCGAGCGATCGAAATTCAAAAATCGGCCCCCTGATCGTCAGTAGGGTATACACTAAATGAAACACTTACAGTATTACATGAGTCAAAAACTTTTTGTAGTATAATTTATGACATTGTATTAGAGATCGTCAAATAAATGTATAAGTACAGTAAGTGCCCCAACTTAAGTACCCACGTTGTCATACAAGCTGTATAAAAAAGTGGATACTTAACGTTAGGGCAATATAAAGGCTAATTATCTCATTTTAGTCATCAATATTACAGCCTTATACTACTGACAAGTTATATGATGTAAATCTTAGAATAATGTATCCAAACTTTTATGATGTTTACAGAAAAGACGTTGATTTTCCCGAACGATTTTGACATTAATTTTATTATATTTATTCAGGATTACAACAGCTTATAATAATTTTATTACATGTGCAATTTTAAATATATAAAGCCAATTACAGCAATCCACAAGGTCAAATCGCGATCTTAGTAAAGTAGTTACGAAAGTAGTTACAGAATAGTAGGTATACATTAGGGTGTGTGCGTGTGCATGTGCGTGCGCGTGTGCGTGTGCGTGTGCGTGTGCCGTGTGCGTGGGCGTGGGCGTGCGTGCGTGTGTGTGTGTGTGTGTGTGTGTGTATGTATTTACATAATTTTAATTAGTTATATAATAAGTTGATTAAGATACCAGGAGTAGAAGCGCTCAATAAATTTTACTCGCATACCATAGCATACAATATATATTACGGATTACCCCGGCTAGTAGCCGATACAACCTTTATTATTTTAGATTTGAATAAGTGTTTGGATCCCAGAAAAAAATCAATAGCTTTGAATTTACCATTGTAAATTTTAGAGATGCGTACAAAGACAGAGTTTTTACTATATTTGGTAGAATGGTAAGGTATGTTTAATAATGATGTATGTCTAGTACGACGTAAGGGTGTTCTTAGGGAAATGAAATTAAGAATTTCAGAACAAACCAAACGGCCTCGAATGATATCAAAAACTAACCCCATATCCAGCAGGAGACGTCGATCCTCCAGCGAAAGTAAGCCATTAGCTTTACATTTCTCCTTATACGAAGTATGCATAGCTATTTTCATACATTTGTAGTTCATATGCTTAACAAACTTTCTTTGTATGCGTTCAATGTGATCTTTATATATGTATAGAGTAACATGGAGACCAAATAGGACTGGGATATTAAAGTATACTGCGTAAGCATTAAATACAACTTGTAACGTAAGTAGAGATCTAAAAGGACTATTCTATGAACCGCATTATGATGTTTACACAAAAATAGAAAAAAAACAATACATTTTGGGGGTTCCCCATACTTAAAACTGAAACTCAAAACATCTTTTTTCATCAAACCCATACGTGTGGGGTATCTATGGATAGGTCTTTAAAAATGATATTGAGGTTTCTAATATCATTTTTTTCTAAACTGAATAGTTTGCGCGAGAGACACTTCCAAAGTGGTAAAAAGTGTGTCCCCCCCCCCGTAACTTCTAAAATAACAGAATCTAAAAAAAATATATGATATACATTGCCATGCAAACTTCCACCGAAAATTGGTTTGAACGAGATCTAGTAAGTAGTTTTTTTTTAATACGTAATAAAAATTAAAAAAAAAAATTTTTGTCATCAAACCCATACGTGTGGGGTATTGGGATAGGTTTTCAAAAATGATATTTAGGTTTCTAATATCATTTTTTTCTAAACTGAATAGTTTGCGCGAGAGATACTTCCAAAGTGAAAAAATGTGTGTCCCCCCCCCCCCTGTAACAGAATGAAAAATCTAAAAAAAATATATGATATACATTACCATGCTAACTTCCAACGAAAATTGGTTTGAATCAGATCTAGTAAGTAGTTTTTTTAAATACGTCATAAATGGTACGGAACCCTTCATGGGCGAGTACGACTCGCACTTGGCCGCTTTTTATTAAATATTTAATGCAGTGCAGGACTATACCACTGAGGAGATAATTTTCGCTTAGATCGCTTGATTAATGGTATATGTAAGTGAAAACATTTGTATAAAATATTGTAAAATAAATCTACCGCATCATCAACGTTGGCAGCATTTAAAATAATCCAGCTCCAGTCAATTGATAGTAAATAATCGTTAAGTACTTTGTTATCACATTTAAATAAGGTTGTAATATAATGATTTACCTTATGAAAACGAATACGAGTGAATTTAGATGATTTAATAATGTTAGTCCACTGTCTCAACAAACTGGTCTTGTAACTGGAATAGACAACTAGACAGTTTCCTAACGATTCATTTGATATAGGAATAGGCGTAAGGTTCTCGCAACAACAAATGGTTGTAACAAATTGTTTGTGTCTAGGCTTTCAATCCTAATTAGCCCGCTGATTGAGCTCCCGAACTAGGAAGTGTAGTTTAAGGTTAGAAGACAGTCATCAAATCACATGCACGGTAAAAAATATTCACATTTCTGTTAAATATTGAATCAGCCGTTTAGATTCCGGCCACGTGCTCATCCAAATCGCTGCGATTGGACACTCAATGCGATTGCTTCATTCCTTCTCTCATTGTCCATGCTGTAGCATAAAGCCCGGCTTTCAAAAGCTTCGGCCGATCGGAAAATTGCTATTTTTAAAAGCGTCAATAATATCAAATGTTTTTGCATTTTGGCGGGTAGCCCTCGGATGAAGGTGGTTTTATATAAATGGCAAATTGTTATTTCAACCTCTTAAAAAATCTCTCCAGTCAGTTTTAATTGGCATATCGGGTATTGTTTTAATAATGAATTTAGTAAATTGATATGAATTTGTAACATAAATTTCACACATTTGTATTTTAATAAACGTTTTGGAATGTCAACCCAAAATTAGGTTTGTCAAACTTAGATCTGAATCAGAATGACAAAATTCTACCCGCCTTCCCCCGAGCGAGTACACGCGGGTACACGGAAACCTCAAAGGAAGTTCTTATAAACTCGTGTCGAGTTGTGCCAATACGAGTTACTTACATTTCTTCTCTAAACAGACAAATCGGAAATGTTTGGCAAACAAGCGAAAATATGTCAAGTATACGAGCCAAACAACCTGTTTTTAATATTTGGTATATACATTATTGATAGATAAGATTATATTATCGGCTTTTTTACTACCATCATAGACGTCATTGATTTCAACTACTTGTTATCTTGAAAACGTACGGTAAATCACGAACATAACTACGGAGCATCGAAATCATCCCACATTTTCTACGATTTAAGACATATCAAAGCGAAGAGCGCTGACAAAGAAAATAAAAACTTTCGTCGCGCCAAGACCGCACTCTTTATGCAAAGGAGAAGCGTAATCTGCGGTAAGTGCGCCCAGGTGCTACGCAAGCGCTACGAGTGCTACGAGCGCTACGAGCCGCGCCTCTACGATACAATACGCCATTTATAGCCCGCGAGTACCGCGCCAATGCTTAACGTGCTTCAAACTTGAATATGAAGCAAAACCCTTGAGGGGAAAGGTGTTGGAACTTGTAAATTATTATAGAAGTAAAAAGTAAGTAAATGTTTAATGAGATTTGTTTTCTTTAATATAGCTTTCAGCTTCACAAAATAGGTGCCAATTTTTATCGCAATTTTCAACACTTGCAAAAGTTGTTTAGTATCATATTTTCACCTCGCAGGATATGGCTAAAAGTTTTAAACTTAACTCTTCAACTTTTCATTTCGAACACGAAAAAAGTAAAATGCATATGCCTATGCAATGCACGCTCGAACGATGTGAGAGCGCCAATAGTCCGAGACTGAAATGGTGCCTTTCATCCCTTGGTTAACAATCTACTATGTATGTATGTGTGTGTGTGTGTGTAGTTAATATGAAATTAAAAATTTCGGGGACCGTGACATTATTTTTCATTGTAAAAGTAAAGGGTGCTCCTGCTCTGGGGAGTCCATTAGCTGTCCGAGAGTCCTACACGTCAACGAGCTGGATGCGCCATTATTGCCCGCCGTGCCCCGGCGCCCGCCGAGCCACTATTGCCCGCCGAACCGCGCTCGCGGCTCGATTGCAACCCGTTCAATATCCATGATTAGAAATGTTATATTCGACGTACAAATCTCTATTAGTTTTCCTTTCTTTTTAGGGTTCCGTGGTCAACATTGTAGCCTTAGTACCGTTCGTACATCCCTATATCCGCCTATTTACGGCCAAGCCATATATTTTGACTAAGGTGTTGAACGACAATGAAACGCTTTGTGTCTCTCTATCCCTCTTCCATATTGGTGCGACAGTGACAATAGCGTTTCGTTCGCTACGGAGCGTTACCGATTGGCATGTTGGCTACGCACCATGGTCGTATTCTTATGGAATGGAAATGTTATGCATATATCATCAAAAACGTGTCCAGGTCATAGTCAAATATATTAGTGTGACTGAGTCGGCCGTCCAGTGGCGCCCTCATTAGGGGGATTCTGTTTTCTAATAAAGCAATTCGTTTATAATAACAATAATTTATTTTTTCAGACTTTGTTGTCCATAGAATTATTATTATTATACGAACTCTTTGTATAATTCAGTATATTAATATTGTTGTCCTACTTATTCACCAATTTTTGATTTATGTAATATCTTTTATATTATTTACTTATAACTTATCACCTAAACGGAAAAAATTGGCCGCCATTTGCTGTTTAGTTGGTAAAGTAAATAAATAAGCAAAATAAAACTATGTGACAAAGGCCAAAAGTTGGAAATCAATCAACATTAGTATAATGGATTATACAGAAATGGATGGGTTTATTAGAAAACACAGTCCCCCTAATGAGGGCGCCACTGGACAGTCGACCAGTCTAATAAAACGTACCGACATAAAGAGATGCGTATTTACAAATGTTATAAACTCTCAAATTCCATCTGAATTTTAAGGATAGATTAAACCCTAAAAATGAAGAAATTATAGGTCAGAGGACTTTGGAGCTTCTAAATTTGTATTTCTGTTCAATTAAATATTTTTAGGTACGCCACAACAGACACTGATCCTCCAAACCACTCGCCAAGTTCAAAATTAAACGGCCAGCTTGATCACCTTGACTAATGATCCAACTAGCTAATTTTATCTTGGTAAAGGCCACCCCTCACTAGCGTCTTTTGAGTCGGCGGTATGGAAAATAACGTCGCTGCGCAGTTGCGCCAACGTTGCGTCGAGCAGCAGCCATACAGTTGACTAGACGCCGACGCTCGTGAGCCGCTAGTGTCCCACACTAAAACTAATTGGATTCTTAACTAAATATTGGAGCTGACAGCATCCCAACTCTAGTTTATTTTATGAAACACGTCACGTCTGTTCCAGGCATCACCTAAACGGCTCGTTGAGGCTCCCTTTATTATTAAAGCCGTCACACTACACAACATGATACAGTCATATTTAGAGTAAATCTCGAGTTTATTGTGTGACGACAACATAAATTGTCTTCACGCTAAGAGTAGCGTCAGTGAGACGAATTCGGAGACAATTTATCTCGTGTGTGCACGGGGCATAAAGATGAGCGGGGCGTCATCTGTGTATAAAGTTACAATACACGCCTAGCGGCCGCGTCGTTACATGCATATTTCATCGACATTGGCAGCATTCTGCGATGCGCGCTTTATTAATTACGATATCTTGTCTTTTTTATAAGAATTTGTGTGTAAGAAAGTGACAGAACTAGTTTCGAATATAGTATATTAACACCCTGACAGGACATCCGTTTTTGAAGCATACGTATTTGTTTGACCAAACTCAAAAGGACCAGCTAATCTGACCCAAGCTTAACCAGTTTAGTTAATCGTACCAAGGGCTGATTTATATATGCCTGTACCCTTACCACGAGTCACTGGCAGTGTCAACACTGACAAATACTCTAACGTCTACGTAACTTACATTCTATACATATCGCTTGCTTATATGTCAGTACGAGCGAGATACATAGAAAGTAAGTTACGTAGACGTTAGAGGTACACCTTTGTTTAGTTTAACCTATTTAAAAAGCGTGAAGCCAGATTATTGCTCCCAAGACAATAAGTCGAAAGAGTTTTCAATACATTTAATTAAAAGGTCAGAAAGGTATGGGGCATTTTTCATTTACAACAAATATCTAATATCATTCTTAAAGTACGTGCTAAGTATGTCGTGAAACGTCGTCAATGGCATAACCTCTCCTCTCAATATCTACAATAGGGGAACCATAATAATAATAAAATACAAATATCCAATATTAAGTTACTTTTAAAGTTGCAAAAGATATTGTTCTTATTACCTAAGAAAATGTTACATAATAGAAGCCTGAAAACTAACAAGAATTTATGTAGTACTCGTAACGTACCTAACAAGAGTTTATAAGACTTTTGGCTTAACAGTCTTGACGCGTTTTATTTAATATAAATTTCAAATGACACTTGGAGAGACTTTAAACCTCCAAATCTTATTAGAGTTAGTACTCTGACATCGGAGACCTTTTACATCTCCAAATTTAATTTATCGTTAACTATAAACACTTTACATCTCTGTTATATTGTAGTAGTTATTAATTTTTAAGCTTATTACAATGTAATTTTTACCCAGGTATTGGCTGTTGTATTTATGTATAAATATTGTTATGTATTTTTCATATCACTATATATGATATTACTACTTGTAAAAGAGCCCTTAAGGCCTACTTGCAGAATATTTTTTTGAATTTTGTAGATACGTCCTTAATGAATCCTCATTAAAACTGCTGTTAGATAGATAGGTAGTTTGCTGCAATTTTTTTATACATTAACATCGTTCATATTATAATATATACCTACCTACTCAAGCAAAACGTATGAAAGTGTATGCAAGTCATTGAACTATCACTACTACGTATAGAACCGGCACAGAGAACCAGTGTTAAAGTGAAGTCAAAGTCAACGTCAAATATTTTATTGCGTTTCATGTATACATTTCATGCTTATTAATAGCTTAAAGCTAAGTACAGTCTCAACATGAACTCTGAGAGGGTATAGCAACATTAAATATGAATAGACAATATCAACTAATTAAAATCTTAATAATAACAATAATTTTCACAACAATTATAGCGAAAAATCTATTTCTCACTTAAGAATTCTTGAATGCTATAGTATGATTTGCTAATTGAATGTTGTTTTAGTAGTGTTTTAAATCTATGAATGTTAGTTTCTACCTGTATCGACTTTGGAATTTTATTGTATATGCTGACATGGCAAATGGCCCAGAGTGTATCATTCTCATGTTTGAGTTAGACCGGGCTAATCTGGTATTGGGTAGTAAATTTGACAGACGAGAGTACTGTGGGGAAAAGGAAATATTGTTTCTAACAAAAGTGCTTACTTCTAAAATGTACATTGAAGGCAGAGTTAAGATTTTATGTTGAATAAAGTATTCCTTACAGCTTGTCATATTGTCTATATATTAGCAATAATAGTTAGGCACTCTTTTTGCAGCACAAACAGTTTAGTTGTATCAGAACTGTTCCCCCAGAGTACTATGCCATATAATAGCCATGCATGTGCATAATATGCATAGTAGGCACACATGGCTGTTTTTACGTCAGTGCATATTTTAAATTCATATAAGGCATAAGTGATACGGCTCAACTTTACAGATATTGCATTTATGTGCTCTTTCCAATTAATTATTGAATATATGTTTATGCCTAACAATGGAAAAGAGTTTATGGATTCTAAAGTGATGCTTTGGAATGAGAAGTCTATATTGATGCTGTAAATGGCATGAGATTAGTTTTATTAAAATTAAGTTTTAAATTATGATCATCTAACCAGGTTCCAATATTTAGAATGGTTGAATCTAAGCTATTATTTAAATTTGTTATGCGCCATGAGTTGTTGTTGTTTTAACAAAAAACATAGGCGGAGCGTGAATCTCGCGAGCTAAACGCGTAATCGCCATGAATTTTACCGATTTTACGGTGCGTACGACGTCGCGTGGTACAGGTTGCGATTGCAACAATTTTACTGTTTTGTATGGCTCCTCTATAGTTATAATAACTCAACGGAGCCACTACGATTTTTTCCTGTAATTTGCCTTTTCCTTTCAAAGTCAAGTCACTCATTTTATAAAGGAAATTGACACATACAGCGGCGGCAACAACACTTCAGCCGTAACAGTAATTCAGCTGCAATTCACATTTGAATGTCACCTTTAGTCATCCATGTCATAAACACATACAAAATTAGACCTCATTCGCTCGGCTCAGTAGTTTGGACGCTTCGGTGGAATACTCTACATAAACATAACCATATTTACTAATGTCGCATTATTTAATGAGTACCTAACTAAATGAGCCATTCGTAGTAGAGTAAAAAATATCCTAGTGCATATTAAACAATGCTACATTTCCGCGAAAAGTTATTTTAAAAGTAGTCTGTTGATGGTGGCTTTTGGGAGTAGTCAATCTGCGACATTTTAATTTGACTTTGTGGCATTGTTTATGAAATCTTAAAAAAGTGCATGGTTACTACTATTCATAATTTACGTAACAACTAGTTAATCGCAAAAGGGCTCTATTTTATGGCGTTGGATGTGAAACTCTGTGAAAATAAATGAGCCCATGAGGTTAAACACTAACGGTCATAACTGAAATTTATGTTTCTCTAAACGATGTCACAGAGCGGCTTTAGCGTTGGGTTGGCAGATGACGAAAAAGCAATGGTACACTCGCTCCTTTTACACTGAGCTTTACTTTAAATATTTAATACAGCTTACAGATTATTCAGACGCGAGGATATAAAAGGAAACAAAGCTACTCTGGCCTTCAATATAACGCATGTCAACAGCAACAAAAGACCTTTAGAGCGTTTGAAGCTAAGCGGAGCCGATACACGTGCCGCGAGTGATCCAACAAAGCATTGTCCTTGTCGGCGGTGCAGGGATGCAACATCTAGATTTGTCGGGCAGTAGGCGAGGGAATATTCAAATGTGTGCGAAAGGAAGGTGCGGCCCTGACCGAGTTCTGCGTGACCGTGCAACCCTCCGGCCTGCACTCACCGGGAAGCGAGCGCCGCGCCCGCCCCAGGCAAACTCCGGCCAAAGTCATCCGATAAGCCGGAATTGATATCCATCCTTAAACTCTTGTTTAACGACCCTTATAATCTCGTCTTTCTACAGTAATTATTACGGGAAGATAAAGGAACGATAGAATGGCTTAGTCATCAGTTCTGTTATAGAAATGTCAATTAATTCTCCTTTTACGATTATATGCGGGCTACTTTTTTTATACTACGAGTAATGTGTCAAATTAAATTATAAAAGCGTAACAATACACATAAACTAATACATTACGAGTAAATATTTTTTTATTAATGTAAATTTAAGATACAGGAATAAAAGGAATAATAATATAATAACAATAAAGCCTTTTTATTGCATTAATAATTTTTGTTACATTATATTGATTTTGAATCGGTTTAACATTTATTATATATTGCTTATAATACTTTTTATATTATGCACCCCTGTCGGGTATAGGCCTCTTTCATGTTTTTCCATTTGTCTCGGTCTTTGGCCTTAATTGGGCAATTTTCGCCGTCTATATCTATAATGTCCTTCCACCGTCTTGTTTTGGATTTTCGTGATTTTCTTTTCCCGTGTGGTTCTGGCCACTTTGTGATTTTGCTGGTCCATCTGTCATCCTATGTGGCCGGCCCATCTCCATTTTTGCTTGAGTATAAACTCAAGTGCATCTATGACATTTGTTTTGGATCTCATATGTTTACTATCCACTCACATGCTTTTGGTAGCGGTAGCTACCAGCTGTCACCCTTATTTTATTATAATAATATCAATCACTGAAAAATATCGATCACGTAAGTTGCTATCAACCTTCTCCTTTAGTTTTATTTTATTTATAGGATGCTCCTTTCGATTGCTCTTTGACAGGTTCTTATTTTTAATTTTATTTGTGTGCACCCAGGTTTGGCAGCGTTTTGTAAGGCAAGGTAAGATGCATGTGTCCATCACTGTTTTTTTCATGTTTAGGCTGTAGTTTCCCTTTAGGAGCGCTTTGAAACCCCAAAACTTTCTCCAACTGATATTAATTCTGCGATCTATCTTTTCACTGTCGGTGCCGAATGATATCCGTTTGCCCAAGTAGATACAGTGGTCTACATATTCAAGTTCTTTGTTTTGTATGAAGATTTTTGTTTGTTCCCTGTTAGTCATAATTTTTGTTTTAGTGTGGTTCATTTCCAATCCAACTTTACAACTTTACTTGTTTAGGTCGATTAACATTTGTTACTTATAGATTTTTGGTATTCTCTGAAAAGATTGCTATGTCATCAGCAAATCGCAAACGGCTAAGATGTTTATCAAAAAACCATATTCCAGTTTTTTCCCAGTCTAGTTAGCGAAATATGTTTTGTAGCACCGCTATAAGTAATTTAGGTGATATTAGGTCCCCTTGCCTGACTTCTCGAAGGAATAGTGGTCAATAATAATAAAGTAGGTAGCATCCTGAATCAAACCTGGCTCAAAGGGGGCCATAATTCCCGCTGCGTTTAAATTAGTTTCTAATGAACATCCTGTTTTCAATGTCCGATTTTCGACTCTTGAGCGACAAATCAAAGATTATTTTGTTATAGTTAAAATGATTTACCTGCACAAACAAGGCTTGGTTATCAAATCTTTACTTATTTATGGAAAAAAATGTTACAGAAAAGATCAAATCTGTTAAAACAATATATTCAAACATTTATATGTGTCTGACATTAATATGTAAGTGTAAGTCTGAGTCTGAGCTTAGGTGTAGTTTAAAAAAACACAATTTCCATAAATAGTCATATTAATAGTTATGTTTGTATTGTAGTCGGGCGCCCTCATATATGTATAATTACATACGAGTATACCTTTTTTAAGACCTTACAATAAATAAAGTGATTAAATATATAATACATAATATATATATATATACGAGCCCTGCACTGGCCAACTATTGTCTGCAAAGTGTCAATTATTTTGGGTGTGAGTGTTAATAGTCACACATCTACCAACGCCTGTCCCTAACTGTATGCATAACACACACATATTTAGTAGAAGAACATCACAAGAGGCTGTGGCGGCAAGCTATATTTAACGTTATTGTGCCAAGAATAACATATTCACAGCCCTTATTTACACTAAATTGTCGCGGTGTCTAGTCGGCGTGCCGTGAATACTGTGTGCTCACTGCTCACTAATTGGATGCTTTCAGTGGTGTCAAGTCTTGATTCTAGTTCATTTTATTTATTCTCCTCACACCTGATTAAAATTGTTCGAATGGTTATGAACAGCGGTCACGTTGTAGAATAGTGTCGGCATAATAGCTTTTTATACGATTCATATGGATATATACAGAGGCATTACAGTAACTGTACAAATACTAAATTATATTAATAACTAGCTTTAGGCAGTACATTCATATTTAAAATTGTATTTATAAGTCGAGCAACAACTATTTGTCGAGGGACCAACTAAGCTACCTTAGATATAAAATAATGTATTGAATTTAAGTACTAATACTCGTACGTCAAAAACATTTTTTTAAACGTTTGCTTATCGGAAAATATTTCAGTTTACTGAAATGGAAAATACAAACAGACGGCCCGATTCGAAGAATGATTAAGACACGTTTAAGATCTTGGAAAGATCTTAAAAAGATCAATAGCTAATCGACATGTCAATATTGACATTTATTTCGATTCCGCTGTGGTCCCAATAAGATAAATCTACGAGATTTCTAACGTCAAAGTGAGATTGGTTGCCCGAATTGAGCTGCTTCTGTCAATTATACGACATACAAACGATATCTAAATGAGAACTTATCCAAACCAGAACTTATCGTTATCGTATCTCATTCTTCGAAGCGGGCCGATACTCGTACCTCTAACGACAGCGATATATAAAAACGTCATAACCATGTTCATTCAAATGGCTGCACACCGGCTGTATCTCTACTTCTAAATAGCGAAACGCGCGATTTAACATATTTTTTTTTTAACTAAAACCCACGCAGCCATAAGGTCGTCCATTAAACCGGATAAAAATCGGATCAAATGAAAATTGGAAATGTTATTAGCGTAGTATTCGTTTGCACGTATCTAGTTACTGTCGCGTTTGGATTCCATGAATTTTAGTATCAAAGTAGGCTTAATTTTTTTTGGATTTCACTTTTTATTGGATTAAGATAAGCATTTGACTACAATCTCACCTGATCTTAAGTGCCGACGCAGTCTTGATGGGACATGCTTTACCTCGATTTAGGTACTGGGAAGTGTATAGGTAAGGTGATTTTGATGTCAAGTGTTTCCAATATAACACTAACTTTTGTGGACATTAGGTTCGTCCATATTTATATTAACACTATATACGGATGTTCGTAGAAATGATCCTAGTAGGTACTGTTCTAGTAAGAGAGGGTGGGCAAAAACATTAAATAGTTGTATTTTTTTCGAAATATGTTACATTGCGCGACGAGGATAAGTGAAATATTGGAAACAAGGGAATTGAGACAATATTCTTACCCCCAGAGTTACATACAATGTTTTTCATCACACTCGCGAACAAAAAACTAAATTTTAAGCGAAATAATTCTTAAATACGGTGACATAAACATTCGTCCGTCATATTGACATTTTTTTAAGGTTAGGTTAGGCATTGAAGGCAACATACCTATCCAGCGTTCAGCCATGATTGAAAATTGTGTAATAATACTTTTCATTTCTCATGCTCTAAAAGTGAATAGTTGTTGTTCTAAAAAGTGTGCAGAAAAGGATATGATTCTGCACTAGAACACTTTACTTTCTCAGTACGTTGGCTACGGAACCCTAAAAACGCTCGTGAGTTACTTGTAGATCAATACAAGGTAAGTGTGATGAAACAATTATTTATGCCGCTATAAGGGCAAAGTGGTTGTTTTTTTTTCAAACTTAAAATCAAACATTTATTTAATCATCATCATCAAATAGGCCTCGGGCGCTGTATTTGTCAATTTCTTTGATAAAATTAGTGACGTTCGCCGCACGCTGTATTTTAAAAATATTGGGCCCGCGTTAATGCTGCAGCAGTAATGTCGCAACAGCACTGCACCTGCGGTAGCCACCAGTCCAGAACGTCATCTTTAGTAGTTGTAACGTATTAACAAAGAAGTAAAAATCTCCTTATCCGCCGTGTCAATATTACGGCGCGGCGTGTACCCTGCGATTTGCATAATATCACGAGCTTTCTAATTAAGACATCAGCTTCAGTCCTTCATTTAGGCAAGGAACATAAATAACGCACAAATATACTTCAAGTACTCCTACGCAAGTGTCGATATATTTTGACATGATTTATCGTTAAATTTAATGTGAAATATGGAAATCTTTTTCCACTTCCATGAACAGTAGGTACTTTTGAGCACAAATATAATTGACTACTCTCAAACATAACAACAGTAATACGAGCAACACGTATGTAACGAACACTTTATTGCAAAGTAATTATATGTAAATAATTTAAATATAATAAATACTTTCGAGCAGTTTGTAGTTAAGCTTTGCCCACACAATGATTTTAGGAATAGTATAATTCTAATAATAGAAAGACAAGAATGTATGCGAAAATATCATAAGGTATTTGCTCAATACCTATATATTCTCTTATTGTAATTGAATTTTATATTAAAAATAACGGCCCTATTACATCTCGTGATTACTAGAATATAAGGTTTGATTATATGTGATCTATTGAGGTTAAACCCACATCCTAGTCTATACCCATATCAACAGTTAAATCTGCTTTTCTTTTCATTACGCAATACTCAAGCTACGGTATAACTATCGAACTATTTGAAAGAATTAGCTTAATTGAGGAACAGGCCTCGGAAGTATATGTAATTATAAGCCTCTATCCACAGCTGCGTTCTTTGTGTATTGTTAAAGTTGATTATATTTGTAATAGACCAGTTTTATAAAGCTCCGGCTTTTTTTCAATCAAGCAGAAAAATATTACTGGAAATAAAGGAAACTCACAGTTTGATTGCTTTTAACCATTCACGCTGCCTACAATTTCAATCAAACGCAATACAACTCATAATAATTTCGGTGCATCTTCCAATGTAGCAAAATTGACTGCATAAGCAGTGATATGATTTTAAGGAAATCTAGAGCTACTTCGTACCACAACACACTTATAAATTGAAGTAGAAACGATTAAGCTTGTAGAAGGTTGTTGCCTGAACATGAATCACTCGCGAGAAGCTGAGTATGTATAGGCCTGAGGTTAAATGTATTTACCCGACAGAGCCCTCTTCAGCAAAGCAGAGATTAAACCTTGTAGCTTAATGTTTTCTACTCGCACACTAATAGGGAAGGTCGGGCAGGGACAAATTAAATCCCTGATCGGGTTTGTTAACAATTCCAGAGAGTAACTGTTATCGCCATTAAAACAGGTACGAGTATGCTTTATTTGATATCGATAAACGACCTTCTTTCGGTCTAGAGTTCAAACGAAACTTGACCTATGTCTGTGAACCTGCCGACAGTCAATTAACTATGACGTTCTGAAGTTCAAATAACCTATTGTAAATTTTTGGTGCTAATATGGATTGAAACTTGATGTTTAATAAATATATTGCTTATTTTCATCTTTATTTATAAATACATAAAAACTTAGCATATATGTAAAACACATACACTTAGGGCCACTTGAACTATCCAGGGTCAGCCACTAACACCGGGTTAGCCGGCTAAACCCGGAGTTACCAGTACATTTTAACGCTGTGTTAACGGTTAAGTCCGAGTTATTGGCTAACCCTGGATGATGCAAGTGGCCCTAATACGAAATGATATGTATTCATGTTTTATTTATTAAGTTACTTGGGGCTGAAATTATAATGATTATTATTACATATAATGATTTGATCATGGCCATTAGACTTTAATTAATTATTTTTTATCATAGGATATGGATCGGATCTGTCAGTGTTACAAGGGACATTTCTTCTTTTGACACTGACAGATCAGAACCCCAGAAAATTTCCACCCATAACAAAAGCAGCTTACCGGCAGAAAAAAGTATTTTTTCATCACACTGGCTCGAAAAAGATCTTATTTCTCTAGGGAGTTATAGTTTTTTTTTTATTATGTTCCTAATTCATACAAACCAAGTAGCGTAAATGAGTATTTGATATATATGAAACCGGGAGCGATAGCAAGTAAAACGACCGTTTGCTTTGACGTCTGTTTTATTACTGGTCTTGTAGGTAGATCACAAAACTATAGCATACAGATCATATCCTCCACCATTAATTTTGGAACCTGTTAAACAAACAAACACGCTAATTAACAGGTGCTTAACTTAAAAATACTTCTTAAAATCTACGTTGACTCTGGGACGCAAGCGTCGTTGGGCGGACGGCAAATCCTCACTTTGATCAGCCGCGTTATCAAAACCGGCGGCTGCCTGCGGCAGAGACGGTGCCTCCGCTGGCGGTACATGAGGCATTTCTCGTTCACCCTCTGTGTCAGCGTCCTCACAGTCATTCCACTCCTCCCTGCCCTCTGTTGATTCGTTATTCTCACTTAACAGAATTTCTGGGAGCTCTGTGCTCGGTCCAGGTTCAATGGTAGCCGAAGGTGGAGCAGGTGGGGGTGAAAATGATTGTGACTGTGACATAATGGTTTCACTAATTAAATCAGAATTTTGTTCTGTTTCCTGACGCTTAAATATTTGGTCGACATGACGAATACATTCGGTATTATAATCAGCTACAAATACTTTGTACATTCTACGGCCAATTGAATTTAGCACTTTCCTTTTACCCAACTTTCTTTTCTATCAATATACCATCTAACCCATACTAAATCGCCGGTGCGAAATTCCCGACTAATATTAGAGGCTTCCTGCAAAAAAAATGTTGGGTCATTATCTTTTGGCAGTAGAAGGTCCAATCGTGTCCTTAATTCGCGACCAAACATTAATTTTGCAGGTGTCGCCCCAGTAGAAGTATGTACAGTATTTCGGTATGTAAACAAATATCCCCGCAAGGAGTCATGTACAGCTTGTACTGGCAAATTTTCTTTTAATATTGATTTTAAGATTTTTTTACAAATTTTTACACTTATTTCCGCTTGTCCGTTACTACACGGGTGATAGATAGGAGACGTCATGTGCTTAATACCATTACTGGAACAAAATTCTCTGAATTCCGCGGAAGCAATTTTTACGTCATTGTCAGATACAAGCAAGTTAGGGATGCCAAAACATGAAAATATTTGCTTTAACTTGCCAATCAACGCTTTAGTTGCCGTTCCATTTTCCATATGACAACACTCTATCCACTTACTATACGCATCTACCAGAATCAAATACGTTCGAGAACCGATTACCATATAGTCGATATGAACGCGTTGGAAGGGTGCGCCCGGGCGCGGCCACGACGCGGGCGGCGCTCGCGCCGGCGCGGCGCGCATCGCGGCGCACGTCGCGCACGAGCCGGCCCTCTGTTCGATATCGTTATCTATACCTGGCCACCACATCCTACTTCGTGCATTACTTTTCATCTTTACAATTCCCAGATGAGAACTGTGCAATTCATCTAATATGCGTACCCTGAGTGCTGCGGGAACTACGACCTTGTGGCCCCGCAATAGGCACCCACTTTCATACTGTAAATCTGCCTTATTGCGGAAATAAGGAAGAATCGACATACATTTAATTTTCCTTGGCCACCCCCGTTGCATGTACTTAATAACGGTTTGTAATACGTTATCAGTTTCGGTCGCTTGCTGAATGTCTTTATGTAAAACAGCTGGTGAACATGAATTCAAAAACTTTAACGAGGAATAGGTATCATGCTCATGGTCACTTTGCGCGAGAAAAATAATCGGCCACTATATTGTTTTCGCCCGATGTATACTGCACATTGTAATTGTAAGCAGATAAAATTATTGCGTACCTTTGCAACCGCAGCGCTGTCGTCATTGAAATTCCCGTTTTATTATTAAATATAGATATCAACGGCTTGTGGTCAGTTTTCAAAATAAACGGATCGCTTCGACCGTACAAATACTGGTGGAATTTTTTTACTCCAAATATTATAGCCGTCGCTTCTTTGTGAAGTTGACTATAATTTTTTTCACTAGCCGAAAGTGACCTTGACGCGAAGGCGAGCGGCCTCTCGACTCCGGTGACGTCACGTGAACTAAGTACCGCTCCTAAGCCTGAGGGTCCCGCATCTACCCCCAAAACGAGTTGAGCCGTGGGGTCAAAATGGGCCAGGACTCTCTCCGAAGCCAACTCACGTTTTACGCGTTGCGCAGCCTCTCGCTGACGCACACCCCACTCCCACTGAGCTTTCGCCCCGAGCAGATCGTATAACGGCCGCATAACACTAGACGCATTAGGGATGAAATTCCTATAATAATTAATCATCCCCACCAAACGCCTAACCTCTGCCACATTAGTAGGATCAGGCGAGTCCAATATGGCCTTGACTTTTGCGAAACTACTTTGCAAACCACTTTTACTAATTGAGTAGCCGAGATAAGTTACAGAGTCTTGGAAAAATTCGCACTTTTCTTTTTGCAATCTAAGCCCTGCTTCATTTAACCTATGCAATACTTTTTTTAACCGATCCAGATGTGTTATTTTATCGGGGCCGGTAACACAGATGTCGTCCAGCCAACAACTTACTCCGTCGATACCTGAAAGTAACATCTCCATAGACTTCTGAAATATAGCAGGCGCATTGGCTAATCCATACACAAGACGAGTGTATTTATACAAACCTTTCTGTGTATTGATGGTCGTGAGCTCTTGTGACTCGTCACTTAATACAAATTGATTATAAGCGTTTTTTAAATCTATTTTGCTATAATGCTCACCCCCTCCTAGTTTTGCAAATACTTCCTCTATTTTCGGTAGGGGATATTTATCGATAATCAGGTCTTTGTTAAGAGTCACCGAGAAATCGCCAGCAATCCTAACTTTTCCGTTTTCTTTTAATACCGGTACGATAGGGGTGGCATATTGTGAATAGCTAACCGGTACTAAAATACCTAAACTAACTAATCTGTCTAACTCACGTTCAACTTGCCCTTTCAATGCAAATGGAACTGCGCGAGGCTTAAAAAATTTCGGGACACTGTTAGGTTTTAATTGTAAATGTACTTTTAATTTATTAAACGTCCCTAACTCGTCTTGCCACAATTCGGGATATTGTTCCAATAATGTAGCCACATCGCCGTCAGCAGATAAGTTTTTATTGTTTACATTTTGCGTTAAGGTCAAGTTAAATGCGGACATAAAATCTCTTCCCAATAGAGGCGGGCCTCCGTTTTTGACTACAAAAACTCTTAATTCCTTAGTTTGTCCATTATAGGTCAAGTGACATAAAAAAATCCCAGGGGTTGAATTTTATGTCCGTCATACAAACACATCCTAATATCACTATCTAACAATTTATACTCGCAAAACATGTCATTATATAACTTTTCTGACATAACACAGGTAGCAGACCCGCAATCTAGTTCCATTTGTAATTTTTGATTGCCAATTAATACATTTAATTCTATCGGCTTAGTAATTACATACCTTAAGTTAAACATTTGACATTCCTCACAATCGTCTACCTCGCTGCGATTCAACGACGACGATTCGCCAACGGAAACGTTATGCACTCGCGCACTTTCACCACAAACTTTCTTTAAGTGACCCTTTTTGCCGCACTTTTGACACTTATACGATTTATAACGACAATTGATTTCCGTATGATTTTTCATTCCGCAAACCGTACACTGCTCGGGAGTCGAACGTGGATCCCGCTGACCGCTGCCGCTCGCGCTAGCGCGACCGCGCGCGCCTCTCGCGCCACCGCGATATCCACCCTCCGTTTGCGCTCGAAAAACTGGCTCCTCCTTAATGGTAATTAATTTCGCTTCTCGGGCACTCTCCGTCTGTTCTGCCAACTCTAAAGCCTTGGCAAAGTTTAGTGACGATGGCTTTTGCTCGAATAGTTTATCGCGCACGGAACCTGAGCCCAGACCGAGCACGAAACGATCCCTGAGGTTCGTCTCCAGGGCAGAATCAAAATCGCAATAACTTGCCAGACCTCTTAATCTTGCCGCCCATTCGCTCAACGTTTCGTCTGCACTCTTCATCGCCCCGAAAAACTTCGCCTTATCCGCAAAAGTACACTGCTTTTGTTTGAAATGTTCGTCGAGTAATAAAACCAGCGCGTCATAACTTAAGGAATCTATCTCCTTTGGATAAGCTAAATTGCGCACTAACCGATAACTTTCATCCGATAAATGTGTAATCGTGATGGCACTTTTTTTTTCTACTTCCGATATACCGTTCACTAGAAAAAACTTTGTTAACCGGCTCTTGAATATCGCCCACTCGGTAGTCTTATGATCAAAAATAGGCAAATTTCCTAAATACGATTGCGACATAATTAAAACGCACGAATTATCCTCGTTAGCCAGATGATATATATGAAACCGGGAGCGATAGCAAGTAAAACGACCGTTTGCTTTGACGTCTGTTTTATTACTGGTCTTGTAGGTAGATCACAAAACTATAGCATACAGATCAGTATTACTTAAAAAATACTGCCGTTAATAATTTAATATGTTTGTTTATGTTTAAAAATATTTAATTTTATTAATTTAATAGCCGTTTAAAATATTTTGACATAATTTTTAGTTGTGGCCTTTGATACCTAACCTGTCAACAGATTTAGATTTACCCCCCTCGTTGCACAATGTACTATTAATCAATCTTAGTTTGGTTTTTGACTTTCTAAACAGTTATTAAACAGCCATGACAGTCCCTCCCGACGCATTCCAAAATCACGCTTGGCGTTTCTTTATTTAAATAAAACCGTTAATGGGAAAAGTTAAATAGGATTCCGCGGAGCAATTCAATGTGCAAATAAAAATATTTTCAGCTAACATTGTTTGAGGCAGAGCCGAGGTCCGATACCGATGGCGCCCCCGGGGAATTTCTATTATTCATTCTAACGTTAGGTATCGCCAAAGCTTAGTACGATCGTCAGCTTAGGTAACAATTCGATCGCCGCTCGCTGTTTAACGTTGTATTAGGATTAAGTACAATTAAAAGAAAAACAGTTTAGGCACTTAACATGTTGCTAGAAAATTTAGGACTTAAAGCGATAAATAATAAAAGACAGTAATCACTCGAATCTAGCCAACTTCGAGCACTTACTCGTACGTAAAGCAGTATTTTTGCTGGTTAAATTGCAGTTTTTAGACGACAATTAATGCAAATACTAGGTCTCTGGGTATCAAACTTACTCGCTTAAAATTTGTACTAATCTGTCAATATTTTCAATTCACTGTAATACTTAATAGACAAATGACATTAAATATAAAAAGAACATATTATCACAAAACCAACTAACTTTTCCCTAGTGGATCTGCCTTTGTGGGTTCACCACTAATCAAACATCTATTATATCCAAAATGGGTAGGCACTGTGTATTGAAACCGTTAGTAAATAGTAATCAAACCACGAATTAATAGCCTAGAACTGGCCTACTTTCATTGTTATGGACGGTTTTGTAGTAAATTAAAGAGTACATGATACATGTTATGAAAATTTACCTGCATATATTCGTCAGTTTTCAATAAAATTGAAGCCTGTTTTTCTTGAATGAATTTCTGTCAGAATTGGCGTGCTTCTGTTGTATCAACTGAATAGGTACTAGTTCATACGATTAGATCTCCACTTTTCAAATAACCAACGAGCTTCTGCTCCACACACATTTGCCAAATGTCTCTATAAACCGAGTTCTGGCTGGTCTCTGTACCCGTCCAAATTATACCTAACAATGTACTACCGTCAAAACCCCGTCAGTTTGTTACAAAGAGAATGTTTATCTTCGGCGTTATCCCTAACGGTCTATTATTTCCTGAGTTGTAATTACTAACTGCTGCCTCTAATCCAGATTGTATTCTCTCATGCGAGCAATGCAAGCAAATCGCACTTGTTTGTTGAAAGCCCAGGAAGTTAAATAAATGCCAGCTTATAGCGCTTTAAAAAATCAACAGGGTTCCTGCCCAGCGTCCCCACGGTACTTAGGGAGGTTATCCTTATACCTAAATGAAATGTGGATTTCTTACGCGTAGACACCGATTTAAATTAATTTAACACTTTCTTTTACAGGGTTCTTTAAATTTATTTCAGACCATGTCCATGGTGTTAGTGTACATTCCCTTAATCCTATGTTGTATCCTTACCGTAAAAATCCATTATCAGTGAAAAGTGTTTTCCCTGGTTAAAACACTAGTTTTAACCGAGAAAACTATTTCCCGTATCACCTTAGTGAAATCGCGTTTTAACCAATCAAAACTTCTTGGTCTCGGTGAAAACTAGTTTCAACTTGATTTTTTTCAGTCAAAACTAGTTTTCGCAAAGTGCCTTGGTGAAAAAAGGGAAAACACGTTTACACTAAAACGGGTTTTTACGGTAGTTACGGTAACACATATTTATGTATAATAGCTGAAATTTGATATGGGTATACACATGCATATTATTGACGCCGATATAGTGATCTAATATAATATAGATATAGACAATTTATAAAGAGAAGAAAGAATACCTTCACAAAAATTGTTATTACATATTTATTAGCGGAATATTTCACTTCAAGTGCCTGATCAACGTCGCGTCTGTCTGTCTGCCAGCTGGCTGTGAAACCAAAATAGATGTACCTAATAAGTAAGAAGTACTTGCACCAGCAAGCAAAATTTAAGTACTTAAGGAACATATATTGGCGGTAAATGATAAGAAATTGAACTGATAAGAATACTCAAAGTAAGTACTGAGTAGTACTGACCGTTACAAATTTAAACTGAAATATCCCGATAGCCTACTCAATCGAATTACCTATAATGATTCTCGTTTTCGATACAATATCTAGAAGCAGTGAGTCCGATAACAGGCGAAGCCCATTCCGGCGTTAACCGAAATTCAAATGGATTGTTTTTGAGGGCGTTTATTTCAGTTGTCTCATAAATATAACACTTTCTTTTATACACAACCTATTCATTAATTAAGTAATAGAACCAATAAAAACAATTGTCTACTGCATTCAATGATAAAACCTGTTTTTAATACAGACTTACCTACATGGAGGTGATAAAAAGGCACATAGACCTGACAGAACTGAAGGGGAATTGACGACCGGTTTGGCCTAGTGAGTAGTGACCCTGCCTATGAAGCCGATGGTCCCGGGTTCAAATCCTGGTAAGGGCATTTATTCGTGTGATGAACATGGATATTTGTTCCTGAGTCATGGGTGTTTTCTGTGACAACGTTATATATGATATATAAATATTTATATATTATATATATCGTTGTCTAAGTACCCTCAACACAAGCCTTAATGAGCTTACTGTGTGACTTAGTCAATTTGTGTAATTAGTCCTATAATATTTACTTATTTAGATAATTTTATGTTTTCTTGAACGCATCTAAAAAAAATGGTGCCGGGAGAATTAAACAAAGTACGATACGAGTACCTAAATTAATTGAGTGCCTAAGATAATCATTAAGGAAACGTATTACCTACCTATTAAAAGTATCAAGGTTTTCTATTTTGTAATTAAGTTGAAATCGTATACCATTATTTACTTTAATGTTGAATGAAAGCATTTTTACTAAAGAAAGATGTTTAATGGAAAAAGTTTTAATGGAATTTGATGAACGAAACGATTCAAAAGTCGTTCTTAATACAAATTTCTTAAAAGCAATTATCTGTGTTACGGACCTCTTTGCTGCGAATGCTTAGCGATTTCTTTAGGAACGATTCAGTGCGCAGTGATGAGATTAGGTATGCGTACCTACATCGTACGAAAATTATAATAAAAAAATAGACTTCTTCATAACAATTATTCATGATGTGTGATACACAAAATTAATAAATAACACAGAAATGCATCTGCGTGCTTCTAAATTACTCCATATATGTAGGTAGTTAATTACCACGATTACGCATAGAAGTCCTTTTTCAGTATACTTTTTTAGGGTTCCGTAGCCAAATGGCAAAAACCGGAACCCTTATAGATTCGTCATGTCCGTCTGTCTGTCCGATTATGTCACAGCCACTTTTTTCCGTAACTATAAGAGCTATACTCTGTTCTTCAAGAGCTATTGTGTCCCCCCCCCCCCCCCTGTAACTTCTAAAATAACAGAATGAAAAATCTGAAAAAAATATATGATATACATTACCATGCAAACTTCCACCAAAAATTGGTTTGTACGAGATATAGTAAGTAGTTTTTTTTTAATACGTCATAAAATTAAAAAAAAAAAATTTCATCAAACCCATACGTAAGGGGTATCTATGATTAGGTCTTCAAAAAGGATATTTAGGTTCCTAATATCATTTTTTCCAAAACTGAATAGTTTGCGCGAGAGACACTTCCAAAGTGAAAAAATGTGTGCCCCCCACCCCTGTAACTTCTAAAATAACAGTATGAAAAATCAAACAAAAATATATGATATACATTACCATGCAAACTTCCACCGAAAATTGGTTTGAACGAAATCTAGTAAGTAATTTTTTTATAATAAGTCATAAATGGTACGGAACCCTTCATGGGCGAGTCCGACTCGCACTTGGCCGCTTTTTCTTATACAATACACAACAAAAACAAAAACGTGCTTGTACGGTTTCTCTTTTCACGCAATAGGTTTCCGTATTTTACAAGGATCGCATTGAAAGTAGAGTGGCCCATGTATAAATTTCTGTTACGAAGGGGACCATAGCTTCTTTCACAAACGTGTTTATAATACGAAAAGGGCAGTAAAGGTAGAAAGAACAGTGATTGTATAGCAGATTGCAGACAAGTCGTTTCCTCAGATCCTGAATACCTACCATACCTACGGACATAAATTAGAAAAGAATGGCCGAAGTTGCGACTCTTAATGCCAGATTGAGCGGATTAAACGTCTCCAAGGGAAACGTGGCGATCGAAGATAACGAGTCCCTTTTTTGACCTTAAGAAAACACTTCCTCTACCTCTGTTCGTACAGACATATGTATATAACCTAGCATAATGGCAAACCTTAACATAAATAAAATGTGTAGTTATATTACTTTATTATGGATACATTGAAAACACATTTGCTATCTTATACAAAGATACAAATAATTCAAAGGTTCTCGTGGTCAATTCAGTCTTGTTAATAGAGCCAAAGTTTCAGTTTAGGTAAGTAAACATTTGTAAACCGCCTATCTGAAATACAATTTGCTATTGCCATTCAGGGTTGAATGTCTTGAGGGTTAGACCAAATGGAGAGTGGAGCCATTACAACTATTTACCGCCAACATTTCTCTAAGTTTCAACTAATAGCGCTGGTAATCTGTGCGGAGACGTACCAACAAATAGATGCCTTTGAACAGATTGTACTTGATGTCTAAAACTGGCAGTTTAGTTAGAGATTCTACTAATTTGAATTGAGTATCTCCTTTTATAAATAAGCTTTCATCGGTGCTACGATGCTAATTAAATTAGTACTTGGCTACTGCTATTTATAGTCAGAACACAGGTGGTATTTTCTCTCCTTTTTTCATTTGTTGGTAGCTTTAATAACTGACAACTTAATGATTCTTTATGTTTATTGCCGGAGCTATCACTACATTGGGGCTAATTAAATCATAAACAAAGGATGGACATATTTGTCACGTTAAAGCACTTAATGTACTAATATGTATATAGTAAATCTATTTAATTGCTTGGCTCTTTTTTAGAACTTACCTGAAAGTTATCAAAGTCAGCTGGAGAATGTGGCAACTGAAAAAGAAAACACTACATTACTAATGCTACCTACGTCAAAATATAGAAAGCAACGAGTAGGTAACTATATACTTATATAATAAGTGATTGTTTATATATAATTGGCGCATGTTTTTTTAGGATGTACACTCGCCATTAGATATATCGGAGTGGCCAAGATCACAAATATATGAACAAAGGCTCGGAACGTCGCGAGGGCTTTCCTCGGTTACAAGTAATATTTGCAAAGTTATTACAAAAGATCAACTGTGACCCACGATGTACTGTATCCACTCTCCCCGACCTTTAATTTTGTACTTGTTTATAACCTTCCTATTTCAACAACAATTACTTCACAACTTTTATGAGCACACGACGTGAAACCGATATGTGCTCATAAACTCCCCTCGCAACTTTAGTAGCTACACGTGAGGATCATTATGAGAATTTTACATACATAAGCCAAGTTTAGACTTCGTACTTTGTATCAAGTAGCGGAATGTATAAGTATGTATACAAGTAAGAAACATGTATATTTAGGAATTCAAGCCGATTACAGCAAGAATAAGCCCAATATTTTAGCTAAGTGACCTAATTAAATTGATATCTGATTAACAGACTCTTGAAACAAAATAATAGACTGCCAACCAGAGAGCCTACCGCCAACATCGAAGTTCGCAAATAGCGGGCGTTTTTCTCTGTCACTCTAATTACGCCTTTATTGGAGTAAAAGAGAAAGATGCCCGCTGTGAACTTTGGTGTTCGCGGTAGGCCCTCAGCTCAGGTATACCTAAGTACTAAAAGACTAACAAGCCAAGAATATGGTAAACAAGCGGTTGAATGTTACAACGGTTGTTGCGGCTGTTATGTGTGGAGGGTAATGTTACTAGACTGTTAATTTATGTTATACCTACCTACGTGCTAAACGATACATCGTGGTTTTATTAAAATATAGCAAGTAGTTAAGTAAGTCGGTTTCAACGTCCCTCTCGATCGATTGTTTTGCAATGTGTGTTCAGTACCCCTAGTGTAAATATTTTCGACAGCGAAACGTGACGTACGCGTTTGCGTTAAGTGTCATTTTGTATGAGATTTTTGACTTTCCAAAACGTCCCGCTTGGTGCGCTGTTCAAAAACCCATACAAAATGAGACTTAACGCAAACGCGTACGTCACGTTTCGCTATCGACTAAATTTACAATAGGGGTACTGTTACATGTAACGTGAGTATTTCATACATACGCACGTTATGCAGTAGAGGTAAAGTTGAGTGAGGTATAAATAAGCAGGTAAAAGGTAATAGTCGGGTAAGCGAGGGTTCAAATATGTCTATTGTTGTACGGCCTTGGGATAGTCACGCACCAAAATTGCAAGTTCACTCAAATTGTATTCATTAATAAAATTACTAATGAATGTAACAGTTCGTTGGCTAACAGATAGTGCATAATTTGAAATATCAAAATGTCAATTTGGGTTATGTCAATTTGTATATTTAGTTGAAAATAGTGACTGAACATGAAATTTCGATGCCAGCATCAGATAACTCTTCCACTGGGTTACCTATGTGTCTGGGGGCCTAGCCAGGGTGACATTCGTTCGCAGAGAAACGAAACCAAACTATGTCTCTATTGCACTAATATAGAAGAGTGATAAAGACACAATAGCGTTTTGTTTTCTTGGCTATGCCCCCAGGTATTCGTTGACATCAGACGCTTTAAAAAAAGTTTAAAAATTTAAATCTTGTTCGTATCACTTACAAAATAACTTAAAAAAAATAGAGTCAGACCAAGATAATTTGGCAGTGATTTTGACAGCCCAGACAAGTGTTATTTTCAACGTCAAACTCGTATGAAATTATGACGTAACACTTGCACAGGCTAGGCTATCAAAATCGCTGAAAACTTATCATGGTATAGCTTTGGTTGAAACCGCTTGTGGAGCTATTATTATTAAACTGATTATTGTTATTAGGTAGACCGTTCAATAACAGTTGGTATAAGTTAGTGACCTAACACCACCGTGGTCTTCGTATTCAAGTGCAAACAAAGCCGAAATTTATGCAGTGTAGGTTATGTGTAAGTAAAAATTAATCTTAACAAAAGTACTAGGCTGTCATATTGCCTTCAAATATTCTATAAAAGGCGCTGTGGCTCATAAGAAATTGCTCACTTCACGCTGCGGAAGACCCAAGAGCCTCCACCTGGGTTATTGTATTTTTCATTTAACAGTTTATAACTTCAACCTACAGCGAGGTTTAAAAAAATACAATTTGTTTATTATTAAAACATTTGAAGGAGCTGTTCGTTAGTATACATTTGAAGGAGCTGTTTGTGTGTATACAGTATAGGTATAGTTATAGATGTAGTATGTAGCTGTGAGAAAGGAGACAGTTTATACGAGCAGTAGTAAACGGACCATTCTAAAGTGCGCCTGTGTTTCTCTTGACTAACCCTTTACCCCTCACCTCATGGCGACCGTGACAGGACTCCATATACACATACAACATTTAGTTGTAATTTGTTTTTAATTTATACACATTTTATCAATTAAGGCTGAGTACGTATTCTTCTCTCACTCACTGAGCGTACACGTAAGCGAGATGGAAGTTTTTGTTAATTTAAATTTTTTGTACGTTGATATAAATAAAAAAGTAATCATCATCAATACATTCCGATTTTTAGAATCAATTTTCATATTTTTTTGATTTTGTGCATAATTTGTTACAATATTTTAAGGTCATTTAAGACCCATGTTCGTGATTTTTTTCCATCGAGCGAAAGCTAAAAACTCTCGACAGTAATGTCGCGAAGCAATATTGTAGCAGTAATGCGGGTGCAGTCTGAATCCAAACGTCACCTTTGTATCACAAGACAAGTGTAAACTTCAAAACTATCAATGTAACCGTAAATATTTCCGGTAATAAATAACTGATGAGAAGAATTGACCCATTATAAGGATCAAAACTAACCTTGTACCATAAATCAGTCCTATAATAAGGAACATTATCTTGTTTCTGAACGAACATGAAAAAAGCATGTGAGTGTTGAGTAAGTAATTAAGTTTCCCGGCGTGACGCGTCAGCAGCCCGAGGCTCGCGGCCGACGCCTCAATTAGAGCCCCTACTCCCCACTTTTATTTACCTACCCTCCACTCAGACCCTTGATTCACCAGCGCACCGTTGACGCTACAAACATTAAATTTATCCTTTTAGAGACACTCGCCCACAAACAGAATTCTAAAGAACAGGTCATTACTGGGAAAGAAGTTTATTTTTAACAATTTATTTATGGATGTCCTCATTATTATTTATAGTTATGAAATCATTCGGCCCGACTTTAAGATACGTCAAACATTTGCTAAAGATACGATATGGATTAGGTATGTCATTGTCAAAAGTGACGTTTCTTCAAACAATAACATCACAAGGGTAATCTTTACTTTGAGCAACACAGGGAATGGAGACGGCATTCATACTATTTGCCCTCTGCCAAAGCATAGGTACAACTGTACCTATGGCAGTGCATGTTGCGACTCGTCCGTACACAAAAAGAGATTGAGGTGTGCAAGATTTGTCTTTGACGTGTGTCATTTTCTATGTATTTGTGTCATCATTACAGATTGGATTTTGTATGTAGTGTGTGAGAAGTGCGACTGTGTGCACGTTTCCCCCCGCAGAAAATGGCAGAATGATTTGTTCGGTAAGATATCGCTTAGGCTTCTCCCTTCCGACGTGTCGGAAGCAGGTGTTGCTCGCCTATTATAATTTTTGACGTATCTTAAAGTTTAAAATGGGGCCCATTGTAATAAGGATGTTATAAGGCTTAATTACCTAAGTTGTTACAAGACCTAAAACTAGGTCTAAGGTAGGCCTAATTTTGATGATTCGGTGCCTATTTTTTGAAATAAAAATAGGATGCTAAATAAGGAAGCATAAATGTGTCGTGGTAAATAAATATTTCATAACATGGAAAATGTTGTTGTAATAAATAGAGTGGTTTGTTGTTGTTTCAGCGTGTTTGTCTAGTGTATTGTCATTTCGTGTGTTTAGACGAGCAGCCGAGCGAGCGATAGATATTGCCGCCCAAATGTTTGCTTAGCGCATTACTGCAGGGAACATCGTGAGGTTGATACGTTCGTGTTGTTTTCACAGTATTTGTTTAAGGGCGGTATCAACAATGCCTACTAACACCGGAATTGTTGAACTAATTAAACCTTGTTTTCAATATGACCGCGATCTTATTAAGCCATTCAGTGAAATACTAAAAGAGTGGAAGTAATGAAATAAACCGTTGAGCGAGAGAAGAAACATTTATCATTGGATCGGCGAGACGATCGTCCAATTAGTCTGGCTGTAGTCGTAATTTGCCGCTATCACGAATAACGCTATAAGCTAAAAACTTCAAAGAGCAGTTTGCAAGACTGAGAAGGTAAAACTCATTAGGCCTTTTGAGAAATAAAAAATTGTAATTTAACTGTCTGTTTGCTTTAGTTTTACGACTCGACTAGAAGGCTTTATACTTCCACATGCGTTGAATAAATGATCAGATCCAACTACACTTAAAAAATTATGCATTAACAGGCTGTGTGTGTACATATATTTAGGGATGAGAAAGCTCGGCATGTATCTAAAATTAGGTACTGAGTAGACGAAACTACACCTTTATCACTAACAAGTTTACCTGTCTACTTCAGGCTAAATTATACGGCCACGCTGCCTGTTGCAGTCACATAACAAGTTGCTAACATTATCAGGGAATGATCTCGACCCCGTGTTCGTGACACGCGAAACTAAAAGTCTCCAAACATGACATGCGAGGATTAGGAGGGTGTTTTGAGTTATACCAAATTCTGTGTTCTTGTATTAGCATCACACAGATTCAACGCTTCTATAGGTAGTGTACCTATATGAGATATGAGTATACAGTTGAGGAGCTTTCTAACTTGTTAATGACAAATTTAATCACTGTTGTCTCAGCACAGCATCTGTCACTCTGTAAATTTTAATCCTCTTGTGACATCTCCCGAGACTACGATTAATGTTTTCTGTCTAAGCTGGAGGCAGGTCAGGGCACAAACCTCAGAGTGACGACGGATCGGTAGGTAAAAGACTGTCGGATATAATCGACATCACAGAGACCGGGTTGAATATTCACAGTCGATTAAAAGCGAAAAGTCGCTTTGCTCTCAACATGTCTGGTCAATGTGTCCAAAATCGATAGCAAGCCCATTTTGTTCTACATATTTGGTGCATAGGTATTTATTTCAGACATTTAAAAAAAATCCTTGATTTTCAAAATATACGAACGCGTATATACATAATTATAACTATTTAATATTTGATTTAATAACTATTTAGGGACAATCTTACACAGATCGACCTAGCCCCAATGCTATGTAAATTCTATGGGTACCTATTAGGCGACGATAAATATACTTATAAAGATAAATACTTACATACTTTTATATACGTACATTATCACGATATTATCATGCTGGTGAATTACACATTGAGAACGTGCTAATCTCGTGAGTGTAATTCTCGTTAGTTTAATTAATTACATCTCATTCCAGCGTCTATGAATACTTTGGCCATTGTGATTCAGTAGGTAACGAGAAGTATCGATTTTCCCGTCGGGTCTCGGTCCATACAGATATGGCACCGCCGTGAGCTTGCGGGCAGCTAACTGACGTCGGTTTTGCACGGCTTTCTAATTGCTCTTAGATTTGTTTGAACCGCAACATGGGCAAACCTTCTAAATCTTTTGAATTATATCACCCAAAACGGCAATTTCCCTTTATTTCTATCGTGAAAACTCGGCGCGCTCTCATTTACATACACTTTGCTGACCCAACGGCGATAAAACCCTTTTTATAGCAGTAAAAAAAGATTTCTGAGGTTCAACAAAGCATTCTTTTCTATCTCCTTAGTTAGATAGTCAATTGGCATCGGTCCTTACATAAAATTCCCTCGGATTTCACATCACATTTTTTCATTCATTTTTTTTACTGACCTGTGGCAAGAAATTACGATGAGAAACATATTGCCCAACTTACATAATATATCATCATCACCCGCAGCGAGCCTGATGGTCCCGCTTTTATCGTCTGTCATCGTCGCCGACACTTTCTAACAAGTAACTACTCGTATATAAGTGCGAGAGTGACGCATGACATCATAGAACACAATTGCAAATATCATAAAGATATACTTAATTAGTTTTTTTTAATATATTACTGGGCGCCCAGATTCCTTTAAAAGGTCTCTCATACCATTATATTTTCAATATTTATTTTGACAAATTAAATTTTCATTGGTCTTGGCAAGTTATCAAGAGTGGGCTGCTAGACGTCAAGCAATTATACAGTGATTTCTACTAAATATACTATACTGAAATAGTATTTTTACCTATTTACTGAACTACCGACTTACTGAACACCTGAAAAAGTTCTTCTACTCCTTTTTCAGATAAGTTCTGAATAAACATAATAAAATTTGCTTAATGCCAGTTCCTTTTTGTTACAAAACTTTTTGTATAAAACGAAATAAATTCAAAAGCAAATAAAATGTATCAAAGTTGTGGAAGTGATCTGCATACTAAATATTTTTATTGAACCAAGTTTACAACGCATGAAGACGAGCATGAACACTGAAAGAATATTATTCAAAAGATGCAATAGGTATAAAAAAAACCGTACTAAAAATCATAGAAATACCTAGTGCTTCAACAATGAAATATTCTTTATTATCAGGTATTGTAAATTCGTATTAGTAATCTCGCTTCTAAGAAGTATGATTCCTTACCAAAAAACTATAAAAACAGTCATTGATGGAATACGTACATATTCGGATATAAAATTACCTTTGTAACGTGCGGCATTTTAAACATCCCGCGAGAAAATATTTGTGTGTAACCTTAACTTGTGGAAACATTAATTCATTTTAATATACCCTAATTAAAATATTAATTTTAAAAATTGTAACCGGCAAGCAAGCAAAGAGCGTCGTTTACAAGACTTGGCGCTTAGGAAAATATATTTGGGCATGAAGTACCTACCTAGACAATTGCGTCGGAATTTTACTGTATGTGCCTACTTATTCTACTTAAGCTTATTTTAGACGACCTGTCTGGCCTAGTGGGTAGTGACCCTGCCTATGAAGCCGAAGGTCCCGGGTGATGAGCATAGATATTTGTTCCTGAGTCATGGGTGTTTTCTATGTATTTACATAAATATTTATATATTATATATATCATTGTCTAAGTACTCACAAGCCTTATTGAGCTTACTGCGGGACTTCCTATAATATTTTTTTATTATTTATTTATTTATTTTACAAGTAATTTGCGCCTTTAACATGTCTTTAGCGGTTACTGTTTTTGACCGTATGTTTGTCTTATCTGCCTGTACGTAATCTGATATATTGTCTGTATCTATTTTGAAATAATTATTTAAATTTATAATATATAAAGTATATGTCGGCCTCATGACCTAGTCGGTAGTCCTTACTAAGCCGAATATCCCGGTTTGAATCATGGTGAGGACATTTATGTCTGTGCTTATCAAATATGTGTCCCTGAGTTATGGATGTCTATATCGTCGTCTGGTACCCATAATACAAGCCTTATTGAGCTTACTGTGGGACTAGGTCGATTTGTGTAAAATTGTTATTTACCTATTATATTTACTCTTTAAGTCAGAATGATATTTTACATTGAAAAGTCTGTAAACAAAAATCTTTATGATTATAACATTTTTTTTACTACGTGCCTACTGAATACATTTGCACCGTGCATTATAATACTCATAGTGTTTACTTTAACTATCGGCCCGATTGGAAGAATGATTAAGGCACGTTTAAGATCTTGGAAAGATCGATAACAAAATTGACGTTTATTTCGATTCCGCTGCCGCTGTGATCCTAATAAGATTTATCTACGATATTTCTAACGTCAAAGTTGGTTGCCCGAATCGAAATGCTTCTGTCAATTATACGACATATAAACGATATCTAAATGAGAACTTAACTTACCTAAACCAACTTATCGTTATCGTATCTCATTCTTCGGATCGGGCCGTTAGTGATGATTTCATGATTACAAGTAAAGCATAGTTAATGATAATTTCACGGTTTCACGTATAGGTATACACCATCATGAGGCTCGTTTTAAATAAATTTGACTAACCATATCGTACGATATAATTAGTTTTATGTCAAGTTTATTTATTTATTTAATGTTTATTGCACAAAATAAAACGCATCGAACTAAAAATTGCACACTCCTTTTTTGAACCATAGTGACTTAATATAAATTGAAAAAAGCCATTCAAAATTGAAAATTTACGCGAGTTGAGTCATGATATTGAAATTTAAGTACATATTGCTTCCTGATAATTATTGACTTAATGCCCGAGAGGCCAAATAATGCCAGCTACAATTTAACATATGATAAATGGGGAAAAGCAAATAAATATCAAGCAAATATTATTTCTCGTTGTGACATTATATTATTTAGACGATTCGTCATTTTATCTTACATGTAAAATAGAATTTACACGTTAACAACGACTAACGAATTAAAAAAATACGTTTTTTTTTTTATTCCGGTAACTACCTCTGAAACTTGTCCATTAATTATTTTGCCTAATATGTCTTTTCGGTGTTAGAATAATACTATATGAGGGTGCTGCACTAAAAATTGGAAATTCAAGAACTAAGTACCAGCCCAGCCCTACATATGAATCATAAATTTAATGCTATCATGGCGAAGGCGACGGCAGTTCCGCTACAAAGTGCTACGCCGTAGCCCGTAGCAACTAAATCCCACATGTAAACTGAAAATTGACATTATTCATGTACATGGGTACACGTTGAAACGGTATTTGAAGTTTAAAAACCTCTAATTGATTTGATATTACTCAAAGTGCATCTCGCTAGCACCAATAATAAATCGAGATGAAATATTTATTATAAATCCATTTCCGCTTCTCGGCCCGATTCGAAGAATGAAATACGATAACGATAAGTTCTGGTTTCGATGAGTTATCATTTAGATATCGTTTGTATGTCTTATAATTGACAGAAGCAGCTCGATTCGGGCAACCAATGTCACTTTGACGATAGAAATATCGTAGATAGATCTTATTGGGATCACAGCGAAATCGAAATTAACGTAAATTTTGACATGACGTTTAGTTATCGATCTTTTAAAGATATTTCCAAGATCTTAGGCGTGTCTTCATCGTTCTTCGAATCGGGCCGTCTGTCCTCTTCAAATATTTATTTGAGGGCGTATGCAGCATTGATAATCACTTAAAACTTATTTTTAATAAAGTAAGAAATTATAGGAATAGTGATTTAGATATTTCATATGGCGTAGTATGAAACCTGATTCAGCAACAGATTCACCAGATTATCCGAGCACATTCGTAGTATGAAGAACGGATAGCCGGGGCTCTGCGGTGACGGAAAACGTATTGGATTCGGATTCGACTTACTATATAGTATATACATTTCGATAAGGTAACCGTGCTGGCGAAAGAAAAATTTGCGAATCAGCGAAAAGTACGGGAGGCTATCGAAATTAGTCGTCATCCGAATTTTAACCCTGATTGTTGTTGGTCAGTGCCTTCGAGCTGAAAAAATGTGTGGGATACTGGGTGGACAGTATGGATAAACCATTACACGTTGTGAGTGTTGACTGTACCCATTATTTGACAGTAATCAAACCCTAGCTCCTTTTAATATATTTATTATGGCTTATAGTGGTAGTCTGCCTTATAGTGTTATTTATTTTATCTACACATATCATAAACTCTCTATGATGCCTCAAAATCCGTAAATAATAGCCAACATTACTATAAACTATTTTTTTACAACAAATTTCTTATCTGTGATAATTTAGTTATAGCTTCATAACTACATCAAAATCGATTTGGTTATGCATTCAAATTTGGAACATCTCTGAAAAAAAAAGCAATTCGATTTGACATCTATTCTAATATCAGTCGAGATGCCTTTTTGTTCGAAATGAAATGTCAATTGCATACAATTTTGACATGTCTCGCATGTTAGTTTGTATCAAATGATACGGAAATAGGCCCCTAGAAATAGACTCTAGTATGTCTCGGAATTTAAAAAAAACTACATGCGTGAAAAAGTTTTCATTTACCGCCATTTGACGTACAGTTTTTCTTTTAATTAGTTTTAAGTATAAAATGAATATGTTTTGTTGTTTTTAAAGTAACTATAGCGAAAGATGCGTGTAAAATGAGCGATAAAAATATTTCGGTGACGCCACCACATATCCGCGAGTTCCGCCAAGAGAGCAACGATGCCCTAACGGAGGCTGTAATTTGGGTTAGTGAATATTTCATAGAAAGTTTATAATATGTATGTACATAAAATAGTGTATGTACATAATTAGGCATTAAACCACTCGTGTGATCCTTACTTCGTTCGTTCGTTTCTTAAACCCACACTCGTGTATTTTAATGCCTTTTATTATGTAGTAGTCACATAAACTACTATAAAACATCATTCGTAAACAAAAGCTCACGGTAGATCTACGTCTAAGTTCAAGTACCCATTCCCAGTTCATTAAAGTAAAAGGTTATTGACGTGCACGCGGTTTCCGATCAGAATCGTGTGACACAAATACCTGCCCTGATCATCGACATAGTGTGATCGGATGGATAGCGGATCGGCCGGTCGAACATCGAGGCGTGCCCGGCCGCTCGTAAAACAGGATGCGACCCTTACGAAAATACAGTGTCACCGCCCAAGCACTAACCAGCTCGTCCGCGTTGCAATACTACACCATGAGGTTTATCTATTCAAATTTAATATGGATTCGCTATTCAACCTATTGTATCCCTCTCGCACAAATATACATTAGTGAGGAGACCTATTTTAGCGGCACCAATCATGCGACATTTAACATTTATCGCCACTTAAGTTAACGTCACCAATCATGAAACAAGAGAAATTTTGTAATATTTGTACCGCTTTGCGTGTTAATTTAATGAAAGATACTACAATTGGTTTCAATATTATTAACAAACCAAACCTATGTTTTTTTGCTCCAGTCATGGGCATGGCGCCATTAATTTTAAAACTAACAAAAACCAATGAAAAATCAAACTTAAGCAGCTCTATGGCTCTTGTTTATGGTAAAATCTTGCCGATTTGCCTATACCATCCCATTACTGGTGCCATGCTCATAATAGGTGTGTTTACTATAGTTGAACATTATACACCGTTTTTCTTTTTTCGTTAATTTCAAGGGTGTATTCCTGAGCTTAAATTAAGTACTTACCCAACTTTCTTAAAGACATCGGTATGCTAATTAACTCCATTTCGGAGATAACCAATAATTTATTTTTATCTGATAAGGCCCTTCCGAGCTTGTACATTTGCCTTAGGGCCTGTTTACATATTGATTTGTGTTTAGTACGAGTTTATACATTTGCTATATCTCGGATGATCGATGTTCGAAACGACATTGATACTCGTATGTCACAGTTTTCAATTGTTTGGTTTGGTCGATGTAATGCCCGCGTTACAACAACGCTATACGCAACATTTAATTACATTTTATAAATAATAAAATAGAAAACCCAGTTTTTTTTAATTAACTATGCCATTTACTTTGTTCAAGTTCGTACTCACCTATACCCCGAAGTTAACGGAATTAAATAAAAACATGGTATTTAAGTAAAACTTTCACTGGATTTAATATTGATATTAATGATATGATATTACTCGCACTGCGTTACGCACGCCAATATTTAAGTTGCGAGATTCACTGATATTTACAATACAATAATCTTCATAAAATTAAAAGTGGTAAAATTAAATTTATTCTAAGCTTAATAGCATCGATCGCAGACGTTTCTGCTTGTTAAAAATTAATTTATTAATCTTCATGTTACTTTCAAAGTACATCGATTTACTATCATATTTTTGCATGCGCCTCTCGCGTAAATCACAAACCTGTGACACAAAATTAGGAACACGTGCCTCACTTCGTCCTTTTATATCCGTAAATTGGAAAATAGTGTGCCGTAAGCAATATTATTATCATTCTCTATGGCGCTCAGTAGTTACTGAATATGTACGAAGTTATTTTCTGCGAAATCGTCACTTTTTCCTTTAACTTTTCGCATTCTTTTTGTATTACATGGTAATAAAAAACTAGAGTGTTCTGAATACTTTACTAGTAGATATGAACATGTTAACATCGAGAAATTTGAGAATAACTTTTCTACTGAGAAAATGTTTAAATTAGAATCTTACGGATAATTTACTTTTTTTAAAACGCCAGTAATTAAAATAAATAATCGGAATGAAAATTTATCAGATATTTACTCAAACATGGTAAGTAAAATATTCTTTATTGTACACCATAAATTTAAAAAGACAGAAAACGAAATACAAGTTTTAGACTAGGTAGCAACATGCGATCTTATCGCTAAATTGCGATCTCTTCCTGACAACCAAAGGTAGCAGGAAAGTTAAGTACTTGCCACTTTGAACGGGTAGTACCGATACATATAAAATAAATCAACTAACCGAAGACAAATATTTTTATAAACTTTTAAATAATATTTACATACAAATACAATAAATATATACATATATAATCATAAATAAAGGCAAGATAAGGCAACGATAGGAAATGTGATTTCAAAATATTTCAAAAATAGGAAGGGATTTAGCACATCTGATGTGTAACGGCAAAGCATTCCACAGCCGAACAGCTCGAAATGTAAAAGTTGTTATAAAATGTTGATGAAGAAGATAGCGAAGCAAGGAGATGCTTCTCCACACATCGGACGGAAGAAACATAGTTAAATACTTCATAACACTCAACTACCGTTTTATCTACAATTAGGAATACCGCAAGGGAAGTTCAGCTCTTAACCTTGGATTTAATTTTTGAGCAGGTAGTTAGATACATTGGCTTACCTACCAACTAGTAATAAATTGTCAAGAGGCGAAACGATTTCTCGCTTTATGACTATAAAAATTTCGTCTTTCGAGCTCATAATAAAAGAACGTAAGAGCTGGAAGTAAATGAATCGTTAAAATCTCATTCCCCACTCTTAAACATCATTTCTGGACTGGGTCCCTTAAAATGAGTGGACATTACAGAGTAATGACCATGTGGACTGAAGGGGCAACTCGTTCCAACCCGTTTTATGGTTTATTGACGTCGTCAGACACGCCGTCAAATGATTTTAACCAAGCAATTATCGTACAAACTAACTGGTCCGAAGCAATTAACAAGGTAAATGCATTCCATAGCTTAATAGCAAATACTCGTGTATTCCTAAGTTTAGCAAATTATTTAAAGTCCCCAAGAGATCACTTGATATGATATGATATATAACTAAAACTTTATTTTGGAACATGTAAACCTGAGTAGGTAGGTCTAAGAATATTATGAAGGTATTTCCGTGTAAAAGCAGCGATAAGAATATTTTATTTTCTCCGTCATGGCGCTCATCGCTAGCCGTTACTTTTTTATTGTTGACCCGGGCCGGCATTAGCAGTATGCTCCCGAGTTACAGCCTAAACGGAAAACTGAAAGGGAACTGTAATTACTTAAATCCAACTGGATTTTAAATGTCGCCGAAAGCAAAATCTGATTTCCCTAGTTTTTATAAATATATCCACTAGAATGGAAAAGATCTTGATATAGCAGGAACACCATTATAGCAGTTCATGGCAATTGAACGATCAATAATTATTGAAACTTAAAAAAATATACATATTTAAGTATAATTCTGTTGAAATAATTCTAGAAGTTTTCTGTCGTTCACAAAATTTTATAGGGCCATTTTTTTATTCAACTTGAGTAACACATAAAATAAGTAAGTGGTATTGCTATACCCGAAACTACCTGTAAGACAACATGTCATAAGGTAACATTACGAATTTCAAAATTATACCTGAAACTCCGGCCATTATATCGCCACTTATGGTAACGGCACCAATCATGAGACGAGAAAATTTGGAGTATTTTTGATATCTCACTGATACATCTATGCTAAAACTAAAGTAATGCTCTGTTCTCCGTATATGAAAATCTGTGATGCACCCAAAATTGTGGTCCATGAGCATGCATGTATGCATGATGCATTGCCCTACTGTAGTGGTAATTGTGAGTTGTTGGAAGTTGTCAACAACCATACCTACCTGGGATTAAAAATTGATACCTCATTTAACTGGGGACCACATATTGATAATGTCTGTAATAGGTTAAGAGCTATACTCAGCAATCTTTGTTTAATTAAGCATAAAATGCCATATAACATACTTCGTTTATTGTATATAGCTTTGGCTGACTCCATTATTGGCTATGGCATATCCAGTTATGGGCGTACTTATAAAACTTACTTACAGCGTATTCATAAAATACAAATTAGGATTGTAAAAACCATAGTTCCGCTAAAAATTAAACAACAATTTAGAAATAATTATGAGAACTTGTTTAATTGCTGTAGAGTGCTCAGTGTATATGATAAGGCTAAAATGGCTGTAATTTGAGAATACAAGCATCGTTTGGGAGAGCTGAATAGATACTATAGACCAAAGAACCTTCGTAGACTATCCTATGAACCTAACTTCATAACATGTAAAAATAACAATGAGTATGGTAATAGGTTATGGTCTTCGTACATACCAAAAACTCTGAGCAGCTTTCCCTCCGATGTAATTAATAACATTATTAATAAACCAAATAATACAAAAACTATTGTTAAAAAAGCACTGATTGATTTAAATGTGAAAAGACTCACTAACATTTAATTTTGTAATTTGTTAATATAAACATTATTACACAAATTGACTAAGTCCCACAGTAAGCTCAATAAGGCTTGTGTTGTAGGGACTTAGACAACGATAGATAAATATAATATATACATATTTGTAAATACTTAAATACATAGAAAGCACCCATGACTCAGGACGAATATCCGTGCTTATCACACGAATAAATGCCCTACCCAGTAACCAGAATTTGAACCCGGGTTCACAGGCAGGGTCACTACAGGCCAGGCAGGTCGTCAAATAAAAGGAAAAAACGGAACCCTTTTATGATTACTCGTGCGTCTGTCTGTCTGTCTGTCCATCTGTCACAGCCTATTTGCTCCGAAAATACTGGACCAATTAAGTTGAAATTTAGTAAGTATACATATGTAAGTCTGAGACCGAAAGACGGACATGTAACGTAAATAAATGAATTTTAAGCATAGGGGGCACTTTTGGGGGGTAAATGAGAAACTTAAAAATAAGGTTTGCAAACTAAATCGTGTTATATTCAGTCGAATTGAGAACCTCCTCCTTTTTGAAGTCGGTTAATGAAAGGGCTTACTGTGAGGATCTCAAATATATATTTTATAATAATTTTAAAATAAAAAATTAAGAAGTTATTCATGAAAATAGGCCAATAGGGGGGATTGGCCTATTTTCATGAATAACTTCTTAAAAACAAAAACACAAAATAGTTCTTTATCAAACTATAATAGGAAAACTTGTTAGAAATCTGCAGTCAGGCGTGAGTCGGACTTAAGAGCAAAAATGCTGTTAGGCTGTTTTAGGGACACAGACGCAATGGTTTACGTGAAACGTGGTAAGGACGGCTATTGCGAAGGCCGAAAACCGAGATTCGCTTAGAGCCGAAAACCCGAAACGTTCCATAGCCGAAGGCCCGAAACGTCCCGAACACACACGAGACTGAAGACCGAGCTGAAGGAGGTTAGTGCTTGAGCACGCTTATCCTGCTATCCCAGCTACTTTGCATCAGTTTTGAACATTATTTTACCCTCAATTAAGAGCAATAGTAAAATATCTCTGAAAAATCCCAATTTATTATTTTTTTACAGCTAGTTACAATCTCGCGTATTTTAGTTTTTTTTTATGGTAGAGGAGGCAAACGAGCAGACGGATCACCTGATGGTAAGCGATTACCATTAGTATGGTAGTAATTAAGTAATCTACCAAATGCCACCACTTTTTACTAAATATGTTCATTGACTGATGCGATCACTAAGTAAACAACGTGCAAAAAGCTTATTTTAGCCCCGAATGCGTAGTTTTTAGCGCAAAATCAGTGCCATCTCTGTCAGCGGTACATTCAATTCCAAGTAATAGTTTCTGTCCCAAGGATTGATATAAAACCTATGCATTATAGCTATTAGAGAGTAAAGATATAAGCCACCGCGCCATAACACTTTCTGTTACATGTGGTTTCGATCCGACTCCGACCCTTTCAGGTTCTCAAGACCAGGGGCGGCCTTTGGGGGTGGCGAACGGGGCAACCGCCCGGGGCCTCGCGCTTGAGTGGGCCTCACGCTTGCCCTCGCGCAACAGGCTGATTAGTTTTTTACATGAAACATGAGTAGAGTCAAAGTCGATGCAGAAGTTATCTATGACTGACTCTTCTTAAAACGTCTGTATAAAGAAAAACGTCTAAGACGGTTTAATTGCAAAACAAAACAGTTGTAAAAAATTGTCATGGCACGATCGCTTATTGTATTATTGCAGTCATTTTTAATGAAGTTAACATTTTCTTTTTCTGCGCCCCCGTATGCAATTTGGTATATCTTAAAAAACTGAAATAATCGGACAGCGATAGGGAGATTCCAGCCTTCGAGAACCCACCACCACCGCGAGGCCCTAGGCAGAGCTGCAGAAGGGTTGAATTCGGAAATGACAATCGTTAATTGGTCAATAATGAACCGAAAGGCCGAAGGGCGATATGCAGGAAAACAGAGCTCGGACACAAACAAAAGATCGAGACGGATCGCAAGAATGAGCTTCAAAGCCCTAGGTGGCCGAAGAATGCACTCCACATCAGGCCTAAAACCCGAGGCCAAATGCCGATTTACTGCACAGCAGTGATCGTACGACTCAAATATGAAATTTAATAAAAGTGCATACGGCTGAAGGCCCAAAACATCCAAACAAGTCGCGCTTCTTTGCGATGCTGAATGCGAGTTTAGTTTAAGTTAGTTAGTTAGTAGCAAGAGAATCGAGATCATATTGATTTAATTGATTAATGTCCAGGCTATGCTCTCCTGCAGCTTGCCCTTGCATAGAAACGCTCCTCGATCGGTTGGGCCTTCGACCGTTTGTTTGATTTCAAGCTCTGATCTCTCATAGCTCGACCTTTGGCCTCACACGGAAGTCCTTCGGTCGTTCGTGGAGCTCTTCCTTGCGTTTAAAATACTTGACCAGTGGTTTTTGTCTGTTACTTGGCCTTTGGCCACGCCTAAATGCTCTGCAGGAAAATTATAGGTCTTAATGAAACACTAAGTCAAGCTACTAAGGCTTTCGGTCTTGCTTACACTTGGCCACTGGTTCAATTCCAAGTTATGCTCTTCTGCAGCTCGACTTCAGACTTGCAGGAAACTCTACACACTCGGGACTGCAGGCCGTATCTTTGCGGAGCTTAGCCGTGGACCTTGCTCACTCTGCGAGTTCGATTTCAAACACTGCTTTCCTGTAGCTCAGTCTTCAGCTTCACACGGGAAGCCATCGAGATTTGATGCCCGGATCTTCTGTCCTAGGTGGAGCTCGGCTCCATTCTCTTGAAGGATCCTTTGGACTGTCTACAAGGAGTTTCGCTGATACGACATACCATTTTTTTATTTAGTACTAAAAACAGGGGCCTCTCAAAGATTTTTCGCCCGGAGCCTCGCAAAGGCTAAGGCCGCCCCTGTTCAAGACGTTCTACTTAAGTTTGTTTCCAAAAAAACATTAAAAATTGTGCGATGTACAGAACCCTATGAAGGCGAGTCCGACTCCGACTTTTTAAAATATTTACTTTTATTTGTATGTCATTGTATGACAACAACTAAGTATAAAATTTTATATCAACGCAGAACAAGTTATTTGCCCCAGAGCACGTTTTTTAGTTAAACAATAATAAAATTAAAAATTGAACGTTATCCTAATTATTGCGGTTTTATCCAGTTTATGGTAGTTATAATAGTTTTAGAATTAGCCGATAATACATTCCTTCCGTACTTTTAATCTTAGCTATAGCTTAACTCTGGTGCCCGACCGGAACTTACATACAAGTGCTCACACCATTTTACATATGCATATTTTGTTATTCGCACTTAAATTCGCAATAAGTAAATCAGCGCCTATTACCCGCGCTTTAGGGTTCTCTCCCCTAATAACCTTCACCGAAGTTCAAAATACTGACCAAACAATAGCTCAAGTAGTGCTTTAAAAGAACTTGAAAGGGAAGTCAAATATTTTAGTTTTTATTATTTATTTTATGATCAATAAATTCTCTCGATCAACTTTATTTTTACATCATCAACTTTATGCAAAATTATATTTTGTCCATATTTCTTGAAATATTCTTGATATTTGGAAACTTATATACTTATGCAATGACAAGTTATAAATTTGAAGGCTGACAAAAGGAATGGTACTTACTATGACTCGTCAAAACAGTAGATATTACGTCAAAGTTGAAAACACGACAAAACGAATGGAAGAAAGTTTTTTTTATAATGGATTTTAAAGAGTTTTTTAGCGGTTTTAATTTTTTTTTTTTAGTTTTCGTTCCTTTGTCAGATGTTTTGTACTAAATATGTTATTTTTTGTTATTAACGTCTCCCGTTTTTAGCTAAAGGAGTCCTGCTTTGGCTTTCATGTTGGATAAAATAATACCTATGCTTAGGTTTAATAATAAATGAGACGTTTTAATTTTTACAAGTTATTATTAGCTGCTGAAATATGTTCCTTTCATTTTTTGATCCAATACCAGCATTTCCAATATCTTCACATACCGATGTCTCGATGCAGCTTCGCATTCTATAAACGTTTTAAAGATGCCAGTATCTTATCCGCGGGTCTCATGTTATGGACTCTTTGGAAGTTGTTTCATTTTATTCTATAGAGTTTACCTTTTGAATATTTTAACAAAATTGCATTGTTTTAGAACATGCGGGATTATTCGAGATTTACGGAATCGGTATAAAAGTATTTGCTTGTAATAATAATAGACAGGTACTTAGAGCAAATGTGTGCAAAAAAGGTACCTTTAGGTCGTATGATCATAGAAATTCCTAATTCTACGTGTTATTTGTACCTATGTATTAATACAGGAAGGATACATCAATGTTCGAAGGTTTAAACATTAAGACAAACCCTCGATGTAATGAACAAATATTATTGGGCCCAAATGTAACGCAAGCACGCAAGCTAATTGGACAACAGCGCAACCGAGTAAAGCGCCATTAGCCCGACGTGCGATCATATAAAACCGCATATAACACCTTCACAAATATTTGCTAATCGTTTTTGCTGAGCTAACATGTTGGACATTAAAGGATTAATATTATTTTTCTCTCGTCATCCGAGCAACAGGTAAACCATTGTATTGATGGCGAGGCACCTTCGAGTGTATGTAGGTACCTATAGAGCGGAGCGGCGGCGACGGCGCGCCGAGCGGTGCAGCGGTGGTGTCGCGCGAGTCGACGGGTTCCGCGCGCCCCAGGTGTGCGAAGGAGCAATTAGGTCCGTTACTTACGCGAGCGACCGAAGCCGGGGCTCGACACTTGTTGTGGTGTGTCAGGCCGCGTGGCCGGGCTCCGGCAGACTGTTGCTCCCGGGCCCGCTTCACTTGTTACGTGCCACCCGCCGACCGCCTCGCGCCCTGCCTCGCTACCGCGCCGCCCTGCGCGCTTCGCCCGCGCCGGCCGCCCCGCGCCGCCCGAACAACCCCGCCCGCACTCACCGATACCGCTCTTCACTTCGCAGCATCCTTCTCACCTACATACCAACGTCATCTCCTGTCAGGTAAATATGTCAAATCAAAGCGATATATTATTTCCAAACGGCTTGACACGATTCCTGTAACTGATCTGAATTTAGTTTACCACGGAGAATAAACGATAGATACGCGGTAGAGATAGAAATATTTTTATTCAGGAGATGAATTTACTAAATGGATTAAAAATGTAGGTAGGTGTTTTGAGGAAATTAAGTAAGTGCTTAATTTAAATAAGTGATTAAAACTGGTAATGACATGTACCGTACCTGCCTATTATATTTAAAATAAACCAATGGCAATTTCACATGAATAAACCTCCATCCTTTAACCCTTTAAACCTGCAAAGTCGAATGAAACCATGAGACAGATCGCGCGTTACTGCTATGTCACAGTCGTTACTCGGCTATCAGCGTGATTTAGACATCATGTCATTACCATCCTCATCTTACTTGCCCTTTTTCTAATTACTGAAATAACATCTATCCATATGGAAACCAATGGACACACATCCATAGTATTCGATTCGTTTATAAGTCTAAATTAAGTTAAAAAATTATATCTATGTGAATCATGTTAATTAATTGGATTTTGACGACCGGTCTGGCCTAGTGGGTTGTGACCCTGCCTATGAATTCGATGGTCCTGGGTTCGAATCCCGGTAAGGGCATTTATATGTGTGATGAGCATAGATATTTTCTATGTATTTAAGTATTTGTAAGATCCCACAACACAAGCCTTCGTGAGCTTACTGAAGGGCTTAGTCAATTTGTGTAAGAATATCCTACCTATAATATTTATTTATTATTTTTTAAGGATAAAAACATGTAGACCTACAATCGATATTAAATAGAAACCACGCATACATAACAACAACAGTCACGTTCCCGGGAGTAACAAACAGGAATGATCGGTATAATTTAAAATTTAGAATTCTTATCTTCATATCATTTATTCCTTCCTGTGTATATGTGGTTCCATTAAGAGTAGCTGCCGCCATTTAATCGAAGCGGCACTCTCATTTTAACGACATGCAGAAATAACTTGAAACTTTACATGATATAAAGGAGTATGAGGTATATAAAATTGTTTTCCTACTCCTCTACTGTTATCTGTCATTTATGCATTCATTAACACGAATATAAGAACATACATAAAATATTTCAAGAAAAGTCTATATTGTCTATTCCTCATAAAAGCTCTTGTGCTTTTATAAGCTATAACGTTACTGCGATTAATGGCTACCAACCTAACAAAACCAAAACGAAGACAGTTTTAAACTAAGTGCATTGCTGCTGTAGCCGCCGTGCAGGTCAGGATGTCGACGACTTAAATAAAACTTCGATGTATAATGAAGTGAAGTATAATCTTCCCAAAGGTACTGGTTTACAAGGGTTCTTGCCAAAACGGTTCAATGTAGAAAGTAGGTGTTGAAAGTATGGAGGATGATGCAAGAGTGATTTGCAATATTTGACTTGATCAGTACAAAAGGTTTAGATTTAAATACTTCCAATTGGCCGCGATACAGATTATGTGGAGCGCTCCTATTGGTGCTTTTAAAAAGCCTCCGAATAATAGCCGAGCCCGACGGCTGCGTTTAGCTACTGCATTGATTTTTATTTAATATTAAGTTGCAGTCGCAACAGCTGCCAACTTACAAAATATTCATTTGGTTGCATAGTAAAAATAATTATTTCATAAGTCAGAAACACGCATGTGACACCCGTAATATAGCAACACCCATAGACTACGAAGACCGCTTAGCGTTGCTTGTTAGTCTCCGTAGGCTACGGTGGCCAAAATTGAGAAAAAACTGTCCAAAAAATTAATTTAGCAAGTAGCAAGTACCAGGGCCTCATGAGTTACGAGGAGGTGTCGCCGACCGGCCGGCCGCGGCCCGGGGCGGGCCGGGCGCGTAACAAGGTATGCTCGCGCGTCTTGGCTATATACTTTTGCTGTAATTTGTTTACCTAAATTAAGATTTATTTTTGTTGACTCGTAGGAAAAATATTGTATGCAACGTTGTATAAGTAGGTCAAAAAATTCTCGTGGCGTATTCCTTTACAATGTTCGCATACGCCTTCGGCTCCGGCTCACATTGTAACTCACGCCACTCGCCTTTTTTTACCCTTCTTATACAACTGTTGCATAAAATACTATAATAATTGTAGGTCAGCCTTTCTTGCCTATTTTTGGTTGTAATTAGCAAAGTTTTAGTAATTTTCATGACAAAAGTAGATAAGATAATATTATACACTGATAAAATATTAATCGAAAAAAAAAACTAAATCTATAAAAGAATTGCCTAGCATGAACCACAATACTACTTCAAATAAAAACCGGTCAAGTGCGAGTTCGTTTTATTCGCGCACCGCGGGTTCCGTACAAACTTTGAATTATCTCGTGAAACTATAAAGGCGAAAGACTTATGATCAAATTCTATCGGCAAATTGTCTAACTAATTTGCACGATGTTACTGCCCGTATGTTGGTTTTTCGAGGATAATTAGATCATGTGAACCGATTTCGAAAAAAGATCCTTTAGAATAGAATAGAATAGAATAACTTTATTTGCATAGAATAAGTACATACTATCAGTTCATTTGAAAAAAAGTGTATTTAATGTAATCTCATAGAAGTTTCAGGTGTAATAAACATACGCAAAGTTAGTTAAACTGCAAAATGAAATCGGAAAGGTTTTTTGTCTATTAAAAAAAAGTTACCAAGGTAGAGGTCTGATTATATTTTTCCTGTAAAATTTATAGTAATGTTAATATTATGTAAAAATTTAATCAGAAAAGGAAACAATATATTATATATAAAATTATGATAACACAACTAAAACTAAACCTAACTAAAAAAAAACCCTAAAAACTACCTTCTAAACCTAGGCCCCTCGGCAAGGTGCCCATCACGCAGGCAGCGTTCCCGCGCTGTATTGCGATAGCAATCCTCTGCGCGAGAAAGCTGCCGGCGCGAGATTCCCCTGTTGCCTCCCTCAACCGCTTCCCAAGCTCCTTAAGGAGCCCACGCGCTCCCCTACCCCACGGCCCGAGTGTCTTTTTCTGATTAAATATAATTTACAACGGTTATTTTCATAATTTTTATTCACATAAACTTCGAAGATAAGGGGAGGGGGGAACGATATTTTTTAAATGTTCTTTCATAAATCATTTTTTTTCTCTATGAAAAAAAAAGAAAAATGTTTTAGAATGTACAATTTGAGCTCTTTAAAATGATACCCCACATGACCTAGTCACTAGACTTTGAAATTTTGCCCCCTCTTCATATTGGGCATTTTCCATAGTTAATAAAAATAAAATAAAAAATAATACTTTCAACGTGTCTGGGTTAGCGTTGTTCATAACTGTTCCAAATTTCAAATGGATAGCTTAAGTGGTTCTCGAGATATTTAGCGATGTGACAGACAGACAGACAGACGGACAGAGTCGCATCATAAAAATAGAATAGAATAGAATAATTTATTCGTAAACACAAACAAGACACATTATATTACATAATATAACAAAAACAAAGAAAGTATAAAGTGCCACGAAATGGACTCATCTCAGCATGTTGCTGGTGGCTTCCAGCGCTGATCTTCCGATCCGATCCGATCATCAAGTGAAAAAAATCACGAAAGGTAACAGACAAGAAGGAAAAAGACATAAAATAATATAGAGTGAACATATTGAAAAATAGATAAAAGATAACGACTAAATTAAGTAAAGATTATTTACATATCAAGCATCGTAAACATCCAACCATACCTAGGCTGAACATTACAGCTGCATACGCAACAAGCGCCAACGGTAGCTACACGAACTAAAAGACAATGACAGACCAGACCAATATCGAGCGTCCATTAGATCAATTTACAGGATTTTTATATTATCAAAACAGCATCAGAGGAAGACTAATACTAACATAATAATACTCAAACAAGTATGGCATAACAGGAATGGTGAACTATTGCTATGCAGAAGGAACAAAAAAGTGTTCCTTTTGTACGTTTTTGGTACGGAACCCTAAAAAGTGATGTCATCTGGTATGAAGGGTTATGTAATATGCGCCATTTTTTTTGCAGTGTCACATGGTATTTTGACACGGCGTTAGCAGCCAAACTGTGACTTCTTGTTACAAGAATATTCTACTTCACATAAATAATTCTAATAATCCATCTTAAAAAAGTAAAAAATTAATATGAATCTATTTAAAAGTAATATTTTTAAGGCGGCTGGGAACTACATTTTTTGTACAAAATCCAATAGACAACCTCCCCTGGCTGACTACTGAGTTCGAGGCAGTCATTTTAAAAAGGTCGTAAACCCAGAAGTCCAGGCGCGGATACAAGGGGGGGGCCATAGGGGCAATGCCCCCCCCCCCCCCTAAAACCCTGGCTCTCACATTACTAAATTGAGTAAAATTTTTTTTACCTTATTTTCTGTGCAAAAATATATGATTTTCTCAAAATGGCCCCCCCCTAAGCCAAATCTTGTATCCGCGCCTGCAGAAGTCAGCCGGGGGAGGAGGCTGACTATATGATTTAAGGCTTATCTTATTTTTAAATGAAGTTTAAGTAGGTAGATCAAGCACCTTTAACTATATATTTACATAATTATGACTTTATTTGATTGAAATAGGTACATTAAATATTCAATAGTCAGCCTGTGGCTAACCACTGGAATTTGAGATCGCGGCAATCGGAACTCACTAGTCAGCCAATAAATTGGGATGGCTGGACACTGGGTACTTAAAGCCTGTCTATTGGTGCACAGGGGGCTAATTACTGGCAAAAACGCCCAGAAAGGCCAAGAATTTAATGAAATATTTCCAAAAGCAAAATTCACGTTTTATTCTTTACAAGAATTAAATTTTATTAAATCGTTGAACTGTAAATACATTAATAATACTTATTGGTCCATTAGTGGGCAAAGACGACCTTAAACATAGAAAATTCATTAAAAGGCTGACTACTGGTGCCTTTACCCTAATACAAAGAAAATAGAGCAATAAAATGTTTATGAGTGAAACATTTAGGCACTATTTGCATCTCTTAAATATTGCATGCATTAATTGGGTACTTGCCATATGTTGAATATTATAACAAAATTTAGGTAAATCGATAGAAAATAAGCCATCTATTGTAAAAAAAGTGGAATTTAAAAAGACATATTGAGATTATAAAAAATACAAAGCTCCAAAGCGTGTTTTTTTTTTTTAACTATCAAAAAGTAAAAAGAAAATGGTACCATTCGATTCCTTGTATTTTATTGAAAAATAAATTGTATGACAACTACAAGTACATACATAGATGCAATATTTCAGGGTCAAAATAGCCATTCTCTTGATTTTCTATACATTAAGGACAGACTAATTGTAGTGTGACGTCACATTACATTATCATTTTGTTAGAGGCGTTTCATTGTTCGAGTACGAGCGTCAGACTAACTCTCATTTCTGACCTTTGTGTTGCTTAAATGCCATGAGTCCTATAATTTGATCTTTGATCCCCCGGAAAATCAACATCGATTGACATTATTTACAAAAAAATGTCAAGTAGCCAATTAAGTAGGCGACAAAAATCCTATGTTCTTTGGTTATAAATTGTAATGTGAACATATTGCTTTTTCGTGATGTTGAAACTAATCTAATCTAATTATATAACCTGTAGGTTACTGGCACTGCTATCTTAGTTTATTTTATTTAATACGTGGACTGAGACTACCGCAATCTTCCTCAAAGCCGGGTCAAATTCACATTATGTAAGTATTTGGCTCCTTTTGTGTGTTTGGGACCTTCGGATCTTTGTTCTGAGGTACTTTGGGAAGGATCGTAGTTCGGGTGTCGAACGTGTATATATATATATATATATATATATATATACGAGTATATATATTAAATTACAAAAAAGGGAAGCAAATATGGCATAAATTACTTAGCATCGGACATGTACCTGTGTATGTTTTAAGAAGTTTATTTTTACTGAAATGTGAATTTTAACTTATATTGAATGTAAATATAAGGTTTAATTGTTCACACATCGTTGATACGAGTAAGACCGTATGATACTCATATTGGCCATTTTTTCAAAATGCGTAATTACGGCAATCCGATCAATATCTTTATGAACTTCACCATTGAAACGACAGTTGAGACATAGGTACTGTAGAATCCGCTTATAATGACAAGGGAAGTGACAAACACGTCATACTAAGCGGATGTCATATAAAGCATAATTGTACAACTTCTTATTTTTGTTATGTCCGAATAGGGCGAGGCTAACTTGGTTGGATTCAACGCCACCAAAACACAGGTGTGTCTTTTCGCCGCAAAACGGAGCCAGTTCACCTTGGCTCCCACTTTCCGAAATGTGTCCCTTCCCGTGACCAACACTTTAGAGTTACTTGGTCTAAGTTTAAAATCGAACTTAAACTTCGGGTTGACTATTGAGTCCAATGTCCTATTTAAGGTGAAGCGATATTTCACGCAGAATCAGCTTCTCTACCTATACAAGCACAAGTACAGGTCCGCTCGTGCATGGAATATTGCTGAACGGTTCCGCCAAATATCAGCTGGCAGCCCTGGACTCGACAGAGCGCTAGTCTCATAGACTCTTTGGCGATGATCTACCAAGCCTTGAGCATCGCCGTCGAGTCGCTTGCCTGTCTGTGTTCTATCGGATACATTCCGGGTAGTGCGCACAGGGACTGCACGACCTGATCCCACGTTCCCCTTTCCATGATCAGACATCCAAGCGCGGGGAGCGAATGCACTCGTTCGTGGTAAACGTTTCATTTGTTCGCACGAAACGGTTTGCCTCCTCTTATTTGGTACGGACGGCTAAAGAATGGAATGCGCTCACGCGATCTGTATTTCCTGATAAATATGACCTCTGTCTCTTTAAATCAAAAGTGAAATAGGCTACTACTGAACCGGTCAGCTCCATTGTAGGCCCTGTCTTCACTTTCCATCAGGTGTGACTAGGGCCAATCGCCGATCAGTTTATGAAAAAAAAACTAAATTAATACCAAATACCTTAGTTGTGAGAGACGGAGATCAACTTGTCCCTGAGAATCAAAACTAGGTAAAATAACTTACACGCCACGAACGCACCAAACGTCTTCGCAGAGAAAAGTCTTTCCACGTCCACGGCCACGAAAACTAGCGAATGTGTCAAAAACATGAATGTGAAATGAATGAGAGCCAAGTCAAGTTCAATATTAAGAACACATGTCGTTGTTGACTCGCCGACAAAAGAATTGAGATCTATATATATGGGTGCCAAGTTCTGCGCTATGTAGAAAATCCCGAAATTATAAAGGATTTGACTTGGCTAGTTTTTACCAACAAACCTTTTGAAACGTAACATAGACAAAATAGCCTATACGTATAAACTACATTACAGTTCCTTTTTCTTTCAAATTGGCTGGACACGCTACCGCGTGTCTAGATTTATAGGTGATATTAATCAATCTGTCTCTAAGGAAGTCATCTTATCCGACTTCATTACAAATAATTTTATATGAGAAACAAACTTCGCACAGTAATTACGTCATAGTAAGCGGGTGGTCAGTATAAGCGGAGTATACGGATTCCACTGTACAATTTGATGAAGGACACGTTCTACTTGGCTCTATACACCAAATCCGCAAGCCATTTGTTATTTATGCATGGTCTAATACAATAATTGGGCGGTTCATAAGACGAACGGTACTTGATCAATCGCGCTATAAAAATGTGCCAATGTGTGTGTGTTTAGTTTTTAGACGTATTCGTCTAAAAACCAAACTGCTTACAATTAGCATACAAAGTCGGGTGCTCAATTCATTGTTCATTTTTTTTAGGTAGGTAAGTATTTTATTTCGCTAGTATTTCAGTCTACTTTAAATGCTTATGAAGATGAGAAACATGTAATATGTTGATACCATGCCTCAATATTATACTTTGTCAGGAATCGTTGGCGTATCATACTAACGAAAGCACATGAGATCCTTAAATAGTGGCCATTGGACAAAAGTGATTACATTTCTGATAATGTGCAAACCTGCGAGTTCATTCCAGGAACCACCATAGATCTCATCTTCCCCCTTTCGTCCTCATCTGAAGATTGATGGACAGCATCGCTTCAATCCCGTTTCCGAAATTAACGTTCTTTGGACTTATTACTCTTAATAATGAACTCTATGATGGCTTGCCGGCTCTGCTTACGAACTCTACTCAGATATCACAACAACTTAACCCCCTTTGCTCTATTTGTCATAGATGGCATACTTTTTAGTATCTAAAATTGCTGAGTTGTGACCCTTTTATGGCATTCTGCGCTAAATGTAAATACATTGTATTGTCATGTTTCTGTCATCCGTGTTTGTTTTGACATAAATAAATGTATTTTCTTTCTTTTGTACAAAATGCAATACATGACATATTTTAGTCGTTCTCCGACATACTAATAAATTGTCTAGCATCTTTCACCATAATGACCGCTGGCCTCGTAGGGTATAAGAAAATTGGAATTCAGTGCATAGTGTAAAGTGGACGCAATGGACCGTGCTTACTCCCAGTGACCGAGGATTTGCCATGGCAGGAGATTGTTGGTCTGGCAGCAACAAAAGACAGATAACAGGCGGTTGCAGGAGACGTCGCGCTCTCGCGCTGCGGACGAGCGGTAATCCACACAATTAGACGTCGAGCACGCCCCACCGCCTGATCGATGAGCCAAATTAGCCAGCCATTTCATATTTCTGCAAGGCCTTGTAAGTGAGAACTCTACATAGTTGACAACGATGTATCGAGATTGACTTATAGCAGCGTTCTGATCAAAGAGCATATAATCACTACGTTCTGATTTTATAAATCTTTTTTTTTTCATTTGATATTGACAATATGTATATTAGAATATGTTCACGATCATGATTATTTATTGGTGTAATTGTAGTCAATTTTAATCACGCCAACGCCAAACATTTTATTAGTGACAGTCAGTCTGTACTTGGCTAGGCCCTCCGATTTGTATTGATGTAGCTTTCCGTCTTGTTCGCTCTTCCCATCTTGTCTGTTCTTCCCATCTTGCCTGTTTCCCTCCAACCAATTAGGTACGGGAAGTAATTAAATAATCAGCCGTTTATAAAACAGATCTGCAAAAAAAAATTGCCATTAAATCATTTGGACAGGATACAAACATTTTGCTGGCAATAAATACAAATCGAGCTACAACTCTTGTTCAGCAAATAATTCACAAACGGTGTCAACATTGTAAACAATATCGATCTGCTTCTGTTATAATTTATCTACTTAATAAAAAATTTAGCTGCAAAATCATTATTAGTAGAAAAAACATGTCTCGAAGCAGTTTAATTGAGATGTATATATATTAAAGGAATGGTCATCTGAAATAATAAGGTGGTTAGCGTTTAATTTGAAAAATCGGAGTTGCAGTGCAGGCGGATCGATCAGCCCACGTGACCACCACCAATACCACGTCACCAAAATCTCAAGGTTACCAAAAGAACAAGGCCATCTGAAACCGAATCAGTGTATCCCACTATCCACGTGGTCTTGTCTGTCCTACCCCTAGAGAGCAATTGCGAAAACGGAGGCGCGGAGGGAGGGCAGCCCTCGCGCAGGGCGGAAGGGCTGCTCTTTCGCAATGCCGAAGCTATCCAGATCCAACAGCTTTATTTACCCTGCCGCAGTTGCGTCCCGGCCCCCTCACCCCCCATCATACCGTCCATATTGTAAACAATAAATGATGGCCAATATTTTTTTGTTTAAAAAATCAGCTGATTAGCAAAGGGGGTAGGTTAGATTGGTTAGACATTTGCTGATCAACTGTTTTCAGGTAACCAATTTTTGCGGATCAGTTAAATTGTAATCCACAATGAAATAATCCGCTTACCCACTGATTGCTTCTCAAAATTTGATTAATGGTGGATCGTTTATTGCCGATCAAATCATTTATTTGCCAACCAAATCAATTTAGAGCAGCTAAGTATGACATTAATTGTAAACTGGTTTAGAAATACTTGCTAACCATAAGTTGCTGACCAAGTATACATTTTGGCTGATCAAATATATAATTTTGTTCATCAAATATATTGCAGAATATATTTCAGACAGATTAAATGATACCCATTAGGTACCTTCTAATTTATAGTGATTGGTTAGTTTATTTGCAAAATGGAATCTTAATTGCTTGCCACTCAAACTCTAGTTATGAGCACCCTCTGGCTTCTGTGCAAGATAAATTCAGTAAGTTTTTAATGAACAACCTTGAATTTGTAAACTGAGGAGTTTGTGATTGAATGTTTCAAAAAATTTATTAAAAATCAATGCCAAGTTTTTAACTTATAATAGCACCTAAGTTGAAATTAAATTAATAGTTTACTTAATGATCTTGTATCCCGTGGACTAGACTGACTTGATAGTAAGTAGGTACTTCCGTTGCATTAGCAGTTTTTGTCCCGTCAAATAGCTTGAGTAAACATTGTCTGTTTACTTCTGAAGATACACAAAAAAATTGTCAGGTTCTTGAACTCAAATAGTCTCATGTGTGGAATATAAAACAATTTGTCTAGAAAGGGGGTGTCGAGCGGGCTTCGGCGGAGCGCCCTCGCGGGGCCCGTAACCCGCACAAATTGCCCATAACCCAACAGGTATCTGACCCTAGCGATATCTGCAAAGGATAACCCCTTATTAATTGTTCTAAATTTAGACAATTTTCAACTCTGTAATTAAACACGGGTAAAACGAATTAACTTCTATTTTTCATAATAAATCAGGAGAATTGAAGGAATTAAATATTAATAAATAAATAAATCATACTTAAATATTATAAGGATATTCTTACACAAATTGACTAAGTCTCACGGTAAGCTCAAGAAAGCTTGTTGTGTGGGTACTCAGACGAATCGTCGTCTGAGTACCTACATATCCCCTCCCTCTCTCCCTCTTCCCCTCGGACCACCACAAGGTGTATACGTGCCCAGTACTCGTATAACTTTAATTTCATAAATTAAATTAATTTAATTCGTTAATTAAATCAGTTGTAAAATTAGGAGTGCATAAATCACAGTGAGTGCTATTTATAAACACGAAGAGCTCCCGCTGCGGCGCCCAGTAACTGCTGCCCTGGTACACGCACACATACTCAGGTTGTAAACGGCGTGCGCGCAAACGGCACACACGGAACAGACTCCGCCCCGACTACGCACGCTAGCTACTATCCGCGCCACGCCCACTTCATTCATAGCTTGCGCGCACGGTCGCTCTATTAGCTTCTTCTGATTTATACATCCCTGGTACACGCGCTCACAAAAACATGTCGGATAACGAAGCCTCGCACTCAGACATGGATTTCCAAGATGGAGAAACCAAAAAGACACCGCCAAACTTCGCCAAACAGCGTGGCAAGAAAAGACGAAGAGATAGCCCTGGAACGGAAATTGACAAGTTTAAAGATGAAATGAGAAAGATGCTACAAGATCTCAAGACTTCACAAGAAAAGGAGTTTAAAAAAATAAACCCGACCCTGCAACAAATAAAAGAGTCCAATGAAAAAATTGAAAACTCTATCAGTTTTCTAAGTGCTCAAAACGAAGAGTTGAAGAAGAAAATAGAAAATTTAGAAAAGGACAGGCAGGCGGACAAGGACTACATAAATCTCCTCGAAGATAAAATAGAAGACATGTCACGAGACGCGCGTAAGAAAAATGTTGAAATCAAAAATGCCCCAAAATTGGAGAAAGAGACCCGCGGGGATTTGTTAAATATGGTAACAAAGCTATCACAAAACGTCGGATTCTCAATTGCACCCACGGACATTTCTGACGTATACAGAGTTCGCAGCCGGCAGAATGACAAACCCAATTCACCTATTATTGTGGAAATGGTGACAGCCATACAAAAAACAGACTTTCTAACAAAATGCAAAGAGTACAACATAGCGAACAAAGCGAACAAATTGAGTGCTAAAAACCTCGGCCATAGCTCACTTGAGACCCCCATATTCGTAACGGAGCACCTCACAGCCAAAGCTGCTCGCCTTCGATTCCTGGCGCGAGATCTAGCCCGGTCAAAGAGCTACGAGTTCTGCTGGACAGCATTGGGCAAAGTGTATGTACGCAAAAACAAAACATCTCCCGTAATACTCATAACAAACGAGGTACAAATACAACGACTTTTTCAGGAAACCTGACTAGGAATACTCCGGCTCTATGGTCTCACAATATGTTTTCTGGCTTTGTATAATTGGTATTTGTTTTCCTCACTGATTGGCTTATGGCATGTGCATGTAATCATATTGTACACAAAAAATAACATACTTACATTAAATCACATAAAAATAGCCAAAATTGCCCTGCACATTACACACTTTCATAACGCTAATTATCCTTCAAATCAGACACACAATAAAATTTCATGTAAACTCTATATAAGACTATTGCTCTTAGCCCTTACGCACGACGAAAATAATGAACAAAATTCAAAAAATCACTACATTGACCAGCAAAATATTCTATTTTTGTACTCGTATGAAATGACATACAGTGATAATACACGATCATACAAAAAGACAGCTTCACCATTGTACGTTTTTATTTTCTCTACAGAATTCACCTTCACACTATATACTATTTGGAAATATATCTTAACTGGTAAGTTCCAAGTATTCCAACATAAAATCAAAATATATAAGTCGACATATAGTATATTACTATTCAACTTGTGCAAACGTTACGTATTAGAAAATGGGTTACTTGTTACACTCGCAGATCTTAAATGTACTCTAAATGAATGACACACTAAATACATTAAACGATATTGACGATCTTCTAGTAGCTCAATCCAGAGAATGTCGATGCGAAGACGTATCTAAGCATATTCAATGTTACGAATCAGACCTTACCATCATATCTCAAAATATTCGCAGTATATACTGTAACTTTGTAAACTTCCTCATAATATTCTCGCAATTTCAATTCAACACAGACGTGATAATTCTAAGTGAATGCAGGCTTAATGCAGATAAACCTATCCCGGCGCTTGATGGTTATGTAGGATACTGTACCACATTTCATCTAAACCAAAACGATGGAATTGTTGCATATGTGAAAAATACCCATAAATTTAAAGTTAATGAAATAAAACTAGCACATGCATCTTGCCTAGAAATAACTATCTATGACAAGAAAATTCTTGGCATTTATCGATCGCCTTCCATAAGCAATGCAGAATACTTTACATCTTCATTAAATACATATCTCGAATCGATCCCCAGTTGCAAAAATATTGTTATATGTGGAGATATAAACATAAACCTAATATATAAACATAACGAGCAGAGCCATGACCGCATAAACAGGCTAAATTACTTAAATATGCTGGCTATGCACGGAGTACTTCCTGGGCATCTTCTTCCCACCCGTGACAAAACGTGTCTCGATCATGTTATGATTAAGACTGATCAGAGCTATCCCAAAGCACATATCCTAATTTTAGACTCTACTATTACAGATCACGCTATGGTACTGGTCAAATTACGAAGTCTTAATGCTTGTCAATCTCTGCAGAAAACAAAAGCTAGCACCAATTTTGAAAAGGCTGCTAGCTCACTCTTAAAGGAAGACCTGACATTTCTATATAACATTAAAGACCCGAATACATTAACTGACCTAATCATTTCAAATATCAGGAAATGCCTATTAGATAATGCTATTACCATTTTAGTACCAAGAAACAAGCGTATTATTAAGCCCTGGATTACCCCGGGTATACTCCGCTGCATACGAAATAGAAACAATATTCAAAAAAAGCTTCGGTCCGAACCAGAAAATATCGTCTTAAAAATAACATACAAAAGGTATAGAAATTATTGTAACGGCCTTATCAAAAAAGTAAAGCGTAAATACGATATGGACCAGCTATCAAAGGCTAGTAAGAACCCTAAAGCTCTATGGAAAGCTGTAAATAACATAACCAATAGGAAACCAAAAAGGATTGAAAACGCAGAATTACTGGAATGTTGTTCCTCACCACAGGACTCAGTAAACGCTACAAATGGATTCTTTTCTGATATTGGTAAATCTCTTGCAGAAGTAATTCAGTCCAGCTATCACGGTCCATGTCAATTCGGCCTAAATACAAATCCGCGCTTAAACTCATTTGTTTTGTACAATACAAACCCTAATGAAGTTTATGTAACTTTGTCAAATCTTAAGTCCTCTAGTGCACCTGGGTGGGATAATATCCCTACCCATTTTCTAAAATTAATAAGTGGCATCATGGTTCCTCTTTTGACACATCTCGCAAATCTGTGTTTTGAAGATGGTGTCTTCCCAAATTCTTTAAAGATGGCTATGGTCACTCCTGTGTTTAAGGGTGGAGATAGAGACAGTATATCTGACTATAGGCCTATATCAGTCCTACCATCAATCTCGAAAGTAATAGAAAAGCTTATCAACGCTAGATTAATGAACTATCTAAGTAAATATGAAATATTGTCGAAAAACCAATATGGCTTCAGGCAAGGTATCTGTACAGAGGATGCGGTAACTGCACTTTCTACCGAAATTGTTAAAAAGGTCGACAACAATAAAAAGTGTATTACCGTATTTCTTGACCTCAGGAAAGCCTTCGATACTGTCTCTGTCCCCACACTAATAAATACTTTGGAAGCAATAGGTATCAGGGGTGTCGCTCTTTCATTGCTAAGAAGCTACATGGAAAACAGAAAACAACGTGTAAAAATAGGAAGATATGTCAGTGATGAATGTGTTGTACGTTACGGTGTCCCACAAGGTAGTGTGCTGGGCCCTACACTATTTCTAATTTATGTTAACGAATTGTGCAATTTAAAAATCGAGAGAGGATCTATCTATGCCTATGCTGATGACACGGCCGTCGTATTCTGGGGTGATAGCTGGGACGAAGTTAAGAATACAGCAGAGCAGGGGCTTGCTACTATTGCCCGCTGGCTGCAAGCTAACTTACTCACCCTAAATACTGATAAATCTAACTACATCTGTTTCACCAAATACAACAGGACACAGCCGGATTTAAACTTTACAGTTAGGATACATACGTGTGACAACAGACTTGAGTCTGGCTGCTCCTGTTCAATCATTAATATGGTCGAATGCACAAAATACCTTGGTATCATGATTGATCAGCGTCTAACCTGGCATGCGCACACTGAACTGATTATGTCACGAACTCGGAAACTAATCTACATCTTTAAGAATCTCAGGCATGTGGCTTCCCAGACTCTGTTGAAGCAAGTCTATGTGTCTTTGGCACAATCAGTTCTTGTCTACTGCATACCGGTTTGGGGTGGGGCTACCAAAATGAAATTCCTCGAACTAGAGAGGGCTCAAAGGTCTCTACTGAAGGTGATGCATGCTAAACCCTTTAGATTTCCGACCAAAGACCTCTACGACATCTGTGATTTGCTGTCAGTTAGGAAACTCTACATATTACATGCAGTTTTGAAAAGGCACAAAACATTACCCTATAAAACTAACACTAACTCTGCCAGCAGACGAAGGAAACCAAATGCAATAAAAGTAACCAAAACTAATTCCGTATATGCCAATCGACAGTATGAGGCTCGTTCAGCCAATCTATATAACAAAATACACAGTGAAATTAACATTTATCCATCCGTCCACAAGGAATGTAAGGAAAAAGTGTGTAACTGGCTCAAAAACTTAAGTTATAATGAAATAGAACAAATGTTAGAATAACGTACACGCACACACACACACACACACACACTCACACGCACACACACATACACATACACACACACACTCCACAAATATGTTTTATTTATTTTTATTTTTCTTTGTTTTTCCTTTATAGTACTACAGTACCAAATTATGTACCTCTTCTTATTATTTTATATTGTAAACCTTTTATTGACGCCTTCAGTGCATCTAAATTTTATATACTTAAACCAACCTTTTATTATATAACGTTTCCTTTAAGTTACAACAAGTGGAAGAGCGGTGTTCTCTTAACACAAGTATTTATAATACTTAAATAGAGGCACCAGTTCAGACTATGTAATTAATAATTAAGATACTGAATAAATCATTTTTATTTATTTTATTATTATTTTTACATATATAATATACAAATACTTAAATTCATGGAAAAAACCATGACTCAGGATCAAATGCTTACCGGGATTCGAACCCAGGACCATCGGCTTCATTATCCACTATGCCAAAGTGACCGGTCGTCACGTGAATTGCCGTGTAACTGCGGCCTAGGAGAATTTGAAATAGAGGTGTATTGTCAAATAAACCTTTGTAGCCACTTAAATTTACTGCCATCTTTCGACACATGATTAAAACTTTTAGAACGCTATTTGACTTTGATTCTTATACTTTCATTGATATGCGTTAAATTTGTTAAATATCAAAAAATGGCGCCATCTAGAAGAGCGTAGTAGGCCAAAGGTTATGGCGCCATGCTCGGAACGATGCCGCCATACCGTTATTTCAAATTATTTCTGTATTAGTAGAGATCTCAATTTACTGTGGCTTAGTAGTCTTAATTTTTAACATTATTTTTTTGGCAAAATCTGAACGGGCAACTAAATAGGGGATAAAGGAAATATTCGAGAAGTTAAGGGTTCTTGGCTTTCATAGGATTATAACTAATTACTCCCATAATTCCAAATAGCGCCACTCAAGGGTATATATTTTTTACTGATAACATCCAACTCGACTGGACGAAAAATATTGCTAATCTCGTAAAAATTAAATGTCAAAATATAAAAGCGATGCGTTACTATAATATTGACAGCAAACGCAGAGCCTTAACCGTTGAAGGTACGGTCTGAAACATAATATTCTTCAATCTCGAGATTTTCCAATACACCCTTATCACATTTCAGCATAGAGTAAAAAAACAAGAGTAGGTAGGTACCTACATTTAAATGTAGTGCACAGTTGTTTTCGATGAACAAATTTACCATGATAATTTTTATGTTGTGTAGAACTCCCATCCCACCCTTTGGGAGATGAAAATAGGGTAAAAAAAATTACGCTACGCGGAGGAAGCTGGGGCGAAGGCTAGTTTTACATATCTACATTTTGTTAGTTATACATAACGTAGGCTTCGTCAGGTGGCTACTAAAGCAAATAATAAATAGCGGTAAAACGGGTTTTAAGTAATAAGCCAAATAATTAATCGAAAAATTACAGGTGTTGAAGTGTGTGTTTAGACTAATCTACATTGAAAATTTAGACTTGAATCGGTCCCATTTGAAATGTTTGTGTAAAAGGCATAACACGTATCGGCAACTACAGAAATGAAGTCGATGCCATGAATAACCAGTTCACCTAACAATACTTACTTCATGAGTTTTGTAATTGCTGTGATAAATCCAAGATACCTAACGCCGAAATTTACAACGCGTCGTCTTAATGGTGAGACCTACTTAATTATTCCTTTTAAACAACATATCCGTTTTGATTTCTTGTTTAAATACATAAATTCAATAATTAAGCGACTGTCTACGTGAAAAAGATTAGGTAATTTCATAAGGGAAATGAGAAAGTTTTTCTTTGTTCTATTTTCGGATTACGTTTATTCCTACTCAATAAATGTATACGCACACTTGTGTCCTCAGAAAAAGTACTTGAGGCCTCGAATCAAGGAGGCGACACGACGCAGACGCTTCCTCGAGTGCGAGCGAGGGACAACATCTCGAGTAGACTTACCTAATATACCTGTCCGAGCTGACCTTCACTACCCACTCGACAAACAGGATCGCTTTACATGCTAACTATCATAATTTGCAATTTAAAATAAATAATGTTAACCCGGCGTATGGCTTAAATTAATCGATTTATTTACAAGTAGCAACAACGTTGTAGAACGTTTATTGCCTTTGTATCTAAATTAATCATAAATCGAATAGTTAGTCAGTCGTGTTCGATAACCGCCTAAATAAATCATGTTTTGGCAACATCATGGTGTTGAAGCACTTTCGCCTGCCACGCCGCTTACAGCCCTTTATAAACTAGTATTGTTCAATAAAGACCGGTAATGTCTCTAGATTATCTGCCAACAGACTAGCTGTTTTAATTTAGTGAGAGTTGATGAGACATAACTTATTACAATAAAATTATAGTAGGTAAATATAATAAACAAACCAAGTTACACAACGTATACATAAGTACAATAAGTGAATAAAATAAATCTAAAATTAAAAAACCTAAAACTATAAATTAATTGTAAACAATGTACCTTCCCCAAATCCCTACTCTCGGTATGATCACAAAAACGCTGGCTGCATTACTTTACTCTTGACTCAGCTCCTGAAAGAAAGCGCTAGTCCTGTAGTCGCCAAGAAGGAAAGAAAGCTGCCCATTCGTAGAATTATCGATTAGTATTGTACTTATTTTGTTTGACACCGACTTGAGACATATAAGTTGCTAGCGCACATAAAAGGCATAATAGGAATTTTATTTTATCCTTTTGGAGTCGATTTGTCTTTTTTGCTAAAGGTAAATTGTATTTTTCGGTTTTCTGTTTTAAGGTTTTGGTGTGAGTGACGCAGCATTCAGAAGAATCTGGAGGAGTCGTTCCTGTTTGGCCAAGCAGTTATGTTACTAAGAAGTTTCGCGCTTCGAGTACGTTTCCAGTTCCAAGGTCTGGATCTGAATCCATCAAGATTCGTGGAGTTCCTTCAATTCCTTACGGAACTCATCGGCAAACTGACAGACGGACAACAGAGTGATCATATAAGGGTTCCGTTTTTTTCCTTTTGAGGCACGGAACCCTAAAAACAGTCGAATTGACAATCTTTTTTTAAGTCGGTTAAAAAACCTTATGTACAGTTTAGCCATTTGGCACACGCATACTAGAGGTCAAAACCGAGTTTTGACCCGCAGTTCTTAAAAAAAATCCCTTAGGTGGGGAGTGCCGGGTCATTATTTTTTTTTGTATGGAAAAAAAATATGTTCAGAAACCTATCATGTGGTATCATTGCAAATTCAAATTCCTTTTAGTACATTTTTTCTTCTTTTCTATACCAATTTGATGTTTTTGTTATTTTAATAACCTCACTAATGTAATTCTAATACATTCACTGAGGATCAGAGGAGGAGGAGGAGGATTAAATTAGTCACTCGAGAGTTGTCGAGTGAAATGTTGCGTTTGGAGTTTCGCCTTCAGGTGGCAATTCCATTTTTTATATTTTCTAATATTTATGAAATATTTACTATTATATTGTCTCTAGTTTTGTTCTGAAATTTGGCTTAAAGGGTTCTAAAGTACAATAAAATCAATCGTTTGTGGTATATTGTACAAAAAACAAATCAGCCATATCGGACGATCTGGAGGAGCCCAAACTCGGTATGTTTTGTTTTTTTTTTTTTAATGACTGAAATGTAATAATGTGGCATATTTCTAGAATCGCCTCAGAAAGCCCTTTCACACGATAGGTTTCTGAAAAAAATTCTTTTTCCATAGAAAAAAAATGGCACTCCCCTCCTAAGGGAAATTTTTTTTAGGACTGCGGGCCAAAAATTTTGTTTTGACCTCTAGTATGCGTGTGCCAAATAGCTAAACTGTACATCGATTTGCGGTTTTTTTATGCGTACACCTTAGCCTCCTAAAAACCCTTTAGGTTAATAAATTGCACACATTTAAAGCTTTCATCAAATAGATCTGTCATTTAAATATGATTGATGACCTCGGCGTTATTTTGTTTAAAACATAATGCCTGCGGCCGTTCCGCTAGTAGAATGGCAACTCCGTTCAACAGCGGTATTATTCCGCTAATTAATTATTCAATAAACCATATTGTAAAAAATAAACTAGTGACTCTGAGAGCCTACAACCTCGCGATAAGATTTATAAGCTTAAAAAATATAAAAACAAAACATTCTGTGTTATTATCACAGCGTACTCACAATGGTCGTAAGTATTATAGACCCTAATGGCACCAAGTCCTTTATACCGATTTCCACCATTTACAAAATTTCCAAAAAACGAAACGACAGAAAAATTATATCTAACTATTGAACCTGCTTACAAAATTCTACGAGAATCGGTTGAGAATTGCGACCTGTAGAGGGGAAAGCAGTTTGCCGGAGTCATAGCGGAGAACTTCGCTAACGCTTCGTTCAATAAGTAGGCTAATAGGTAAACTTGTTAGCTGTATTTTTCGTCTTCTCTAAACCTAAAGTATCCCAAGTATTGTTTATTACATTACATAAATGAATAATATGACTTATGAATACATATTTACTGGACAATCTGTTGTATTAAACCATTGTATTGATTGTAGTTTAATACGTAGTATACAATGTGTTTAGAACCTGCGCATATGAAGGCTATTAGGTATATGTTATTACCTACCTATGTTTACGGCTAATAGCTTCTTAATCGCGTACACACTTGCCTGCATTCTTATTTAATCATTATAATCCAATTCAATCTTTTTGTTATTGGGCTGGGCTCGCAAACGCGAAAACAGATGCACGATTGACAAATATGGTTCGTATTAAAACATCTGATTTGATAATACGAGTAAATAGGATGACTTACCGTATAATCACGGTTAATGAAATCGCTTTACGGCGCACACTATTGAAGCGTTGTTACCTTACACAACCAGGAACTTCATAGTTACGATATATCCTTATGTCGGTATACAACCACATCCTTCCCGTGCCGTTACTATTAAGGGCCATATCGTCATAGGTGTAGATAAGTAATATATCGAAAGAATCGTAAGTAAACTTCAATTGTTTTAATATTTAAAGCATTAATTGAGAACACTACAATTTAATATATATGTCTCTCACGCTAGACCGGCCCGCGCCCGGGCCGAGGCGTCCGACACGTCATTTTCTATGACGGCTGATCGGTGATCACGTGGTAAGCACAAAATAAAAACGAAACGCCAGAAGCTCCAGCCTGGCCACGGCCCCTGCCAGCTTGAGTCATCCTTAATGCGGTGCGGTGTAACTTATATACCTACACACCGTTTTTAAGGTCGGATCAAAATGTAACGAATATTGACAAGTGACAGCTTTTTCCACTCTTCCTCAAGCACACAAACGTGGACACCGAATGTAGGCTCTCAACCCCCAGCATCAGTGGATCCGTTGTACCTACTTGTTGACTGTTTTGCGTCTGTTGATCCGCAGGCCCATTCTATTTGACTCTTCTTGAAGACTTTCGAGTTTGGTTTCTAGATAAGCAAAAGTAGGCTATATCAACACAATGTCATCCGCGTAGTCCAAGTCCTCCAGAATGTTCGTGTCCCATGATATGCCTCTCAGGCCACTCGGCGTTGATATTATTACGCATGACGTCAGTCAGGAGAATTACAAAGAGAAGCGGCGATAGGAGGCAACCTGATATCTTATCGGTGCTCCAAAAGCTCCTCCTCTTGGATCACAATGGTGCTACCTTAACCTATTACCTTAATTAAACTGCACAAAAAAATCAATTTCAGTTTATAAATTTAGTTATAACATTAGGTACCTACATATTCTTAATTACCAGGACAGTTTAATCTTACGTACTACTCGACATTACATTACAAGTATTGCATTTTTAACATTTATTGAACAGTAGGTAGGTAAGTACCTATAGGTACAATATAAATTACAATAAATTAAGCTAAGGCCATGCCTATTTTAAAACTAGGTTAATATTTTTTTATAAAATCCTCGTAAAGAAACTCTAACAAGCTTACCATTCCTACCCGTTCTACTCTCGAAACTGTCGCTATGCCTTTTCTGCTGGTGTATTCTTTCAATTTTCCTAAGCGTAGATTAATTCAACATAGGTACAAAATAGGTGTTGGTTACCTAACCAACCATCCAAACCAAACCAAACCAAAAGTATCTCGGCAATACCTATTGCCGAGATACTTTTGGTGCAACAACACATGATTCGTCGCGCCAGCCCACAATGTTTATATTCCGCTGCATTTCCTTGTTCAATGCCACCCTTAGTAAATAACCATGAAGGCAAGGTCACCAAAACCTTGAGGCTGGCGGTCCATGAAAATGCCATCACAGCGGCTTGAAGCGTAATACACTCATTACATTCGCGGCAGATTCCACAGACTTGGCACCAGATTAAACATTTAATACCAAAAAAGACGCAAAGCAAAAAGGTACATTTTCAGTCGCTGGAATTAACGTTTTATTTACACATGACATGACATGAACCATTGCTCTTTACTGCTGACCGCACGGCGAACATTCTTAAAAAATGCGCTGCGGAAAATTTCATATGACGCCTATCGCGCGTGTATCGCGCTATATAGAGAACAGAAGGCCTGCTGTGAAAATTGATAATCTAAATTTCGTTATCTGCCTCTCTATTGCTTATTCGAGTGACAGAGACGCTTATAGCATAATTTCGATTTTCAATTTTCTCGGTAGATCATCTCCTCTGAGGTGAACTGACATTAAACCCAGTGTGATAGAGCAAGATTGACGACAAGTGCTACGCGATTTAAGCTGGATAACTTAAATCGCGTATCACATGTCGTGTATGTAACATAATGAAAAACGAAAAGGTTTTGAATCTGGTATCTAGATAAAAACAGGTCTGCTAAGCGCTAACAGACCTTCGGAGTGTAAGACCTTACCCCTTTGTTGAAAACCTCGCGGCCAATGGTCATACTCACGTCATACTTATTGTATGGACTGACGTTTATCTGACATGGCCATTTGTATGTTACGTGCAAATAGCGATACATTTTACATGCCCTCCCCCGCAAAAATCGACAGACTGTTTTGTACCGAAAATTACGGACAAGGCGTCTTCAGTCGGTTAAATGCTCTAAGTAACAGACTGATGAACATAAAATGAACAAATGGGGAATGATGTGGCACCTGTATTATTTATTGCTCACTTATATCAAAAGAAATGTGACATACAAATTAAGCATATGAATTAAACTACGGTAGACCACAGGCGATCTTATCGCTAAAGAGCGATCTCTTCCAGACAACTTTGGGTAGTGGAGATAAAGCGAAATAGAAACACAAGTAATGCGAGTAGGTGATGCAGTAAGTGATAAAAGTTGAGAAAAAAAACAAAGCTAATTAACAATTAGATAGGTATATAAACAGAGAATCATTAAAAATAATGGACATACACAAATAGCAAATAGTATAAACTACATACTCTTTAATACGTAAATAAATCACAATACCCTATATAAATCACAACAACGTGGCCAACAGCAAAAGGAAACCAAAAACAGGATCGAATAAAAAAATACATTACGAAATATTTTTTCACACGGGGGCAAAGCTGTTGTTTAACCGCTCGTGCTAATATTGACACCCGAGCAAACGAAATATATCATAATTGAACCATGAGCGGTGCGAGGGTTTCAAGGCACGAGTTTTAAACAAATTTTGCCACCGAGTGAAACACAAAAAAATTCCCACACGCTTTGTCACTCTCTATCACTCTTCCATATTAGTGCGACAGGAACCGTTGCGTTTCGATCGTTACGGAGCGTAAGCGATTTGCATGTTGGCTTCGCGGCCTGGATAACTTGGATAAGTCCTTCGTAACTGAATTATTTTTAAGGATATGTAACTGGGGAAAACGTATTTTCACTAAACGGGTTTTTTACACTGACATATACACGCAATAAGTCGGTATTGAAGGATGACTCACGCTAGACCGGCCCGCGCCCGGGCCGAGGCGTCCGACACGTCATTTTCTATGACGGCTGATCGGTGATCACGTGGTAAGCACAAAATAAAAACGAAACACCGGAAGCTCCAGCCTGGCCCCGGCCCTGCCAGCTTGAGTCATCTTTAATGCGGTGCGATGTTATTTATATACCTACACACCGTTTTAAAGATCGGATCAAAATGTAACGAATATTGACAAGTGACAGCTTTTCTCACTATCTGTAGTAATCTATGGCATAGGGCACGTCGCACCCTCTCACCATTAGCGGTAACGCTATATGCATACTTATCATCTGCCAGAGCCGCCCTTATTGAAAAAGTTTTCCTTATTCTCGTGATAAACCAGACAATAAAGAGAATGATCACGAGAGGACACTGATATATAGGTAAATAGCCATATGAGATGTCGCCGGACTGCAGGGCCGGATTTAGGGGAGGGCAACCGGGGCTACTGCCCCGGGCCTCCACAAAAGAGGGGCCCCCCACAATAGAGAATTCGGTAAATTTACCATTTTATTTGAAAAAAATTTGGGGCCACGGGGCCTCCACTCCTTTATTGCCCGAGGCCTCCAGACCTCTAAATCCGGCATTGCTGGACTGTGACCTTTATTCGACTTAATTGGTTTATCTATGAATCCACAAACATTATTTACGAAGCAACTGTCTACAATACTGGAGCAGTGTTCGGTTTGTGATACAAGTGTGGAAAGTAGGCAATTCCAAACGTGTGGCAATATTGTAGAAATACGAACGAAGGTAGCGCAACCAATCGTTCCTTATGAACAGGACCGATGTACCTAGGTGGATCATTATTCAAAGGTTACATAGTTTCGCGTCCAGAAGGAAAGAGTACCCGAAGCATCAAAATAAGTGTCCTCAATTTTTATTTTTCATAAGGATGAGCCAGTAGATGAATGGCATTCGACTTAAAAGTAAGGCCTAGTTTTTTCGAAAGCTTTAAAAGGGTGGACAACATTTTTTACAATTACTTTTGATATATTATAATTTGATATATCGTTATATTGAATAACGTCATAAATTACATAAATATATTACGTCGTATTACGGTAGGTAATACCGAATTAACGACATACATAACTAACTAATTATTGTGGCGCAGTGATCCAAAGAGGGTCTTGGCCTCCAAAACGAGAGAACGCCACCTGTCCCGATCCTGTGCCACTTCCTGCCAGTTATCGGCTTTGAGTTGGCACAGATCCGCCTGTACACTGTCGCTCCAGCGGTATCTGGGCCGACCCACTGGACGGCGACCAGTCGGTTGTCCCAAATAAGCTCTCTTAACACCTCGATCCTCACCCATCCTCAGTAAATGGCCGAACCAGCGAAGTCTGTGGCATTTCGTTTCGCCGATGATATTGGGTTCAGCCACTAACTCCTCGATTTCGGCATTCTTACGGATCCTCCAGGTGCCGTCATCTCTTTTGATAGGTCCCAGGATAACGACATACATAATGTTATTATTGGTATAGTGATCATAAGGTATATTTACACGTCGTCTAATATACATTGCCATAATTATTACATACTCTAAACCATATTATTTGTTCTAAGAAGTGAATCACATAGTTAATTATTTTTTTGGGTGGCATAATTAGTTGCATGACATAAATGGGTTAGGTTAGGTTGGGACTCCCGAAATATAACAACTTTGTCATATTTTGAATTGTCACAACACTTTATGCATAAAATTGTAAGTCATAAAAATCTTTACTCAGAATTTATAATGGGTTTTTGTCATAAATAAGTTATGTCATACTTTTAAAGTTATGTCATACTTTTAAAAAAAATATTAAGCTACATAACGTTATACGTAAAAACACTATAAGTATCGATAAATATGCTTTTAGCTGGTATGACATTTGATTCATTATAATTAAAACCTATATGCACACAAAATTTACGACAACTGCTGAGTATGTCATCAAATATTATGGAAAAATGTATGACACAATATAATATGACTTTTTATATGCGTATCATAAATATGACTAAAGCTTGTATGCAATTGGGTTGCACCCGATATGGACCCCAAAAAATGCGACGGAATGGAGCTTTTTGTATGTGATGAAATATTGTTTTTAATTTTTCTTATGTAAAATATAATCTACAGCTAGAAAGACATACAATAGCACTCGATTTATTTATTTATTTGATAAAAGACATAGATACATTTAGTGTGACAGTGTGGTAGAAACAATACGAAAAGAATTTTGACCCAGTTGTATCCCAGACCTAGCAAAAGGAGGGTTAGGTTAAAACTTCGACCCCCCCGTAGACTAAAATAGCAAAAAAGTGGTTTAGGTAAGGTTTGAACTGCGGCCTCCGCAGAATCAAAAACCTTAAAAAAATAGGTTAGGTTGGGTTAGATGGGATGATAATGTGTACTTAGTTATACGGCCTGCGTACTACTTGTTATAAAAATTATGTAAAACTTAAGTTAACATTAAATTAAATAAGACAAAAGGTGTTATACAATATATTATGTTTATACTTGATAAAATTTTATAAAGTATTACGTTACACCAGGGACACAAGCTCTGGTTGCGTACGCGGCCGAAGGGTTCCGATCCCTGCGTTACACAACAATATTATACTGCCAAAGTCATTACATTATAAAACATGTTTATATACTACTTAAAATTATATTACAATAAACATTACGAGTATATCACTGACAGCTTAGATGAAATCACAATATAAATAAATAAATAAATAAATATTATAGGACATTATTACACAAATTGACTAAGTCCCACAATAAGCTCAATAAGGCTTGTGTTGAGGGTACTTAGACAACGATATATATAATATATAAATATTTATAAATACTTAAATACATAGAAATACACACACACACGAATAAATGCCCTTACCAGGATTTGAACCCGGGACCATCAGCTTCGTAGGCAGGGTCACACATATAACAAAAGAAATACTAACAACAAATACTAAAAACGGAATAAAATAAATATTTAAGGGGGGCTCCCATACAACAAAACAAACATTTTTTTTTTTGCCGTTTTTATAAATAATGGTACGGAACCCTTCGTGCGCGAGTCCGACTCGCACTTGCCCGGTTTTTTTTACTTTCGCCGCTGCTGGACTTTACTAAGCGCCTCATGCGTACGAGAATGAAAACATTATGCAACATAGTAGGTTATATGTAAACTCACAAGCGGTTAAGAGGGAAGAATAACTTTTTAAATCTAACGAAATAGGTTACGGTATTTTTTTAACGAACTTCCATTTCGAGAGAAAACGGTTTTCACTAACTAAATCTTAACAAATCACTTTAATTTTGATGTCGATCGCTTCAGCATAATATATTCTAAGTTTATAGGTTTCGCTTATTTGGTTTTTTTTTTGTTTTCTATTTAAAAAAAAGAAAACCTATAGACCTAGTTTTTTATTGTGTCAATAACATACTAAAAAATCATGGAGAATGGAAAATTTTTAGAAGTACAAAAACGTTTTCTCTTTTTGTATGGACGATCACGTGGTATATGTACTTCTCTCCCTCTTTAAGATTCTATTCGAAATTGTGATTTAAAGGCACTGTATTAAAGGTATAAACGACCACTTCGCCAATAGCGAGCGAGCGATTAGTATTATTTTTTGTTTTTTTGCTATTCATGTTGACGCACTGACAAATCTCTCAAAAGTGAACCGACTCGTCAGGAAAAGCAAAATGCGTGTAAACACCTACTCACCCACCCCACTCTCTCTCGGCTGAGTACCAATTTGCTGTCTCGCCACTGTACATTGTGACATCAGACTGATTTCAGTAGCGCGTGCATTTCGCTCGTACTTGTCCGTACATGTATTGGCGAGGGCGAGACGCACGGGCGACTGAGATCATTAGATATAATTTTGATATCACAATGTAAGTTTGAATTGGCTTCGCGAATGCTTAAGCCTGGTTTACATGCGTGGCAAGCTCTGAAGCCTCAAGGGACGCAGCTATCTGGTGTAATAAGATAGCAATACCGCTTGCTCTCTCTAACGCATAACGGCGTCCCTAACGGCTGTCGAGGCTTGCTACGCATGCCCTGATGAAGAGGAGATATCATCTTTTCTTTTAATACTTACTTCCTTGTGCGTATGATGCCTTCGATTATTACTTCGTCAGTACTCGACGGTCGGTCAGGTACAGTCAGCTTCAGCTGCATATCATAGGATACAAAATGCGCCAAAATATATGACCTACTTTAATAGATCAGAAATCATTTATTGCGAGCCATGGTACATAGTTATTACAGTTAAATTATAGAAACACATGGCACCCTGAAGAGGGTATTGCAAGTATTCTTATAGCTAGCTAGGACCAAAGTTATTTAATATAGTAGTACCCATTTATGAACATTATTTTTAAATACATATGTATAATATATTATAATTATTATTTTACTTAACCTATGGAGGAGATCAAAGTTAGTTTGTTTTTATATTTATGTTATATATACCTACTAAGTACTACTTATAATTAAATGTTAGATTGAATGAATTGAACGTCCTATAATATTTATTTATTTATTTAAGTTGAATTCAAATTCCACCGAGTTGTCCCCTGGAAGTGTATAAGCGCTAAACTTAGATTCAGCAAGTATTTTCTATAACAAGATGTATTTTTTTCGCAACGATATCAAGGAATTTTTAGTGTAAAATTTCAAAAGTTTTAATGTTGCCTTACACCATATTTTCATAAACAATGTAGATTTTGAGTAAAAGGCGAATTTCCCCTGGATGGTACACATTTTCAAAGATGGCTGCGATTCCTCGAGGTCCCCAATGTCAAATGGTGTGGGCATGAAAAAGGGGTCTTTAATTTATATATATATACCAAATTTCATGACTGTTCCAGAGATTTCGAGGGTGGTCCTAATCCGATTGTGCTATTACAACTTACGTTAACCTTTCATATTGTATCGTGGGATAATAGTGGGTTCTAATCAAAGAGTAAAGTAATTGTAACCTCTAACAGTTTATATTTTTTATATAACCGGAAACATAAACGAGACGCCGGTTTTAGTGGTATAACACGATTCTGAAAGGCTTTTTTTTAATTAGTCTTAACTATAGAGCAAGATCCCAGAGCCGCCAGACCTTACTTATTTTGTCATGAATAAAATGTATTATGGGATAATATAGTGTTAGTATGTACTTTTAATGTCTGCATACTTGCTATATTGGCCCGACGGCCATTTGTCCGGTACAAGGTGCTAAAGTTAGGTAAAAATATTACTAACTTTTCTTAAATTCGCGTGGCTGATTTTTACGTATGTTATAGAAAATATTGTTAAAAAAATATAATCAACATTGCCAGACCATTTCCGCCGGCGGTAACTATTACCAGACGCTTAGCGTTTATATGTTTGTGTGAAACTTTATGTGGGTCTGGGGGATGGCTGGGCCCCTGCAATTGGTCTGTCTACTTACAAAATGGTTTGTCATAGTTCCCTGAGTATCATACATAAAAATCAAGAGTGAGAATATAAGTAAAGTTGCAATATTTTTTGACAGTTTTAAAGAGTCTGGTAATAGTTATCGCCGGCGGAAATGGTCTGGCAATTTTGATTATAAATTTTTAACAATATTTTCTAAAACATACATAAAAAATATTAAGAAAAGTTAGTAATCTTTTACCAACCTTCAGCACCTTGTACCGGACAAATATCCGTCGGGCCAATTAAAGCAGACATTAATAGTACATACTGACACTATATTATCCCATACATTTTATTCATGAGAAAATAGGTAAGGTCTGGCGGCTCTTGGATCTTGGACTACTACCAGAGCATATTAACGCGACGTTTTGAGTCAAAAACAAAGTAGTGATACATTACATGGAAAATTAAGTCGTCTAAAACCTATGAAAGTGTGTTCATTAAAGCCTAAACTAACTACACTTTCATATCTATCAAAACACACGTTGTATAGAGATAAAAAAGTCGTTCTGTAAAATATGCAATGACTAAAAATTCGGTTAGGACCCTTATACACAGACAAGTCAAACTGCAGATAATTAGTATTTAATTGTTTTATGTTTTGCTTATGTAAAAAATATACTAAATGAAAAGGATTGCAGTGATTTACTTTACGTCAATATCAGTTTACGGTCGCAATACCGCTATGAATAGCTTCATCAGTGGAAACATAATTACAAAATCGCACTGCAACTAATTGCTCACGCTAAGATAACAGAGACCTATCCTTGCACGAAAGTTTCCAATCCTTGGACTGTATAATTGCTGTTATTATAGCATTTAATAGGGTCAAATCTGATTTATGCGAATCTCTCGGCACGGACGTTCAATAACGGTTTGTAATCAGCAACAAGTTAGCTGCTTACTGATAACTGATCATTTCCTCGTTCTATTATGACGATCACAGAGATAATAAATATTTACGTGTCAGGGTCGTCGTGTACAAGAAAACATGTTTATTCCGCCGTCGCATTCCATTTATTGCATGAAAATATAAACAGTGATTTAATGAATATGTCAATTTGATAAAAAAAATATGTAAATGCCATTATACAGGAATAAAAATATATCATTGGATTTATATTAACAAGATTTTAAATTGTAAGTACATGATTGATATTTTCTTACATATTTTCATTACAACGAATGCGACCTATCCTCTAATAGCATGAATGGTGAGAAATTTCGCCTCCTGTGATATTTCCAAAGGTGTTAAATGTACTTATCCCTCGAATGATGAGTGATGAATGCTGCTCGAAGAGATGGGGTTGCAGATACCATAAGCGAACAAAATAATTAGCCGACTTATGCCTAGCCTTAACACATAAGAAAAAATAGATTAAACATCGATAATATAACTCCTTAAGATCTTCTTTTGAACGGTATTCATAGAGCGCTCTGTTCGCGCGTTACTGACAGTTTTCTTTCGCTTGGCGGCGGAGGGGGTGAAATTATTTGATGAGACCTTTGGCCTTGAATAGGTCGCGCATGAGGCTCTTGAGGTAGCGGATTTCGCGCTGCAGGTCGGCGCACTTGGTGTCCAGCTCGCCGTGGCGCGCGCGCAGCTGCTGCTCCTCGCCCAGCAGCACCTCGATCTCGGCCTTCTTCTTCTGGCGGTAGCGCGTGGCCGCGTTCTTGTTCTGCTCCTTCTTGCGCGAGCGGCGGTCGTCGCCGCCGCGCGAGTAGGGCTTGGGGCGCGCCCCGTGCGGCAGCGACCAGTCGTCGTCGGTGGACGAGCGCGGCGACGAGGAGGGCGACGAGCGCGGCGAGGCGCTGTCCGACGGCTGCGGCGAGGCCAGCTGCGCGGCGCGGTGGCGCACCAGCTCCTCCACGGCCTGCAGCTCGCGCTCGTAGTCGGCGGGCGCCTGCGGCCACGGCTCGAGCGGCGCGGCCGCGGGCGCGTGCTGCGCCTGCGCGTAGCTGAGCAGCAGCTGCGTGGCGGGCCCGGGCGGGCTCTGCGGCGGCGTGAGGTGCGTGAGCTCGACGGCGCCGTACACGGTCTCGAACTCGCGCAGCAGCTCCTCGGTGGGCTGCGGGCCGGGCAAGGGTGCGGCCGCCAGGTACGCGGGCGGAACCTCCACGGGCTCGACCGCTTGCGTGATGTTCTCGAATATTGGCAGGTCCACCTTCTCCTCCAGCCAGTTGGAGAATATGTTTTCTGTAATAGACAATTATCCGTTAGAAACGAAATCGACTTAATATTTATCAAGCTTTTTAGGTATAGATATGAGTATAGGTAACACAGATTCCGAGTCATCTTATGAATTTCATAATAATTTTCATAGTATTTAACTTAGTAAAACCTGTTCAGAGTGTTATATCGAAAAAGTATCAGTCGCGCATTAAGCGTATTTTTGCGTTTATACATTTTATTTTTCTGTATGATTGCATGTTTTGTGTTGAAAAAAAAACTAAACCCATAGATTCTTCATGCTCACATTTATAGTTTGTCGTGAAATAAAGTTAAAATTCCCATGCCTCATTTTATCTTTGTGCGAGCTTCTCTGAACGTACTTCTTCTTAAATACCGCGGTTCATTGAATGATTATTAATTTCAAATATAATTGGGGACAACGAGCAATCCGAACAATCTCGGTTTTGAAGTCGCTCTCGTTACGTATCGATTGAAAAACAAGATCATGAGTTAATAATCGATTTGTTTTCCTCATATTATGTTTTTAACGAGTACTGTAATTAATCTATAATTATCGTCTGTATTTGAAATTTCCGCTTGTTTATAAATAGTATAATGTAATAAATAAAATAAAACAATGTTTAGTGACCTCAGTGGCAGGTCACAACGCGTAGAGGTCGCTCGGTGGATACTGTGTTCCACTCCAACGCTGGTCGCCATGCACGATATCGCATTGTTTACTTTGATAATGACCCCGAAGCAATGCACATAAAAAACTGGTGCATGTACTTACTTTAATTATTCTTTCTTATTACCAAGTATCACGTTGTAATAATATTTTAGCTAACAAGCTTTGCAACTTACCGACTATAAATAATGCTATTTACACTTATTAAAGTTGGCTTTAACTAGGCATATAGAAGTGATAACTCGAAAATGAGGCCGTACAAACAATCAGCCGCGCATTTATCTACTAAAGTTAGTTGCAAGGTAAGCATACCCTATTTAACAAGATCTCACGTTGCATGCGACCATAAGCATTTATGTAGTGGGTTGGTATACTTGGTATCAACTATTTGTATGCTTTATCTTTAACGGCTCAACTTTGTACCTACTCTGCTCCGATTTAAATTTACATTAAGATGTATCTATACTAATGCGTATAGCAGCAGCATGTTGCGTTTGTTTGACCTTCAAAACGACTTGCTTTTTATTCAATGAATAATTAACGGATGTTTTACTATTGCATTAACGGTAATACATCTTATTTGATTCCGAAAAAATACGTACAGAAACATTATTAACATCATTTAATTTGACCAAAACATTCATAAACCTCTATAATATACAAATATGGCACGTAACAAGTTTAATATAAAATTACAAAACTTAGTACGTACTGACTATTAGCTTCAAAGTAGTTTTAATTTTATTATTTTTTTAATTTACACAGTAGTGAATTCTTTTCAGAGACAATATCGGGCAAGACAACAGAATGTAGTCCATAAATAGCTAACAACGTCAGACGGCGCAAGTGGAGGTGTCGAGTGGAGTAACAAGACTTGTCAGGGTGTACTTTGCATACCTACCTATTACTGTTATTTGAAATTATTTTTTGCCATTTCTACTGGAAATGTTCAATGTCCAAGATCAGATACAGTTTTTCTAATGTTTTGTCCGATTTCGACTCTTTATGGTTTTGTAGATTACCTATGAACTCGCAGTATCAACGCTACACATATAGGAACATGTAGCAACCCGTAAACAACCCGTGAATAATTTGTATGGGACACAAACGTATCACAATATCATAATTGACCGTCAAGCGCATACTACCATCAATTGGGTTTGATTGGTAAGATTGTCAGTCCGTTTACTAAAGCACGGCGTACGTTTTATATAATATTCGATTAACTTTCTCCTGGTTAACAGATAAGTACCTAGTTATGAATCGAGAGCATATTTAATGATATTACGATCGTAACAAAACCGGTCGACCGTTGTTTCCAGTTCTGCTGAAATTGTAATGTACATGAGTGGATATGGCGAAAATCAGAGCCGCTCGGTTGTCTTTGGATTGGTGGGATATTGCCGCGCGAACCGCCGATAACCTTTCTCTTGCGGAGTTCGCTGCCTTCGCGCCTTCGATAACGCTGATAGTTCTGAGCACATTTCATTAGAACAACATTTTATGTCGGACCATATCTGTCCTAACCGAACTAACTAGTCGAACCCGCTAGTGTCAATGACTTCATGCTAATCAAGAATGTGATTTAAATTCTGTTTTGCGTGTTATTTTATAAAGGCGGATATGATTTAAAGCAGAACTTTGTTCTCGAAGTATCTGTAAAACATATCATAACGATGCATGTTGTTGTTGAAGTATAATTCCATCATCAAGGCAACGTATGAATAAAATATGTTTGTTCGAAACAGGCTTGTCCTTTATGCAACAATATAGAAAGGTGCCGAGTATTTTGAGGTACTTATCAGCGTGTAGAAATGGAAACAAGTGGTCAATAAGTGCGTTTAATTATTGGGCGAGCATCGAGCGAGGTCGCCTTGTGCGCGAACTGGTTATCAGTTTCCACGGGTGCAAGTGTCGAGAGCCTGTCCAATCGGTCGCCTGTGTTCGGTACAAGTGTGGAATGACACTGTAGCATGAGCGGGCGATACACCGCGGGTTCTCGCTACTTAAACCGCCGGCTAAACAGGCCAGCGCGCGCAATGGCGGCGCGCCACGTGAAATTCCTCGACCAATACACAACCAACATGTTACATACATTCATTTTTATACGCCTCTTGCATACTTAATTTGCATTAGACTGCACGCCTATTCAAAACAGTAGGTATAATCAATAAGTTTTTGTAACATGTTGCTGTTTCCTAAATCCGTCAGACAAATAGGCGCACATAAGCAATGTCATCAATTTCAATCGTGGTCGATAACGATTAAAAACAAGTTATGTTAAAATCCATTATTAGCAAATAATAGTTAAATAATTAATTTACTTAAAAGAGATGACTATCTTGGTCAAGAGATACAAAAACTGTAAACATCTATAATTTATATAACTGCGCACTTATATAAACTGTAACATGGAATGTAAATTAAAAATACGAGTCCAGGGTCACGTGCGGATTTAGGCCTTGAGATTGCCTTCTCACCAGAACCTTTCAAGAAATCAAAACAAACAAAGCCCGCTATCAGTGCGCAGCAAACAACACGTACCAGCATACATATCTGCGAGAGCCATCACGAACTCCAACTTTTATTCAAAATCCGCTTTACGAATCCACAATAAAAATGTCCTTAACAATACAGTTAAATGATAATACGATATAAAGGCAGTGGTATTCTAAACCGGGTTCCTCAATGTGCGGGCAATGGTCGTCGTAAAAGATTCAACAGTCGATCCGGGGATCTAACGTCTTTTGACAAGTTTCTGTGAGTTGAAGACTATCTCCTTATTAAAAATGCAACGATAGTGGCACTTCATTCTAACGGCGTCCAGGCTGCGCATGGACGGCGGCAGACATAGGTCGCGAGCCGAGCGCGAGCGCCCGTAATGTTTTTCTCCAGTCGAATTTATTGTCACGGGTGAAACGATCGAAGTGCGCCACCAGCAGGCGCGTCGCGGCACAAGCTAGCACTGGCGCGCGGGCGCAGCTCGCGGCCGCACCCGCCCCCCCACGCGGCCTGCAGCGCTGCAGCCGCCACCACGTCGGAAAACGTGTTCATTTCCCACTTTTACAAGGGCAATCAACATGCTAAACTGCCTCAAACAAACAACAAAACAAATTAGCTCCCATTGTTCAAAATGTTGCATTAAGCAGTCTCGCGACGGGAGCGCTCGTCAATCAAACGCCGGCGGGAGCATCGTTTCCCGGCCACCCTTAATTACATGACGTTTACTTGTTTATCCTTATTATATATAGGGAAACAAATGATTAGCTTGAAAACGTCTTTTAACCGTCACCCCAACTAAACGCATACCTATTACCTAAAACTCTTCCAACCCAACGTAAGGCAGGTATTTAATATAATGATGACTTTCAAAGTTTCAACAAGAAAGGAACCGACTTCTTAAAACCATCATTGTATGGTCCTCATCAGCAGTTCCACTTTATAGGGTTTTCGAATAATTTTTAATATAAAATCTCCCAAATCAATGAAGGTGTGTCAATACCACTTGAAGAATTCTTAAAGTTGCCAAACATTAAATCCTGACGTGACTACAATGAAACTAAATTTGAAAATTTTCTATATCTTTAAAAAATTAAAAACGAATTTTCGAAGCCGGGTCGGCAGATAAACATAGAGAACGTCCTCCTTTTTTTAGGGTTCCGTAGCCAAATGGCAAAAAACGGAACCCTTATAGATTCGTCATGTCCGTCTGTCTGTCCGATTATGTCACAGCCACTTTTTTCCGAAACTATAAGAGCTATACTATTCAAACTTGGTAAGTGGATGTATTCTATGAACCGCATTAAGATGTTCACACAAAAATAGAAAAAAAAAAACAATAAATTTTGGGGGTTCCCCATACTTAGAACTGAAAATCAAAAAATCTTTTTTCATCAAACCCATACGTGTGGGATATCTATGGATAGGTCTTCAAAAATGATATTTAGGTTTCTAATATCATTTTTTTCTAAACTGAATAGTTTGCGCGAGAGACACTTCCAAAGTGAAAAAATTAGTCCCCCCCCCCCCTGTAACTTCTAAAATAACAGTATGAAAAATCTAAAAAAAATATATGATATACATTACCATGCAAACTTCCACCGAAAATTGGTTTGAACGAGATTTAGTGAGTAGTTTTTTTTTAATACGTCATAAAATTAAAAAAAAAAATTTTTTTTTCATCAAACCCATACGTGTGGGGTATCTATGGATAGGTCTTCAAAAATGATATTTAGGTTCCTAATATCATTTTTTTCTAAACTGAATAGTTTGCGCGAGAGACACTTCCAAGGTGAAAAAATGTGTCCCCCCCCCCCTGTAACTTCTAAAATAACAGAATGAAAAATCTAAAAAAAAATTTTTTTTTTTTTTTTTTGAATGGGTTTTGAATTTTTCCGAAAATTGGTTTGAATGAGATCTAGTAAGTAGTTTTTTTACTAAGTCATAAATGGTACGGAACCCTTCATGGGCGAGTCCGACTCGCATTTGGCCACTTTTTAAAATTGGATAAATATTCATATTAGAGCAATTAACTTTTTCTCCAATATGCTCGGAAATGTTCACCTTATTGTAGCCAAAATAGTACGGGAAGTTCTTCATGTCGTCGTCGTCGAATCGTGATGTCTCCACCGAAAACACATTCGTTCATTGGATAGGTTTCACCTTAAATGCCTGCGTGACATTATGATCTCTTGGTCAGATCGTGTCAGAAAGTTCTTCGCCGTGCTAATGTCAGCGGCATTGAAGCCTATCTAATGCGGCGATAGCTGCGATGGTGTGGTCATGTCTCCCATATGTCTAATGACAGAGTTGCTAAGCGCATCTTCTACTCGTTGCAAAAGAGCAGAGGCGAGTAGAAATCGACGCGAAGCGTGACGAGTTAAAGGCCCGACCACCTGTGGTCATAAACTACAATTTTTTCGGAGGGGTGCTGATTTGCGGTGTGTGGTCGTACATTTACTGTGAAAATAGGCTACGTCAGCCACCTGAGAGATCACGAACGTCGCTCTCACTAGCCAGCACAAAATCAGTCGCCGCGGTCGAAACCGGCCAGGACGGGATGATGATGATATTTCATCATACGCCATATATTGATATATATCGTATTTACGCCTGCAGGTATGCTAGCCCTAACTCAATGGTTTGGAATAACAGAAATACGGCAGAAATTCGAATTCATGTTTTTGACAGCAGCATACGAACGGTTAAATAATGCTCCACTATCTTACATTGTTAGTTTATAAAAGATATAAGATGCGCCTACGCCGACAAAAAGGCAATCGTGCGGCAGTCGATATCGCCGCAACTATATTTTTTTGCCAGGCGTCTGGCTGCTAAAGAGGAAACTCTTCAGTAATTTATGAAGTAAAAATGCTGGAGGAAATAACATTTGTCTAGGTTGATAAGGACTGATAAACAAAACTTTTCCATATTTTACTTTCGACAAAAGTACAAACAAGCGAAGGGTCAAAGGTTGATTGTTATGGAAAAGTTTTCTTTATCAGTTCTTATCAATATTACTTAATGTTATTTCTCCTAGCATTTTATTCCATACTTGATTGTCAAAAGAGTCCATTTACGTCAATTAGCCAAAATTTTCACGATATTATTTTTCGAAATTTTCGAAAAGAGCGCTGGCGGCCTAGCGGTAAGAGCGTGCGACTTGCAATCCAGAGGTCGTGGGTTTAAACCCCGGCTCGTACCAATGAGATTATCGGAACTTATGTACGGAATATCATTTGATATTTACCAGTCGCAGGAGGAAAGCAAGGAAAACATCGTGAGGAAACCGGACTAATCCCAACAAGGCCTAGTTTACCCTCTGGGTTGGAAGGTCAGATGGCAGTCGCTTTCGTAAAACTAGTGCCTACGCCAAATCTTGGGAGTAGTTGTCAAGCAGACAGCAGGCTCCCGTGAGCCGTGCAAAATGCCGGGACAGCATGAGGAAGATTATTTTTCGAAAAAAAAAAGTTTGTATCCTAATTACACCTATAAATTCTTTAACCTTATACTTGGCACTTTACAGATTTTGATCCGTTGTTTGTATAGATGTACCTGAGTTAAAGTCTAACATCATCATGAAAGTCACTGAGAACAGTTAGATTATTAAATGTGTAGTTATATGCAGTTGCACTGCCTACAACTTATCTGCTTTGAACTTTGAAATAAATTAAAAGTGGAAAAATTCACTGTCTTGGGCGGGGCACGAACCCGTGACTCTGGATCACTAGTCCATGCTTTGCCAGCTGAGCTACCGAGACCCCACTCACACAGGCAGACTTTTCTGCTTAATACAAAAAAAAATATCTGCTTTATCCACAGGTGTTACAGTTTGGTAGAGAATGATTAATTCGCCTTTCGTACGATGTGTTTTCTTTTGTGCAATAAGGATATTAAAGCCATTTAGAATGTAGGTGTCTTGTTTGTATATAATGTAAAGAGAACATTATATCTACTTATAAACATTACATATCTTGGCACAACTGCAGTTCGATTGAATTAGTATTTGCTTATTACACTTACATTATAAAACAAAAAATAACATGTTAAGCTAATAAATATATGTATTTATGAACATTAATAAATAGACAAAATACATAAGATTTCATATTTCTCGGTGACAGTCAACCCAATGAACCTTGAGACGTGACGTAAGTTTGTACAAAGATAACTATGAAAAGGAAAATCACTTGGTATTAATAAGAACTATACTAATTATTTCACCAATTCCACTTCATATCTCTTATACATAAAATAATCTGGAATACTGATATAATATAAGGAATAGTCTTAATTAAAGTCGTAGATACAAAAGAGGCAGGTCACCTTATATTATTCGTTTAACGAATCAGATATAGTAATCAGTGACGACGTAATAATTAGCAGAATCACGCGTTTAAATGATGTGAACGACATGCTAGTCACCCGCAGAAGGTGTGTCAGAGTTATCTATCCCACGTCTACCGAGCCTATCTCCTCCGGCTACACGTGTGATCTCCGATTTTATACGTTCATTACGTATTGTTAGGTCAAGTTATACTAGGAGCAAGCTCACAGCCGAGGCAAAATGTTTATGATTTGGGTAATGGCTCGCATGGGGTGTGTATGTCGCACCTCCAAACTTCACCTATCAGGATCAAACTGGTATCAAACCAATTCAATAGAGATACGTCTAGATTAATAAGATAGATTGGCAGTAACAATGATAGAAGTAAAACGTAATGAATTTGCATTTTTTTTATATCGCGCTTATTGATAACCTTATTGATAACAAGTTTAGGATTATGTTATGCATATATTTTCTGTTGAACGCAGATTTCACGCCATAAAAAGCTAATCTAAACCGACGATGTATTTGTTTCAAATAAATTATCATTTATAGGTACTTAAATTACTTCGACGTTTTAAAAAAACAACTTTTACTTTTAGGTAAGCATGTTCCATCCTAGACTGCATAGGCACTTACCATCAGGTGAGATTGTGGTCAAATGCTTACCTTTTCCTAATAAAAATAAAAACAACTATGTATACACAGTGCTTTTTTTTATTCCGTTAATTTCAGGGTGGAGACTATACGTCTCTGTAATATTGTATAATATTCTTGACTTGGTACATACTAATTATGTATTCTGTAGCATTAGTTTATGAGACTGCTAGCTCTACAGTCCAGACGCGATTTATTTATATATTACAAATTTTATTTTGACACTTGGAGAGACTTTGCACCTCTCAATCTTATTAGTATTAGTACTCTGACATTGGGGACGTTTTAAATCTCCAGATTCAATGTATTTTTAACCATAGAGACTACATCTCTATTGTATTGTAGTAATTATTAATTTTAAGATTATTATAATGTAATGTTTACCCAGGTATTGGCTGTTGTATTTATTAATGTTGTTATGTATTTTTCATGTCACTATATGATGTTACTATAAATGTTGTATTGACTTGTAAAAGAGCCTTTGAGGTCTACTTGCAGAATAAATTTTTGAATTTTGATTATCTCCGAAATGGAGTTAATTAGAATACCGGTGTCTTTGAGAAAGTTACTTAATTTAAGCTCAAGAATACACTCTTGACATTAATGGAAATTATAAAAAACACGGTGTATATGCGTTCCTTCCTTCGCATCCGCACATGGCCGATTAATAAGAATAATGTATTAAAAAACAACAATTGTCAGTACTTGCGCAATGACGTGATTCGACGGTTGTTTTCCCTTTAGCGGGTCACTCCCTCCCGGTTATCGGAGTGAATGTAAACAGCTCGCGTCCCCCGCCCAAGCTACTCTTGCTGGTCAAGTATTTAGGACATGCGACTTGCGTCAGTGCCCGTCATTGATGTGACGTGCTTGCTTGGCCGAGGAATGCTTATTCAAAAGTTCATAGTTAAACCCTTCCATTGTATCATCATAAACCTACTCTGACTGGGGGTAAAAAGAGTTGATAAAAAAATATATTTATACATCTCAATATACGCAATAATTTAATCGGCTGAGAATTAGTAAACAAAACTGGTTTTTTTCTCAGTTTTCATGGGTCATTCTATTAATTTATAATATGTCATATCTACGTAAGGCCTGTACCGTAAAGTTTGTTACAACTTCTGCAAATGAGAAAGTATAAGTTACAAAAAGAGTTATTATTTTCTGCTTTTGTGGCTCACTTTGTTACATTTTGGGCCCTACACTGATATACCTAATATTTATGTTATAACTGAAAAACATTAAAATAGAGAATCATAAAAGAATGCGGAGAGCAACTTCAGTAGAATCCAAAAAGGAAGAGACAAAGACATACTAAGCGGATGTCATATAAAGCATAGTTGTACAACTTCTTATTTTTGTGAAGTTTTCGAAATTAATCTCAAATTCGTTTGTGAGAGATAAGTTTTATTAAGCTTGTGACAATTATCAACTAGTCATTGAGACTCAAAACTAAAACAACTTACACGCCGCGAACGCACCAAACGTCCTCGCAGGGAAAGACGTGGTGACAGCCACGAAAAGCAGTGAATGTGTCAGTATAACCGGTCAGAATTTCACGAAAATAGGATTTATAGGTCATATTAAGCGATTTGTCACTATAAGCGAAGTCATCTTATCCGACTTTGTTACAAATATTTTTTTATAAAAACCAAACTTCGCACAGTAATTACGTCATAGTAAGCGGTTGGTCAGTATAAGCGGAGTCATATTAATAAACGGATCCCACTGTATTTTGCATCCAATGCAATTCAAACCGCTAGCAATTTCTAAGTTTTGCTATAAAATTATACTATTTTAGATTTTTTATTCTAGACATATATGTTTATTTCTTCTGTGTAGAATTGATCACTTGAAATTTTATAACATATTATTTTATTTTATAAAAACTGAATTCGGCTCTAATTGCAAGGAAAAGGTTTCCTCCTAACCATATATAAAGGAACTATTATATTGTCTGACCGAGTATTTTAAGGGTTTGTAATTTTTTATAGATGTTAAAGTATTGATTCACCTTACTCTTTGAATCATAGACTTACATCTCGCATCAATAACTTCCAATTTATCTTAATAGACTTATTCTTTTATTTCACAGACACTTCTAACATCCACTTCAAGCTTCATTTTGAATTATATACTGCTCAAGCTATATATTGGCAATATATTTAACTGTGGTTCAACTTTCACTACCTTTCTTATAGACGTAAAAGTTGAGTTATGATTTTCAAGAAAATTTGGGTTATTCCCACTAGTTACCACCAAGTTGTTACCAGTGGTAACTACTGGGATTTTTTTTCCACCTTTTACCAGTGGTAACTACTGGGAAAAAAATCCCACTACTTACTTAATTATAAGTTATTTAGTTATTAGTTGAATTGTAACTCGATTACTGATTCAGTAAACTGCTTTAAAAATGATCAAAAATAGTCGATCTTTGACTGATTTGTTTGTTCGTCCGTATAATTGTGACGTTATTTATTGAAACAGACCTTATTATCGATGGCGCTTACGCCATTATCAGTGATGCCCCTATATAAATACAACGCTGCGCTACGCAGTGCGGCATAAGCACCCTCGACTAAAGATTCAGGTTTCATAGATAACGTCACAATTAATAAAATAAATTTCAACCAAACGTTAATTTCTCTTTATCTTTTAATTTTATGAAATTGCAACGGGTTTAATATTTTTGATCACTTTTAAAGCAGTTAACTGAAACACTAATCGACTTATAACTATTTATTAAAGCACTCTTTATTTATACTTTACTATTTCTACTGTTTTTATTAGTATTGAACTCGAACAAAATTTTGGTGGTTACTACTGGGAAAAAAAGCCCACCTTTTACCAGTGGTAACTAGTGGGAAAAAAAATTCCCAGTAGTTACCACCAAACCGAGTTGGTGGTCACTAGTGGGATTTGTTTTCCCAGTAGTTACCAGTGGTAAAAGGTCAGCAAAAATCCCAGTAGTTACCACTGGTAACAACTTGGTGGGAACTAGTGGGAATAACCCAAAAATTTCGCAAAACTGTTTCAATTTTTTTTTTCTTTGTCTTGGAATTTAATATTCCGTCATTTTAATAATAATTCGCCTCCTAGTGCATTTTATCCTCATACTAGTTATACTGTATTTTGTAAAAAAAACTTTTCGGTACGCACCTTACCTATATATACTATCTTTTTTTCTGTGAAGAGGTTAATCAGTATTGATTTGCGACCTCAACACATTTATAGATCGTGCCTTTCACGACGACGCGTGCCTTGACTCGTCATGTCATGTTATTAAAGGTTAAATTTAACAAATCTGCGCGTCATTGTGGATGACACGAACTATATAAGACAGAGGGAATATATTTCCCATCTGATTTTGAACCTTATTAAAGTAACAGGGTTCAATTTTGCATAATCCCTGACACCCTTATGCCTTATAAAGGGTTAAACATGGCCATGTTACTTAATCTGTACAATATTTAACCTAGGAACAGACACTAACTACATACAGAACGTGCGTTGAAAGAATGAACTCCGGAGTTTTCTACTTGCTTAATTTTGTTGTAGTCACGTAGTAACTTAGGTTAGTAATCATATGTGCTAGTATTGTATTCCCAATAAACATGTGGCTATTGAGGCCTTCGGCGCGTCTCAACAGTTGGTTTGTCTTAGGAAAAGCCGAGCAAGATCGTTCCTTTTATTCAAAGATACCTAATTGAAACTTGAATAACATTCCAACATGTCACGTTCTGCAATGTGTCTAGTACAGCAGTTGTCTGAAAAGGGTACATACCTTGTTTGCACTGGTTCTCTAGCTGCTGCAACAGATCGCTGGCGAGTTCGGCGCGGCTGGGCTTCGCCTCGGGCGGCGATGGCGGATACAGGCTGGACACATCGTCCTGCAGAACGAACTCGCCCGATTCGATTTTCGTCGCAGCGCTTGGGAAGCTCTTAAGTATATCTGTCGACAAAAGAAATGTTTAAATACTTGCCTAACATAAAATACTTCATAAGTTTTACTTTATTTAGTGTTAAAAGCACATTTATTTATACATATTTAATTAACACATTTCACCTCAGTCCTTAAATATTTGACGTTTTGAAGTCACAAAATGATTAAAAATTAACGACTAGTTAACAGATAAAACAACACAAAACAACAATTAGCTTACGTTGTACAAAATTAAACTGGAAATTTCTACACCGGTCACAAAGTCCATTATTTTGATAGCAACACATTTTCACTTCAAAATATTTATTTTATAAATGCAAAAAAATACTAGAGGTCGTTAATTTATTTAAATAATACTGGCAATCGTGTTTAATTAATAAATTAAGCGCAAGCTGAATATATCTGGCGAGCTTCAAGGTAATCGTAAGAAGCTTAGATAAGTAATGGACAAAATACAACGGGACTCTAGGGACGTCAATATATATATGAACGTTATCTCGCACGATGTTACGTCAAAGCAACGCCCAGATACAGTGCCACTAAATCTTCTGTCATACTGTCATAACAAATTTTCGCCAGCTTAGATACGAATGCACGTTGTCTATCGTTGCCTGAAGAATAGTGACACGTGTGTAACATATATTTAATAATGTCCCCCGAAAAGAATTGAATCAAGGTTGAGTTCCACGTACAAAAGATCCCCTTTTGATTTCATTTGTTCGAGAGGAACAAAATGTCTGAAGCTGAAAAATATCCGTTCCAATTAAAAACGGTTTGATAGTTATTTGTTTTACAAGGGGGCAAAGTTGTAGTTTAACCGCTGTGCTAATATTGATACCCGAGCTAGCGAAAGATTCTAAAATTCGATTTCGACAAGTGGGATCTTGATAGTTGCGAGGGTTTAAAACTTTCAAGGCACGAGGGTTAAACAAACTTTGCCTCCAAGTGAAACACAAAATTTTTCACCACACCAACGCGAGAAAAATACTAACTATGAAATACCAAAAAAATTTAACCAAATGAAATCCAAATGAACGTAATGAAAAAAATATCATTCAAAATCATCATTTAAAAGTCAATTCTATCAGCTGGTAGGCATAACATATAACATAAGGAAACAACAAACAATTTGCATCTAATTACTTTGCCCCAAATGTGGGTAAAATGCAACCTTCTCATTAGTTTTTGAACAATCAAGAGGGCCTTTACCAGGTTGTGTGGTGAAAATGAAGTTATTAGTACTTATGGGCATTACGAGGTTTATGCATTGAGTAATTTTAAAATAAGTTATTTAATTTTATCTTTAAAATGTCTCAGTTTTACACATGATGATAGAGGGTCCATTTGTAAGATCTTGATACCCATCACGTTGCTATACGTACAAATAAACTAGTTATAGATAATGTTTTAACTTTTTAATGCTTACGTGGGAGTTAATAATGACCACGACTTATATTCCTAATCTCCCTTTGAATCAATATAATTTTTCACGTTAGCAGCTGGAACAAGGGTAATTTGCTGCTTAAAAACAGTGAGTAAAATCGCATTTTGCTCACTGAGTGAGACAAAATAACATTCAAGTGACCTTCATATTCGAATGTCATTTCAACGTGCGGGGCCTAATACAAGTTCGAAGTATTTGGATTCTATTGTCTTTGTCCCTTTCACGTCATTAGCAAAAAGAAACAGACAAAAAAGTGCATACGTAATTCAACGATATATTGACGGTTTATAATAGACCCCCGAAATAAGTCAGACCGCATCGTTCCAAAACACCCTACGGGTTTTCATTCGTAATAATTAATTAATGAAATAAAAGTTTAAAATTTAATAAAAATACCATACTTTACGTATTTTAATATACAATCAAAACAATATACTTAAACAAATTTACGCAATTGTTACGCAGTAAATAATTCTACTTAACGATTTTTAAGGATCTCTACTATAGTTGACAAATAGTAGTATCCGCAATTCGGACCGGATCTTACAAAGTTTTTTTTAACAAAAAAAGTTGACGATTGAACTGTCAATTGATGTTCGTTAATTCATTATTTTCGTATCATTTTATTGAAATTTCTTTCGTTTTGTTTTATTGCGATAATTAAAGTTAATTGTTAGAATACCTTCAGAAAACATGAGTGAAATAGTGATGAAGACGGATTATATTTTTTCAGGTTGTATTTTTTGATGGCTGACTGACGTGAAAAATTTTGTGTACTACACGAGATCAAAGTTATTTACATCTCGTGCGCTTTTGAGTCCCTTACTACGCTCAAGATTCTAAATTAGATTCACTCGCTACGCTCGTGAATCTATTATAGAATCTTTCGCTTGCACGGGACTCAAAACAAGCACTCGAAGAGATATCAAACTTTGCTCTCTTGTTGTACAAATAACTATTTCACCTCAGCAGCTCGAACAAACCTACTTTCGTCACTCCAGGGAGTGTCGAAAGGGCGACTTTCCTCACTCCAGGGAGTGACGAAAGGACGACTTTCCTCACTCAAGGGAGTGAGACAAAGTAGATTTTAAATTTAGTGACGGCCATGAATACAGGAATAAAAACTTTACTTGATGTTGATTTTTATTAACCTTTAATATGTTCTCACTACTGAGGTGAAAAGTTGTGTGCCACATGAGAGCAAAGTTATTTTACATCTCGTGTTTTTGAGTCCCTCGCAAGAAAAACTAACTTTCCTCTCTTATTGCACAAATAACTATTGCCATTTTAGTTTATACAACAATTAAAAAACTATAGAAATGGGAAATGTGCTACATTTATAAAGTCAAGCAAACCAATGAACAAACCGCGTTTTTATAATAAACAGCAACTCTCTTGAACCTGAAAGATATTCTAGTACTTATGGCAGAAATAAATATTAGGTGCAAAAGTGAATTCCATTCTATACATCATTTCAATGATTCAATTTGCACCACACACTGCAAAAATGTACTTCATCCAATCTGTTATTTACTTCGTATACAGCTATTTAAGAATTTTAAGAACTGCGTTTTATACAGGGGTTAGGTAATTATTGGGTTATAAAAATATAAGCGTTTTACGGTTAGCCATTAGGCGCCTCGCGCGTATACTCGCTCTGTGTGGACCCGCCTATTGAAGGATGTCCAGCTTCGAGCAACACTCGGGAAGGGAGTCGCCATTTGCACTGTTTCCCCTTTGCCGAAGCACAAGAACAAATGATCTAGCGCGGATGATAAAACTTTAACTAGACCGAGTTCAGTCGCGCGAGTGAACACTGCAGTAGAAAAAATGCCTAGTTGGTCGGTTTTTTGTTGTAAAAAGAGGTCGGCGACATCAAATTTACAAAAGTATTTATTTTACATATTATTACGTTTAATTACATTGAAACACCAAATACTTCTATTTTAGTCTCACGTAATTGCTGGATTTATCGATTTTGCGCCCTCCAGCTAGTCCAGTACAAATTTCGGATCGGTCGAGCGACAAATCCGAGTTCCCATCGCGATAGTGATGTTACCCTCTACAAAATAACGTGTGTCGATAAATTTGAATGTAGATCGTCTACTTGTAATGATTCGGGTTAGACAAATTCTTATTATGGTTTTTATGGCACCAGGGTACCCGGGCATGATTCAAGGTACCTAACACGATTTGTAGGTAGTTGCTCCTACTCCGACGGTCTTTACTTTTCACTCTGATGTGCTGATACCTTTTCATTAGGAAATATTATGTTTTCTGGTGATTGATTCCGAGACAAATCTTACAGCTTGTTGCGTTCACATGAACCCTGCTAGGGTATATAGCAATATAACAGTTAAATAAACAATAAAATTAAAATTATATTAACATGCAGATTTGTATACCTAGGTACTTAAAAAAATTTTTACACGATTTATAATAAAAAAAAGATTTATTGCATATTTTCGGTATATATAGTATTCAATAGGCAATTCCGTATGATTAAAGAAATCATCTATGGAGTAATAGCTTTTTTCAATTAATAGTTTTTTAAGTTTACGTCTAAATATATTATCTTTGGTCTTCTTTATTATTTCTTCCGGTATTTTGTTATTAACTTAAATACATCTATAACACGGGTCATTTCTGAACATCCCTAATTTTGAGCATGGTAACTGTAATAGTTTTACATTTATGCGTCTTTCAGATTTTGTTACTTTTTGTTTAAATAAGTTAAAATGTTTCCTAACAAAATTTGCCGCGTCCAAAATATAGATAGAGGGTAGGGTTAGGATTTCATGTTGTTTAAAAAACGGGATGCTGCTGTTAGGTATCCTAGTACATTTCTTTTATAGAAGGAATAATTGGTGTGCGTCAGTGCTGGCCCCCCATAGTATTACACCGTACTGAAACCTAGAGTGGGCAAATGCATAATAAGCCGATAGCGGAGTCTTTAGATTTGTATTGATCTTGAGTATGCTCAAAGCGTATATAAAGCTACTTAATTTAGTTTTCATAGTTTGGATGTGACGTTTCCAGTTTATTGCAGAATCGATATTAATGCCTTACATTTAAATTGATCTACCTCTTCAATTTTTTCGTTATTTATCTGCAGAGTCATTTCTAGGGCTTTTTTTCTAGGTAGGTTTGAATTGTATTATTTTTGTTTTACTGTGGTTTATTTCTAAATTATGGTCGTCTAGCCAGTTGGAGACTGTTTTAGGTACTTCTGATAGACTATTGTTACAATCCGTAATACTTGTGCTACTCAAAAGAATGGAGACGTCATCAGCAAACATCACACATTTTTCGTCTATTATTTTGGGTAAGTCGTTTATGTAGGCTAGAAATAGGAGACACCCGGTAACACTTCCCTGCGGGATGGAGCCTGTTATAGGTCGCATTTTGGAGGTTATCGTTTTATTTTCCCCCGAACGTTTGTCAAACCAGTTTATTTGGACACATTGCTGACGATTCTGTAGATAAGTTTCGAACCATTTGTATACGATACCTCGGATGCCCATGCCGTATAATTTATTAAGGAGAATGTTATGAGAAACTCGGTCGTACGATTTCGTCGTATCCATATCCAGTAGTAACCCCACGGCGTATTTTTTGTTGTTTAGATGAGTTAGAATTTCCTGGATGTAATGGTAGACTGCAAGTGTAGTGGAGTGGTTTTTCCGGAACCAAAACTGATTTTTATGTAAAATGTTATATTTTTCAAAGAAATTATATACGCGATTTACCATGGCTTTTTCAAATAGCTTCGAAATCGTAGGTAAGAGTGCAATTGGCCTATACAGGCTTGGTTTTGTTTTAATGTCGCGTGGTTTTATAACCGGTTTAATTTTTGCAAATTTTAGCAAATCTGGAAAGACGCCCTCTGTAAATGACTGGTTTATCAATGAGTGCAATGGCATTACATGTAATTTTAATTTTAATTTTAATTTATATTGTATTTTAATGTATGGAATTTATTTTCTGAATTAAAATTATTGAATTGAATTGAATTACTAACTCATTTGTACATAGCTTAATGAATACCGCCGGAATTTCATCTAGACCTAAGCTCATACTGTTTTTATTTGATGAATAAGTGATAATATTTCAGACTCTGATACTTTGCTTAGCATTATAGAATTTAAACAGTTTTTAGTAAGCATATTATTGCTAGTAAAATAACATTCAACGCTCAATATGATAGCATCATAATGAAATCATCTCGAATGTTCGGGTTTTTGATAAGGAACTCGAAACATTTTAAGCACGTTTTATTTTTATTTTATTTTTATTTTTTTTACGTTCGTACTAGTAAAATACTTTATTTTGCCCTGGTGAGAAGCATTCTAGAGTACTTTGCTCACAGATATGGTCACGAAGAATCTACGAAGTCCATAAGAGCCGTAAAAAATACAAAGTCGCTTTTTGACACACTTAGGGTGTGTATCGCGTAATGGACACAAACTACGGTTGTATCAACAGCGTCTTAAGTTCTTCCATGTTTCAACGCTAAATAGTAGGAGAAAAATGCTTGATCTTACGTTTTTTACAAATTAATTAACCATATAGGAGTGGATTGCCCAGAACTTCTTGCTAAGGTTAACTTTGCCGTTCCTTCGAGATTGCCGCGCCCTAGTGTTTACAATGTGTTCAAAGATAGGCTAAAAAAAATAACTTGGGGCGCCACTCGCCGCTATATCGGTTTTATCAAACTTACAACCATCTCCCGAACTCCTTGGTGGCAGATATACTTGGTTAACAGCCTTATAGATTTTAACCCTTAAATGCATAGTGTTCCCAAATGTCTACAAAGCATTAGACAGCTCACAGATTTTAAAAATCTAATCATGATTTTTAGTCTTTTATTATTATTTTGATCGTAAATTAATACACTTTCAGATGTTTTATTCAAATCTGCGCAGTATTTTAATTTTAATAAATTACATTAGTTTTAAGACCAAAGGGCGGAAAATTTGGAAAATCTCCAAAAGTTGGTGATTTTGCGTATGTGATTTAGGCGGTTTTTTTTTTTGGGGTTTGCAATTATTTTATATTTCAAATCATTATCATAGGTATATCACAAATAGTGTACCTTTCTGAGAGTAGTAATATTTTTCATATATCTCTTGCTGAAAATTATATATTTACATAAATATGATTTAGCCTATGTAAATTCTAACACTGATTTAGCAGTATAATCGTTTTTTTTCCAGAATCAGTAAACAATTACGTAACACATATATTAATTTCAGGCAAAAAGAAAAAATCATGCATTTAAGCATTTCAGCTTCCAGGACTCCTAGGAGCTAGGTTAGACTGCAACGTTTACATTTATATTGTATTTTCAACTCCTTCGCATTTTCGTTTTTCGTCTTAAAATATGTTAATGTTAATGATGTTATTTCGTCACTTTTCTATCGCAAAGTGCAAATTAATTAATTCAATTAACATAATTTCCTGCTTTGTATTCTTTTAATATTTGTTATATACCTATATTGTTTGTCCTAAGATAGGTACTGGAATAAGCTGTGGTTACAGATTATTTTTTCATGATTATTGTCTGTTGGTGATCCTCAATATACATAAAAAAAATCTTCAGGGAACATGTGTTAGTATGCGTGTTGTGACTCGTCCGTAGACAAAAACAGATCGAAGTGTGTAAGATTTGTCTATGTAGTGTGTCATTTTCTATGTATTTGTGACATCATTACAGATTGGATTTTGTATATACGTACCTATGTGAAAAGTGCGACTGTGCACGTTTCCCCCGCAAAAAATGCCAGAAAGATTTGTACGCTAAGATATCGCTTAGGCTCCTCCCTTCCGACATGTCGGAAGCCGGTGTTGCTCGAAGGTGCCCAGTTATTAAAGAGTGGCCAGTAATTGAAGATTTAACCTATCACTAAAGTTCTACTTTTGACTCACTTTTGCACCTAACTTTATAAAAGCCAAATTCCACCTTCTGTTCTATTATTTCTATTAAATAGGGAATATTACGCAAAACTCTGCGTCGAGGGCACCACTAGCACAAACAGAGAGCTTACCAAGCCATCTTCGATTTCCGGCAAGCTCTTGCTTGTCGAAATTTCGTTATCTGCCTCACTATCACTCTTGCATATTGGAGCGATAGTCGATTAACGAAATGACGATTTTCGGGTTTCGCGGCAGGCCCTCTGTAAACTTGGTGCATCCATGTCATATTTATTCGAAACAAATTATCTGTGAAAAGTTACTCTATGGTTTACAATAAGTGCTCGTGCTGCACTCTGGCGGCAGAACATTGCAGTGATACCTCCTATTTAAAAAAAAACACTTATTATGACCGCACTAAGCCGCGACAGGAGAGACGGACAATACAGGCATGACGAAACTATAAGGGTTCTTAGTCCATTTATAACTGCGTATTGCCTGCTGCATGATTTATATATATTTATATCCGGCCCTTTTTGCAGATTGTTTGTGTAAAAGGGGACGATCGATTTTCCATACAAACGTAATCCTCATTTTCGTCCCTGGATATTCGAAATAAAAAAATAAAAATAAAACAATCTATTGCAAATTTTAGTTATTATAAAACATTGGTACTGAGTTCTTACAATTACAATATATTGACATTATGGAAGATATTTTAACAGAATTTTATGCATTTTAGTCATAGCTATGCCCGACCTCGTTTTTTTTTTAAGTTAGGAGCAAATACAGGTTTCATAAAAAAATGTAAAGGCTCCTAACTCTTATAATATTGAAAATATCGAAAAATATCAAACGGTCGGGCATTGCTATGATTAAAACACATCAAATAGTGTAAAACTATTTTCAATAATGATAATATCCGGAGAGAAAAATGGGAACTACGTTTGTAAGGAAAGGCTGTTTCGGGGTGGTCGTCCCCTTTCGTCTTAAAGCTAGCGTGAAATTGATTCAGCTCTACGTGTATGATGAAATTGATGAAATGGAATCAAGTCGTAACTTCATAACCACTAAGGAACTTAAGACATGTCATAGCATAGCACTGTTTTGTGAGAGTTCTAGTAGCATCCATAATAGTTCTGTTCTAGGGGTATTTATTTTACTCTGCTCATTTTCGTGAAAAAAATATATAGAAAAGAAATACTGTTTTAATACATTAGCGCCCAAAAGTGTGAGTAGGCGCTAATGTTCCTGAAAGTGGGTGCAGGGGTAAGGTAACCAGCTGTCAAAATTGTTGTAATAGGGGTGACAGTGAACATCAGTATAAAACGATATTTTTAATAAGTTAGTACTTTACTTATTAAAAATGTCAAAATAGTTTTTCAACATAGAAAAAAAGGGTCAAAGGGGTCGAATTCACTTTAACATATACTCGATTTCTAAACACTGAAGCAACGAAACACGTGGAAACAATGATGATAAAAAACGCTAATTCTATATAGAAGAAAAGAAACATAAAATAAGCCGAAATAAATTACATACAGTAGACAAAAGATTAGATAAAGAATCTTATACAGGAAAGAGGTAATAGCTTAAACGATTTTTCTGCCGCCGATTTCCCTAGGTACTATTGAATCTTGTTTCCAATAACAGAAATGGTATCCTGTTATTTTAAACAAGATGTTGCAAGTGGCAAAACATATTTTTATTGGATAAAAGATAAACAGTGGAAATAGCATTATGAATATCCTAATCAATAACATCGGTCTATGGATGGTTAAATGAAAAACAAATATGTTTTTGTAAAGGAGTGACGTGGTTTGTTATCAGCTACCATCCGGTTGCTAGCTGACCGCCTGATTATAAGACACACCCACGAATTCGACCTAGTGATAACTGGATGGAAACTTTATATAACAATCAAGATAAACATTTTAATTTAAGATATTACGTAATTCCATATCTTTACTAGCTCTATTCTCTACTAACTTAGGATTTCAAATCAGTTATATATCTAATTAGACATTATCTGTGTTTTTTTTAAAGTTATGTTTTATAAATTGCAAGTCAGACCCTATATGGAGTACTGCTGTCACTGCCAGCTTGGACCCTTCGACTCAGTACGGAAGAAGAAGGCGCTGTACGTATCGTCGACGATCCTAAACTCACAAGCGATAATGAACCTTTAAGTTTAAGGAGAGACTTTGTCTCCTTGTGTGTTCTACCGCTTGTAAAATGGGCTGTGCTTCTTCTATCACCGCACCGCTCGCCGTTGGCAGGGTGTTCATCACGCTCCGGCTGTGGAATGAGCTCCCTTCTGAGGTTTTCCCGGAGGTCTACAGTATGGGGTTCTTCAAACAAGGAGTGTACAGGTTTTTAAAGGGTCGGCAACGCGCATGTAGCACCTCTGGAGTTGCGGGCGTCCATCCAGTCCAGGCTGCGGCGACTGCTTACTATCATTCGGGCCGTATGCTCGTTTGCCACAGTCGTGGTATGAAAAAAAAACATTCCAGGTAATATGACAAGTCGAGTCGGTAGGACGAATTAGGGCAATTGAACTGCGAGTATATAAGTTGACGACCTAGCGGGGTATGAATCCGATGGACTCGGGTTCAAATCCTGGCAAGGGAATTTATTTGTGTGATGAGCACGAATATTTGTTCCTGAGTCATGGGTGTTTTCTCTATCTATTTAAGTATTTATAAATATGTATATATTATATTTATAGTTGTCTCAGTACCCAAAACATAAGCTTTATTGAGCGTATTGTGGGACTTAGTCAATTTATGTGGTAATATCCTACAATATGTATTTTTTTATTTATAAGTCTCAGGGAAAACAAAGAATACAATTGAAATGAATAATTTGCATTAGTCATTTTCTTCTTCTTCTTCTGTCTCCGGCCTTATCCCATATTCAGTTGGGGTCGGCTCTCCTAATCGCTTTTCGCCAGCATGTTCCATTCTGGGTCGTCATTGGATCTAATTCTATTCTAGAGCTTCGAAGTCACTACCGATAGCCATGTGAGACGGGGCCTTCCGGAACCTCTTGAACCGGTGTCGATAGCTAGCACTTTACGGGCCATATGGTCTTCGAGCCTTCTCATAACGTCCCAGCCCAGCCGGCTCCGTACCAGCGTAGTCTCGTTTCGGCTAGCTTATCAGATATCAGTGTTACTTTCAGGCGTCCACGTATATACTTATTAGCCACTTTATCTATGAAGGTATCCATTTTCATCATGGTAATTAACTAGTAGTTGAAATACAAAAGTATTATTTATTACCTAAAGACAGCAAAATCCAAATATTTGTGTATAAGATAACTTATGTACGTTCAACTCTGATATCCAATAGAATTATAAGTTATAGGTTCAACCGATAGTAATCATGCATTAAGTTCGTGATCACCATAATACATAGGCATCGTATAGGGCAATTCAGAACTATATCTAAGTTGTTTGAGACCAAATATTAATTCCACATTACAATGTACATTGTACGAGGTTGGCAATGAATAAATAAATAATCCTTGAAGAGACATAGTATACACCTCGTCCAAAAAGTAATAAAGTGCAAAGGATAAATGATGTGGAGATGCTACAGAAAAAAGTTGTGAATAAAGTTTAAAAACAAAATTAGAACTGCTATTCTAGTCAAATCGTTGTGTAGAAAAGAAACCATAGAGTTATATGGCGGTTGCTACATAATGTCTATTTAGCAACAAGATATGGAAATGTACAGTAACGAGCTTATTTCGATAACATCTCGGTAATATTACTGACCTTATTCCTATCGTTATCGTGTGCATGAGGTGAATTCGTGGGGGGTGGTGCGACAGCACACAACCGTGATTAATTTCATTAAACACTTATCAAATGCGGAGGACACAACAAACTTATAATTAGTTAAATGAAACAAGCTCGTTCGTCGCTAATTAGACCCCCTGCAGATAATCCCGTGAACCCTGAACATCAGTGTTGATTGTGTGCTTGTTAAAATAGGAACGGAACATAAATGTGTTGCAGGAAAATAATATTAAACAATAAAGAACCGACTTCACAAAACAGGATAACATGCCATAATTTTATGGCTTGGAGTAACGACTAAGAGGCATGGGTATTAATTCATCATTCCGTTAAAACGTCAATATATTTCATTAATTTCGTTTAAACACGGTTTTAATCTATTCTAATAATTAGCGGTAGTGGTAAAAGTAGTAGAAGAGTAGTAGCAGTAGGTAGTAAATATTACAAATTCACAGGTTAGAATAAATGTTAAAATATTTAACGCATTTTACATACGATCCGATATAAATGTGCTCACTCAGTTTAATCGCCTGGTTAATTAACCTTAAGAGACAACACCATCGAGGTTTAATATAGGTATCTTGCAAATTCGAGGTTCTGTAGTTGATAAGGAGTTGGTAGAGTTATAGCACTTAAAATAACTTAGCTTTAAGATCTAAGGCCCAAATTAATTATTAAAATCATAATCGTTCAAATATGAAGCCTTAAGTAGACAACAAAAAATTACTCATTAATTTATTATTCATTATTAATAGGTAGTCCCCATTCTTATAATGATGCATGTGGTATCTATGACGATAAAATAATCACACACACTTGCGGTGTTGACTATAATGCCATCTCTGTGTGGTACGGTGAACTTTTTCTACATTAAGCAACCGCATACGCAGACATTTTCACGTCAACGAGCAGCAGTTTTCAGACATGTATACGTCGAACATGACTGCATTTAGAGTTAGAGACTAAAATGTCATTAATTTTTTTCTGAAATCAGTCTTGTTTTAGAGACAATGACAATTCTTGTGAAAAGTACCATGGGCAACTTTGTATGGAACCTGATCCAAAAACCAACAGAAATGAGAGTTAGGTCACTAGATAGGCATTTGTATGTACAGTATAACGTCACTCGATATATAGGACAATCGGAATAGAACAAACCTCGAAATCTCTTGGACAGTCCTGAAATTCGGTATATATGTAAATAAAAGGCCCCCTATTCATGTACATACCATTTGACATTTAGGAACCTCAAGGAATCGCAGCCATCTTGGAAAATGTGTACCATCCTGGAGAAATTCGCGTTTTACTCAAGCATGTTCGTAGATTTTTAAGCCATGATTTACGTCTTTGTCCGGATGATCTTTTCCCTTCAATCTTACCCTGAATAACGAATTGAAGGAGTTCATACTTCTCGTTTCGCATGATATGAACCAAGCTTGCCTAGTCAACACTACCTTTAAAACCTGGACTTTAAAAACTACATCACTCTCCCGTTAGATATTCTATCCTTCCATGATATTTTCAGGATTCTTCTGTAGACCCACAATTCGAAAGCCTCCAAGCGTTTACACATATTCTAGGTCAGTGTACACGATTCTACTCCGTACAGAAGAACCGAGAAAACATAGCACTGAGCTAAACGCACCCTAGAAGGGTTCTTCAGCGAACGGTTGCAGAGATGTCCGAGTTTCATGTAAGCGTTACGCGCCTGTTCAATCCGACACTTAATTTCGACGTGGTGCTCACTCTGGTCGTTTACAATGCATTCTAGGTACTTGTAAAACTGAACTCATTAAACTACCTGAGTTCATAAAATTACCTGATCAGATAAATAATCAGTTTTAATTTATCGCTATTAAGAGGCTAACGTATGCGGAGTGAAATCTGCACAAAATTCAATGTCGTATTTTTTGACGTATTTAACAATGTTTAATGTAAGATAAAGTTTACTCCAATGCGAGATTTTTAACGGCAGTTATGGTACTTTAAAACCATCTGTGTCGAAAACACAAATGTTGTCATTTTTTTAGTTACAATTTTATCTTCCTTAGGAAAACTTTCTGTTGGAAACTTTGTGTGTTTGTGTGTCACATTCTCGCCCGTTGAACCATTGGTGTTCTCAAAATAATAGTTACCTTGCCATGAGTTTCTATTTTAAGTGACATATGATTAGTCCCCCATAAATCCCATAATGCAAGAACAGCTGTTTTTTTACATTTTTGACCAAATGACGTTACCGCATTTTCAGATCCTTTTTTTGTTTTCGGAGACGGTGGGCTTCACTTTTCTTAAATGTTTGTCGATGCCCATATCATTAAGATATTTTTAAACAGTTTTATTGCAACATTTGAATGTTCTCGTGACCTCTCTGTAAGATTTTGTGACTCACCGGGTCTTCCTTTTTTTAAATCGATCTCTCCCAGAAAACTAGCTAATGCTGGAATATTTCCCTGAATCAGACTTTCTAGTGGTAGTTTTTGTAAAGAAAAAGGACGCACAAATAATAAAACCAGACCATCAGCTCTAACCCGTTTCCACAAAATGTCCCACTATCTTCGCTTTCGGCTGTAGGGAAATAGTACTGGAAAAATTACATAGTTTCGCGACAGTGTTCTTCTTAATTGACCATAATTTCAAGAGAAAGAGTCCAATACTCATGAAACTTGCCGGATGAATTGACATATACATAGACTTTAAATTGGCAGTTAGATGTAATTTCAGATTTTTTTACTTTTTACATGTTCCAAACTTTGTGCAGATTTCACTCCGCATACGTTATCAAGTGAGTGGGTTTCGTAAGGTTACGCAAATCTGCCACGTCCAAAAAACCTGTTTTAGCCAAAAATATAAAATGTATACTAAGTTTTAATACTGTCAGCTAATTTAGAGCCAAGAGCTAAATTTACTCTAATTAACATACCACGTGTAGATAACTGTCCTCTAGATGTGCCTTCGTCATTAAATTACAGATATCGTTATTGTCTACTACGTCTTCAGTTAATTTGAGCGTAAAAAGCGTCGGGGCAGAGGTTAGATACTGTTATCGAGACAAAGTCTGGCTCGTGAGCGCAGGCACTAGATACAACTTAAGATAACGCGAGGGAGTGGTTAACAGGATGTGATAACATAGATAATTTATTCTTATTTAATTTATTAATATCGTAAGATGAATTAGATGAAATGAAATCTCATTTCTATATACTATTGAGCAACATTGTTTTAATTAGAACTAGCTAGTCAGTAGTTATTGGTAAAATTTATTATTTATAACAAAGAGTATCCTATATCAATTTTCAGTCCTCTAGCATCAAAATTTGCGAAAGTCTCATACAAATTTTCATCCCCTAGTTTAATAGGTTGGGGGGTAGAAGTTCCAAGTTTTAGATTTTTTTTTGTTGTTTGTGTACTAATACTAGCTTTTACACCAAATTTCAGCTTTGTAGAACTTCATGGAGCACCCTAGAATTTTGATGATCATCAGTGAGTGACGAAATCGAGTTTTTTTTATATATCAAAAAGTCTAAAGTATGAGGAGCTATGCAATTGAAACTTTTTATGTGTACTTGTAACTTTTTAGAGTACGGCAAGCTCGGCCGAATTACACCTTCCCATACAAACGGAGTTTCGTTCTCATTTTAAAACTACATGCTGGATTGTAATGAAACTTTGCACATACAATGGCATGAGGTAGGTATCTAGAGCTGAAATTAGTTTATATTGCTCCACCTTACAAAACAAACGAAATAGAGCAAAACCAAGTTTTGTATGAAAATCTTAAACTCGGTGTATTGTTTTACTATGGTATTTGCGGTTACACAAACTAATAACAGCCATATTATAAGTACAAAGTTTCACGGCAATCTAGCTAGTCGTTTTAAAATGAGAGCGTAACTAAGTTTGTATGGAGGACCGAGCTTGCTGGGGACTCTTTAATAAGTCCACTATTGACATCATATCCCGAGAATTTTTTATCCGGTATAATCCAAACCCAAGTTATGAGGATTAAAAAAACGACGAAGCGCTTCGAGAAAAGGTAAGCAGTGCCCTTGCGCTTCGCTTGACTCGTCTTGGGAGGGGCACTACCTTGCTCCCAGATTACACTTGTACAATCAGGGACATTCGCGGTAAACTACCTTAAGGGCGATTTTTTTTTAAACGTCTTGCGGTGAGGCGATAAGACAAAAGTGACAACCAATAGTATGGCACTTATAAAAAGGGGGTGTCGAAAAAAATATCTCTGTGGGAGCCATAGTTTAGCTCACTCGTAAGGATCGAGGAAAAATTTTCTGAACTGGTTCATCGCGAATGTCCCCGATTGTACATCCGGCAAGTAAAAAAAAACATATTTATTATATCATTTAACTGCTGTATTTGTTGCCGAAATGTGTTGGCGTGATCACGATCAGGTGATGAGTGATAACACTTGTTAGAAATTTACTTCCACATTGCATCATATAAAAATAAACAAGGGGTTAATGCTCCTGTGATAAAAGTCGTACTACAAATATACAAAAAATATGTGCCTAATTATACACGTGCCTAATTATTACAAGCGCGCGAAGAAAATAAACTGAATTGATTGACATTTATCATAGCAAAGGTTCCTTTCTTGTATAATTAATGTATTCATAACCCGAAGCGAAGTAAAATGATTTTTATTGGCTGCATAAACACTACATATTAATTCAACCCATGTATTAGCTTAACTCAGAACTATCTTACAAATCACTATAAATGCAACCATATCTGTTTTCTAAGTCTGCTATTTGTAGTTTCCTACAATGTTCAATACAGTTTAAAAAAAATCCTGAGAAACAGTCAAAGTTATAATATATATATATATATATATATATATTTTATTTATTTAATCTGTTTATTTCATTTCAATGTTAGAGGTACATCCAGAACTCAGTTACAATCTCTATATTGGGATGAATAAATCCATAACTTACGAAAGCATGTTGGTGGGTAATTGTTAAGGAAAATCCAAATATACCCTTTATCATAATCGGAATCGGAAGGCGACATAATTGGTTTGGCATTGAGACTGCACTGCGCTCTTTTAGTGAGGGCTTAATTGCCGTCCAAGGATAACACGTATTTCACTCCACAGTTTGTTCGCGGAATTTTATGGATGATTATATTAATACTCAGCATAACAGCAGTTTTGGACCTTGGACTTCGGACCACATCTATGCTAAGTATTCATCTACAACCCATCTAAAGGATTCCGTTGGTAAAAGACCAACTAACTGTTGAAGTTGACTGCCAGTAATTAATTGCAATGACGTTTTAAGCAACTTGCAAAAGGTACGCTACTGTAGTATCGATACTATATTGTTAACGTTAAAAGTAGAGTAGCAAAAAACATGGTATAGATTAAACTCATGGGTCTGTTGACTGGTCTAATATAAATACCAGCTAATGGTCAATTCTCAAAATCTAGCATGAACTGATCCAATAAGTGACAGAAACATTTATGTTTCAATCACACCATGACTAATTTCATTTATTTAGTTTCATATTGCGTATGTGACGCTGTTGCGTCCTATCATCAGAGCAACAATAACTATAGAGGTGACAAGGGCAAGACGATCGAACGAGATGGTCATATGGAACTTTTAGTAGGAGTATCAGAGACAGTGCTATTATTGTTTGTCCTTGTCAGTCTCATTTTTCATTTCTGCGTGCAACTATAAAGTCCTAAGTGAACTCCAAGAATGAACCCAACTAAAGTGCGTAGGTTGTGTTGTTGTCTGGAATGTTAAATTGTTTTTTTTTAATTTTGTCCCATTACGTAGGTTCTACCCTCACACATATGGCAACTCACTACAGTTGCTTTGACGTCCTACCATTACAACATGCCATTATGCCGCATTTACATTCAGCCGACGTGAGCAGGGAAGTGGGCAGGACGAGTGTGTATATACGATACTTCTCACGCCACTGCCTCCTCGCGCCGCCCGGCGCTCCCCAAAAGAGCGGCTTTTTGCGTGGAAGTCAAAGGACCGGCAGCGCGAGCGGCTGTGTGTGTTTATATTCTGCTCCGTCGCTCAGTACTAGCGCCTGGAGGAGAAAGACACCTGCCATTGCCGAAACTCGAAAGCGAAGTTAGAGGTAGGGCAGAATGTAAACACACACTCGAGCTCGGAACATGGATTTATATTGCAATCCTAGGTCATTTTCTCTCTCCCTCCCTTAATTTATATTATCCTTCTATGCACTGAGCAATCGATTACTTACAATCATATCACAAAGATATAGTGCGTGATTAGTGCACACAACTTGACGCGCAAAATGTATGACAAGACATTTTTGCAGAGCTAAATATAAAGGCGAGGGATACATTTTTACCCACATCCCACATATTTGTTAAATTATTATTGCAAATTACTGTCCTTACACGTGTCTGTATAACATACTCTTACTATAATGACGTGATATTTTCGAATCAAACTGTACTAGAGATTAAATGTGGCATTATCTAGGAAAAGGGACCTTATTGTCGATGGCGCTTCCGCCGTAATAAACGATGCCCCGATAAAAATACAACGCTGCGCGACGCAGTGCGGCGTAACCGCCATCGCTAATAAGGTCCCTTTTCCTAGATAATGCCACATTTAATCTCTAGTACAGTTTGATTCGAAAATATCACGTCATTATAGTAAGAGTATGTTATAAAGACACGTGTAAGGACAGTAATTTGCAATAATAATTTAACAAATATGTGGGATGTGGGTAAAAATGTATCCCTCGCCTTTATATTTAGCTCTGCAAAAATGTCTTGTCATACATTTTGCGCGTCAAGTTGTGTGCACTAATCACGCACTATATCTTTGTGATATGATTGTAAGTAATCGATTGCTCAGTGCATAGAAGGATAATATAAATTAAGGGAGGGAGAGAGAAAATGACCTAGGATTGCAATATAAATCCATGTTCCTAGTTCTATCACCGGTCGTGTGTGGGGAATAAAATGCATCGGTGCGTAACGTTGTTATAATACTATTTAAGGCCAGAGCACACCGACTGTGTGTACGTAGCCGTGCACGTAAGCCAAAATGTTTGAGTCGCTCATAAGGTCATAAGCAGGGGTCGGACAAAAAGTGCGGATGACGTAAAAATGACGTAATCTTGGACACAGGATGATGTTTGAGTTTGTATTTAAACTTCCGTGTGACATGTAGTAACAAAGTAGTATTAATGAAGTAACAAAATAATCGTAAATAAATCCATGGAATTAATAATACAGATATAGGGTGATGTAGTGAATAAAATAAATTTCACGAAACTTGTTACCATAAGCTATAATTATTTGATATTAGTTCGAACAAGTCTGTGGGATTGCCACAATATTCGAGAAAAGATGACATTTTAGAGCGTTTTCTTATACATTAGTAAATATAAATTTTAGCTAAATATAATCGTGAAGATACAATAGCTAAACAATAACGAAGTCAATTTATTGTTCATCTGATTGACAATGTGTCAGTCAAAAACGTACTTACTCATTTCAAGTGGCGATATCGTTTAATAAAGAGGTTGATAAATGATAAGTGATAATTGTTTATGAAAATCAAAAATACTATTTGAAATCACCTATAAGTGGTTTGACGTCATCCGCACTTTTTGTCCGACCCCTGGTCATAAGGATCTGAATATTACAACACGCACGTGCACGTGCGCGTCGACGGGCCTTATTCAAACGTAGCCCTTGCGTATGTTTGCATTCATTTGTTCATTCAATGCTCCCGTCGTCGTCTCGTCTGTATTAGGTCTCTTTTTTAGAGCGAGTGGGTTATTATTTCACTTATGAACTTTATTATTTAACCTATGTCGCTTTCCCTTTGCGTGAGAGAAGGGTCATTTGCAAGTCAACCTCAACACCAAACAAATTTTGTATCAAAGCTACAAATTCATAGTTTTAATGAAATTAAAAATTACCATAGTTAATTAAAAGCTAAAGCTAAAGCTTTTTTGACATTGTGTCTAATTTTGCGATATTACCCAATAGGGAGTATTACTGCAACGTTCTGCCGCTAGAGTGCAGCACTAGCACCTTTCATAAACCATAGAGTAACTTATACATAATGTGCCTTAAACTGTTTATTGCCAAGTTTTCATAGATAATAAAATATGATATTGATATGATAAATCAAGGCGGTATGTTTATAAAGGGCCTACCGGGAAACGCGAAAATCGTAATTTAGTTATCTGCCTCTTCATCGCTCGAATATTCAAGAGTGATAGAGAGGTTAGATACCGAAATTTCGATTTTCTTGTTTCCCAGCTTCAGATTGTGATGGATTGTGGTAGTGGCGCCCGCTACGCAGAGTTTCGCGTAATATTCCCTATTGCTGCCGTAAGAAATGAGTAATAAAAGAAATAATAGTACACACCATCGTTGTTAAGGAGGTCGGTATCGAGCAGCAAGGAGCACTCTTCATTCGTGAGCAGGCCGTCGGCCGAAGCCAGCGACCAGTCCCATACGCTCACACTCATTCTTGGCAGTTTGTTTGCTCTGAAAATTTTGACAGGGATTCGAATTATACTAGATGTTCGGAATTATTCGCCATGGTACTTATTTTGTTAAGTATTTGACAATACTTCATACATAATTCTACAGTAATACTATTATAATTATCAGGGCCCGTACTTTTCTGGCTGTTGACACAAAAATGACGTAATTTGACATACAGGGAGATTTTTTACTACATTGACGGGTAAAAAAATAAATACTTGTTACGTGAATAAAAACTTGTTACGCTGTTAAAAATTAAAAATATTTATTCTATTATAAATTAATAATCGATTATTTATTTGAGTGACAATGAGATGAACGTAGACGTTTCCGTACTGATTGTCAAGTATATGTATCAGTTAACTAAAGAGGTGGACAAATGATTAATTATAACGAAAATACTAAGTGGAATCATACCCTATGTAGTGTGACGTCATTTTTCTGTCAACGGCATGAAATGTACAGGGCCCTGATAATTATACTATTATACTACACTATTAGTTGTAACAAATAAGAAAACTTTTGACTCAGTAAATTGCTTTATATTAATTTGCCCTTTTACTTTCATGTCATGGTCAATATCATCTCTATGTTATTCTGAGTCAGTCTCTGAGAATGAAATGCAAATAGGTTAAGTAAGTATATAATTGCTTATTAGCACAACTTAGATATCTGGTCAATATATAGTATTTATTCTTCAGAGAGACTGATTAGCAATAACAATATGATACCAAGGTAGGTTCTTTGTCAGGTTTTGCAAATACATATATACCAATGTATATTTGAATATTGACAATCATAAATTTGACGGCCTCCTAACCAAGTCGGTAGTGGGGCTGTGTTCGATCTGTATGGAATAATAAGTATATATTTATTTATAAATTTATAAAATAAACTCACGAAATAAGAAATAAACAAAAATCAAATCAATTTGTCTTTAACCCCTTGACCGCAGAAGAAGTCAACTGACGCGCGCGGCTTCAGCCTAATATCAACCTTAATGCGTTCCGAAAAGGTTCACGAAGATGGGCCGTACGCACACGATAGGTGTGGCGTTCAAAGGGTTAAATACAGTAAGAAAGTTGTACTCACCAGGGATGCAGATACAAGCGCAGATGGATGTTGATCAGATAAGTCCGATAATCGGAGGCTGATGGCGTCCAAGGTTGGTGATGCGAGTTGTTGGAGGACAAAGATGTCCGGTGAGGGCGCCATTTTGGCACTGAAATACACAAGTTCGGGTGTTATAATAGTAACCTATACTAACCTTATGGTTAACGTGAAGAAGTCTAAAAGCATGTGGAAATCATAATTCAATACACACACTATTTTGTTATACTAAAAACTACAATTCAAGAGAAAACGAACTTCATGAGAGTGTTAAGATAGTGAGGCCAACAGGCCAATTCGAACGTACACTGACATCAGAATGACATCCAAATCATGCGATTTAGTTATCGCGCCTTTCACTCGTACTTGTCCGTACATGTATTGGCGAGAGCGAGACGCGCGATAGCTAAATGACATCATTCAGACATTCTGATGTCATGGCCATTTTTAACCTATTTTCTTAGATAACTTCTAAACTATTGAACTTAAAACTATAGAAAATATATATTTGAGATTCTCACAATAACCCTTTAATTTGATATATAACAGGATATAGCTTGCAAAACTTTATTTTAATTTTTTTCATTTACCCAACCTGAGGTGACCCGTGTTTAACCTCTCGAATGCCGGAACGTGAATCCATGTTAGTAGCTATTGAACTCTAATTAGAATTCAGTACTTACTGCGCGGAGCCACGTTCCGGAATTCATGAGGTTAAAATGAATTGATTTAAGTTAAATGTCCATCTTTGGGTCACAGACCAACATTTGTATACCAAAGTTGAACTTAACTAGTCTAGTAGTTTCGGAGCAAATACTTAGGCTATGACAGACGGACAGACAAGACGTGTGATTCTATAAGGGTTCCGTATTTTCCGTGTATGCCTGGTTGGATGCACTGACAGATTTCATCTCAATACTTTTGCGGTATTTGGCGTTTTTAGGTTATAAATTATATGGAAATGATACCTGTCAAGTTTGAAAAATACTATACCAAATATAAAAATATATAATATATTCCTAGACAACATGTTTTATCAAAATTGATTAATAATGTTGATGTGTTTTTAATTTTTTTTCTTTTTATTAAAATATTAGAAAAAATATCACTATCTTTAAAAAGCTTCATTGCTTTTCTAAATTACCTTTAAAACATTCTGTATTCCTCCTGAAAATGCTTTTATACTGAACATTTATAGCAAGCATTTTTCTCAGTAAAAATAATGATTAACTTAATAGTAATATTTTATTGATAGTGTAACACTTATGTGTTCTGATTACACATACACAAGCAATACTTTCTAATCTAGGCTCTTGCTAAACATGCCATGTCAACATGCAACAGATGCTGGCTTAGCATTGCTTAAGAGCACTTACAACACTGCAATACTGGTGACAGGTGCATACTTAAGTACTTAACAGAGTATTTGTAGTATGCAAGAGAATATTGTGTATTGTTAACAAAGATTATAGAATGTATATATGTATAAGTAACACAGGTAGGTTTTAGCGATGCGTACAGGTGGATTCACGAAAACTGGCGCGGATTTTATATGAGAATTTCGACAGTCCAGTAGAAACCTCTCACCAGCTCTTATGAATAAACTATAGAATTTGCTGTTTGATACTTAAAATAGTTATGATCGAATGGTGAAGTTACCTATGAGCTGAAAATAGTAAGGATAAACGTTATCTCTCACTATAACGAGAGAACTCGTATACTCAAATATAATGCTTTTTTTTTCCCATTACAGTGAATAGCACTGTGACGTCAACTCAATGCGTGAACTATGTACAGTCAAAGAACGATGCGTTGTTGTCGGACGTACACGAGCAAGTCGTTTGTTGATATAGCGCAGTCTCCCGCCATAAGTGAAAGCCAGCTTTGCTGGAATGCAATCGACTACCACTAAATTGCGATCTATGAAAAACTGGTAATAACATTAAAAATCTGTACTTACAGCATTTTGATGTCTTGTGTGTAGGCACACAGGGGTGTGCAAACGTTTAGGGAACTAGAAACCCATCGTGATCACAATTAATAGTACGAGAAGAACAAATACACGTTTATTAGCTGTGGGCCATTGATGAGTAATGAACGAAGCTATGACATTTTCCATAGAAGTGTCAATTTCGACATTTTATTATTCCATTTTACGTAAGCAAGCTTCGTTCTGGTTCAATTTTGATTATATTTATGACTGTCGAAATTATAACTATCTGGTTCAAAACATTATATTATTTATAATCAATCTCATGTTGTTAATGAAACTGCTAAGCATTCTTGTTTCAATGGTTAAATTCATACGTGAAAATCCCAATTTCAATCATCTGAAAACGGGACGAAACTTAGAAATATCTCTTCGATAACCCCCCCCCCCCCCCCCCCCCCTATATAATGTACGCAATAAAATATAAATGGATCCCACACCGATATTAAAATTTTAAATAGAATCATAACTTTATGATATAAATAAATTTCTTGTTTCCATCCATAGGCTGTTATAAAATTGTAGTTTTACAACATATTTCAAAGCATATTATGACGTTAGTTTGTTGTGCAATAGCATTGAAACATTTTTTTTTACTTTCAAAGTTAGAATTAAAACGGTAGGTAGGTTTAAGCCTATCACAGACGGAGCGATAATATTCCAAAAGATATCTTTTCGTGCTATAAGATTATAGCAAGGCATCATACGATATTTTATGGTACATTTCGTTAATCTCATAATGTAGGTGCTAGACCACATGCTAGACAGACAGCGCTGGTATGGTATGGTTGGCGTGTTGTGCTTAAGGGGCGACTTAATTTTCTTAAGATCTATTTTAAGTTTGTTTCAATTGACACCAAATTTGCCAAATCAGTTGATCCGTAAAACTTGTAACTTGTGTTTTTCTTTTTTTAACAGACCTCGCTATGCTGCGCCTCCTAAACTCCTGTGGTGGTGCTTCGAAAAAAAAAACGTTTTATTGGGGCTCTACTATCACGGGACTACCACCGTATGGCTCGTTTCCATCACAAAATGCAGCCTTATTACTTACCCACCCAATGAAAGGCAGTGTTATTCAGTATAATGCATTATATTAAAACAAAGAAAAAATAGGTGTTCAACACTTATGAAAATGACATACTATAACATTCTGAATTAGCTAAGTTAATAACCGCAACTGTTTTTGTAAGACTGAAATCCGGAACACATACAAGTCTAACATATTGACCATCTTCACCTGAAACACAAATATGCTTAAATATAATATCTGAAAAAATATGAGATTAAATAAAAATAAAGATTAAAGTTAATCATACCCTTATATAAGTCCGTGGCAAATTCATTGCAGTTGCCAGTAAAGTAAACGGCAGGACAGTTATAGATAGTAAACGGATCCGTGTCTATACAAGGTGTACATGGGACTGTGTCCGGGCAGGTTGGGGCCATGTGGCGCCATTGCAATGTCTTCCTCATCACTTCCAGAGGATCATCAAGCTTGCTATAGCGCATGATGTCCTTCACTGGCTCGCCAGATGAACCTAGGCAAAGAAAACCTATAAAAAAAAATAAGAAATTGAAAAAGTTGGTCTAAGAGAGGTATCCATTTTATTTATCGCACATAGCGCTCAAATACCTGCGACATCACATTCATATGGATTGGATACTCTATTGAATGATTTATATTCCATTGCCTTAGGGAAGAGGCCTGAAAAAGAAATTAAAAATACAATTATTCAACAAAAATGGACTTAACAAAAAACGCAGTATATAAATTGATAACGTTGTTGAGAATGCCAAATTGTTCCAAAAAGTTCATATTGGCACCACGTCGTGCGTTGGCGTCGCTTGTATTTCCCCCTAAGCCAAAGTCAAGAGCCTCGTAAGTCCTCATGTACCTGCTTCTCTTCTTCTTTCCATCCTGTTACCCCCTGCTGGGGTGTAGGGCCCGAACCATTTTCTTCCACTGACTCCGATCCTGGGCTGCTTATTGGGTAACCTCCCATCCCCAATACACCCAACTCTTGCCCCACGGAACGACGCCAATTAAATTTAGGGCGACCATGTTTCTATTGTTATGTACTTGCACAAGTACAAATTCAAATCGAGTTTTGAATTCTTAAAGAAATAAAAGAAGTTCCAAGGTTAACCCTTTGACCGCCACCGTCGGCTAAGGCCGACATCTGAATGACTTGCCAAGGACGCCAACGACGGCTACAGCCGACAGTTTCGCCAATGCAATAGGGACTAACGCGGGACTCTGTAAAGTTCAATTTCGCTTAAATAATCGTGATAGCCAGCGTCCGGGGCACGGCATGTTCCTTTGTCGTCTGGCGTTCAAAAGGTTAATGAAAAAAAGTTGGAGAAGAATATAACATACAGTAATGTAAAGGTTTTTGTGGCAACATGACTCCAGCGGGATCTTTGCATCCAGGCATGAGGTCCAGAGGAGCC